>NC_089222.1:3602500-4202500 GCF_963924675.1 Phocoena phocoena | reverse complement strand
ATATCACTTATATGTGGAATCTAAAATATGGCACAAATGAGCTTATCTACAAAACAGAAACAGACTCACAGACATAGAGAACAGACTTGTGGCTGCCAAGGGGGAGGGGGTGGGGAAGGAAAGGACTGGGAGGTTGGGATTAGCAGATATAAACTATTATATAGAAGATGGATAAACAGCAAGATATATAGCACAGGGAACTATATTCAATATCCTATGATAAATCATAATTGAAAAGAATATTTCAAGGAAAGACTGTTTATATGTGTATAGCTGAGTCACTTCGCTCTACAGCAGAGATTGGCACAATGCTATAAATCAACTATACTTCAATTAAGAAAAAAAGAAAGAAAGGGCTGGCCCAGAATCCCTGGCCAAAGTATTATGGCAGAGGAGAAAGAACATTGGTCGAATCACGAAGACACCACCTGCCTTGGGCGAGTCGTTTCTTCCTGGTTTAACAATAAATATTTATAAAATAGGCCTAAATTATCTCCTAGGGCTCCTCTAGATAGAAAATGTAATTGGGTGAAATTGAGGTCATGTCCCATTGAGTTAGAATAATTTCTTGAGTGAATCAGTGTCATCCACACATGTTCTGACTGCAACCAGCAAAAAATAACTTGCTAGTATAGAAAACTAGAGCAATATCACCAACGAGCTATCATTTATTTCGTAGAAACTAAAAGGTCAAAATGATGGGCTTCAGTTATTAGCTCCTCTTGAAGTTTTCTTCTACCTACAAATATTCTAACTTGGCTCACCATCCTTCTACAGCCAGAAACCCTAAAAGCATGGGTGGCCTTGGTTTTGGTCACTCTTGAATTAAATATGCAATATTTAATATGAATTAAAAATAGCAATATTGATTAGCTACATTTCACAAGAGAGAGTCTTTTTAGCTTTGGCCCCTCTCCCATGGGTGCCACTGAGTGCCCATCTTATGCCAACATCTCCTGCTGTTTTCCTTGCTAACTCTCCCCAGCACTTGTGTCACTGATTACGTTGGTTCTTTCATCATCCAGGTTCACAAATGAAGAAATGGGGATCTAGAGGGATTAAGTAACTTATGCATAACCACAGGACTGGGTAAGTGACTGAGGCAGACTCACACTTGGGTTGCCTGGTCCAAAGCCAATACTGTCCAGCTGTCGTGTGACTGTCTGAGGGGGAGTTCGTGTTCTCAAGGTCATTAAACGTTTGTCCTATTCTTTCCCTTTTCTTCCCTGTTCGAACCCATGCCAACTTGTCTAATTATCTCCCAGAAGTTGGCTGTTCTTAGGGTAGATGCTACCCTTCAATCTTTGTTGTAGTCTCCTGCAACCCTGTTCCCTTTTCATGGTTTGCACATTTATGTGTACACACACACACACACACCCTAAAGATATGCAGATGAAAAAAAGGATTTTTCTGTGACCATATCTAGTGTTAATTGTACGACTATGAAACTTTTTTAAAAAGGCTTTATTTGCCCTTAAGTTTTATGTATTTAGATCCCCCCCCCGCACTGAACACTGAAGAATTTACTTAAACCACGTATTTATAACCCTCTTTGTAGCACCTTTTGCAAAGTGGCTTCTCAGTTGAGACGATGATGTGCTAAATGAAAATACTGCAAGTTTTAAAACATTACCCAATGTTTTATGGCAATGATTCTCCAAATTCAATACACACACACACACACACACACACACACAAAATCACTGAGGACACTTGTGAAAATGCAGATTCCTGGGTCTTATCCTTCAAAGAATTTGATTTAGAAAGTCTTGGATGGGGCCCAGTAATCTGTACGTTAAACACGCTTACTAGTCAAATCTGATGCAGATATTTTGTGACTCGCACCCTGAGAAATCAAGAGAAACTCCGTAGCTTTGGGGGGCTTGGAAAATTTTATAAGGCTTGAAATTCTGTCTACCTGTAATTGTTCACGACGCCTGTATGCTATGCTAGCATCATTTCCATAAAAAGCGGACATTCAGGAAATTTGATGGCATGGATGGATAACTGCCCAGAGTCAAAGACCCACGAGTGAGGAATTAGGATCATCTGAATTAGGGATATGGATTTGATCTGTGCAGTAGTTATGGAAGAGTTGCCATTTTTCCAATTTTGTTTTGAGGGTGGAGCAGTGGGTTTAAGGAAACTATGCCAGCACTGCTGGGCCTGCCTCTGAACTTCACAAGAGAAACAAATAAACTTGTTTACTTCACTGTTACTTGGGGTTTCGGATACGGCTGAAACTAACGTTGATATGGCCACTTTCCTCCATTTCCTCCCCAGATGCAAACTTAGATTCCTGACTTTCTTTTTTTTTTTTTGCGGTACACGGGCCTCTCACTGTTGTGGCCTCTCCCGTTGCGGAGCACAGGCTCCGGACGCGCAGGCGCAGCGGCCATGGCTCACGGGCCCAGCCGCTCCACGGCATGTGGGATCTTCCCGGACCGGGGCACGAACCCGCGTCCCCTGCATCGGCAGCCAGACTCTCAACCACTGCGCCACCAGGGAAGCCCAGATTCCTGACGTTTTAATGACAAAACAGGAGTTAAAAGAGGGATAGGCATGAATTCACCATTCTTTTAGCTGCTGCTGAGGAATTTTCACATCTCTGGATGCCCCTGAGCTTTGGGGACATGACCACACTGGTGGGTCTTACTTTGAAGAGTTAGGACCTCATATCCCAACCTCCTCCAGAATCCAACAGGGAAGGGATGGTACAGAAGACCGTCTCCAAAGATGGCCACCAATGTTTTCCTTCCCTATAAGCACACGCCACTCCCCCACTGAAGGTAGGATGCACTTCTCCTCCCTTTTACATTTGGGGAAGCCTTGTAACTTGCTTTGACCAATAGAACGTGGAAGAAGTGATATGCTGGGTCCTAGGACTTCTTAGTCTAAGACTTAAGAGGACCGGAAGCTTCTGCTTCTCCCTTCTTGGAAGCCAGCTTCCATGTGAGAGTTCTGAGCCCCCTGAGACCTCCACACTGTAAGAACATCCAAACTAGCTGTGTGGCAAGGCCCCAGGAGAAACACCAGGTCACCAACAGTTGAGTTAAAAGCTCCTTGGAGCTTCTAGCCCAGCCCGGCCACAGCTGAATAGGCTGAATGAGTGATCCCCAGCCAATACCAAATGGAGCAAGAGAACTGCCCGGCCAACTGTACCTGAAGTCCTGACCCACAGAATTGTGAGAAATAGCAAACAGTTTTTATTTGATGCCACTGAGTTGTGGGGTGGTTTGTTATAAAGCAATAAATGACTGACACAGCTGGGAAGGGTCATCTGCAGCAGAAGAGAGGACACTTAGGAGGTAAAGAAAGGGCAGATGACGAGAAAAACCTACTCTGCTACCAGTTTGCCTGGTTTCTGTCGCCCCGGCTTTGAGTTTTGAAAAAGGGGACTTAACCATTATTTCCACAGGCAAGTAAATTCTGTGTTCTCAAGAATTAACCTATAGTTCACATTTGGAGCACAATGTATTCAGAGGTTGGAACCGATTCAATGCACTTCAGTACCCATTGCTGACTTCCAAGTATCAGTGCTCATCCATGTGTCAGACGCTTGCTTTGTATGTAAAGCAGACATGTAATACTGGGTTAGCCCTACCGTTTCCAAGGAGGTATGTCCTAGTGCTCTATAACTGTGGACTGTACCCAGTGTAGTGTATCAAGCATGATTCTGGGGAATTTTATGTTCATCAGTACTTTTTAGGACAATCTGTTTATTGAATCTGATTTCACTGTAAAAGAAAAGAATCACAGACATAAAAAAAAAAAAACAAACGTAAGGGACTTCCCTGGCAGTCCAGTGGTTAAGACTCTGTATTTCCACTGCAGGGGGCATGGTTTCCATCCCTGGTCAGGAAACTAGGATCCTGCATTGCATGCTGCGTGGTACGGCAAATAATTATATAAATAAATAAATAAATAAACACACACTTATATTTAAAAAAAAAAAACTAAAAAACCCCCCAAAACCAAATGTACGGTTACCCAAGGGGAAAGGTGGGGGGGAGGGATAAATTAGGAGTTTGAGATTAACAGATACACACTACTATATATAAAATAGGTAATCAACAAGGACCTACTATACAGCACAGGGAACTCTACTCAATATTCTATATGGGAAAAGAATTTGAAAAAGAATGGATACATGTATATGTATAACTGAATCACTCTGCTGTACACCTGAAACTAACACATTGTAAATCAACTATACTCCAATATAAGATAAAAAATTTTTTAAAAAGAAGAAAAAAAGAAAAGAATGAACACCCAGGTATATATGGCCTACTCCAAGAAAACCTTTATTTACTTCACAACAAAAGTTCTCAGAGGAAAATGCTCTACTCCAATCCAGCAGAAGACAAGATATTTAAATAGAGAAATTTTGTAAAAGTGCTTTCCAGGGATATCTTAAGAATGTTGATGGAGAATCACCCTATTAAAACTACCTGCTTAGTGACTAAGGATCTTCAAAGTATTTATAGTTCAGTTAATTGCAGACAGAGGGCTTCAGCTTTTCAATTTCTGAAATTAATACAGGATTAAAATGGTGGCTTGGAAGCATGGTGGCAGCAGTGGTTCTCAGCCCTGGCCAACAGCTGGAAGCACTTGGAGTTCTTCCAGTCCAAGACCCAGAGGTTTGACCTAATTGTTTTGGGGGGTTTTTTTATGCTCTTTAAGGGATTCTGACATCCAGCTATGATTGAGAACATGGTTGAAACAGTTTGGGCCCTGGGGTACTTCTTAGACATGAACATTTCTGGACCTCATCCACACCTCCTGAATCAGAAAGTGGACCTCATGAGAACCACTGTGCTACGTGATACAAATTAAAAGGGCTAATTGGGGACTTCCCTGGTGGTCCAGTGGGTAGGACTCCACGCTCCCAATGCAGGGGGCCCGGGTTCGATCCTTGGTCAGGGAACTAGATCCCACATGCCACAACTAAGAGTCCGCATGCCACAACTAAGAAGCCCAAACACCGCAACGAAGATCCTGCGTGCCACAACTAAGACCTGGCATAGCCAAAATAAATAAATAAATAAATAAATATATATATATTTTTTAAAAAGGGCTAATTGACTCTATGTCCCTTCATTGTGCCTCAATACCTAATTAAATGTCCATAAATCTAGAGCCCTTCTTACATTCATTAACATCACATTTTTGACAGGATTATAAAAATCTAGTAGAAAAAAATTTTTTAAGTTAAAAGGTATTATTTTATTTCTGATTTTTAATTCACTTTTTGTTGTAACAGAAAGGAAAATAAAAATAACTCCACTGCTACTTTGAAATAACATTATTAACACTTTGATATCAATCTGCTTTTCATAAAAAAATGACTGTATTGTACACATTGTTTTATAACCTTCTTAACCTGCTTTTTCACTTACATCTTTTACATCCTACTGTATTACTAAATATTTTAGACACCATATTTTTAAAGTTGCCTTTAGTCCATCACAGGAATGTGCTAAATATATTTTATCAAAACTTTAGCAGTTGTTTCATATTTTTGCTTTTATAAATAATGTTTTCTTCGATTATTAAAGAAGTCGGGTTTTGGGCTTCCCTGGTGGCGCAGTGGTTGAGAGTCCGCCTGCCGAGGCAGGGGACGCAGGTTCGTGCCCCGGTCCGGGAAGATCCCACTTGCCACGGAGTGGCTGGTCCCGTGAGCCATGGCCGCTGAGCCTGCGCGTCCGGAGCCTGTGCTCCGCAACGGGAGAGGCCGCAACAGTGAGAGGCCCGCGTACCGCAAAAAAAAAAAAAAAAAAAAAAGTCGGATTTTTTTGGCTGTGCTGTGTCTTTGTTGCTGCGTGGGCTTTCTCTAGCTGTGGCGAGCGGGGGCTTCTCTTGTTGCAGAGCACGGGCTCTAGGTGCGTGGGCTTCAGTAGTTGCAGCATGCGGTCCCCAGAGTGCACGGGCTTCAGAAGTTGTGGCGTGTGGGCTCAGTAGTTGTGGCGCACGGGCTTAGCTGCTCCGCGGCATGTGGGATCTTCCCGGACCAGGGATCAAACCCGTGTCCCCTGCATTGGCAAGCGGATTCTTGGTGCACGGGCTTCTCAGTGTGGCGGCTTCTCTTGTTGCGGAGCACGGGCTCCAGGCGCACGGGCTTCAGTAGTTGTGGCATCCGGGCTAAGCAGTTGTGGCTCGTGGGCTCTAGAGCGCAGGCTCAGTAGTTGTGGCGCACAGGCTTAGTTGCTCCGTGGCATGTGTGATCTTCCCAGAACAGGGCTCAAACCTGTGTCCCCTGCATTGGCAGGCAGATTCTCAACCACTGCGCCACCAGGGAAGTCCCATCAAAAGTCTTTGTTCACATTCATGATGCCATTCTTGGCATCAGTCCCTAGAAGCAGTATTCATAGATCAAAATGTATATACCCTTTAAGGCTATTGATACACATTGAAAAATTGTCCTTAAAAAAAAGGCATCCTTAGCCAATTCCCTCGCACCATAGGGTGATGCAATATATCACCACTTTATTTAATCTGTGCCACTTTAGTAACAGGATGAGTTCCTACTATTCTTTAATGAGGTTAAATCTTTTTGTCATTTTAAAACATTTATAGTCCACTTGTATTTATTTTCATTCTTTGTCCATTCTTTTAAAAATGTGACTATTCAGTTTTCTTCCTATGGAATTGAAAAAGCTTTTTTTTTTTTTTTGGCGGTACGCAGGCCTCTCAATGTTGTGGCCTCTCCCGTTGCGGAGCACAGGCTCCAGACGCGCAGGTTCAGCGGCCATGGCTCACGGGCCCAGCCGCTCCGCAGCACGTGGGATCTTCCCGGACCGGGGCACGAACCCCCACGTCCCCTGCATCAGCAGGCGGACTCTCAACCACTGCGCCGCCAGGGAAGGCCTGAAAAAGCTTTTTACGTACTAAGGATTACGTTCACCAACATTTGGAGGCAAGAAAAATACAGTAAACACTCAATTGAGTAGCATCAGAATGAGTTAATTTCAATTCCATGTTCGTCGAAAATAAGCTAGAATCATTTGGTTGAATTACATTATTGTAAATCTGCAAAGAATCAGTATATTTCCTTTTCCTAGGACCGTATTACCCTGAACAAATACGGTACTTCTCTAACGACTGAGTTTACTGTGGTGCCTCAGAGTGACTGTTCTGAATTTTCCATCGTATAAAGAGAATGGGATTCAGAAAGTCTGAGTCCTGGCTCCACAGCTACAATTTATACGTCCTAGACTAAGGACGTGCTTTAGTTTCCTCATCTTTGAAACAGAAATAACAAGAATGACCTCCACCTCCAATAGTGACTGTGAGAGACAGTTTGCAGGATATGCACACAGATTTCGGAGACTGGCTATCTGGATTTGAATCCCTATGCTGCCATTTAAAAGCTATGGAGTTCGGGCAAGTTCTTAATCTCTTCGGGCTTCAGTTTCCTCATCTGTAAAAGGAGGATCATAATAGAATTTACCTATTGGAGTGGTTGCAAGGATTAAATGAATGGAAGTCTATATAGCATGGTAGAACAGTACCTGGCAGGTAATATGCACTATGTATCAACACAACAACCATTACAGTAAATAAAAGAATTTGCCTGTTCTTTGTTCTCTCTTGTTTTTCTTCTTGCATATTATGAACTGTTTATTTACTTTTTAAGGTAAAATTTACATATAGTGCAATGCACAATCTTTTTTTTCAAGCTTATGAATTTTTTTTTAAATCGGAGTATAGTTGCTTTACAATGTTGTGTTAGTTTCTGCTGTACCGCCAAGTGAATCAGTTATATGTATACATATGTCCACTCTCCACACTCATGTCAGTGGTGGGCTTATAACTGCTGTAATGGCCACCACAGTCTTGGCAGGTGTAAAGAGCTGAGCTGAATCTCTACCAACCCCAGGAGGCACCCTGGAAATGAGTTTCTGAATAAGGCTCTGACATCAACTTGCTTTTTGGTGATTCACCTCTTTCTTCTCAATGTGGAATGCAGCAAAACCAACCTGTTCTTTATTAGCTAGAGTACGACTGTCAAAGCTAACCACGTGGGTTGGTTACTTCGCTTCCATCCCGGAAGTCACCTTCACAGGCAGCCAGCCAGCCACTAGAGTGTGGACCCAAGGTGCTCTAAGACAGCTCTGCACCAAGTTTCCTTATTTCAAAGGAACTGAGATAGGAAATGCATGGATTTTTAGACGTATTGCCTATAGTTAGGTTAATTAAATTCTGTGTTCTCTGATTTATGCTCTTAGCTAACAAGAAAAATTTTGGTAACTCTTAATATGAATCATAATCAATACAGAAGATGATTAAAAGAACTCTCAGCATTTTGGTCATTTTATCTGATAAAACTCCCACTTTTGTCCCCACGAGTTACACTGTGTAAAAGAAAATATGCCCATATGGAATACGCTTGTGAGTCAAAAACAAAGCCAATGCCCAAAATACAAATCAAAAACACTGCCTAGAACAACAGGCCTCAACTAATGAATTAAAATGATTGCTGGTTTCTTTAAAATATTAAGCCCATCAACGCTTGCCAAGAACCCCTTGGCTAGCTGAGGGATTCGAGCTGCATTGTTCAGCTCGAGATTGAAATCCTTCCATTCATCGTTGACATGTGAGAGACAAGACGAGGCTTTGACAGACAAGGGATGAGGCACCAGATGGTTTCCATCTGTATCTCCACTGATCGCACAATGAAAACCCACCTTCCCTGATCAGAAGGCCACGCGATACGCGGATAATGAATACCCAGTGTTTTTAAAGGAGCGTAATCGCCCTTCCCAACCAGAGACGTATAAATATTAATGAACGCAATCTGGTTCTAAGTAAATTTAGCATGAACTTTTAGCTACCCTCCCCTGACAACTTCCTCCCTCTTTAACTGAATTAAGTTTCAAAGTTCTGTGATTAAAAATAGCAAACCCTGAACTGAAGTTGGATCTGTGGCTGAGGAAAACCTCTCCCTTCCAACTAGTCACCAGTTAACACAGTTCATATCACTGCGTGCTTTTTTTTTTAACCAAAAAAGGGTCTCAGTTTGAATGAATGTTTAAGCAAGTGTGAACAGTGAGCTATAGAATCAATACAAATACACAGGGAACTGATTAGTAATCTATCATTTCCGCCATGCCTATTTCCAAAAGGACTTGAGGAAACTTAGAGATTACTACATGCAGTACCAGGAGTTGTTAAACAAGCTCATTTCTGCAAAGCCCTGGATTGCATTATATATTAAACTATTGAACCCTAGGAAAAGAAAAATGATTCTTTCTTTCTTTCTCTCTTTTCACCTATACACACACACACATACACATTTTTCTGCAAACTTAACCGAGAATAACTGAGAGTATTAAAACAGTTTTAATTACTAATATTCAACAGAAAATAGCAGTTGTTTTTTGGCAGATGTTTTGAACTTGTTAGTCTTCCTTCTTGACTCACTCCCAGCGGCTTTTATCAAAAATATCAGAAAGAGACTAAAATTTGAAAATGTCCACTAATTCCTTCCATTGCTTCCTTTCCCTTCCATTCAAACAAGGAAGATTTGCATACTTTCTCTAGCTTATGTGTCTTTAATCTGTCTAAGCAATGCATTTTCCAAGAAGCAGATTCTATATTTTCACCACTCACGTTTCCCTGTGGATCAAAGTGGCCAGAATCTTAAAGTGAAAAATGTCAAATCAGTCCAAAGACAGTATAAACAATTAAATCCATATACTCAACTTTAGTCCCTCATGAGACTTGAAGGAAATAATCCTTTTTCCTCTCCTCCAATATTTATTGTTCTCATTTTGTCAATAAACAAATTTCTATTGAGTACTACTATGTGTCTGGCATCGGCTACTGAAAATCAACGCGATGGACAGTATTGCTATTCTTAGGCACAGATGTTATTTCAGAGACATCCTTCAGATATTGTAAAGAATGTTCTTTGCCATACGGTAGCAGCATCAGGCATAGAGTTGATGGGTGTCTCTATCTCATGTGATCAAACCCATCTCTTAGCCTCCAATCCTCTTTTGGGAATATGCTCTCAGCAGGATTAATTACCAGTGTAACCAGCAAGATTGGTGTTTGTTTAAGGTTCAGCTTCACTAAGTCTTGACAAGCTTTCTTTCACCTTCCCTAGCGCAATTTGGCTGTCAGCAGCATGGTCACAGGTCAGAATAAAATCAATCAAGCTGGAGTAAAGGATGAGCTGAAGCTTGCAAAGAAAATGCTGAGTAAGTAAAAACGCACTTTGGTTATGTTCAGGGCAAGAAGAATAGGAAGGGCTAGACCCCTGGCTTGAGCCAGATGGTGCAATGTTAGCATATGACAAAGGGGAAGGAAAACGGTCCTTCTCCCTGTGGCTTTTGTCATGTTTATCAGGAAGAATGACCCTCAAACTGTAAAGAAGAGACCTGAAATGGTTAATTTTAGTAGTAGACTGAAAAAATGAGCAGATGGAAAGTGAGTACCTAATTGTGTATAAGTCTCTAGGCTCAGATGCATTAGATCTTCAGAAGTAATGGAGAGAAACAAGTAACCAACAAAAAGTTTTTCTCGTTGTTGTAGATGAGAAAAGTAAATTTTGTCTTGATTATCAAAAGCGGGACCTGAGGGCAGTGGGGGGAGAAAAGTGGGTGTGGGAAACAATATCATACCGGTAACACCTGTAATTCTAGAAGTTATACTTAAATACATGATTTATGAATATTATTGAAAGAAAGTGAAATAAGGTAATCAATAAAGAGTAGCAATGGGTTGGGGAGGAGACATAAACAAATATATGATATGTGCTATTTGACAATATGATAAAACAAATATGCTCAATTATATTTTATGTGCATTTACATCAAGGTATACCAGTGGCATCACATACCTATTTCAGCAAGATGCTTGGCAAAGTCTTGTAAGGTATCCTGGGGTAAGATAGTAGGATGTGACCTGAATGACAAAGAATGAATAGATGAGTGGAACAGCTGAGAATTAATTAATCAACGTCAATTGAGCTATTGAGCTTTCTCCTGTCAAAAACTGTATCGATGTGGATAGAGAGGATTATCATCACTGAATGGTTGTGAATATTTGAAATAATATAATCAAGTATATAAAATGATCTGATAAAATGAATTAGATAAAATTTGGAGAGGAAAATATAAAGTATTGCATTTATTAGAAAACATAATTAGGAAGTACAGGGTGCAGAGTTGGGGGAGACCTGAATGACAGCTGTTTAGAAGAGAAAAACTGAGTCAACAGAGTGATATGGTGGCACACATGAAAAAGAAATTGTAGTGAAATCTTAGAGAAAGAGTGACAGAACGTATTCTTTGCCCCCTTCATTCCTGTTTGCCATGGTCACCCTGGTGGCGATGGGGACTTTATAACATACTGGCATGTGCTATGAGAGGACATCACCATGAGCAAGAGATAGCCCTGTTTGTTCTGCTATTGATACACTATGGAATCTATCAGGATGCCCCTAATAAACTGGCTGACCTTGGATATAAGTGAATTATGGAATGAAAGATCCAGGATCCGTAGAGGAGGGCAGAAGAATGGAAAACAAAAGAGGAAAAGGAAAGCAAACCTGACGTGTTCACACAGAAACAGATGGTCCAACGAAATAGAACAGAAAGACCAAAAGCAGTCTCACATAATCGAAATTTTAATTTATGAAAGCCTTGGCACTGAAGACCAAGACGGGAAATTATGCTAGTATAACTGTTTTTCATATGAGAAAAATGAAATTGGATCCCTATCTCATGCAATAGAACAGAAAAATCCACTCCAGATGCATTGTAGACTTAAATATAAAGGTAAAATTTTTAAATATTTAGAAAAAATATAAAATAGGGATGGAAGGATTTCTTAGGCGAAATTCAAAAATTACTAGGCATAAAAGAACAGACCGATAAATCTGACCACAGTACACACACACACACACACACACACACACACACACACACACACACCCCTGTGAACTAAGAAATAGGGGGTTGATATGAGCAGCAATTAACAAAAAAGGAAACATAGATGGTAAATAAGTATGAAAAGACATTCAACCTCATTAGAAATCAAGGCAATGCTTTTTCAGACCACAATAAAATACATTTTAGATGGGTTAAATTTAAGAGCCTGACATTACCAAATGTTATCAAGGATGTGCAGCAACAAGAACTCTACCACAGGGGCTTCCGGGAAGATGGCGGAAGAGTAAGACGCGGAGATCACCTTCCTCGCCACAGATACACCAGAAATACATCTACACGTGGAACAACTCCTACAGAACACCTACTGAACGCTGGCAGAAGACCTCAGACCTCCCAAAAGACAAGAAAGCCCCCCACGTACCTGGGTAGGGCAAAAGGAAAAAGAATAAACAGAGACAAAAGAATAGGGACGGCACCTGCACCTCTGGGAGGGAGCTGTGAAGGAGGAAAAGTTTCCACACACTAGAAGCCCCTTCGCGGGTGGAGACTGCGGGTGGCGGAGGGGGAAGCTTCAGAGCCGCGGAGGACAGCACAGCAACAGGGGTGCGGAGGGCAAAGCAGAGAGATTCCCGCACAGAGGATCGGGGCCGACCGGCACTCACCAGCTCGAGAGGCTTGTCTGCTCACCCGCCGGGGCGGGCGGGGCTGGGAGCTGAGGCTCGGGCTTCGGTCGGAGCGCAGGGACAGGACTGGGGTTGGCGGCGTGAACACGGCCTGCAGGAGGTTAGTGCGCCACGACTAGCCAGGAGGGAGTCCGGAGAAAAGTCTGGACCTGCCGAAGAGGCAAGAGACTTTTTCTTCCCTCTTTGTTTCCTGGTGAGCGAGGAGAGGGGATTAAGAGCTCCAGAGACGGGCGCGACCCGCGGCTAACAGCGCGGACGCCAGAGACGGGCATGAGACGCTAAGGCTGCTGCTGCCGCCACCAACAAGCCTGTGTGCGAGCACAGGTCACTATCCACACCCCGCTTCTGGGGAGTCTGTGCAGCCCGCCACTGCCAGGGTCCCGGGATCCAGGGACAACTTCCTCAGGAGAACGCACGGCGCGCCCCAGGCTGGTGCAACGTCCTGTCGGCCTCTGCCGCCGCAAGCCCGCCCCGCACTCCGTGCCCCTCCCTCTCCCCGCGGCCTGAGTGAGCCAGAGCCCCCGAATCAGCGGCTCCTTTAACCCCGTCCTGTGTGAGCGAAGAAGAGACGCCCTCCGGTGACCTATAGGCAGAGGCGGGGCCAAATCCACAGCTGAGACCCTGGGATCTGTGAGAACAAAGAAGAGAAAGGGAAATCCCTCCCAGCAACCCCAGGAGCAGCGCATTAAAGCTCCACAATCAACTTGATGTACCTGCACCTGCGGAATACATGTATCCACAACGAATCATCCCAAATTGAGGAGGTGGACTTTGAGAGCAAGATTTATGCTGTATAGCTTTGCTTACACCATTTGTTCTAGGGTTCTATCCGTCCATTTTTTTTGTTTTTTGTATTTTTAATTTTTTTCTTAATTTTTTATTTTAATAAATTTATTATATTTTATCTTACTTTATTTTACTTTATCTTCTTTCTTTTTTCCTTCCTTCCCTCCTTCCCTCCTTCCTTCCTTCCTTCCTCCCTCCCTCTTTTCTTTCTTTCTTTCTTTCTACTTCTACTCATTCTTTCTTTCTACATTTTCTCCCTTTTATTCTGAGCCATGTGGATGAAAGGCTCTTGGTGCTGCAGCCAGGAGTTAGTGCTGTGCCTATGAGGTGGGAGAGCCAACTTCGGGACACTGGTCCACAAGAAACCTCCCAGCTCCACGTAATATCAAACGGTGAAAATCTCCCAGAGATCTCCATCTCAACACCAGCAACCAGCTTCACTCAACGACCAGCAAGCTACAGTGCTGGACATCCTAGGCCAAACAACTAGCAAGACAGGAACACAACCCCACCCATTAGCAGAGAGACTACCTAAAATCATAATAAGTCCACAGACACCCCAAAACACACCACCAGACGTGGACCTGCCCACCAGAAAGACAAGATCCAGCCTCATCCACCAGAACACAGGCACTAGTCCCCTCCACCGGGAAGCCTACACAGCCCACTGAACCAACCTTAGCCACTGGGGACACACGCCAAAAACAACGGGAACTACGAGCCTGCAGCCTGAAAAAAGGAGACTCCAAACACAGTAAGATAAGCAAAATAAGAAGACAGAAAAACACACAGCAGATGAAGGAGCAAGACAAAAACCCACCAGACCTAACAAATGAAGAGGAAATAGGCAGTCTACCTGGAAAAGAATTCAGAATAATGATAGTAAACATGATCCAAAATCGTGGAAATAGAATAGACAAAATGCAAGAAACATTTAACAAGGACCTAGAAGAACTAAAGATGAAACAAACAACAATGAACAACACAATAAATGAAATGAAAAATACTCTAGATGGGATCAATAGCACAATAACTGAGGCAGAAGAACGGGTAAGTGACCTGGAAGATAAAATAGTGCAAATAACTACTGCAGAGAAGAATAAAGAAAAAAGAATTAAAAGAACTGAGGACAGTCTCAGAGACCTCTGGGACAACATTAAACGCACCAACATTCGAATTATAGGGGTTCCAGAAGAAGAAGAGAAAAAGAAAGGCACTGAGAAGATATTTGAAGAGATTATAGTTGAAAACTTCCCTAATATGGGAAAGGAAATAGTTAATCAAGTCCAGGAAGAACAGAGAGTCCCATACAGGATAAACCCAAGGAGAAATACACCGACACATATTAATCAAACTATGAAAAATTAAATACAAAGAAATCACATTAAAAGCAGCAAGGGAAAAACAACAAATAACACACAAGGGAATCCCCATAAGGTTGCCAGCTGATCTTTCAGCAGAAACTCTGCAAGCCAGAAGGGACTGGCAGGACACATTTAAAGTGATGAAGGAGAAAAACCTGCAACCAAGATTACTCTACCCAGCAAGGATCTCATTCAGATTTGATAGAGAAATTAAAACCTTTATGGACAAGCAAAAGCTGAGAGAGTTCAGCACCACCAAACCAGCTTTACAACAACTGCTAAAGGAACTTCTCTAGGCAAGAAGCACAAGAGAAGGAAAAGACCTACAATAACATACCCAAAACAATTAAGAAAATGGTAATAGGAACATACATATCGATAATTACCTTAAACGTAAATGGATGAAATGCTCCCACAAAAAGACACAGATTGGCTGAATGGATACAAAAACAAGACCCATATATTTGCTGTCTACAAGAGACCCACTTCAGACCTAGAGACACATACAGACTGAAAGTAAGGGGATGGAAAAAGATATTTCATGCAAATGGAAACCAAAAGAAAGCTGGAGTAGCAATTCTCATATCAGAAAAAATAGACTTTAAAATAAAGACTATTACAAGAGACAAAGAAGGACACTACATAATGATCAAGGGATCAATCCAAGAAGAAGATATAGCAATTGTAAATATTTATGCACACAACATAGGAGCACCTCAATACATAAGGCAAATACTAACAGCCATAAAAGGGGAAATCGACAGTAACACATTCATAGTAGGGGACTTTAACACCCCACTTTCACCCATGGACAGATCATCCAAAATGAAAATAAATAAGGAAACAGAAGCTTTAAATGATACATTAAATAAGATGGACTTAATTGATATTTATAGGACATTCCATCCAAAAACAACAGAATACACTTTCTTCTCAAGTGCTCATGGAACATTCTCCAGGATAGATCATATCTTGGGTCACAAGTCAAGCCTTGGTAAATTTAAGAAAATTGAAATTGTTTCAATTATCTTTTCCGACCACAACGCTATGAGACTAGATATCAATTACAGGAAAAGACCTGTAAAAAATACAAACATATGGAGGCTAAACAATACACTACTTAATAACGAAGTGATCACTGAACAAATCAAAGAGGAAATAAAAAAATTCCTAGAAACAAATGACAATGGAGACACGACGACCCAAAATCTATTGGATGCAGCAAAAGCAGTTCTAAGACGGAAGTTTATAGCAATACAATCCTACCTTAAGAAACAGGAAACATCTCGAATAAACAACCTAACCTTGCACCTAAAGCAATTAGAGAAAGAAGAACAAAAAAACCCCAAAGTTAGCAGAAGGAAAGAAATCATAAAAATCAGATCAGAAATAAATGAAAAAGAAATGAAGGAAACAATAGCAAAGATGAATAAAACTAGAAGCTGGTTCTTTGAGAAGATAAACAAAATTGATAACCCATTAGCCAGATTCATCAAGAAAAAAAGGGAGAAGACTCAAATCAATAGAATTAGAAATGAGAAAGAAGTAAAAACTGACACTGCAGAAATACAAAAGATCATGAGAGATTACTACAAGCAACTCTATGCCAATAAAATGGACAACCTGGAAGAAATGGACAAATTCTTAGAAATGCACAACCTGCCAAGACTGAATCAGGAAGAAATAGAAAATATGAACAGACCAATCACAAGCACTGAAATTGAAACTGTGATTAAAAATCTTCCAACACACAAAAGCCCAGGACCAGATGGCTTCACAGGCGAATTCTATCAAACATTTAGAGAAGAGCTAACACCTATCCTTCTCAAACTCTTCCAAAATATAGCAGAGGGAGGAACACTCCCAAACTCATTTTACAAGGCCACCATCACCCTGATACCAAAACCAGACAAGGATGTCACAAAGAAAGAAAACTACAGGCCAGTATCACTGATGAACATAGATGCAAAAATCCTCAACAAATGCTAGCAAACAGAATCCAACAGCACATTAAAAGGATCATACACCATGATCAAATGGGGTTTATTCCAGGAATGCAAGGATTCTTCAATATACGCAAATCAATCAACGTGACACACCATATTAACAAACTGAAGGAGAAAAACCATATGATCATCTCAAGCGATTCAGAGAAAGCTTTCGACAAAATTCAACACCCATTTATGATAAAAACCCTGCAGAAAGTAGGCATAGAGGGAACTTTCCTCAACATAATAAAGACCATATATGACAAACCCACAGCCAACATCATCCTCAATGGTGAAAAACTGAAAGCATTTCCACTAAGATCAGGAACAAGACCAGGTTGCCCACTCTCACCACTCTTATTCAACATAGTTTTGGAAGTTTTAGCCACAGCAATCAGAGAAGAAAAGGAAATTAAAGGAATCCAAATCGGAAAGAAGAAGTAAAGCTGTCACTGTTTGCAGATGACATGATACTATACATAGAGAATCCTAAAGATACTACCAGAAAACTGCTAGAGCTAATCAATGAATTTGGTAAAGTAGCAGGATACAAAATTAATGCACAGAAATCTCTGGCATTCCTATACACTAATGATGAAAAATCTGAAAGTGAAATTAAGAAAACACTCCCATTTACCACTGCAACAAAAAGAATAAAATATCTAGGAATAAACCTACCTAAGGAGACAAAAGACCTGTATGCAGAAAATTATAAGACACTGATGAAAGAAATTAAAGATACAAATAGATAGAGAGATATATCATGTTTATGGATTGAAAGAATCAACATTGTGAAAATGACTCTACTACCCAAAGCAATCTACAGATTCAATGCAATCCCTATCAAACTAACACAGACCTAGAACAAAAAATTTCACAGTTTGTATGGAAACACAAAAGACCTCAAATAGCCAAGGCAATCTTGAGAACGAAAAACGGAGCTGGAGGAATCAGGCACCCTGACTTCAGACTATACTACAAACCTACAGTAATCTAGACAGTATGGTACTGGCAGAAAAACAGAAAGATAGATCAATGGAACAGGATAGAAAGCCCAAAGATAAACCCATGCACATATGGTCACCTTATCTTTGATAAAGGAGGCAGGAATGTACAGTGGAGAAAGGACAGCCTCTTCAATAAGTGGTGCTGGGGAAACTGGACAGCTACATGTAAAAGTATGAGATTAGATCACCCTCTAACACCATACACAAAAATAAGCTCAAAATGGATTAAAGACCTCAATGTAAGGCCAGAAACTATCAAACTCTTGGAGGAAAACATAGGCAGAACACTCTATGACATAAATCACAGCAAGATCCTTTTTGACCCACCTCCTAGAGAAATGGAAATAAAAACAAAAATAAACAAATGGGACCTAATGAAACTTCAAAGCTTTTGTACAGCAAAGGAAACCATAACCAAGACCAAAAGACAACCCTCAGAATGGGAGAAAATATTTGTAAATGAAGCAACTGACAAAGGATTAATCTCCAAAATTTATAAGTAGCTCATGCAGCTCAATAACAAAAAAACAAACAAACCAATCCAAAAATGGGCAGAAGATCTAAATAGACATTTCTCCAAAGAAGATATACAGATTGCCAACAAACACATGAAAGAATGCTCAACATCACTAATCATTAGAGAGATGCAAATTAAAACTACAATGAGATATCATCTCACACCAGTCAGAATGGCCATCATCAAAAAATCTAGAAACAATAAATGCTGGAGAGGGTGTGGAGAAAAGGGAACCCTCTTGCACTGTTGGTGGGAATGTAAATTGATACAGCCACTGCAATCCCACTACTGGGCATATACCCTGAGAAAACCATAATTCAAAAAGAGTCATGTACGATAATATTCATTGCACCTCTGTTTACAATAGCCGGGACATGGAAGCAACCTAAGTGTCCACATCCTAAGATGTGGCACATATATACAATATTACTCAGCCATAAAAAGAAACGAAATTGAGCTATTTGTAATGAGGTGGATAGATCTAGGGTCTGTCATACAGAGTGAAGTAAGTCAGAAAGAGAAAGACAAATAGCGTATGCTAACACATATATATGGAATTTAAGAAGAAAAAACGTCATGAAGAACAGCAATAAAGACACAGATCTACTAGAGAATGGGCTTGAGAATGGGGAGGGGGAAGGGTAAGCTGTGATAAAGCGAGAGAGAGGCATGGACATATATACACTACCAAACATAAGGTAGATAGCTATCGGATAGCAGCTGCATAGTACAGGGAGATCAGCTCGGTGCTTTGTGACCGCCTGGAGGGGTGGGACAGGGAGGGAGATGCAAGAGGGAAGAGATATGGGAACACATGTATACATATAGCTGATTCACTTTGTTATAAACAGAAACTAACACACCATTGTAAAGCAATTATACTCCAATAAAGATGTAAAAAAAAAAGAACTCTACCACAGTGCTGGAGGGAGTGTCAATAGGTTCAACTTCTTTAAAAAATAATTTTGAATTAGTAAAGAATGCATTTACCTTCTGACCCAGCAATTCTATCCCTAGAGAAACCCTTACTCACGTGCACCAAGAGACCTGTTCAAGAAAGTTCACAGCAGCATTGTTTGTAATAGCAAATCACTGGAAATAAACTCCTTAAACAGGAAATAACCCAAGAGTCCATCCATAGAAAAACAAATAAAGTGATATGTTCACACAACAGAATATTACGCAGCAAGGGTAAATGAGCAAATTCTAGCCTTACATAATAGGTAGAGCTTAGAAATACAATTGTGAATGAAAAAGCAAGTTACGGGAAATTATATATGGCATGCTACTATTTTTATAAAGCCCACAGACAAGCAAAATTTTAAAATATTATTTAGGGAGATATACACACATAATAAAACTTTTTAAAATTCCTTATGATAAACATAAAATTTATAACTATATCTCAGTGGAGGGAGATAGGATGAACAAGGAACATTGTATATATTCAATATCAACTATATTGCAATGTCCTACTTCCTAAATTGGGCAATAATTTCATGGGAGATGTATTTCATTATTAAGTTTCATAGCCTGGTGTGTGTGTGTGTGTGTGTGTGTGTGTGTGTGTGTATAATAAGATGTAAATATTTATAACTAAAATAAATTAAGGAAAGGACACACGCACCGAAGCAAAGCATGCCTTCTTAACCCCATCAAAGCTGACCACATGGGCTTCCCTGCTGGCTCAGAGGTTGAGAGTCCGCCTGCCAATGCAGGGGACACGGGTTCGTGCCCCGGTCCGGGAAGATCCCACATGCCGCGGAGCGGCTGGGCCCGTGAGCCGTGGCCGCTGAGCGTGCACGTCCAGAGCCTGTGCTCCGCAACGGGAGAGGCCACAACAGTGAGAGGCCCGCGTACCGCAAAAAAAAAAATTAAAAAAGCTGACCACGTAGCACTTACAAGTGATCAGGGTGTAAAGGAAAGTTTTGCTTCTTTCTCTGGATATCAAGTGGGTTATCAGTCAAGCTGCAGCTTAAAATGGTTTCTTTCTGGAAATGGGCTGGTCTGTCCAACTTTCCATTTATTCTATGTCAATAAGGCAATATTACAGAGGTACACTTTCCAATTAAGGGAAAAGAACATCTCAACTGTACCTAGTATGATTAAACTACAGCTGCATATCATCTTCAATCCTAGGAACCATATTTTGTGAGAAGTATTTGACAAACTGGGGAGTTTCTAGGGGAAGCTAATGTACACAGGAGGATGTCGAAAATCCATTTCAGATGAATGGCTAACTAGATTTGAACTTGAGCCACTCAACTGTGAGGAGAGAGAGTCGGAAAAATGAGGTAGATGACCTCAAAACTGAAAAAGAAATGCTGTCAAGTTTAAACATTTTTAGCTTTATTCTGCATACAGAGTGGCCACCTACTACTAATGGGTAGAAATATATTGAAGCTGACTGACGCTTTAAAAATTAAAATACCAGCTCACAGCAGCTAGCAGGATGAGTAACTGGAGGACGGCCTATTATAGTTCAAGAATTACCTAGAGCTGTTACAGAATGTTATCCTTTAAAAGAAAAACAAAGCTTAGAACCTTTTTCCTTATAATGGATTATATTTTATAATGCAGACCACAGGCTTAGTATAGTTTTGGTCTAAAAATCTAATAATACTAGATCATATGTACCTTGAGCTTAGGTATATCATTTATTTTTTCCTCCTTGTAATTCAGTTCCAGAGACAGTGGTAAAGAATGAATGACTGTGGTCCTTAGTAACCATCTAACTCTATGGAAGTTACTTAATCTCTTTGAGCCTCGGTTTCCTCAGTTATAGAATAGTACCTCTCTGCACAATGCCCCCCTCCCAATATGTCCACATTCTAGTCCCTGGGACCTGTGATTATGGTACCATATTTTTGTAAATGGGATTAGGTGAAGGATTTCATGATGAGGAGATCATCCTGGACTAGTTGATAGGCCCAGTATAATCACAAAGGCCCAGTATAATCATAAAAGTTCTTAGAAGAGGGATTCAGGAGGAAGCAGAGGCAGAGGAGAAGATGAGGTGATGATGGAAGCAGAGACTGGAATAATGTCCTTTGAAGATGGCAGAAGGAGCCATAAGCCAAGGAAAAGAGGTGGCCACTAGAAGCTATAACAGCCAAGGAAATTGGTGCTCCCCACAGAGCCTACAGAAGGAACCAGGTGTGCAGACCCCTTGACTTCAGTGCTGTGGAACTCATTTCAGAATTCTGACCTCCAAACTCTAAGATCATACTGATACATCTGTGTTGCTTAAAGTCACTAACTTGTGGTAACTTGTTACTGCAGCAATAGGAAATGAATACATCCTCTCACAGGGTTTTGGTGAGGATCCAGTGAGATAACCCAGTAAAAAGTTCTTGGCTTCTCAAAGGGGGAAGGGGGTGGTGGGATGAATTGGGAGATTGGGATTGACATATATACACTACTATGTATAAAATAGATAACTGAGAACCTACTGTATCCCACAGGGAACTCTACTCAGTGCTCTGTGGTGACCTAAATGGGAAAGAAATCTAAAAATGATGTATGTATACGTATGGCTGATTCACTTTGCTGTACAGCAGAAACTAACACAACATTGTAAAGCAATTATACTCCAATAAAAATTAATTTAAAAAGAAGTTCTTGGCTTCTATTACTGTTATCATCCACCTAATTTACCCCCCAGTGAAGGTTCAGTCTCACAATCAACTGTATTAGTGTGCCCCTAGTTATCTGCCCTCACAAGGCATTTTTATACCTTTGTGTATATTTATGAGGCTGGGAAAGGGTTCTGGATGGGAGTCAGGTGTTCACAGCCATTAATGGTGCGGGTCCTGACAGGTGCTTGTCTTCTCCAGGTCATTCCTCAGCCATAAGTAGAGACTAGATCCTTTCAAGCTCTAAAGTTCAATGATTATATGCTCTTTTAGGTAGCCCAATAAATGGTTTCTGAGTCCACCCTCTCTCCCTCTCTTCTGGTTGAACCTCTAGCCAGTGGCTGAATTATCTAGTGCCAACTGCCCCTAGGTTACCTTTGCTCTGGGCACTGATTAACCAGGCAGACCTAATTCCATGATTAAAACAAACAAACAAACAAACAAAAAGATGAAAAGAGGTGGAGCAGTTCCTAGCTTAAATTTATCCTTAAAAAGGTATTCAATGTTTTACAAAGAAGGTTCTTAGCAAAAAAGCTTAGCTCTAAGAGTCCATATAGATTTCCCCTGGGTCCTTCTGTCTTTAATTCAAGGCTATCACTTTCAAGAACAGAGTTGGCTGGCCATTCTCACCAAGTGCTCTGCCCAGGCTCTTATCCTCCGAAGTGGCAGGACGTTTGACACACTTTCCTTGTTGCTAAAGGTGTAGATAACAGGACATGTGCATCAAAAATGACCAAAATAGAACAGGCACCAAAGTGCCGTGGAACACAACCTCTCTTTCCTATCTCTGCTTTTTCCAACTCACCATGGAGAGAAAGTCTGTGAGAAAGCTTTGCCATCTATAAATTATTCTGCAAATGCAAAGAATTCTTTTTTTTTTTTTTTAACTAGTGTTGGGTTAGATGTCTTGATAGAGACATGGACCATATTCAGCCGCCCCACAGAAGAACAATTACTTCAACCCGAGGAAATCCAGAAAACTTCGTAAAATCATTGTGAAAGAAGAATAGATCTTAGCTAGAGAAAATGAGGATATTTTGGGGAGAAAAAAACAATGATAGTGCAAAGGCAGAAAAGCCTCCTGTAAAAATAGTAAGAAGTTTGTGTGCCTGGCATATAGAGGGGAGGGACAGACAGTAGCAGGAGAGGGGGCTTAGGTCCCTCCTGGGCTTCTGAATTTTATCGTGCAGAGTTCAATTATCATACGGGACAGGGAGTGTTCAGGTTGCGTTTTTGGAAAATAAAAAATAAAAATCGGGTAGAGGGATCCAAGATGCTGGGGTAGCCTAGGCCTGGGATAGGGGCTCTGGCCTGGGGATGCAGGGAAGGTGCTGGATGGGAGTAACCTTCACTGGCAACACCTGGATGTTGGGGAGAAGTCCGTAATGGCCTGGAGGTTTCCAGCTCGGCTCATAGGTGCAGGGCGACATCACTGGCCAGTCATCGGAAACAAGGGGGAGGTGGGGGGGAGAGTGAGAGAGCAAATTTTAAACCACAGCCGCTAAACATAGGACACTGGATGGATGGGACGTGGAGAAAAACTCAGAACACTAGAGAGTAGAGCCACTTAGGCCAAGCGAGGCAAAGGGGACAGGAAATGTGTGAGCAGAGGGACTCAGAGAGAGCAAATGTAGAGCAATGAGCAGGGCAGGGCGCTGGTCAGTGGGGCAAGGGCACGAGGAGTCCACAAACTCAAGGGCAGACTGTGTCGCCCAGCGCCCCGCCGAGAGCAAGCGAGACCTCCGCACATGCGCAGGAGGGGAGGCCGCATCTCACCCTAACTCGGTAACTCGCTACTGTTAGCAGGAGCCTTGTGCAAGATCCGAGCTCGCCACGTACGCTCGAGGAGCCACGGGGACGGAGGTTTCCCATAGTCTCAGGATGCCAGGTGCAGAGCCCAGCTCCAGCCACAACCACTCAAACACCGAATATCGAATCCGTCCCCAGCTTACAAGCAAGATGGGAAACAGCGAGTACGTGGACCCAGCAATGAAACCAAAGCCGGCAGCGGTGCGCACGCACGCAGATGCTCCGCGGGCCGGCTGCTCAGCCTCCCCAACCTGCTTAGCAAGAGTAGACCTCTATTTACAACAGCCAGGACGTGGAAGCAACCTAAGTGTCCATCGACAGATGAATGGATAAAGAAGATGTGGCACATATATACAATGGAAGATTACTCAGCCTGAAAAAGAAACGAAATTGAGTTATTTTCAGTGAGGTGGGTGGACCTAGAGTCTGTCACACAGAGCACAGTAAGTCAGAAAGAGAAAAACGAATACCGTATGCTAACACATATATATGGAATCTAAGGAAAAAAAAAAAAAGGTCATGAAGAACCTAGGGGTAAGACAGGAATAAAGACACAGACCTACTAGAGAATGGACTTGAGGATATGGGGAGGGGGAAGGGTAAGCTGTGACAAAGTGAGAGAGTGGCATGGACATATAGACACTACCAAACGTAAAATAGTTAGCTCGTGGGAAGCAGCCGCATGGCACAGGGAGATCAGCTCAGTGCCTTGTGACCACCTAGAGGGGTGGGATAGGGAGGGTGGGAGGGAGGGAGACGCAAGAGGAAAGAGATATGGGAACATATGTATATGTATAACTGATTCACTTTGTTATAAAGCAGAAGCTAACACATCATTGTAACGCAATTATACTCCAACAAAGATGTTAAAAAAAAAAAAGAGTAGACTGCTAGGCCTCAGTCTAATTGTCTTTCATAAGCGTAGGAGAAAACTTTTTATTGAAGTACAGTGGATTTACCATGTTGTGTTAGTTTCAGGTGTACAGCAAAGTGATTCAGTTTTATATATATATAAGTTAAATATATAAATATATATATATATTCTGTTTCAGATTATTTTCCCTTATAGGTTATTACAAGATATTGCATATAATTCCCTATGCTATACAGTAGGTCTTTGTTGTTTGTTTTATACATAGTAGTGTGTATATGTTAATGCTAAAATCCTAATTTATCCCTCCGCCCCTTCCCTTTTGGTAACCGTAGGTTTTTTCTATGTCTGTGAGTCTATTTCTGTTTTGTAAGTAAGTTCATTTAATCACAGCTTAAGTGACTAGAGAAATCAAAGAACCACATAAATGCTTATACACAGGATAATCATTAAAATATGCCCTTAAGAGCAAGGGCTGGGGAGAGAATAAAAATGACCCTGATGTACTGAGAAGGGGACTGGATTGACCCCAACGTGAGTCAGGAAACAACCGAATCCCTGCCTGATGAAAAGGAAGAGAAAGGAAAGATATTGGAATGGCAATGTTAGTATCTGGAAGAAAGTACGGGGGACTGTGCTTTTCTCATCATAAGGAATATGCAAAGGACATCAAAGAGCTGCTGCTTTTCTAAGGGAGGAAAGAGCAGCAGCAGAAGGATGGCAGGAGACTGGGTGACAGAGAGGAAGGGCCAGCGCCGTGGGCCCGGGGGTGTGGGGCGGTGAGGAGGCCAGGCACCCCTGGAGGTGCTTCGCCCAGGCCTTCAGGTCAGGAGGGCGACCTTTCTGAACACGTGGCGTCAATAACACGGGCTGGACCCATCACTGGACTAAGAAAGGCAGAGTCAGAACTCGCGGGTCAGGTTCCTCAAAAATATATATCTTCATCTCTATTTTGCTGAGTTTTTAAAACTATATCTGCTTGTGTAAGTTAGAAGATTAATGAGAGCAATTAGTATTTTTTAGTTTCACCCTGAGCCTGGCTGTCAGAAATAAGAAGAATACAAGTTATCGGGAAAGCATTCCACAGCCCAGGCACCTGACACCACCCTGGAGCATTGATTCTCTGAGGTTGCCATTCCGAGCTTGGAGCATCCATTATTCGCAGGATGGGCAGCCTGGAAGATCAAGTGCACTCTCTGGCCAGCTTCTCTGAGCTGCCCTGGGCACTGTAAGAGTAATTATAATAACATGGACCTGCTCACATTATGATCAAACAATCAGTTAATCAATACTAAAAACAGATCCATATCAAAAATTTCCAATTCTCACATCTGGCTGTTGTAGTAAAATCCACTGGAAAATGAACACCCTTAAATCTAAATGCAAAGGGTTAATTCTAAAGAAATGATTCAGTCCCTACATCAATCATATGTGTACATGGACCAGGCCCTTTTTCTCCATTAAGCATAAAAAGGGGTAAAAGATCTATGTTCTTTCTCTGGATTTATGCAAGGCCCGGCTGTCTACATGGCCAAAGCCAGAAAGGAAATACAGGGAAGAAGATGAACATACTTTTGGACCCAAAGAACAAATGTTCAACAGGAAATGCGTTGAACCCTCCTCTGAGCTCCTACAGAACTCTGTCCCTCCCGGGGGACAGATGGTCATCTCCACCTTAAATCATTTTTATTTATGTTCATACCTCAGCTCTCCTACTTACTTTGGAAGCTCTTCACGAGCAGGACTGCATTTTAATACAGCATCTGAATAACTGATGTCTGCCGTGGGCTCTACACGTTCCTACAACGCCCTCAGATGCACGACCTCCCTTGGTCTACTGTCAGGCAGGTGCGTGAGAACATTTTCCTCACTTCATATACAACAACACTGGGACAAGAAAATCTAACTGACTGGAAGGTCACGTGGCTGTCAGCTTAAGTCCAGAGTCAGGAATCACACACGTCAGTCTAGACTCCCACACCAGGCCTCTTTCCTCACACCAAGCTTTTCCTCCTCACCCACACGCCACGCCAGACGCCGGTGATCAGCGCATCACGGGAAGGATGTCTGGAGAGAAGAACAAAGGAGCAGAAACACACGGCGGCTGATAACCCCTGGAACACTGTTGCCAGATGCGTGAAGTCTCTGATCTGTTCACCGGCATTAGAGAGTCAGGTCGCACTGCCATTCAGAGAGGGAACAAAACAAGGTGTGTGTGTGTGTGTGTGTGTGTGTGTGTGTGTGTGTGTGTGTGTGTGTGTGTGCGTACGCTCACGCATGTAGAGCACTTTAGTGGACAAAGTGATACGATGAGATGTTGCAGTGGGGTAGGCCCTCGGAGGCCATCTCTTCCAGGGTTGCCGGAGGGTCCTCAGGCTGGAAAGCCTGAGACTGTTGGGATGCTTTTGGCAAAATGACCTACTCTTCACCCATGCCCAGAATAGGAACTTTGGGGAAGTGATGTCTTGGCCGAATTATTAGCACCGGGTAAGCGGGCAGATGAAAAGGCAGAAGCTCCTGTGTGCAGAGGGGCAAGAGGTCACAAATGATCCAAAAAAAGGCAAAGGTGGTGTCTTGGATAAGCACCCCTAGAAGCAGAGCCTCCAATGACAATTCCCATGCAAGTCAGGGCTCTTAGGAGAACATCTGAGGGAGTGAGGGAGCTGTGATGAGGCAGAGGGAAAAGCAGTGAAGATGTGGGTCAGGGCAAGTCAGCCTGACCCACCAGGAGCTCTGCGGCCTGAATCGCTCCTCAGAGGCTGTCCTGCACACAGACCAGGGGACTGCGCGGGCCCAGCTCTGTGTCAGCCAGGCATCGGCCAAGGGCTGCCCCTGGGAATGGGGCCCACTACCTCCCAGGCCTCTTTGGGTGAGGCAGGTGTCATCAGCCAGGGGCAATGCTACAGGGGAGGGTGTGGATGTGAGGAGCTGGCAGCCCCTGGAGGATGGGCACACAGTGTGCCCTGTGAAGGGGACCTGGGGGCACACTAACAGCACCTGCTACAGGCAGCTTCTCACTCCTAGAAGAATCTGCATTCCACATCGGTGGCCTAATTCACAGGCAGATGCCCTCTCATGGGGAATTTGGGCAGCCTGGAGGAGCCAACCTTCTGCCTAGAAACATGCTGTGTCACTTCCGACTGTATAAAACCATATACCTAAGTTTCTGTACTCTACCTTTAATGAAGCTTTCTAGCCTTTAACTATGTATGTTGGTGTCTTTGGTCCATCACTGTCACATGATGACAATGCACGCAAAAGACTCCACGGATCTGCTTCCCTCCACCCCAGTGGCTATTTGTACGTCTCAGGGAAAGTGGGTTCGGTAACCTCCAAAGGAAGCCCAGTCTATTTGGGTATTAAGTACAGTAAGTCCCCTACATACAAACGAGTTCTGTTCTGAGAGCGCGTTCGTAAGTCCACCAAAGTTAGCCTAGGTACCCTACTAACGCAATCAGCTATATACCGCTGCTTTTACGCTTGCTTCCAGACATCCTGGGCTTAAAATAAAGATACTGTACTATTGTCCTCTCTACAGCACTGTACAGTACAGCATACAAAAGCACAACCACTCGTAGAGGATGCATGCACGTGACAGTGTACACCAGACACGTGATCTAACTTACGTGATGGGACATGCGAATGCACGTTCGCATCTTTGAAAGTTCACAACTTGAAGGTTTGTATGTAGGGGCTTACTGTACATGTTAGTGATTACTTCCTAAATTTACGCAAAAATCTATTTCCTTCTAACTTCCATTCACCAAAGTCATGGAAAGGAAGTTCTAATCCTTAGATAACTTCTCTTCCACAGGCAAAAGATCCACGCGAAGATTATTCCACAATATTGTACGTGATGTCAAGTCTGCTCACCCATCTGGTTCCTGCCCATTGGAGAAATTCCAGTTTGTCTCTGACCCCATAAAGAGGTGTCCAGAACTACCCAACCCTGCAGCAGTGGTGTGACCCACATATGCAATGGAGGACTATTCTTCTTGCTCTGTACTCAGCAGTTCAATTAATAGAGTTTTTAAAATTAACTTCATGATTCAAGCAGGCCCCATTACGTGCCCCAGTGCACCACTGATTTATGCCAACTTGTAAACAACTCATCTAAATATTTTTGCATATGCTGTCTGTCTCACCCCATCCCTAGTTTCTAGATAGATTTTTTTAAATTTAACTATAGGCTTTTACACCTACTCAACTACAGTTTATCTTGTTAGATAAACATCATCATTTCAACCTGAAATGATCTCTTTGGATCCTAATTCTGTTACTCAAAGTATGTGCTATGTTTCTAGGCTTCATGTCAACCCCAACTTTGATAAATATGTAATCTATATCCTCACTAAAATTATTGATATAAAACAACACCTTGATAGGGCCGGGGGGGGCGGATTCTCATAGCCCACCGATAGTGACTACCCTCCCAGGAGCCACTGTCGTTCTCCCACAACTTAATTCACGCTTGTTCCCAGACCCAGTCTAAATTTGGCAATGAGTTTACTCTTTCAGCTCTGTATTCTGATATGCTGAGTTTTGAAGAATGTAAAATAATTTTCAATAAAATATCTGCACTTACATTCATTTAATAGAATATAAAAACAGAATATGAAGCTGGTAATAGTTTTATGAATAAAAAGAATCCAATGAGACAAAGGCCAGATACAGCATATGATTTCAGAATTTAAAAATTGTTTTCTCCCATTGAGAAGAGGATGACAAGTCTAGAGACGCCCAATGGGAGCCCTGGATGGGGACACATGGAATGCCCCTGTCCTAAGGAAAACAGGTGACAAGGCTAACTGCATTATTTCTCTATTGTTGCACGGCAAATTACCACCAGTTGAGTAGCTTAAAGCGACGCGATTTATTATCCACGGGTCAGGTTAGCTCAGGCCCCTGCTCGGATCTCATCAGGATGAAATCAAGGTGTTGCCTGGGGCTGCAAACATCTGAGGTTTGGGGTCCCCTTCCAAGTGCACTGGCTATTGCGGTAATTCAGTTCCTTGCGTTGCAAAACCGAGGTTTGCATTTTCCTACCTGCCTGCCAGCTGCGGGCCGCTCTCACCTCCTATAGGCCCGCTGCCCTCCCCTGCCGTGCGGCCACAATACGGCAGTTCGCTTCTTCAAGGCCAGCAGCAGAATCTCTCTCTGCATTCTGCTAAAATGGAGTCTTGTGTAAAGTAGTTAAGCGAGGGACAATCCCATCATGTGCCCAGGTCCTGTTCACGGCGAAGAAAGGGGATCACAGGGGGCGGGGCGTGCACAGGGGGCGGGGCGTGGGAAATGTCTCCGACTCCCACCTCTCCCAGCGATTAACACGGGGAAGCACAGGGAAGGTCCGGATCAGGAAAGAGGGCTGGAGAGGCCCTCTGTGCCCTGCCCTGGAGTTTGAACTTTATCCCAAAAGCAGTGGAGGCGGATTGAGGGATGCCTCTCCCTTTGGGGAGGTGCAGGAACATGTTGCAAGTCGCAGAGGTTAGGAAAGCATTCTAGGAAGTACAGCACTCCAGGACAGTATCATGGAATGAACCAAGGCAAGACACGTAAAGCACAGTATCATCTACATACACACCTGAATCACGTGTTGATAATTTACCCCCTCACTTGCCTACATGACACCTTGAGAAAGGTATGCTACGCTTTGCTCTGCTGCGGCTAGGATGAGGTGTATATACCCTTCACACACCAGACAGAAAAAAACAAAACTATTTTGCATCACTAGAGAGCCTTCTCCAAACAGAAGCATCCTAACACTAATCCCTAAAATTTTTAAAAAAAAAAATTTTTTTTAAACACTTGAGCCTATTCCTTTAAGTTGCTCCCCCCCCCCCAAGAAAACACATTTAAAAACAGAAATAAAGTCACAGATGTAGAAAACAAATCTGTGGTTACCAGCGGGGGGAAAGGGGAGGGAGGGATAAATTGGGAGACTGGGATTGACATATACATGCTATTGCATATAAAATAGATAACTAATAAGGACCTGCTGTATAGCACAAGGAACTCTGCTCAGTCCTCTGTAATGACCTATATGGGAAAAGAATCTAAAACAGAATGGATATATGTATATGTGTAACTGAATCACTTTGCTGTACACCTGAAACTAACACAACATTGTAAATCAACTATGCTCCAATAAAAAAGAAAAAAGAAAAGAAAACACGTTTATCTCTGACTTTTGGACAGCTATCAGCAGACATGTGAGGACCCACACAGATGGGATAAGCACGTGAGGAACTGCTGTTTCTCCACCAATTTGGATTTTGAACAGATTAACTATAGTTTCATGGTCTGTTTCCTTTTCTTTTCTTTTCTTTTCTTTAAATACCTGCTGTATCCTTTATTCAAATTGTCTGGTTCTTCTAAAGGCTGGACACTCCTCCAAACATTACAAATAAAAACACATTATGTTCCAACTGTCTTTGAGTTTTCCATTCACAACTCTGTCTATACACTGTAACCTCGAGGACAATCACAATGTTTATTCTAAAATATAATAATGACAAGAGCTAACTGAAAGCTACACACTACATGCCAGGGACTGTTCTCAGAGCTTCATATCCTCACACTCAGATGAGGAAACTATGGCACAGAAAGTTTAAGTAACTTGGAGATTACATAGGTTATTAGTGGTGGAGCTTGGCTGTGAACCCAGGCAGAATGGTCTGCCTCAGTTCCCAGCCTTGCAGTGAAAACAAATGCCAAATACTCTGTGAAAGGGTTCCTTGGACGTACTCAGTAAATGGTCACTGACCACCAATGACTACTTTTGAGGTGGCAGAGTCAAAAGTATATAAAAATTAAAGTCTAATCACTGTAAGATTATGTTACAGACGTGAGGGGCACAAAAAACAGTAGGATCAATAAATCCAAGAGGTAGTTCTTAAAAATAAGTCAAACCTCAGAATTATACAATAAACCAAGAAAAAGAGAGAGAAACACAGATATTAAAATTTGAGAAATTATGAGTGAATACTGTGCTCAAATCCATGCTTATTATTTTAAAAATACTAAGATAATCTTTAGCTATAATTTGAATCACTGAAATGCACAAGCATAAACAGACACATTGAATAGACCAAGTGATTAGAGAAAACAAACAACTACAAATTTATAAATAATCTAAAAAGTTGTAAAGGCATTATCTCGTTCAAAAAATAATCCAGGCATAGAAACTTCCACAGGGAACTTCTTTCACATTCTCAAGGGAAATATAATTCCCATAGGTCCCAATCACAGAAAAAGATTAAAAAATTCCTACTCATTATATGAAGTTATTTTGATGTCAAAACTAACAAAATAGCATAAAAATTCAACTAAAGACAAAATTATTATAAAAGTTGATGCAATAATCTGAAACAAACATTGAATACAGCAGTGAGTTAAGAAAACATTTCATCATGACCAAGTAGGTCCAAGAAGAAAAAGATAAGTAAATACTAGGAAGTTTTATATTATAGTACACTATTTTAATAGATCAAAGGCAAAAATTACACAATAATTTTCAAAAACATGATACTCTGTATCAAGTCTGGTGAATTGCAAGCAATTCTCATTGGATACTCACAATAACCTTATAAGATACTTATATTCTTATCCTCATAGAACAATGTAAGAAACTGAAATTGGAAGCCAACAAATAACTCACTCAGTGACATACAATTTAAGAGGAAGAGGTGTAAGTTGAGCCCGGGTCTGCCTGGCCATAAATCCTACGATCTGACTTCCACATTATGTTCTCATTATAGAGGATAATTTACCAAAATAATCAAAAGGCATTTTATAACATTTCAAAACCCCTTTTTGATTAAAAATACTCTCAGCATATTAGGAATGCAATGAAATTTCTTTAACATGGTTGGAAAAACCTACGCTAGCTGTTAAAATCAAAAACAAGATAAGAATATTATTAAATATATTTTAAATTACTGTGGAAATTTGGGCTAATGCTATAAGACGTAATTCTGGAATAAGAAGTATCCTCTTTAGGGACGGTGGGAGGGAGGCTCAAGAGGGAGGGGACATACAGCTGATTCACTTTGTTGTACAGCAGAAACTAACACAACATTGTAAAGCAATGATACTCCAATAAACATGTTAAAAAAAAAAAGAAGTATCCTCTTTAGAAAGGCATTAGAATCATTATTTGGTATAATATGACTGTACTAAGAAAACTCAGAAGAACTAGGTGAAAAAATGATTATCAGTAATAAACAGAATCAAAACCAATATAAAAAAACCAATAACTTTCACCAAACTCATTGATGAGCTCTAGCAGTTTTCTGGTTGTGTCTTTATGATTCTCTATGTATAATATCATGTCATCTGCAAATAGTGACAGTTTTACTTCTTCCTTTCCAATTTGGATTCCTTTTATTTCTTTTTCTTAGGCACAGCAAAGGAAACCATAAACAAAACAAAAAGACAACCTACAGAATGGGAAAAAATATTTGCAAATGATGCAACTTGACAAGGTATTAATTTCCAAAATATACAAACAGCTTATACAGCTCACTATCAAAAAAACAAACAACTCAATTGAAAACTGGGCAGAAGACCTAAATAGACATTTCTCCAAAGAAGACATACAGATGGCCAAAAAGCACATGAAGAGACACTCAACATCACTAATTATTAGAGAGATGTAAATAAAAACTACAATGAGGTATCACCTCACACTGGTCAGAACGGCCATCATCAAAATATCTACAAACAATAAATGCTGGAGAGGGTGTGGAGAATAGGGAACCCTCTTGCACTGTTGGTGGGAATGTAAATTAATACAGCCACTATGGAGAACAGTATGGAGGTTCCTTAAAAAACTAAAAATAGAGTTACCCAAAATAGTGCAATCCCACTCCTGGGCATATATCTGGAGGAAACTCTAATTCAAAAAGATACATGCACCCCAATGTTCACTGCAGCACTATTTACAATAGCCAAGACATGGAAGCAACATAAATGTTCATTGACAGATGAATGGATAAAGAAGATGTCATACACACACACACACACACACACACACACACACACACACTGGAATATTACTCATCCATAAAAAAGAATGAAATAATGCCATTTGCAGCAACATGGATGGACCTACAGATTATAATACTAAGTGAAGTAAGTTAGAGAAAGACAAATATCATATGATACCACTTATATGTGGAATCTAAAAAAATGATACAAAGGAATTTATTTATAAAACAGAAATAGACTCACAGACATAGAAAACAAACTTACAGTTACCAATGGGGAAAGGGCATGGAGGGATAAATCAGGAGTTTGGGATTAACATATACACAGTACTGTATATAAAACAGATAACCAACAAGGACCTACTGCATAGCACAGGGAACTATATTCAATATCTTGTAATAACTTATAATGGAAAAGAGTCTGAAAAAGAATATATATTTATATCTGAATCACTTTGCTGTACACCTGAAACGTAAATAACTATACCTCAATAAAAAGAAATCAACAGCTTTTATATAACAGTAACCACCAATTAGAAATCAATAGAAAAAATCCCAAATATAATTAAATTAAAAGTATATAATACCTAGGAATAACCTTAAAAATATGCAGAACTTGTGTGAAGAAACAATTTTTCTGTCACATCAAATAAGACTTGAAAAAGCAGGTGGATTATGAAATGATTAAGAATTGTAAAGATGCAAATTCTTCCAAAATAATTCATAGTTTGTACATAATTCCATGCAGATATATCAGAATTTATTTGAAAATTAATTCCAACATTCACCTTGAAGAACACTCAGATGATAGTTACTAAGGTACATTTAAAATATGGAGTAGTGAAGGGATTATGGCTTACCATATCAAAAATAGAAATGTGCCATAAAAATATAATATGGTTCTGCTACAATAACTAACAGATGGTTAAAGAAATAGAATAAAGATCCCAGATATAAAAACATATATACTAATTTAATTAAAGATAGATTTAATCACAACTCAATAAAGAATAAAGGGATTATTCAATAAATGGTGCTGAAGTAACTATCTGAATAGTTAAAAAATTATATCTCTACCTCATACAATATGTCAAACTGAATTACAGGTGGATCACACACTAACTTAAAAAATAAAATTATAAAATATTATGAAAAATATAGGTGGTTGTTTACTGGCTATTGGTCAAACAAAGAATTTCCAAACATAGCAGTAGTGGAGTACATCAGAAAGTAATATTAGATTTGACTGTAGTAATAAACATGAAAAAATTCATATATCACACAGCACAATACTCAAAATTAAAGGGCAAACAGCAAAGTAGGAAAATAATTTTCAGAGATGTGACATACAAAGGACCTTTTTTTCTTTGTGTATTTTTTTTAACATCTTTACTGGAGTATAATTGCTTTACAATGGTGTGTTAGTTACTGCTTTATAACAAAGTGAATCAGCTATACATATACATATATCCCCGTATCCCCTCCCTCTTGCGTATCCCCTCCCTCTTGCGTATCCCCTCCCTCTTGCATCTCCCTCCCACCCTCCCTATCCCCCCTCTAGGTGGTCACAAAGCACCAAGCTGATCTCCCTGTGCTATGCGGCTGCTTCCCACTAGCTATCTATTTTACGTTTGGTAGTGTATATATGTCCATGCCACTCTCTCATTTCGTCCCAGCTTACCCTTCCCCCTCCGTGTGTCCTCAAGTCCATTCTCTATGTCTGCGTCTTTATTCCTGTACGGCCCCTAGGTTCTTCAGAACCTTTTTTTTTTAGATTCCATATATATGTGTTAGCATACGGTATTTGTTTTTCTGTTTCTGACTTACTTCACTCTGTAGGACAGACTCTAGGTCCATCCACCTCAGTACAAATAACTCAATTTCGTTTCTTTTTATGGCTGAGTAATATTCCATTGTATATATGTGCCACATCTTCTTTATCCATTCATCTGTAGATGGACACTTAGGTTGCTTTCATGTCCTGGCTATTGTAAATAGAGCTGCAATGAACATTGTGGTACATGACTCAAAGGATCTTTAATAGGAAGCTCTAATGAAAATATTAACATCTCGATGGATAAATGGGCAAAGAACATGGATCAAAAGGTCACAAAAGAGGGCTTCCCTGGTGGCGCAGTGGTTGAGAGTCTGCCTGCCGATGCAGGGGACACAGGTTCGTGCCCCGGTCCAGGAGAATCTCGCATGCTGCGGAGCGGCTGGGCCCGTGGCCCATGGCCGCTGAGCCTGCGCGTCCGGGGCCTGTGCTCTGCAACGGGAGAGGCCACAACAGTGAGAGGCCCGCGTACCGCGGAGAAAAGAAAGAAAAAAAAAAAGGTCGCAAAAGAATTGCTATAAATGTCCAAGAAACATTCAAAAAATTTTTAAATGATTAATACTTATTGCTGCTAATGTGTGGGGCTGAAAACACTCTCATACAGTGCCAGAGTGTAAATGAATACCATTGACCATGTCTAAGAAGAAGTATAAAATTGTTCAGGTCCTTTGACTTCATCTACTATCATGTAGAAACAACTAAGAAGATGGCAAAAGATGAATGCAAAGCACGAATGTTCAACTACAGTTATACACCCCAAAGTACAATATATGCAGTCATTAATTAATCATGTTTTGAAGACGATTTAATGCCACGAGGAGATGCTCCCAGTCAAGTGAACATAAGTAAGACACAAAAGTATATCTAGACCACGGTCCTGATTCTAAAATGTAACAATATATACGGTAAAAAAATTGAAAGAAAATATACCAAAATGTTACAGGGCCTATCTCTGAGCATTAGACTAGGCAATATTTATTTTCTACAATAAACATCAGAATAAAATTTATTTCTGAAAGAATAAAAATAAAAACAATGATTGACAAGAAAAACAAGAAGCCAGACACATTGGACATAGCCTTCTATGGAAATGAAGAAGACTGCCTTTTCTGTCCCTCTGATGTTACTGTACTATCTTAGGGACATCGTGGAGTGTCTCACAAGACACCTCCTCTTCTCAAAGGCATCTCAGAACCATCTCTCCGTCAGACCTGGCTAATTCCTTCTCTGCTCCTTCCACTCTGGCCTTCTCCCACTCGACTCTGCCAACCTCCTTCTTCCTCCCACTTAAAGTCTGGCCACAGCAAAACAATCCCAACACAGGAGGCAGGTCTGGAGGGAGGTCAGCATGCTGAGTGATTATTGAGGGAATGATGTGTGTTTCTGCAGCAATGCATTCCGCCTCTGTGGAATCATCATTTCATAACACTAACCACATTGGGAAGACTTTTCTCAAAAAAACCTACACTCTTCAAAATTCTTGCAAAACCCACTTGCCATGATGATGCCAGAAGTCCGTGCTTCCTTTACCAGCATAATTCAGGGAGCTTTCCTAAAATCATTTAATTCCGTCTCTTAATGGTATTCACCAAATGTTTACTGGGTACCACCTAGGTTCTGGGAAATAGAATGTGGGTATGGGAGGTTGAATAAGGGTCCCCAGAGTTGCCCACATCCGAATCCTGGAACATGCGAAAATGTTACATTACATGGCAAAGGGATTTTACAGATATGATTAAGGTAAGGATCTTGAGATGGAGAGGTCCGATACAATCACCGGGGTCTTTATAAGGAAAAGAGGCAGGAGAATCAAGAGAAGGAGCAGTGATGAAAGATGCAGAGGTCGGGGTGATGCAGGGCCATGACTCAAGGAATACGGCAGCCTCTAAGAGCTGGAAAAGGTATGGAAACAGATTCTTCCCTATATCCTCCAGAAGGAACAGAACCTGGCTGACCTATTTTGAACTTTTATTTCCAGAACTGTAAGATAATAAATTTGTTGTTTTAAGCTACTGAATTGGTGGTAATTTGTTACAACAGAAACAGCAAATGAATACAGTGGGATTCAATGAACTCTAGAGCCTTCCTTTATGCCGCCATACTGAACACTTACTGCCATTAAAGCAGTTCTTGTTTTTGCCAGAATTTCCCGAAGTGTGTTACAGTGAATGCAAGTCCTACAAGCTATTCCACAATTTCTAAAGAGTTCTCTAGTTAGACAAATATCCTGTATCACCCTTTCGGAAATTCACAGTGTGCTTTGGCATCTTAAAGACTGAGTAATCTTTTTCACTTTGATTAATCCAGAATTTTCCAAACTTACTTGGCCATAGAAGCTTTTCAACATCTATTTACATCAACATCATTAATGGCAACAAATTGCTTTGCAACCCTGAGCCTTAGGCCATAGGGATGAATCCACTGTTTAACCTACTTCCTATAATTTAAACAAGTTTAACAAACTGGTAAACTCTATGAATCTCTATGACACTTGAAACATACTGTATTTTTAGCTATCCTCGTAGGTGGCATTTTTATCTCACCGAACAGGAAATTAAGTTCCCAGAGGGCAGGTGTACATCTTTACAAACCCATCTTCTGTAGCATCTTCCCTCAGGGAGCTCATATTCCAGTTGATGGGACAGGCACACATTCATATGAAAAAAGACGTTTCGGGAAGGCAAATAGAGGACTTTTGTTACCTAACTTGACGTAAGCCAGAGTATACAGCTACAGTCTCCGCCCTCACTGCCATGGCCTCTTTCTCCCCTCCATCGTTTCCCTCTCCTGCTCTTAATCAAAGTCTGAAGCCTTGATGGTGATATTTCTTTGATTTATAAATTATCGTAGTGGTACAGCTGGATCTTTGGGGTCATCACTCCACCACGTAACAATATTGTTAGAGTATTAGTTACTCCCCTATTTTCCAAAAGGGAATAAGTAATAGTTCAGCCTACACTACATTCTTTTCTAGTCCAGCTGCAAATGACTGATACTGTTGTTATCCTTGCAAAGTATTTTTTTGGCAACTTTCCAGTCTCCCGTCATTACAGGGAACACAACTATGCAAACACTGCTTCAGTTTTTATAAGAAATCAAGTAATTTTAAAACAAAAGTATAAGAAAACATCAGCAACACGTATTTTAATGACAAAATTAGCCAGCATAGCACCCCCTTTCCAATTAATTTTCAACTCAAATCAATGGAATTTCTAAGAACTACATATTTATTTTTTAAATTCAAGTAGGAAAACAATCTGAGGCATTTAATAAATGTTATAAATTATAATACATCACCATGAGAAAATCCATCAGCTCTTTTTATGTATTACTGAATATTCTATACAATCCACCATCCTGTAACAACTAACTAGGTCTAGCCAGAAGAATAAAGCTAACTCCTGAACTTGAAACGATTTCAACAACACAGACAGGTCTAAGTACAGCTGCAGTAAACCTAGGGAGAGAGCTTTCTCATGCCATGCCCTTCTTTGCAGTAATGGGGAAGGTTTGATGCCAGAGGGAGTATGTTTTGTTTTATCTTGTCCTGTTAATGTATTAATTCCAAGTTCATTATCAGCTGTTATGACACAGGGATATCTTTACTTCTTCTGATTTACTTCTACTTATCCTGTGTATAATCAGTGATGCCATGACCCTCCTCTTAGGGTGAACCATGGCCATCACCCCTAATGTAAGTTTCAAGTCCTAGGCACCACACATCTAAGGACCAAGCCCTGGAGGGGAAGGGATGGGTGGGGACTGGATGATGAATCACCAATGAAAGCCAAGAGTCTGATCACGTTTGTGCTTAGAATTTGTCAGTGGTCAGTGCTCTGCAAACAGGAGATGTGGAAAGAAGGATTCTATTCAGTGGTCACCTAAGGGTGTCACAGGATTTTGAACTGTGAAGACACAAGTAGTTGCTTCTTGGTGCCCAAGAAGATTGCTACAGGTTTCAAGGAAAGAGCGTATTTGTCATCAAAATTACTTCATTCAAAGACAAATACCATATGATATCACTTATATGTGGAACCTAAAAAAAAGGATACTAATAAACTTATTTACAAAACAGAAACAGACTCAGAAAACAAACTAATGGTTACCAAAGGGGAAGGAGGGGTATAAATTAGGAGTTTGGGATTAGCAGATACACACTCCTATATATAAAATAGATAAACAATGTCCTACTGTACAGCACAGGGAAGTATATTCAATATTCTGTAATAACCTATCATGAAAAAGAATCTGAAAAAGAATGGATATATGTATACATATAGCTGAATCACATTGCTGTATGCCAGAAACTAACACAACATTGTAAATCAACTATACTTCAATTAAAAAATTTTTTAATTAAAAAAAAAAAACATGACAATGCAGTTGATGAACCCCCGAATACCACTTCATGATTCCCTGAGTCTTCTTCAACTGGAAGTAACTAGTATCCAGATTTTGGATTAAAAATTCCATATTCTAGTATTTAATTTTATATTTAAACTTTATAAAAACTGTATGTTTGCCATAACCTTCTGCAACTTACTTTCTCATTGAAATTAGCTTTTTAAAGATTCACTTATATTATATAATTCTCCATATCAACTGTACTTCAATTAAAAAAATAAATTAAAAAGAGACTACTTCATTCAGTAAGCAGTTCTTAAGTACCTCTTAGACCCCAGCCACAGAGCCACAGGGAAACTACACCTGCCTGCTGGTTGGGTGAGTTTCACTGAAGAGTAGGAGAATCAGCTTGAAGCATAGAAAGCCAGTAAATCATTCAGACAACGCAAACGGGACAGAGATAGGTCAGAGGCAAGATGGATTAGTCAAGTCTCTTTCAGTGAAAAGAAACAGAACCCCAATTTTCAAACACTAATCAGAAAAGGAACTTTAATGGAAGGGTACTGAGGCGTCCTCAGAGTCTGAGGAAGGGCAGCACTTCCCAGACGCCCACAGGGTCTCCATCGTTCATCTCTACTTGTCCTTGTCTCCTTCTCTCTTTCCAGAGTCAGATATGTTTTCCATAAACATGGCCAATCACAGCATGGCTCCTACCAGCTCTAACAAAGTTCCACCCCATCATCCCTCATCATGCAAACAGCAGAACTTTAGTGTCCAAACACGCACATTAACTGTGCTTCTGTCACGGTGATTTTGGGTTCAATCAAATAAGTGTTCATACTCTTTGTAAAGGTGCCTTGATTTCTGTTGGACAGATTTTCTTTCTTAGACATATAAAGGCATTTATAACATACCATGATTAAAACCATGCAGATAAAAATATGTGCAAGCAAAAGAGACTGGAGGGAAAGACTAAAATTCTAAATTATATTTAAGAGATGGATTTTTCTAGTGTCTTTTCTCCAAGTGTTTTGTAATATGACTATTTTAATAATGAAAAATTTTTATTTAAAAATTATTTTATATTTTTGTAAATGCTTAAAGTGTGTCTAATTCTAAGACATGACTAATGTAATCTTTATTTTGGTGACTAAAAATAGCAATTTTTAAAACAATATCTTTTCTTTCTAAAACAATGGAAAAGATGTATCTTTTCATATGTATAACAAAATAGAAAATCACTATTAATTGTGAATGTCTTAGGACGTTGAGAACTTAAGGAAAATCAAGTTAATACTTTCACAATCTAATTTCAGTGATCACCAACAAAGGAGTATAACCTAATAGCTACAAAAAAACCCAGACTTGAATACGTGAAATAATCAGCATAACCACATACAAACACAAGTCAGGGGTTAAAATGCTGTTACAAAATTCTTTAAAAACTGTTCATTAGTCAAATATTTTTCAGCCTTAAAAAGGAAAGAAATTCTGACATACACTACAACATGGATGCACCCTGAGGACATGATGCTAAGTGAAATAAGTCAGTCACAAAAAGCAAATACCATATGATTCCACTTATATGAGGTACTGGAGTAGTAAATTCATAGAGACAGAAAGTAGAATGATGGTGGTCAGGGGCTGGCAGGAGGGGAAATGGGGAGTTACTGTTTAATGGGGACAGAGTTTCAGTTTTGCAAGACGGATAATTCTGGAGATGGATGGTGGTGATTGTTGCACCATGTAAACGTACTTAATACCCCACTGAACTGTATACTTAAAAATGGTTAAGATAGGGGAAAAAAAGTTTCCCTTAGAAAAACTGTTACTGATTAACTCTGAGAAAGGCAATAAATACTCCCCAAGGAGATTAAAGAATGAAATTTACAATGTTAATAATATTAATGATCACCTTGGATAATCCATATAAACAATTTTCCAGAGACAATTGTTACCAATTAGGAAAGCTAAAATACACAGATAAGCAGGCCTTTCCCTGGCTTGTTCCATCAGATACAGAAGCAGCCTTAAGAGATGTATCTTTATGAAAATAGACTTGGTTACCTCCCATCTTGCAAGGGCCACCACCTGGAATTTCATTTCCTGAACGGACACACACCCCATTAAGTATCTGCCACGAGATTGCAAAACATACAAGAGGGCTTCACTGGTGGCGCAGTGGTTGGGAATCTGCCTGCCGATGCAGAGGACACGGGTTCGAGCCCTGGTCTGGGAAGATCCCACATGCCACGGAGCAACTAGGCCCGTGAGCCACAACTACTGAGCCTGCGCCTCTGGAGCCTGTGCTCCACAACGGGAGAGGCCGCGACAGTGAGAGGCCCACGCACCGCAATGAAGAGTGGCCCCCGCTCGCCGCAACTGCAGAAAGCCCTCGCACAGAAACGAAGACCCCACACAGACAAAAATAAATAAATTTATTTTTTAACAAAACATACAAGAAACAAAAATCTTAGTCTTTGAACGTTTACGACAAATTCAGTCAAATACACACTACATGTGTATTTGTATTCAGTCAAATACACACTACATGTGTATTCAGATGGTCAAAAGTTAGCATGTCCTATAGAGAACAGCCCGGTGGTTGCCAAGAGGGAGGGGTGGGGGAAGGATGGATTGGGCGTTTGGGATTAGCAGATGCAAAGTATTATATATAGGATGGGTAAACAACAAGGTCCTACTGCACAGCACAGAGAACTATATTCAATATCCTGTGATAAACCATAATGGAAAAGAATATGAAAAAGAATATATATATGTATAACTGAGTCACTCTGCTGTACACCAGAAACTAACACAACATCGTAAATCACAAAATGGTAAAATACTTTAATTTTTTTAAAAGTTCTGAAAAAAAAAAAAAAGAGCAAGTCCTGGGGACAGCGTGTAGATTCAAATAGAGGAAAGTCCTTCCAGAGAAGACGAGACCTGGGCTGGCTCTGGAGGAGGGAGAATGCAGCCTGGCAGGTGACAAGGAAGGGCCACGTGCCACCAGTTAAAAATAAATGACAGAGGAGCCCACACAAAGGCTAGGGAGGGACGAACGTGGAGAATGGCAAACCGACCAGCCAAATTAAGGTCAAGGGCAGACATAAGGCAGGAGGGAGTGAGAGAAGGAATGGCCTGAGTGTGCAGGCGCAGGCCCAACTCTGAATTTAATAGAAGCCGGTGGTGGGAACGCACCTGGCTAGTTAGAGGGGGACAAAGCAGTGATTGCAAAGCCGGTCAATGAAAAGCAAAGGTAGGTCCAGGAGAAACCAAAAGGTCTTTAGAAATGAGGGTTTCCCATTCTTGAACGCAAGCTACTTACAGACGTGTTTCAGTAGAAGCATGGCGAACACCGTATATACCAGTTATAAGGAATTTTCCATTCTGAAACTGCTCCCAGCTATTTTCATGGGTTCACACATGCAGGACCCATTTCTGAAACCAGGGCAGGCCACCGTCACGTTAAAATTCAGCATGCCGTACCACTGCCATTTACCATTCCCTGGAACAGGCCATGGCTGATGGACAGAAATGGGCTTTTCCACAGGAAATTCCCAGGACCAAGTAAACCCACACTGGAGAACAGCGCGGGAGAAAACATGGCAGCCCTATATTTTAGCTCAGCAGTGTAAGTAGCTAAATTATTCTGCCTGTTTATTAATAGATCAATGTTAGTCCAACAGCTCCAACTTGCAGTGGAATTTTTGACAGTCTCTCCTGAAAACTGAATGTCAGGTTAATGGTTTTCTGCACAATACCTGTCCACAAATTCTGTGACTATTCACATTTGGTTTAGAGACATAAGTGAAGATTTTTCAAAATAGGGTAGGCAGTTTAAAGAATATTAGCCTTACCTTTTAGCTAAATGCTACACATATGAGAATACCTAAACTCAGTGGAGGCAATATACATATTGGTGAGACTTTCCTCCTACATGCTAGTTTTAGTAACTACTGTAACTATGGGGCAAAAGAGAAGATGACCTTAAATGAAAAGTAGGAGGTTAAGAAAAGATACTAACTTGGCTTTCAAGTTCTTAGTGGGACTAATTGCTTTGACTTAAAACTAATAGTTATAGAGACAGAAATAAGATAATCTAAGCACTCAAGTGGACATGAGAAGAATAAATGAGCAAAGAAAAGAAGGGAGGAGGAGGGAGGGAGACAGGCAGGGAGAGAAGAGGGGAGGGAAGGATGAAATTAGACCCCCTTGAACAAAGTATCACAACTTAATTATTTAATATTCTTACTTAGACAATTGAAAATCTTGTTTAACTCTTTAAGAAATAAAACTTCCATGGGTATAATGTGCAACCGTAGCTCAGGGACCATGCAATATTTACTCCTAGTCTGAAAAGTCTTTGTATTAATTCTTGATTAATAAAGACATAATACTCAAAAAACAGAGGGGCAGGTAACTGGACAGTGAGAGAGCTACACAGGTGCCTCATTTACAAATTGGCAGCCCTCACAGAAGTTTAAGAGTCCCAACATTTATTCTGCTTTTGAACTTTTAATTATAAGTTTCAAAGTCTGAAAGGTACTTTATTACCCAAAAATGGCATTTTCTGCCCCCTTGTGCATCTGTGTACCTATTCTACAACTGTTCTGAAGCAATCTTGTACTCTTAAATGTGGACCCCGTGATTTACCTATGAAGTTTTTCAGTCTCAATCCATGGCAACCCTTGCACTTATTTTTCCTAAAGACTCAAAGATGCGTTTCTGAGTTACGTAATACTGAACTTCATCCTTTTGTACAAATTAAACCAGGAGTCATAAAGCAGTAGGTAAATGAAAAACTGAGTTAAAAAAACACACACACACACACAAAAACAACTGACCAAATCTATAGCAGGCTCAGCTTTTTTTGAGAGAGAGATTAAGGTGCGTGCAGTGGACTGGTATGAAGGTCACCCAACAAAATGTTGCAATCTTAAAGTGCCATTGACATGCAGACCGTGTCCAGCAGCAGCCTGGAGCAATCCATGTGACTGTTTTCCTTTGCTCATTACTACTATCTCACCCCCAAATCATTCATACATGTACATGACGAGGGTATGTTACAGTTGCAGTAAAATATTTTTAAAGTTAGGAGAATTCTTCTCTTTAAATTGAAATAAAAATCCTTAATATAACTTTTTTAAAAGTTGCCCTCCCCATCTCCAGCTTTTGTTAGAGGAAAAGTGACCTGAGAGCTCAAAATCCCACCATTGGTTTTTGCACGATAGATATGGGCTTTGACAAATCCGTCTTTTCATGACTCATTACCTGCCTGCTGACAGTGTTGAAATCCCCAAATTGTTTCAGTTGGAAGTTTGCTGATTTTCACAGGAAAGAGCTGAAAGCCACAAGCCACCAATGCCCATGTACCTTGAGCTTTCTAAGTCAGTATGTAGGAAGGAAGCGCTCGTCGCAGGGCACCTCCATTCATCTCCCACCTGCTGCTGACCTGCAGTTTCCCTGTTGGCGGAGACAGCTCCTTGCAAAGCAAATAGCTCCCCTCTCTGCACGGAAAGGCTCATCTACTCAGTCCATATTGCAAGCGCGAAACTCCCTGAGAGCCATGTAGGGAGTGAATCAGACTCAGCCGATAAGCACAGAGTTGACCTTTAAACCCCAGGCTCTAATAGAGTATGAGGATATTTCACTCCGTGTTTGCTCAAGTCCCAGGGTCACGAGGGTCTGCATTGACCGAGGTGGGGCGAACCCAGGAGCCTGGGCCCGGCTCCCGCATTGCACCTGATAGAACCCGATAGAATGGGGTAGGGGGCTGGGCTAGTGGAAGGCCCACACCCCAGTGTCACGGCTTGAACACTCTCTAGCATCTAGGGATATCATGGGAGTACACAGTCTGCTGACTGGCTCTTAGCTACCAACGTTGGAAGAAACGAGAAACAGCTTTTTCTTCTTTGCTTTCACCTTGTCATGGTGCCATACTGAGTGCTGGAGCTTGAAGCAAAAGGAGAAATTGGGAATACTTCCCCTGGCTTTATTAAAAATAGATTTTATTCATCATGGATTTATGGCATGTGTTTTGATTTTACAAAATATTGCATTAAAATAATATTTATCTTACTTACTTCGTTTTTTGGTGCCCAAAGCAAATGCCTCACTTACCTCACCCTATTCCTGGCATTGCTCTGTCACCTCACTGCTCCCACCTTCCATCTTAACCTGAAAATGGAAGCAGATCCAGGCAGGGTGGTTGCGATGCTAGCAGTTGAGATAAGAAAGGAAGAAGAGGCCAAAGCATCTCCCATGTGCCAGGTACTATGCTAGGTTACTTAGGTACATTCTTTTTGTCCTTACCTATGAGGAAGGTATACTAATCTCCAGCTGAGGAAGCAGAGGCTTCGAGAACATTCTTCTCACTTTCCTCCATCTCAGGAACTGGGCTTGCAAGCTATCTGGCACTCAAGACAGAAACCTGGGAGTTGTCCATAATCCCCCCTCTCCATCCCATTGAATCCATCACCAATACTTGTAACTGTTCATCTACATAGTAAGTGGGGGATCAAAAGATGGTCTGTTTGATGACAATCTCCACACTCTTTTTGCTTTATCTGCCCCCTCTCCAAGGAAAGTCAGGATCACTGCATTGCTTTAATAGCCAAGTCCTGCACTGGCCAGTCGAGGAAGAGGTTAAATTATTTCCAAGTGCTGACTGTTTTACAAATTTACTCAGTACAAGTGAGTGTGATCTTGAATGTAAGCTCTATCTCTGGCCCAGGACATTGCTCTGAGCACCAGATTCCAGCTGCCTGGTGTCCCCACTTGCATATCTCATGCACATCTCAAACTAACACATCCAAAACAAGATTCTTGATCTCCCTTCTCCTCAAACCCTGCTTCTCTCCGGTTTCCTCCACCTCAGGACCTGGCACCATCCACCACTGGGTACTCAGGCCAGAAACCTGGCAGTTGTCTTTGACACCTCTCCCCACTTCCCCATCTAAACCATGGCCAACACCTGTCCATTTAAATAGGAAAACAATACGAACAACAACACTGACTAAAGCATTCACTACCTGCCAGGTACTCTTACGATGCATAGAGAACATTGTTAACTCACTCAATTTTCATAACAACTCTATGAAATGATTCTGTTACAGAGAAGCTCATTTCCCGACGGTCATACAGCTACTTAGAGGGGGAATCAGTATTCTAACTTAGGTCGTCTGGCTTTAGAACACACACTCTTAACCATGATGCCCTGTCTACAAAATAATCCCAAATCCATTCACCTTCTCGGTTTTCCATTGCCCCATCTTAGTCCAAGCCACCATCACTACTCATTCAGGCAACTGCAAAAGCCTCCTAAATGGTCACCTTGATTCTACTTCTACTTCATTTCCACACATCAGATCTTCATGAAGCAGCCAATATGGTCTTTTTAAAGTTTATGTCAGATCATGTCATTTCCTCTGCCAAAGCCTTTAGAACCTTTCCACTACTTTCTGAGTGAAATTCAAAGTCCTCAGTGTGGGCTACAACCCCCTATGTGGACAGGCTTTTCCTAGATTTTCTCATTTCCTATCTTTCTAGCCCACTAGCCTTCTTGCACTCCCCTGGACCTAGCACAGTCTTTCCTGCAATGCGTTCTTCCTCCCCCGGCTGGTCTATCTGATCCTCTATATGTCCCAGGCTACTTTCCTGACCCCCTCAGCCTAAAATAGGTCTCCATATTACTCTCTCTAGCACCCTCTTCTTCTCCTTCATAGCAACCTTAAAATTTGTAACTCTACATTCATTTGTGTTTTTACTTGTTTATTGCTTGTAAGCCCCAAGAGGCACAATCAAAGTCTGTTTTATCCACCATCTTACTCCCTGCCCCTACCCCAGAACCTGGAATATAAACAGTGCAATTATTTGTTCGGTGAATAAATTAATCCTGGGGTAGCTCTTTTAAAGACTTCTACAAGTTAACTGAAGAAGGCACTTAAGTAATTAACATCATTGATTCTTAAAAAGAAAATACATATGTATGTATGTATGTATTATATATTTTTATTTCCAACATGTGAACAAAAATTATTAAACCAAATATTCAATCTTTGGAGAAGACACAGAAGGAAACAATAAAAGGAAATCTCTAAAGAATTTTTTTTTTTAAGTTTTAGACAGTATATCTACGATTTTAAAAAGTTCTTGTGTTGGGATGACTATCAGTCCCAATAAGACGAGGATCAAACTCTCAACTGTTCTTATTTAATCCCGATACATAGTGGTGTTCCATAAATATCTATTAATGATAAGTGATGGGCGATTTCGATGACATGTCTTTTGAGTAGGTATTTCTCTTCATAACTTAGTTAGAGATTGATTTTCCCACTGGTGCCAAATCTCTTATCAGGAAACAGCGAACCATCCATTGCACATGGTTTTCTACGGTTCTGCTGTGTCACATATGTTTTAGGAATAAAGACAGATTCTTTATGTCTCTGTACAATAGGTAATTATTTGGCTTGAGATTAAGGTACCTGTTCTTTAGGATTCCAATACTTCTAAAAAAGAAAATGAATGCATCCAAAACATGGAATATGAAGTGCGAGAAAAACTACAAATCATGTATCTGATGAGGGAGTTGTATCTAGAATACGCGAAGAATTCAATAATAAGAAGACAACACGATTTAAAAATATACAAAGAATATGAGGACATTTCTCCAAAATAGATAGAAAAATAGCCAATAAACACATGAAAAGATGCTCAACATCCCTGGCCACAAGGGAAATGCAAACCTAAAACCACAACAAGAGGTCACTTCATATCCATTAGAATAGTAATAATCCAGAAATTATTGGAGAGGATGTAGAGAAACTGGAATCCTTATACACTGCTGAGGGGAATGTAAAATAGTGTAGTATGTTAAAAAACAGTCTGGCAGTTCCTCAGAATGTTAACTATGACGTTACCATATGACAAAGCAATTTTACTCCTAGGTATATACCTAAGAGAAATGAAAATATATGGCCACACAAAACTTGCACACAAATATTCACAGCAGCACTGTGCGTCACAGCCACAGCTGGAGCAACCCAAACATTCATCAACTGATGAATGGAAAATAAAGTATTGTATACCCATGTCATGGAATATTATTCAGCAGTAAAAAGAAATGAAGTACTGATACATGCTACAACATGAATAAACCTTGAAAATGTTAAGTGACAAAAAGCCAGCCACAAAAGACCACACATTGTATGATTCCATAGATATGGAACGTCCACAACAGGCAAATTCATAGAGACTGAAAGAAGATCCGTGGCTGCCTGAGGCTGGGGAGAGAATGAGGCACCAGTGGTAATCAGTACCAGGTTTCTTTTGGAGGTGATACAAATGATCTAAAATTAGATGGTGATGGTTACATAACTCTATGAAGAATTTCAGTTCACTTGAAATGAGTGAATTGCACTGGTATGTGAATTATACCTCGATATAGCTGTTATAAAACGGATGGAATACAGTTTTTACAACACTTTAAAACTGGACCTATGCTTGGCATTTACAAGGGTAGGTGTGGCTTAACTAAAGAGTATCTATAAATTACTTTCAAGCCCGGTAATGAATTTTAGATGAAACTTCCTCATAAAGAATTCATGGTCTCCCTCGCTTCTCATAAGTCCTAGTCTCACATCTTTGTCCTTGTTGAGAGACAGACTTGAAATCATAGGGCCAGGTTTCTAGAATGCTAACGTGGGACAAGATGAAGAGATGATGACTTTAGAGGAAGGAAGCTAAGATCTAGAGAGAGTAAATATCTTTTCCAAGATCATAAAGATAAGGAGAAGGAGAATCAGAGCTTTCCAGACCAAAGCTGTCTTCTTTTTTTTTTTTTTTTTTTTTTGCGGTACGCGGGCCTCTCACTGTTGTGGCCCCTCAGGTTGTGGAGCACAGGCTCCGGACGCGCAGGCTCAGCGGCCATGACTCACGGGCCCAGCCGCTCCGCGGCATGTGGGATCCTCCCGGACCGGGACACGAACCCGCGTCCCCTGCGTCGGCAGGCGGACTCCCAACCACTGCGCCACCAGGGAAGCCCCCAAAGCTGTATTCTTATTTTTCAGCGGCACCACACAGAATGGAGAGTCATGAGTGGCATTTTCCAAAGTGGCCCCATTAGATTTGGGTCTCTAACATCAAGAGTTAGGCCTTCACCGACATTGGGCTCCTCGGCTGGTCACGTCCATTACTCAGGTCCTAAGTAGAGATGGAGGCAAATGGGGTGTTCAACCTGACTCTGAACTCTCTCTTCCACCTACTCGGCCAAACCCTTCTGTTCCCATATTCTCTTCTTCCTCACACCCTTGCTTCTGAGACCCCAAGAGATCTCACCCAGCTGGGGGCTTCAGTGACACCAGAGAACTGTATTCTGAGAGTCAATGAAATACAGGATTGATTTTTACTGTTCCATTTTGTCTGGCTGATGAGGAGAAATGGCCGTGCTAGGCCTGGGCTGGAGAACTCGGGGACACTGTTCTGACATCACTATTACTGCTCCACTCTCTGAAATATATTTTTAAAGCATTTTATCAGCAGCTTCACTGAATTTCTCTGCAAACTATTATCTTCTCACATAAGTCAGTAAGAAAGAAAGCACACGGTCCTTTTAGACTCTCAGAGCAAGTCAGTTAAAAATAAGTTGAGGGCTTCCCTGGTGGCACAGCGGTTGAGAGTCCGCCTGCCGATGCAGGCGACGTGGGTTTGTGCCCCGGTCCGGGAAGATCCCACATGCCGCGGAGTGGCTGGGCCCGTGAGCCACGGCCACTGAGCCTGCACGTCCGGAGCCTATGCTCTGCAACGGGAGAGGCCACAACAGTGAGAGGCCCGTGTACCGCAAAAAAAAAAGAGTTGAAAGAATTTTTGAAGCTTATAGGGATATGTTCATTCCATCTGTTTTGGTTGTCACTGGATAGAAACCAGTGACACTGGATAGAAACGTCTTCAAAGCAAACCAGGTTCCTCTCCACTTTGTGGGACTATGAAACAGAGTTTTGTACATGATAGTGATACATGTGTTTGTGTTCCTCTCATTCAGTAATGTTTGTATACTATGCAGGTTTATTTCATAAGTCTCTTTCAGAGTTTTTATCCATTTGGCCGCTAGTTAGCATCTATCCTAGGCAGAGAGTAAAGGGGCAAAGGTGGTGAATCGTGAATGCATCTAATTTCTGATTTGTTTGTCATTCTAGAAGTAGTTTTGGGGAAAAGAGGATGAAATTAATAAATTGTGGAGTTTGGGTTTTTTGGTGTTACAAATTGGTAAATCTCTCCTAATTGTGGGATTAGTTAGGCTTTATTGGACTACACAGTGTTTGGATGAAAGTGAGGGAGGGAGAGAAGAAAGTCTTGAGGGAAAGGAGCTTTCTGGTCTCACACTCCTCTAAGCCAGTGGGTTGGGTTTCCCGGTGAGGACACTGCCTTTAGGGAAAAGTTGGGCCCATTTGGGAGCTACACGAACTCTTCAGAGTCATAATGGTGGCAACCCTGCAGTCACTGCTTCACTGTTTTACAGCAGAGCTTGGCAGACGTTAATGAATCCCTGGGGCATCTCGTCGAATGCAGATTCTGGTCCAGCAGGTCTAGGTTGGGGGCCTCAGATGCTGCATTTCTAACAAGCTCCCAGGGCTGACTGCAGGGCTGGACCAGGGCCCGCCCACATCTGAAGAGCGAGGTGCTAAAGAAATGGAGTAATATAAGAAAAGAAAACACTCTGAGGCTAGATGACAGTAGTCATTCTGGGCTGATAATACCTGCTAGACAATTTATTTTGGGGTCATTTTTTTGTTCCTAAAAGAGGAAGCAGCTGTGTCTGGCTGATTGCTTTGGAGCTCTGGTCAGCTGGCTTCGCAGGCTCCAGACCCTGCAAGTTTGACAGAAGACTGAAGTTATGGTCTGTAGTGTACATTTAATTGTCTTTGGGCATTCAAAAAAGGAACTTCCTTCTCCCCAACTGCATTCTCATTGCCTCTCGGTGAGTTAAACATTTTCAACCCTTTCAGGCCCCTCAGTAGGGTACTAGTTCATGCATAGACAGCTAATAACGTAGCTCTTACTTTAAATTTCCTCCATCAAACCTACTGTAAATGGTAAAATCGACTGAGTCAAGAGTCCCCTCCTTCCCTCACAGTGCAGTAAATCTCCTATCGGTAGCCTGAAAGAACGAATGAACACCCACCTGATGACTGAGGAGTGATTTAAGCCCTGGGAGAATCAGACTCACATTGTTCAAAAACAAAGACCCAACTCCAAACCCACAGTAACATCGCAAGAAAGATGGTAGAGCCTCAGATGCCCATGCAGCATGGCCTTTAATCCTCAAATAGGTTACGTATTATACTTATTCTAAAGAGAAAAGAATTCCTGTACCTAGTTTTTATATAAGTACTTATGTAAATATTAATTGAGCATGTATTTATTTGTATTCTTGGAGGCTCAATACCACATTTTACTTTACAAATACACTTCGGTCAATAGAGCAGAAGAATTAAATTTCAGCCATTCAATTCTAAGAGATCATTGCAAACCACATACATCAGAGTGCCTGCCTAACACCTCACCCTCCGTCCCCATGACTTTGCTCCCGCTTCCCCTAAATTTAAAGAGATTTCATTTAGCACGTCTTCTTAGTGGCATTTTAGAATGTATTACGTGGTGCATTCTGTCATTTGCACAGCAAAACAAAAGAAGTCAAAACGACAGGCTGACCCACCTGTGATTTACCTACCTAAAATTAAGCTGAAGTTACTATTTCTTCTCTTGTTTTCTATCACACTAAGACAATGAATCCACTGGTTTAAATTCTAAAGCTAACATCGTTAGGGGCATCAGAGAGTTCAGAGATGATCAGAAAAATTGCACCGAAAAACAATCTACTCTCAATTATATGCCTTAATGATGAGAGTAGTGACACAAAAAATGTTTAAACCACTGTGCTGGTTTTATAACGTTCAGGATCTTTTGGGGGGGGCACCAGATTCCTTTTTATCTTCCTAACATGTTGTACAGACTAATATTGAAATAATTTGCCTTTGTTCCTTTAACCTACGCTAATCTAATAAGCAGGACAAACGTGAAGGTTTTACTTCATATTTCACTAAATAATTGTTGGATATCTCGAGAGTTAATTATGTGACTGTGAAATAGTATCTCAGGAACTATGCTGTGGTAATGATTCAGTGTCATTACTAAAATGTTTAGGGGTCCCAGCTTGAACTGGCTGGTTCCAGAAAAAATAAGGAACAGGTACAGCATGTAACAAGTGCTTCCTGCCATCTTTGTTTCCATTTACATAGTCAATCTCAGCAAAAATGCCATGATTTTAGTTGATAAGCACTCCAGGTATTCCTCTTACAGGGTTATTTGTATTTTAGCAAAAGATTCCAGAAGACTGAAAAATTGTAATGACTCAAAGGATACCACTCAGATGTGGGAGTCTTCAAGCTAGAAACTATATCTCTTGAAATTTGACTTTTAATTTTGCATATTTTTTCAAATAGACCATTTTCCAGACAACAGTACAGATTCTCAGATGGTTCTACAGTTCCCCAAAGGTTAAGAACCACTGGTAACAAAGGCATTTAAATCATCAAAAAAAGGCAATAATTCCTCCGAATTGCCTTGGGGAGAGGTTGACCCCAATCTTGGATTTTGGAGTGAGGCAGCCCTCGGTTCAAGTCTGCTTTCCACCATTCATTCACTGTGCCACCTCAGGCAAGTTTCTTAACCTCTCTGAGCCACAGCTCCTTTCTCTATAAGGTGGGGATAAAACAAACGCCTACTTCATTGGGCCTTGTGAAGACTGAGTGTAATGTTTGTAAAGAGTTCAGCACATAGCTACCACACTGTGTACTCTCAAGAAGTAGGAGCTGTTCCTATGACCACTATTACTACTGTTTGTTTTATTAGCTTTATAAAGTACACTGTGAAGACAGAGGCTTTATCTACCAAGTAATAAGGCATATTATCCTAATCCTTCTTGCAGTTGGCTAATAAAACAGACATGTGGCTAATTAACAATGATGAAGTCATCTTAGACCAAGTCAGAGATTTGTTCTCTAAAGTGATCTGGTTTTATTTACTTTCACGAAAGGATATCTAATGTAGTGACATGAAATCACTTTGGGTTTTAATGATTCACCAGCCTTCCAGGAATTTCCTAAATTATAGAACGACTATGATTTCTATGCTCATGGGTTTCCAGACAGCATGTGAAATAAGCAAGGATTTATATTCAGCTCTGTTCAAGACAAACTCTTCGTGTTGGAAGAACTGGTACCTTCTCAAATGGCCATGAATGGGACTTATATGTTATGGTACATCTATAGCACAGATTGCCATGCAACTATTAAAAATAATTTTAAGGAATAATGTTCAATGACATGGAATAAATTCATCATTTATTAAGCCAAAAAAAAAAGTGCACAAAATCATGGGAAGCCTGATCCCATTTTTGTACAAAGATGGCACAGAAAAATGCCTGGAAGAAAATACACAAGCATTTCAATGGTGTGTGGTGAGAGGATAGGTGAGTTTCTACAAAGAGCATTTATTACTTTTGTGATCAGAGTAATAATAAAAGATATTAAAAATGAAAGATTACACATTAAAAACTTGTCAGCAGTGTGATATCGCGGAAAGGGTCCTAGATGCCAAGTACTTGGGTTCAAAGGCCAAGACACAGGCATATTAAAATGATAACCGGGGCTCCCTTGGTGGTGCAGTGGTTAAGAATCCGCCTGCCAATGCAGGGGACACTGGTTCGAGCCCTGGTCCAGGAAGATCCCACATGCTGTGGAGCAACTAAGCCTGGGCGCCACAACTACTGAGCCTGCGCCCAAGAGCCCACAAGCCACAACTACTGAGCCTGCCCGCCTAGAGGCTGTGCTCCGCAACAAGAGAAGCCACCGTAGTGAGAAGCCCGCGCACTGCAACGAAGAGTAGCCCCCTCTCGCTGCAACTAGAGAAAGCCCGTGCACAGCAATGAAGACCCAACCCAGCCAAAAATAAAAATAAATAAAATAAGTAAATTTATAAATAAAATGATAGCCTCAGACAAATTACCTCCGCATTTGGGGGCCAAATATTGCTCCTTGAAATTGAGAAGCTTTGAATAAATAATCTCTCTGTCTCTTTCCAGTCTGACATTCTAGCATTCTGGATACGTGGCCACGTGTTGCAGAAAAACTTTTTTGTTTCTCAGGCTAGTCCACAAATGCTAAGTGGTGCCACAGAGTGACACTGGGATGGAGTCCGCTTATTTTTAACATTTCCTGTATTGTTGATTTTTTAAATAAAAAGGATGTTATTCTTTTGATAATTAAAAAAATTATTTGAAATGGGTCAGGGGCTCAGCATAAACATAGACTCACAAACCAGCTGAACAATTTGGTACATATTATACCTTTAAAATGGGTTAACATTTTATTTGACCTAAACAAATCAATCCAAAAAAAAAAAAAAAACCACACAATTGAGAGCCATAGTTCCGGAATAAATGACTCAAGTCAAATAGAATAGACTCTTGTGGGCTTCCCTGGTAGCGTAGTGGTTGAGAGACCGCCTGCCGATGCAGGGGACACAGGTTCGTGCCCTGGTCTGGGAAGATCCCCACATGCCGCGGAGCGTCTGGGCCCGTGAGCCATGGCCGCTGAGCCTGCGCATCCGGAGCCTGTGCTCCGCAACGGGAGAGGCCGCAACAGTGGGAGGCCCGCGTACCGCAAAAAAAAAAAAAAAAAAAAAAAAAGAATAGACTCTTGTTATGAGAAGTAGATGGTTTTCTTAAGAAAAGTCTCAGATGTGAAGTCCTTTGAAATAAATAGAACTATCCCCTGAAGCATTTTGGGGGCAAGGTATCGGTAAGATCACACCCTGATCCAAACTATTAAATGTCAGGAAAATACGTATGTGATTAAAATTGTTTTACAGTAATAAGTAGCAAGGAAATCAGATTACTTGAAGCCACAAAACCCAAACAGAACAAAACACGTTTTAAACTGCTACTTTTGGCCCCGTGTCTAAAACAAATGCACTAAAGCCCACTTTCCAGGAGCCCTGCAAAATAGAGAGGGGAGAACATTCCTCTTTCCTCTTGTTCAGATTCTTCCCCTGGAACTAGTGGGCTCCTCGGCTGCCAATGAGAAGTTTCCTCGAGGTGCTTTTTAAAGGGCATTGAAAGGCAGCGGCAGTGACCCAGAAGCCTGGGAAAAACACCCAGTTTCTCAGGCTACCAGCCCCACCCCCTTCTGGGCAAGGCACCCAGCCGAGTGGAGCTTGTCCCCAAAGCTGATCTGCTTCTGTGCCATGTGCAAGAACCATTTTCCACCCACACCGTGTAACCACGCTCCTGTCCCGGCAGTAGGGTTACACAACCTGACTTCTCTCCTGGACAGAGGGGAGACTCGTCCACAGGATCCACTGGGGCTCAGCTCTTGACAAAGAGATTGCTTTGGCCTGATGTGTAAGAACGTGGGCTGTTTTCTGTAGCAAGGGCTGGTGAGAGGGGAGGAAGAAGTATCTGAAACCTTAACAGAATGTTAAACGGATTAAGATTTCTGCATAACTTTGTTACTAGAAAAAGTGTTTGAAGGAGGTAGGAAAGGGCTCCCTTCACACCATCTCATTTTAAAATTTGATAATAATCTTTACAGACCTGCTGATATTCGTAATTATGTTACTGCTACATGAGGTGAGTTTAAAAATAAAATATGCTACACACGATTATATATAAAATAGGTAACCAACAGGGACCTACTGTATAGCACAGGGAACTCTACTCAATGCTCTGTAATGGCCTACACGGGAAAAGAATCTCAAAAAGAGTAGACAGATGTATATGTATAACTGATTCATTTTGCTGTACACCTGAAACTCATACAACATTGTAAATCAACTATACTCCAATAAAAGTTATTTTAAAAAATAAAAATAAAATATGCTGCTTGGATAATTTTCAGTGTGATTAGAAGTAGCTACAAAAATATACTTGATTTGGGCCTAGAGTCTCACTGTAGACAAACTACTTCCCAAGAATTAGACAGACAGACTCGGAAGCTGGCACTCAGCAAGCATTGCCAACAATTTGCCAAGTACTGATGATCACCCATGGGTGCAGAGCTACTCAGGTAGGTTATATTCGTAGGTCACATTGCCACCACATAGGACACTGATAAAGTAATCTGTGAAACAGTATCTTTTATGGAAGAGTTGGTGACACTTTTAAAATGTCTAAGAACACCCTTAAGATATGCCTGCATAAACTTGGTAAACATGGTGCCTTTGACACAAATGCACAGATAAAGATAAATCCAGGTCATTAAATTCTGGCCAAATATATCCAGAGAAAAACATAGTTCGAAAGGAAACATGCACCCCTATGTTCACAGCAGCACTATTCACAATAGCCAGGACATGGAAAACCCTAAATTCTATCCACAGAGGAATGGATAAAGAAGATGTGAAACATATAAACAATGGAATATTACACAGCCATAAAAAAGAATGAAATAATGCCATTTGCAGCAACATGAATGGAGCTGGAGATTATCATACTAATTGAAGTAAGTCAGACAGAGAAAGACAAATATCATATAATATCACTTATATGCAGAATCTAAAAAAAATGATACAAATGCAGCAAAGGAAAACATAAACAAGATGAAAAGACAACCCTCAAAATGGGAGAAAATATTTGCAAATGAAGCAACTAACAAAGGATTCATCTCTAAAATTTACAAGCAGCTCATGCAGCTCAATATCAAAAAAACAAACAACCCAATCCAAAAATAGGCAGAAGACCTAAATAGACATTTCTCCAAAGAAGACATACAGATTGCCAACAAACACATGAAAGGATGCTCATCACCACTAATCATTAAGAGAAATGCAAATCAAAACTACAATGAGGTATCACCTCACACCAGTCAGAATGGCCATCATCAAAAAATCTGCAAACAATAAATGCTGGAGAGTGTGTGGAGAAAAGGGAACCCTCTTGCACTGTTGGTGGGAATGTAAATTAATACAGCCACTATGGAGAACAGTATGGAGGTTCCTTAAAAAACTAAAAATAGAACTACCATATGACCCAGCAATCCCACTACTGGGCATATACCCTGAGAAAACCATAATTCAAAAAGAGTCATGTACCACAATGTTCATTGCAGCTCTATTTAAAATAGCCAGGGCATGGAAGCAACTTAAGTGTCCATCAACACTTATGAATGGATAAAGAAGATGTGGCACGTATATATACAATGGAATATTACTCAGCCATAAAAAGAAACGAAATTGAGTTATTTGTACTGAGGTGGATGGACCTAGAGTCTGTCATACAGAGTGAAGTAAGTCAGAAAGAGAAAAACAAATACCATATGCTAACACGTATATAGGGAACCTTAAAAAAAAAAAAAGGTTCTGAGGAAACTAGGGGCAGGACAGGAATAAAGATGAAGATGTAGAGAATGGACTTGAGGACACAGGGAGGTGGAAGGGTAAGCTGGGATGAAGTGAGAGAGTGGCGTGGACATATATACACTACCAAATGTAAAATAGATAGCTAGTATGAAGTAGCCGCATAGCACAGGGAGATCAGCTCGGTGGTTTGTGACCACCTAGAGGGGTGAGATAGGGAGGGTGGGAGGGAGACGCAAGAGGGAGGGGATATGGGGATATATGTATATGTATAGCTGATTCACTTTGTTATACAGCAGAAACTAACACACCATTGTAAAGCAATTATACTCAAATAAAGATGTTTAAAAAATGATACAAATCAACTTATTTACAAAACAGAAACAGACTCACAGACTTGGAGAATGAATTTATGGTTACCAGTGGGGAGGGTAGGGGGAAGAGATAGATTAGGAGTTTGGGATTCACATGTACACATTCTTATATTTAAAATAAAATGCCTTTCCATGAAAAAAAAATAGAACAATTGGCAGAGATGGAAAAATAAAAAATAAAAAAGAATAAATTTTGGCAGAAATGATCAATGGTGATGACATACTCTTTTATTAAGTCTCACCTTAATATTTTAATTTACTTACTATAATATTGTTACTTTAGCTTTAATTCATATGTACCTGATATATCTATTTCCATCTCATGACACTCAAATTTTTTGAGCCACTGTGCTTCAGGTAGGATGTCTGTAAACAGTGTATAGTTGGAGCTCATATATATATATTTTTTCTTTTTGCGGTACGCGGGCCTCTCACTGTTGTGGCCTCTCCTGTTGCAGAGCACAGGCTCCAGACACGCAGGCTCAGTGGCCATTGCTCACGGGCCCAGCCGCTCCACGGCATGTGGGATCTTCCCGGACCGGGGCACGAACCCGTGTCCCCTGCATCGGCAGGCGGACTCTCAACCACTGCGCCACCAGGGAAGCCCCTGGAGCTCATATTATTATGCAATCTTTCAATCTTTGTCTTCAAACTGAAGAGTTTAGTTCGTTTACCTTTATTGTGGTTAAATATATATTTGGACCTATTTCAATCGTTTTACTTTTTGTTGTTGTTTTCTGTTGGCCATACTTCTTCCTTGGTACTTTTTTTCCTTCTCTCCTGCTATCGATTGAATTGATTGAATTTTCTTTATTCCCCTCCACTGGTTCGGATGTTATTCTATTTCTACAGAGGTCATCCCCAAATTTGTATACCAACCAAAATCTAAAGAAAATCATTATCTCTATCTTTCGCTAAAGTCATACAAGGACTGTGGAAGATATTATTTCCACTTCCTCTTCACCCATGCCATTATGGTGCAAAAGCTAAGTTCTATATTATTTGTTACAGACACTCGTCAAAAATTGTGACTATTACTGTTGTTGATGTTGTTTTAACGACACTGCTTATTTAGATTTCCCATTATGTTTACCAGTTTCTTTGCTCACTGTTTTTCCTTGCAACCTACACTTTTTTCTTGGTTCAATTCTCTTCTTGTTCAAGTATATCTTTTAGTAGTTCTTTCTGCAAGATTAATTAGCCCAGTCTTGTTTATCTGTTGTATCTTGTTTATCTTTTTAATTTACCCTCAGTTTTTAATTCTCCCTTTAGCAAGTACAGAATTTGGGGTTGAGGATTTTGGTCAGCATTTTGAAAATCACATTCTGCTGGTATACAGCATCTGCTATTGCTGAGAGGAGGTTAGCTGGCTGTGAGACAGTGGTTATGTTGCAAGTAATGTTATCCCCATCCCCTTAACATTTGATTGGCTGCATTCTCATCAGGGTGAGTCTCAGTGTGGATTTGTTTTTAGTTACCCCGTCCAGGACTTCAGAGTTTTCCTTTAGTCTGAACTGCCATCTCCTGTATGCTGGGCGACTTCATCACTGCTATAAATTATCTCAGATTTATACCTGCACATAGTTTTAAGTATCAAACAGCTTTTTAAAATAAATTTATTTATTTATTTTCATTTTTTGCTGCATTGGGTCTTTGTTGCTGCACGCGGGCTTTCTCTAGTTGTGGTGAGCGGGGGCTGCTCTTCGTTGCGGTGCGCAGGCTTCTCATTGCGGTGGCTTCTCTTGTTGCGGAGCGCAGGCTCTAGGCATGCAGGCTCAGTAGCTGTGGCTCATGGGCTTAGCTGCTCCACAGCATGTGGGATTTTCCCGGACCAGGGCTTGAACCCATGTCCCCCTGCACTAGCAGGCAGATTCCTAACCACTGCGCCACCAGGGAAGCCCCTATCGAATAGTTTCATAAGATTTGTTATGCAAAACTTCCTTCCGAACTCCTCCTCCCATTTCCTCCTCCCTAGAGATAACCACTCTAAGCGCTTTCATTTATTTAAGGAAAAGAAGGCTTTACCTCCGCGTTCACAATAACATGACTGTATCACATGACATTTCAGTTCCAGGCAGTACCTATTTATTCCCCATGAGGGAGGATGAGAGTCAGCTCATCTGTCTCTGTGCCCTCGTGCATCCTTCTGAATTAGTTTGTTAGTGGGTTCCTTCTGTTCATTTTTCCTGTTTTCTCTTCCCGATATTTCTCTTGTTAAGATGTTGGACTGACTAAACTGATCCTTTATTTGTTTCTTCTTCTTCTTCTATTTACCATCACCACCTTTTTCTTCTCCTTTCCAGGAGATTTTCTCAACTTTACCTTTTACTTTGGAGACTGATATGATTGGACATAATTCAGGGTACCCCTGATTCAATATCTTAAGTCCTTCTTGGGCTGCTCAGATTTCCCAGAAAAATGCTTTTTTCAAACTACTGCCTGCAGCGTGAAGGCCTGGCTGCTAGGATTCTGGAAACCCAGTGAGGTAGGAGGTCTGGGAGTCATGTGTCCAGTATGCATACATTTATCTAATTCACACACACACACAAACACACACACACACACACACACACACACACACACACACACACACACACACACACACCCAAGACTTTGTCGGTCTGATTACTACTAATTCTTCCAAACAGATCCAGCAGCACCTCCTCTGGGAAATTCTCCATGATCTCCCCAGTAGACATTCAGACTGAGCTAGCTCCCAGAACCCAGACTTCCCCTCTATCTTTGCAGGTATCCCCCTGCCTCTGCATCTGTCCTCCTACAGAACCAGCTCTATCCATTTACTTGGCGCAGTTACTACCATGTAATAAACTCGAGAGATTCATGAGTTATTAATTAATTCCAGAGTCAGCCCAGTTAAGGGAACTGCTCATACATGCAGGAGCCAAATGGGAGCTGGGAAAGCACTTCAAGTAAGCTCCACTGTCACAGGTCTTTGGCATCAACATTAGTCCTACCCCTAGCTGCGCGACTCCCCAACAAAATAGGGCATCCCAGATAAGCTTTTCTCCTTGGCTGTCTGGTAATCCTTATCATATTTGTACATGTATAGCAAGGAAAGCATTCAACCTACTTCTTAGGAGTATAATGAAATATCTCTGAAAATAATCACTATTGCTTTAAAATATGAAGGTTTCAGATACATGCAAAAATCAAACTATATCATTACTACGGAAAACTGAGGTATAAGGAAACCAGGCAAGAAACAGCTGCTGGATATAAGAGTACATGTTGTTGACTTATTTACAAGTGTTGAAGAGCAACAAGCTATGAGCAGGTGTGTGTGATAACAAGCCATGAGCAGGTGTCACAGATAACCGCCTTATCTGTGACAGGCAGAATCTTTGAGAATCTGCATAAATCTTCCAGTGAGCAAAGGGGAAATAACCAAACCATCTGAGGAAGACTGACACTTCAAATGAGTGAAGTCAATGTTTTACACAGTTGTAGAATTTTAAAGCCAGAATTATCAGTTAGTCCAGTCTCCTCGTCAAGGTGTGGATGCTATCTGTGACTGTCCCTACAGAGGGCCATTTGGGTTCAGAGAAATCCCCCAAAGCTGATGCCCTGGACCCCGTAACTGACAGGTAGGTTTCAGTACTTCTCAGTCACACTGTGACCCACCCTAACTTTATCCACTGTGCCTACTTTTGAGTATCACAGAAGTCTACACAACAGACACAAGCTAGATGCTCTACAAACACTTTTAACCCTTCAGAACAACCCTATGAGAAAAGGATGGTGTCTATTTCAAAGATGGAGGAACTGAGTCACGAGAAGCTGCAGGTATCACTAAGGACTCACAGCCATTAAGCACAGAGGAGACAATAGTGGAGAGGCAGTGTCATGTGCTATTTATGAACTTGGACTCCATGTGACTCTGCATCTAAATCCCAGTTCTACCACTCCCTAGCTGTGTGACCTTAGGAAAGTTGCTCAACCTCTCTGAACCCACTTCATAAGGTGTTTTGTTACGACGATTAAACGAGCTAATATGTGTAAAGCATTTGGACCAGTGCCTGGTACTTGGCACCATAGACGTGTCTGTTAAACATGTAAAAGGGTGGCAGAATTATGAATCAAATCCAGGTTTATCTGGTTCCAATGTATACACTCTTAACCAAGACTCTTCAGCATGTTAATCTCTCAAGTGTTGGAAGGCAGCTACTACATCCCTGAAGTTTTTCTCTTCTCCATATGCTCCTCTTTCCTCAATGGCCCTTGATATTACCTGGTTGCCAGAATTCTTTCCAGCCTTCTGGCTTTTGACCTAACCGAAAGAGTCGGACCCAAAACTGCTTCCATACTGCAGGAGATAACAGTAATCTCCCTAGATTTGAGCAAAGTTGTTCTTCTCAGCATCACCTGGGATCTTGCTCAAGCGGTAACCTCTCCAGCTCCAATTCAGACCAGCTAAATCAGAAACTCTTGGGATGGGCCCAGCAATCCGGATGTCAACAAGCCCTCCAGGTGAAAGTGATGCAGCTCAAGTTGGAGAGCCATTGTTTTCATGGAATTTATGGCCCCAGTGGAAGTTGAGACATCCCACCGCTTATCGGCTGGTACTCAATTGACGATTAATGGTCTCCTAGAATCCGGGCCTCAAACATGTATCTAACGTAGTGTTGTGGTTTTAAATCCTCCTTTAGGCCTTCTTGATTTGGACCCAGCGCTCCAGCCCCTCAAGGTCTCTAAATCCACGTTCTGTGGTGGGGCATATTGGTTCCCCCCCTCCAACTCTGTGACCCGCGAACACTGGATAAGCACATCATTCGTGTCTCTGTGGTGTCACCCTCAGCATCCACCCAGAGCTGGGGCAGAACCCAGAGGTTCCTGGCAGACTTCCTCCTCCGGCCTGACATTAATCCATGAGAACATGCCGTGCCTATGGCTGTTCAACTTGTGAAATTTCCTAGCTATTATCAGCCTGCGTATCTCCACTTTGTCCAAGAGGAAACCATGAGAGACTAGCATTGCTTTAAAACTGTGAATAAAAGCTAAAAAAAACTTCCTCATGAGCGCAGCTTTGGAAATTCTTCTTAAGTTTACATTTTGTCTCTCCCTCCTTCTCCCCCAACCAGGAGAAAGTGGCCTGGAAGCAGGCATACCTCAAAACTTTCATGTTAAACTCAGAGCTCTGCTTTCAGTTTGTTTTAATTTTACACTAATAACTTGTTTTCCAGGTATTCCCTCTCTTTACTGTAGTCCTACCTGGCAGACTTTTCTTTTTTGAACATTTTTATATACTTGGAAATTGAAACTCAGGGAAGTTAAGAAACTTTTCCTAATGTCATATCAGCTAGTTTCGTGGGGACACCCATATTTATATTCAGGTCTGTCCAAGGTTCATACCTCACCTGCTGTGTTATATTAACACTGTCGTGGCTGAAAATGGCAGGAAAATGAAAGAAGATGTGCATATGATTTTCAAGACCCTCTTAACCCACCCTTTATTCCAGAGAATACCAAGTTCAATTAATGATGGTCAAAACAACACACACCACAGCCACCGGAAAGGTAACATCTTAAAACATCTACAGGGATCTAGCACTCGGTTCCTTTCTACAAGGATCCTCTGAGGTATAAAGACATATCGGGCCATCGTTCATTTCTTCCTGAAGAATACCAGCCCCCACAAAGGAAAGACAACTGTGCAAGGGGCTAGAACACAAAGCCACTTGTCTCCTAGCGCTCTCTCTGCCAGCCCTCACAAAGTCAAGTGCTGGACTTGTTGAAGAAAGAGATTCATCTCTCCATGGAAAGAATGCCAATACCAACTGTACAATAGACTTCTTTCTTCATATCCTTAATTCCTGAGGATCTTATGGTCACTTCATGTAATGTAAGCAATTATGAGCCGCCAGGTTTGGGAGACAGTTTAATAATAATGGAAGGAAACACTACTCAGGTCTTCTCACAGGCAGATTTCAAGGGAGTCCAATCACACTGATTGACAAAGACTCAGTTTTACTTGATGAAATAAGAAACACAGGCTCTGTTGACCTTCCAACTTCAATTTTTCACTGTCGTACCCTCTTTCCCAAATTTTCTATCCTCCTAGCTTGGTAGACACAACAGAAGCTCGGCTGTGATCCCCCATCTGCCTTATCTTCTCATATACAATCTAGTTCCTTCCTGTTCTCTATGTCAAGGGGCTGGCCAAAGCTTCCTGAGAGGATGGGTATTGTAACTGAGAAGTAAAGTAGACCGTGAAGTCCAAATGATAAATTACACAAATAAACACAATTTTGCCATTTTAAAATATGACAGAGGGACTTCCCTAGTGGTCCAGTGGTAAAGAATCTGCCTTCCAATGCAGGGGACGTGGGTTCCATCCCTGGTCGGGGAACTAAGATCCCACATGCCGTGGGACAACTAAACCCACGGGACACAACTACTGAGCCCGTGCGCCTAAACCAGAGAGCCCGCGTGCTGCAAACTACAGAGCCCACACGCTCTGAAGCCCGCGTGCCACAACTAGAGAGAGAAAACCTGCTCACCACAACTAGAGAGAAGCCCGCATGCCGCAAAGAAGAGCCTGTGCGCCACAACGAAAGATCCTGTGTGCCGCAACTAAGATCCAACACAGCCAAAAATAATAAATAAATAAAATATTTTAAAAATTAAAATATATAATGGAAAATATTGTCTTCAATTTTATTTTGAGAACCGAGCATGTTCTTGAAAGAGTTCCAGATATTTCAATTTTTAAAGTATCAGTAATGCGGTATTTATACATCTGAGTCTCAGGACTCAGAAAACCAAAAAGACAATAAAAAAGTTCACTGCGTGCTTTTTTTGTGATATTACACTAAACTTGCCGATCTGGAAACACTCTTACATAGTCCTTGACTTACAAATGAATTTTCTGATTTACTATTGAGTAGAAAGTAAACATGTCTTCAGAACAAGCATAGTTTCACTTCAAAGGCACAGAACTAAAGCCAAAGGCAACATAACGGGACCACGTCTTGAGGATTTAATCTTCCTTAGGTATGGACACAGGATAAGAAAATACCTGACACCCAGGCCACCACTGCTAATTGTTATTTCATAGCAAACATTACTAATCAATCATAGCACTACTGCCGAGTTCAAACACAACAGCCAACAAAACCTACCTGAGTTGGCACAAAACTATTTGACTGCCTAAGCTCTATGATAGACCTACTAGAATTTGTAGGATTAATGGCTACTCTTATGATTCAGGTTTCTTATGTGGAAAAGGAAAAGCTACAGTAAGTAATTCAAACACACAATGCTTCCAGCAAAGATTCTGTCTTTGATACTTCATAAAAAAAAAAATCTCGGATTTTTGGGATGGAACCAAGGACTGTGCAGACCATGCATACTATGTATAGCTGACTGTGGAACTGTAGGTAGAGGGAGGGGTTCAAGTCTCAGACATTTACAGATGGGCACAGTTGATTCAATGGTGTGGAGTCATATCAGATTGGTGCACGTTGAAACATGTATTTTTCTTACTAATTTGAAAAGTGTACATATGAAATCTGCCCAAAATGCTATAGATAGAAGAATGACTTAATACAATGAACGGTACTTTTCAACTGAATGAACATAACATCTATGATAAATCACAAAGGAAAACCACTCCACTAATATGTGGTTTTCTACAGCTAATGCTCCAAAAACAAAATGTTCTTTTGGCATGGACCTCAAAATTTGTCATGTTCTCATTACTCTTGAGGGCAACAGTGCTACTTTATACAATTGTAACCATCATGCAACAAGAAGTGAGAACCTGAAATATTGGATTTTTTTCAAACAAGCAAAAAAATTGCTAAAAATACTTTATGACAAATATGAATAACTACAAGTTGATATTATTCAAATTAATGTTTTATTCGTTTAAGTAAAAACACAACTTACGGAAAAAAATCAAACCACAATATTGAGGAATCGTAATTTATTCCATTTAGAAATAAATAAACATAAGAAGTTGTTATAACATGCTACCATTTATAATATCTCCAAATCCTTTCTCATATTGGTTTCAAATGATATATTTAATAAATATTCAACATATGTTCAAAATACATATGTTCATATATACTCAAATTATATAATCTGAACACATATACATAAATATATATTCTCAAAGAGCTGTGCACTGGCAAAAAGTTTTGGAACAAACAAACAGGATGGTTTTAAAAAATGAGCTAAACCACCTACTTTAACACTTACACCTAGTTAGAGACGGAACACTAGTTTTCTCACCTTGTACAACATGTAAAATTCTATTTTAAATGTCCCCCCAAACACAGCATTCTTAAAGAATATGGACACCATCATGTTTTTTTCAGTTTTAATAAAGCAAAGCGTCTATAGCGTTGACAGACATATTACAGAAGAAAACAAAGAAAACATTTTCAACTGTTCCTTCAAAGCATATTTGAAATCCTGTTTCACGGAATACTGCTTTAGTTAGCTCCCTGGCAACCTTCTAAGGCACCACTTGGGGACACAATCATTCCAGCAAAGTCGGAGGCCCCATGGATGAGGAAGAAGGTGGGAAGGGGCCTGAAAGGATGGAGGGGAAGCTCAGGACCAGCTCTGCAGGGCAAAGGCACTCTCACGGACACGGATCCTGGCACGAATCCTGTCTGAGAGATTGAAAGCCCTGCCCTGAAACCGTGTCTCATCCTGGCATTAGCACCCTCCTTCACAGTGCCCGGCTGAGGCCCCAGGACTAGTTCTCTCCCACACGTGGTGAAATCCGACTCTCAAGGTCTCTGGGCCTCAGCTTCACACAGGCGGGTGCTCAAAGAGTGACATGGTTGCCTTCCAGCTCCCAGGTGTTTAATATCTTCAGAAGGATTAATGCTACAAATTCAGACAAGAATGCTCTGGAAAGCTTCATTACCCCCATCTCTTGGACACTCATGGAGCTTTGTGGCTTTTGCAAAGTAATTTTTTCCCCCCAAATCCACTGTATTTTTATATGATAGCAATCAACAATCTGAAAATGAAATTAAGGAAACAATTCCATGGACAATGAGATTTTTCATTTTAATTTTTCTTTCAGTCTCTCTGATGGAAGCTGTCAACCCCTGAAACAATTAAGTTAAAAGTAAAAACTGACTTTTCAAAATCTGCAAAGCTAAATGAGTGTTGAAGAAATGGAAATGATTAAACTTCCAGATCATTTTTTGTTAAGTGTGTAGCATTCACACTTCTGAAGACATTAAACTTTAAAACAGCAGTACCACTTTTGGGATACCCTGTACTTCTCATAATCTGGGGAATTTCTTTTGGGTTCAAAATTATCATTTCCTTCCAGTTAATGGATGTCCTTCCGTCAGCCTCCAGTTGTATTTTCTTGATTTAAAATGAGCTTTTCTTTAAAGGTGTCTTTTTCAAGATTTTGAGGTATTCTCTGATAGAGAGTTGTTTTTTGAAATTGAGGGTGAAATGCAAATGCTTATTGTCATGACCACGCAACTGAGATGATTTTAACATTCATATATGCTATTTAGACATTTTACTAGTTCAGGAATCTGGTTTAGGGAATATAGTCTCACCATCTCTGGGGAGAGTTGAGGGGCCACACTTCATCAAATGCATATGTTTGGGGTTTTATTTTTTTAAAAACACTGATCTGCATATATATAAAGAGATACATTCATTTTGGGGGGTTTTGTTTGTTTGTTTGCCTGTTTGTTTTTTACCATAACCTCAGCCAGAATTCTATTATGCTATTATGACCCAGGACATACATATAAAGGTGGGGTGTCTGTGTGTGTGCATGTACATGCATTTTTTTAATGAAATAAAATGCTTCAAAAACGTGTGATTTACTCTAATACCTTCTATTCTAGTCTTTCTTACCCAAAACTTTTGTTGATGTGACTCATTACGTTCACTTGGGGCCCACTAACGTGCTGATTACCAAGTCTGAAAAACAATAACCTGGGTGTAATGGGTTAGTCAATACCCAGCAGGGTTACCCCGGTAACTCTTTTGTATGCTTGGACTGCATATTTTTTACCTGAGGAGATGCAAGTAGAACAAAAGCTCAGCTCCCATTGCGGTGAAGCCCTTGGGGATCCTGGTGAAATGCAGAGTCTGGCTGGGCAGGGCTGGGGCAGGAGATTCTGTGCCTTTACCACCAGCCAGTCTGGGGGCAGCAGGCTGAGAAGTGTGGGTGCAGAGGAGCAGGGCCGCGTGGGACACACTCCCACCGCACAGCTGTGCAGCCGTGACCGGGGCACGACCCCAGCATCCCCACAGGCGGTACTCACTGCAAAGGAGGCATCCTCGTGCCTTCAACATCCTCCCCTTTGTGATTTGCACCGTTTCCTTTTCTCCATAACCAACCCTCAGCCCAAACAAGCAGTGGCAAGGCCACCCTCTCTGGGATTGCTTGAAGCCACCTTTGGACGGGATTACCCCAAAATGTGGACAACTACCTTGTTTGTCTCAACAAAGCAGGAACAGCAGAGATGATGCCGGCAAACAGGAGTGTGAAAGATCTATTAACACTTTGTTTCAGGAACCGGTTAAACTGTGAAACCCGCTTGTCAAGGTGGACCGCGCTCAAAACATACTTCTGAACGTGACAGAGGTAAATCCTGTAGTTCAAAGCAGGATTTCATAATTCTAAGCCGTGGAGTTAGAATTCCCACACGAGGAAACACTGACAGTAATTGTAACTGTTCCTGGTACGATACTGGCTTTCTGTACTTCCGGCCACCGGAATCCGGGATATACATGTATTGATAAAATGAAAACAGTCTTGATTTTGGTGAGGCTGTCCTTTGTGTAATCATTTTGTGGACCCGTCTGGAGGGACGAGGGAATGGGCTCACCACTGCACCCGAGCGTGGACCTCGCACATAGTTGGTACCGGATACGGGTTTGATAAAAGAATGAACGAACAAAATTTTTTGAATGTGACATCTCACGTTATTAGCTGATTTCCCATTACAGTGTTTGCTTCACTGAACTGAGCAGGAAGCTTTAAAAGGGAGGAGGAAATGAAAAGTGCAATCTTCCAAATTGCAGCTGTTCACCATGCGGATGGGGAGAAGCGAGGGGAAGGGAGGAAAAAGAGACAGACAGACAGACACACAGACCAGGGCACTGATTCCTGGTGGGAATAGGGCAGGTGGAAGAGGAGGCAGATTTGGGGATGCCTCTCCCCACCGGCCATGACGGGTAAGTGTAATTGGCGAGGAGCTTGGGGGAGGGAAGCACGGGGACTTGGAACTGGTCTAAGGCAGTGGTTTTCAATGGGGACAATTATGCCTCCCAGGGGACAACTGGTAATCACCGTCTGGAGACATTTTTTCACTGTCATAACTCCGGGGTGGAACACTAATGGCCTCTAGAGGGTAAAGGGTAGGGAGGCTGCTAAACATTCTGCAATGCCCATGGCATCCCCCACAGCCAAGAATTACGTGCCCCCAAATATCAATAGCACCCAGGTCGAGAAACCATGTTCCAGGGGTACAAAAGGGGGAAAAAAAAAAAAAAGCCTGGTAGAGGCAAGAGCAGAAGCTATTAGGAAAGAGAACACGCTCGCCACGACCACTAGGCAATCTTGGGCAACAAGCGAGGTCTTAGACAGAAGGGAGACAGTGTGGGAGAGAGATGAGGGTAAGGAGACAGAGCTGGGGATCTGGCTGTGCCTCCTGTTTCACTGGATCCCTCTCTAGTCAACTCTGAACCAGGTGCTTGTGGGGTCAGCTCCACTGCTCCAGCTAAAGGCAGTCTGTGCCTCGTGAATACGAAGCAGAAGTCCAAAAGAGGCCAGAGATCCTTGGGTGGAAATGAGCACTACAGGCTGCCCTCCAGGGATATATGCCACTGACAAGGAAGGCTTGCGTGTAGCAGACCATGCTGGTGCCCTGACCCCCCTCCTCATGGGCTCCACTTCAGTGCCCATGAGCTTGTCTTCCAGCTGCCAAAAACTGCATTCCTTTGCCTCAAGGTGTGCTGTTGGCTGCTCAAGTGGCAGTCCTGAAATGCCGGGAAATCAGTCGCCTCTGTAGGCAGTCCTCAACAGATGCCTGACAGGTTTGGTGAAGAAGTAGGTACTCTCTTGCCTCTTGGGTGGGTAACTGTGGGACACGATCCACGCTGTCTCCCAGGGCTCCCCAGTGTGCCCACAGTGGTAACCAGTTTAATAATGCCTCCTTATTGACTGCTATCCCCATTCTGGCCCCCTTCCCCACTCTCCTATGGGTGTTTTCTTTACCTTCCCCCTAAAACGACTTGCACTTCAATTCTCATCTCAGGGTCTGCTTCTGGGGAACCCAAACTCTAATGGCAAGTCTTCTGAAGAGAGACTAGGCTGGCGGCCACTTGAGCACCATGTTCCTCGGATGTGAGAACTCTCTGGGTCCACAGTAGCCCTCTAGCAGAGGGGCCGATCTTCCCATCCCCAAGTCCTAAGCACAGAATCATTGGGATCCTCTGAGCCACAGGCTCTAGACCTACTTCTTTCAGACCATCTGAAACCCAACTCCAGGCACATTCCTCTCTCTCCCATCGAGGGCACAGGCAAAGCCACATCTTTTGCTCAAGGCTGGCAGGGAATGCAAGCGCAATCCCCATGAGTCTCAAATGCCCCTGAAGTCAAAATTCTGCAAGAACTCAAATAAGTAACACTTGACTGCGAGAAAGGGGTCTTACTCTGGTGCCAGGAAGAGCCAAAGATGAAAACGGCAGCCGTGGTTCAAATGAACTTTAATGAATTACCAGTGGGGACTGAAAACCACAGAATAGCAAAATGAAACAGCTATTTCAAAACCTTGCTAGACAAAGAAGAGAAGTGAACTATAAACCCCCTCGGGGCGATGTTAAATCACTCATCTTCCCTGCAGTGGGAATTCTGAGATGTTAAAAATCTCAAGAAAATGCTCGGAGCTTGAGGGATGCCACGGTGGCAATGAGTGCAAGGGGCTCCCCACACCAGCAACAGGTCTGTAAACAGCGATGCAGCTGACACTTTCCAAGGGCCTCAGAACACGGCCCTGCAGAAACCTGAAGCCATCGCCTGAGGAAGTCCCGCTGTCACCCAGGATGGGAATCAGGCGCCCCCCTTAGGGTCGAGTCACTGTAAGCCATTCTTAAGGACGTTTCTTTACAAATCCTCAGAAGCCTCTCTTCTTAACTTGTGGATGTTCGCTGGGTTTCATCTTTGCCAAGAACATCCACTTTGGGGCCCCGATTCCTTGCCAACTTAGGTGAGGGGATGGGAAGATCTTCTATCTCAGCTCTGATGTGTGGAGAGTTTTTTTGTTTTTTGTTTTGTTTTGTTTTTTTTTAAGGGAAAAGAACAGCAGAGCTTTTCTGCCGGACAACCTATTCCCTTATTTATAATGCAGGACAGCAGCGCCTTGTAAGTGTATATTCTGGTTCATCTGAGGACACACGGTTGTTCATTTTAAAATTAGATTCATCCTAATTATACGAAAACAGCCTGCATGTGGTTAGTCAAAACAGCAGGAAAGCATTACTCAGCACCTACGCACTGGGCCTGCCTTCTAGACTCCACTAAACTTGTTCAAGACACAGCCCCTGCCCTCTTGGAACTTCAAATCCAGCAGAGAAATCTCCATCTCACTGACCAATGTGAGGTTTGGACACTGGGCAGCGAAGAAATACGTATAGTAAGTGACTAAACATGCAATATTACCTTTGGACAAAGGGGTGAGCGAAACTGTCATGAAAGGGGCACGCTGCAACAGGGCAGAAGCGGAGGTACTTTGGATCTCAATCCTAATGAATCATGGCAGGACTGGGGGAGCTCCCTGAATGAAGGATATTAGGATGCTGTGCTGAAACAGAAGCAGGAAAAAATAGGTATGAAACCGTAAGGGACAGAAGTTTCCTTGTGGACAGTAGAACAGCATCAGCGCAAGAGACAGGAGTAGATGTCACGAAAAAAGGCAGGAAGGTGGTCAGCTTCAGCATCACATTCAACCCAAGTGGGAGAGCCAACTCTGCGTTCAAGTGGCTGCAGTCCTGGGCAGGTGACCGAACATTTATTCTTCTTTATTTTTTTAAAATTTTAATTGGAGTAGAGTTGATTTACAATGTTGTGTTGGTTTCAGGTGTACAGCAAAGTGAATCAGTTATACATATACACATATCCACTCTTTTCTAGATTCTCTTCCCATGTAGGTCATTACAGAGTATTAAGTAGAGTTCCCCGTGCTATACAGCAGGTCCTTGTTGATTATCTATCTTATATATAGTAGTGTGTGTATGTTAATTCCAAGCTCCTAATTTATCCCTCCCCACCATGTTTCTTCTTTGGTAACCATAACTTTCTTTTCTACATCTGAGACTCTGTTTCTGTTTTGTAAATAGGTTCATATGATATCGCTTATATGTGGAATCTTTAAAAACGGTACAGATAAACTATTTACGTCTATCATTCTTATTTTCCACAGACCCTGAGGGTTCCCTAAGTTCAACGATGGACCATGGAACATACCTCTTGAGGATGAAAAATGCCAGGACATCTATAAAAAGGAGATTGTTACCAGTAAACACATCCTAACAATTTAAAACTGAAAAAAAGAATAACGAATGATACAAAATGATCAAGGAGACTTGCAGGTTGACTTTCGGGTCTCTCTCTTTGACCTCCTGCCTTTTGGACAATCAAGCTCCGTACTTCCAGGGTGAAGGCTGACTGAACACAATCACTTTTACAATTTTTGTAAGAATAAGATGATGATAAAATTGTTTCCCATGTACTGGGCACTCCCCAGGCACTATGGATGGGCTCCATAAACTTGATTCCACTCAATCTCCTCTGTGATGCCGTCAAGTAAGTACCAATATTATTTCACTGCCCAGGTGAGGTGACTGAAGTTCAAGGCAGTTATGTCACTTGCCAGAGAGACCACGAGCTAGAAGGGGACAAAGCCAGGCATCTAACTCAGCACCTGTAGGGACGTCCACCACCCACCCGCAACTCCTGATCTCTCGCCAGTGCCCCAGCTCTCAACCAGTCCAGGACCCAGGACCCTCAGTTTCCACCCTCCCCACAACACACCTGGCCTCTAAGGGAAGCGGGGAGGGTGTCTCTCCTCCCTGCTCTGTGACAGGACTTTAAAATAGGACATGACTGGTGCCCACACTGCAGGTTGCTCTGAGCCCCAGGGATCCCAGTGATGAGCCAGGAACAAGTTGGGGATTACCGAGAAAATGATTTCTTCTTTATTGTGGAATATCAGGAATTAGCTGGATTCAAAAAGATACACGCATCCCAACGTTCACAGCAGCACTATTGACAGTAGCCAGGACATGGAAGCAACCTAAGTGTCCATCGACAGAGGAATGGGTAAAGATGTGGCACATATATACAATGCAATGTTACTCAGCCGTAAAAAAGAACAAAATAATGCCATCTGCAGCAACATGGATGCAACTAGAGATGATCATACTAAGTGTAGTAAGTCAGAAAGAAAGACAAATACCATATGATATCGCTTACATGTGGAATCTAAAATATGACACAAATGAACCCATCTACAAAAGAGAAACAGACTCACAGACATAGAGAACAGACTGGTGGTTGCCAAGCGGGAGGGCGTTGGGGGAGAGATGGAGTGGGAGGCTGGGATTAGCAGATGCAAACTATTATATATAGGATGGATAAACAACAAGGCCCTACTGTATAGCACAGGGAACTATATTCAATATCCTGTGATAAACCATAATGGAAAAGAATATGAAAAAGAATGTATATAATATATATATATATATATATATATATGTATAACTGGATCACATTGCTGGACAGCAGTAATGAAAATAACATTGCAAATCAACTACAATAAAAAAAAAAAAGAATTAGCTGGATTCTGTACCTGAGAGGTACTTTATCAGGATTAACTTCTTCATACTGCAAATTTTGATTTTCAAAATTATTGTAAAATTTTTTACAAAAATAGACTTGAAGTCAAAGACAGGCCTACCTAGGGTAATATAAAGGCAAAGAGTTCTTAAAATCTTTTCCTTTTACAGGTCCTCAACATGATACTTTAGATCACTTGGTCTTATTTCTTCATAATCTAAAACACATGTGCACTTGGCAACTGTTTCTCTACTCTCAGATTAAGACATTTTAATAATAATTAAGTACGTTTTCACAACGTTGGAAGGAAAGGGCTTCTTTGTCCTTTTCCTTTACCTCACTTTTATTATTCATGCCCCTCTAACATTTCCTTCGCCAGAGGCACTTCTATACAACTGGCTGAATATCTGATCAAGCTCATTTACCATTTGGGAAGAAAACAAGCAAATATCCTTTATGACTAAAAAAGAGCGTTCCCCATTGTAGTAAGGAATGATAAGTAGAATAAATACTAGGAAAATTGCTATTTTTAGTCAAGACATTATGTAATGAGCCATTTATTTAAACTGTCTAAAACTCTGCAAAATGATTCCAGGAAAAGGGCTTCAATTCCTCTGTCAACACACCAAGAATCGGCTCTGCCCTCTGCTTCCTGATAGCTCTACTTTAAATTTTAGCTTCCTTTAAAAAAATCAGCACATTCATAATGTGCCAGTTATACCAGGATTGATCAGTAAACTCCCAACACTATGTACATGTTATGACCCACAGAGATCTATCAAGAAAATCAAAACGATGATCAAAGACTAAAAGGGAAAGCCGGGTGTAGCCAGATTAATGATGAGCCACCCCGTAAAAGTGAGCAGGAAGTGAGGAAACAGAACTGGGTCAGCTAGGAGGGTGGTACTGCACCAAAACCCAGAACTGGGTTATGTCATTGCTATCGGGATGTTTCCATCACTTGCCAGGGCCTCCAAAAGTACGAAGACAGTGCTGTGAGGAGAGCCTCAGAAGAACCGAAAAACAGAATTACACAGGGTGGCAAAGACAGTTCACTGGCCACCAAATATTCCGGCTCCCCTTCCCCTTCTACAGCACGGAGGCATCGCAGGAAAGCAGCTGTGAGACAGGGGCTGTATCTCCCATCCTGCTTTCTTCAGCGGGAGGGGAGCACGGCATTGTTCTCACCAGTGGAATCAGAGCAAAATGATTCTGGGTCACTTCCAAGCGGAGGCAGTTAGGAGGCTGGTGTGTTTCTGCACTCTCTTGCCTTCTCAGGGGTCTGATGCAGTGAGGACATGGCCTTGGAAGCCTTGAGCTGGAGATGGAGGAGCCCAAGACCAAAGGAATCAGGATTCCTCAGAATCGCCATAGAGCAGAGTCCCCAAGCTAATCAGGAACCGCAATTTTCAACTTCACGTGGGTGAAAGATAAACTTCTACCTTCTTTAGCTCCCATGCATTTTTAATTTTATTTCAAAGTGTAGATAGTGTTTTCCTAACCAATATACGTGGCAAGAAAAACTTAAGTGTCTCAATCACTTGAAATAATGTATACAATTTATTTTTGCATGGAATTTGACAGAACCATAGATTTTTAAGGCTAAAGTTGTCCTGCCCAGTTCCAGCAGCTACTAGCCACTAATGGCCATTGAGCATTTGAAATGTGGCTAGGTCAAGATTGAGATGTGCTACAAATGTAAAATATACACCAGGTATTAAAGGTTTAATACAAAAAGCAAAATATCTCATTGGTATTTCGTATTGATTATATGTTAATAATTTGGGGATGAAATAAAATATACTATTGAGTTCAAACTCACTGGTTGCTTTTTACTCATTTGTAACATGGCTACTAGAAAATTTTAAACTACCTATGTGGCTCACATTATATTTCTATTGGACTCTGCTCGGCTAGTAGGTGTTAGCAAATTACAACCCACCTTCTGTTTTTGTAAATAAAGTTTTATTGGTACAGAGCCATGACTACTTACATGTTATCTATGGCTGGTTTTGCATTACAGGGCAGAGCTGAGTGGTCCTGAAAAGCTGAAAATATTTATTATATGGCCTATTATAGAAAATATTTGTAGAAAATCTGTTTGGGATTACTAAGAAATAAGACCAAACAATGATAAGAAGTCATCATGCTAAGGGCATGTAAAAGGAAAAGAAATCATTGTTTGACTTTATATTACCCCAGGTAGGGCTGTCTCTGACTCCAAGTCTACTTTTGTAAAATATTTTGCAATATTTTTAAAAACTAAAATTTGCAATATGAAGAAGTTAATCCTGATAATGCCCGGACTAAGGATAACTTTGAAATTACCTAATTTATCTACTCTTACCATTTCATGACTAAGGAAATGAAAGCTCAGATAAGTGGAGAGACTTGTCCAAAATATTTTTATTCTAAATTAGGTGGTATTTCTAAAAGGTCATTATCATTCATTCATTCATGGATTCATACTCTCCACCCATCTCTAATTTTGATCATTAAAGAAATAAAATCCCTATCAGTTAGAAAAATCAGCACTTAAGAGCAGAGAAATCCTTGAGTAATAACAGCAACAAATAGGCTGTGAGATAGTTTTTAAATTAAGCTTCATTTGAAAACACTTTAAAGAGAACCTATCATGTAATCTGCTTTCAAATTAAACTTGAAATTCCCCCAAATGTAGAGCCAGCTTGCTAAAAATATGCCTTATTGGAATTAAATGTTAAAAAATTTGCCACATCTTGGAGAAGAGGAAATCTGTTCCCAAAGACTTCACAGCAACATATAACTGCCTCTGTTCTAGCAGCCATCCTCTCTCAGTGTATTATTCTAGAACTTCTAACTGGGCTCACCATTTCCAGTCTCTGTCCCACTCAAGACCTATCCCAAAGAGCCCTTCTAAAATAAAAATCTGATGTGCTGACCATTCCTTAGTCTCTCCATGCTGTCAAGATAAAGTTCATCTTCCTTATTTGGTCTGGAAAGTCTTCATCATGTGGCTTCTACCTGCTCCTACGGCTTCATTTATTGCCCTGTGCACGTCAGACTAAGCTCCTTGCAATTTCCCAAATGCTTCATACTTTTATTCCATTTCATGCACTTGTATATGGTGTTCTTACTGCCTAGAACTCTCCCCACTCCGGACTATGGGTCCCCACTGTACGCTGTACTTACTCCATCACAGAACTTATCAATATTGTAGTTGATTGTAACTGTTGAAGCCTTAATTCTACCACCACTAGGAATAGCTAATATTTAGGAACACTGAATTGCAGGTCAAGTGCTACACTATTTCATTTAATCTTCACATGTTATAGATGAGGAAACCGAGCAAGTGTAATAAAGCCAGGGGAAGCCAAGACATGAATCCACACATCCCCACTCTGCAGCTCTGGTTCTTAACTCGACACCAGTGGTTGTCAGTGGGGGTGACTTTACTGCCCATGAGACATCTGGCAATATCTGGAGACATTTTTCCTTGCTGCAACTGGCGTGTCGGGGGAGCTACTGGGATCTAGTGGGTAGAGGTCAGTGATACTGCTAAACGTCCTACAGTAATGAGCGCAGCTCCTCAAAGGAAAGAATTATTCGGCCCCAAATGTCAATAGTTCAGAGGCTGAAAAACACTGGTCTACACTAAATTAACTCCTGTTGATTGACCCAGGAGACTCTGAGTATCTCTACAGCAAGGATTTTTAAATGTTCACCATGGTGTCTTGGAACCTACTATAGAGCCTGGTACCCAGTAGATGCCCAGTGCATATAAGATGGATGGATGGGTGGAGGGATGGATGCAGGAATGGATGGATGAATGGGTGGAGGGATGGACAGATTCCAGGAGAAAAGAAGCAAGTTTCCTTATTTTACGCCTTGGTTTTCGTGACAACTTCAATAAAGATAAATCTGAACACACATTCTCAATTAACAGCAAATGAATGCACGCAGAGTACATTCCAGACGATGCCTTCACCTTAGCAATACGTCACATTTACGAATCTATAGTGTGAGATTAAATTAATAAGCCAAATGCCTAGCATTATATTTTTGCAAGAGTCCCTTACAACTACTATACTACAGGATAAATTGACATGTTCATCATCCACATAGGCCATAACTTAAATTGTTTTAAAAAAGATTTCCTGTATAAGGTTCCCCTGGTTTCTTTTTCTTATCTAAAAGACAAATAATACAAGAATATACAACCTTATGCTTCCCCCGTTGTAACTACAATTCCTATATAAATACATTATTCTAGATTTCCAGATGCCTGGGGTAGAAATTACAATGAAGCTTAGGTGAAATTCAAAAAAGTAAACAAAAACATATATGGCAGAAATAACCCATTCTCTGTCTTACATAAACTAATGTATCTAAATACCAGAAATGAGGTCAAGGAAAGATATATTTTATGATTATAATATTTTTGAAGTAACAGCAATTTACCCTGATTTTTACATAATCACAAACACTTCAACAATGGGGGCATTAATCAGTGTTGAATACAAACTGATAGATTTTCTACAGAAGAGTACAAAGGTTCAGCTGTGGGGCTAGTTAAAACAAATTGTACTCAATTTTTTAAGTGCAGTACTATGAACTATTCCTCACAACCTTCTGCATTGAACTTTAGCCGTTTGTGGTTTCACACACCACACACACACACACACACAAAGAATATGCTGACCCAATAAGTTTTGGTACCTGCTCTCCCTCTTGGAGATTCACACATGCACACAAGCATAAAAGTAGACTCTGAGAATGCTTGCGTTAAGTTGTTAAACTCGGGATTTCCCATAGAGTAACAAATAAAAAGTTAAATCTGATGAAGATCTGCCGAAACATTTAGGAGTAGGGAGAAGGCCTAAAGTGATGACAGGATGTGTAGCTGGGGACATCAGCATAACTGTGGCATTTCTTGCCATGGGAACCACAGCTGACGCCAGAGACGAGCAGTGCCTTTTTCACTGTATGTGAGAACATGACACGCACTTGTCACAGAGGCAGACTCTGCATGTACGGACATGCAAGTGGTGAGACATTGCCGCATATGGAAGAGCAACACGAAAAAGCTAACCCGAACCCAGGAATGTCATGACTGCTAATATCAATCATGATTTTTTGAGCACCTGCTCTGTACAACCGTGGCTGAAATCTGGGAAAACAGAGCCTTAAGAGAAACAAAAGAGGGGAAAGTACATCTGAACCATCTTGAGAACCACGGAACAACACAAGTCACAAGAGTCAGAATACTCAGTGGGCCCTGGATGCCACAATCATACAGTCTGCCACCAAAACCAGGACTGTCTTCTCCACTCTCCTCATCAGGAACACTCCTGGGTCTCCAGAGGAATCACACAAGTGTACTTCCCAGATGAAGAAGACATACCTGCTGTCAATTAACATTCCTTTGTCCAAGCTTTTGCTTTCATCAGGTTACCACTCATGACTTTTTGAATAAACCCCTACGTTCTTGATCCCAGAAGAGAAGGCATAATCCTTAAGATCTCTTTTATTAGAAAGAGGAAGTTGAATGAGTAATTAGTTCAGATCAGTCCTTTCCTAATTGTTATATGTGCCCCATCCACAGTCCACTCTCAGCACGCACGCACACGTAGGCACAGGCACACATATGTATGCATATGTTATTATACGTATTACTATACTGTTATATACACATTGCATATCATGATATACATATTATTGTATGTGTTGTATACACGTATACATATGTATATGTATATGTATGTGTATATGTATATGTATATTTTAGAGTGTCTATCATGATGAAAAGGCTACAGTATGCTTCCTGGGACAGAGTCAAGGTTCCTGGGTCCAAATTCCAGGCTCTCCTGACTTGCCATTTGGAAAAAGATACTTAAGTTCACAGCAGAGCTCAGTTTCTTACTCAGTAAAAATAGTACCGCACAGGAAGAGCTGCCAGTACATAAAGATCCAAAGTCCCTGGAAATTAGGACAGTATGGACAGGCAACATTAGCATTAAATGTAGATCACGATTCTCACTGTCAGTTGGCCAGATTCCCGAGAGGAGGATATAGAAATAGGTTATCTGTGACTCAGTGATCTGGATAGTCTCCCCTCCCCCATTTGCTTAAATGCTGTAATTGACTAACACTTTGGGAACTTAAGGTGGAGAGTGAACACCCTTAATCAGAAGACTCACCAGCTTAAATGTATTCAACCCCACACCGCATGAATCCCAAGACAGTCCCGGGTGAATCGCACTGCGATTTACGCTAATACACACGGGCGACAAAACCCACAAAACCATCACATCCTCAGATTAAAAGAACTTTATTTCACCTAGGGGGCCATGTGAGGGACCCCGATAGGCATAGCCATTCCATCACAGTGGAGACCGCTTCAGAATCCCTTTGCATTAACATATGCATATTGTCTCATAGCTCACTAGGCTATACACTGAGCCTCAAAAGCAGGCCCAGACACATACGAGGTACACAAATTTTTGTAGACTGAATGAGGAATCAAATCAAGTAATGAAAATGACTCTAAATAAAGCAAGGAGTTCACCTGCCATCTATTGCTCAACCAGCTCAGACAGTAGAGCAAGCCCTTCTAGCAAACTACCCTGCTGTGCTATGGACATACAATGTAATCCAGGCAGCAAACATTCACAATGGGCAAAACTAAGACAGAAGATGACACCTGATACACTATCAGAAAAGAGAGAGAAGCGTCTCCCCTTCTCCCCCTCTCATTCATTCTTCCAACGAGCTTCTCCCTGTGCCCATGTGTCAAAGCCTTTGCTAGGTGCTGTAAGTCAAGGATGAGTAAACCCATAGCCCATCACCACAATTCAGAGGGGAAGACAGAAATGAAACAAAAACAAACACACTGCCCTGCAGGGTGATAACTGTACAGGCTAAAGCACAAAGCATGGAGGCCACCAATTGAGAGAGGTTTATGGCCATAGGGTCATTTTCAAGTACCTGGCTGTCCCATCCCCCAGACTGTTCCAGTTTAAAAGCTTGGCAGAGATACTGGATATTTGAGGAAGTCAGCCTAAAGAACATGCTAACCACTCATTCCTCTAGGTTTTCTGAGCTCTACTTCTGCACAGGGGACGGCGTCCCGAATCTCCTCTGCGGGGCAATGGGACCTCAGACCCCCAAAGATAAAAGTCCCACTGGGTGACTTTCCATTACTAGGCCTTCTGCATTTTTTTCCCTCGAGGGTTGGTAAAAGACTTGACCATATAAAGAATTTTACTTCATTTTCCGTAGAAATGAAGTTCAAGTATTGGCCATTATATGATCTCACATTCCACAGGAGCATATACTAGTTGCCATGTACCATGGTAAGCACTCTACAAATGTTATCTGATCCATCCTTACAGCTTCAAGGCCTACCTGCCACATCAATGCTTCCACTCTGCATTTGCATCTGTTAACTTGGCTACTGAGAAGCTCAGAGCTAAATTAAATACTGAAAAGCAATAAGCACTTACGATTTCAGTTTGATTATCTGTACTCCTCTACAAGATTTTGACCTCTCTTCCTTTGCCATTTTTACCGGTCTCATCACTTTGTGGGATTTTTACTATGCATTTACTGAGACACATTTCTGGAAGCCAATACTCTACAAACAAAAACAAATGGCCAGAACCATCAACTGTAATTTCCTTTTAGTTTCAGTTGTCACAAGAGTTTCCATGAATAGCTCATTTGAAGATGACCCCTTGTGTGTCATACCTCGGTCACTTGGAAACTCAGATAGTGAACTATTTCCCACAATCAGCAGGTTCAGAATCTGTTCATGAAGTGCAGAAAAGGGAAAAGGGGAGAGGTTGGCGGACGTAACTTACCCATAGGGTAACCACTAGGTTGCTTCCTAATCTACTACCAAGGGATATTTCTATCTTGTGCTGGTTCCTGACAGTCCCGTTCACCCCTTCCCCAACATCTACTTCTGTAGACCAGCTATACCATGACATGCCCTTGGTCCCCTTAGGGCTGCCAAGGCCAAAGGCACCACCAGAACCTGCTGAGTGAGAAGGCATCGCTATCACCCAGTGATGTCTGTTCCCTGGAATTTCACTCTCCGCACTGACAATGCCTCTGCAACTCATAAAGACTCTGCTGAAACCCAGGGAGCTGAAGGTCAGTGTCTTTAGGGAATCAAGGTACCATGTAAGACAAACTGCTGCTGAGGATTTCCATGTACTCAAGGCAAACGCCCCCAGGAAGAACTCACAGAAATAACTCTCTGCGTTGTCACTACATAGAGCAGGGCTAGCTTTTGTATCCAAAAAAAAAAAAAAAGAGAGAGATATAAAAATCGAACCATATATACATGGCACACACACACACATACACAGGCACAGATCTTGGCGCATCCAATTGGTACCCAGTTAGATGCTTAGTCAGGTATTTTTTGGAACACAGTGTTTGGGCACAACCATTTATTTATTCAACAAAGATTTATCCAGCACCTACTGTGTGCCAAGCACTGTTCAAGATGCCAGAGAATCACGAGTGAACGAGACAGTCAAGATTCTTTTTCTCAAGGACTCTATAGTCCAGACAGGTACTCAACAAGTAGCAACTGAAATGAACAATTCAGATGGAAAATAAGACCAAGGAAGGAAAAAAAAAAAAAAAAAAGGAAGCAAAAAACAATGCCATGGCTTTGAGAAGGAATGGGAGGCTGCCTCTGCCCCAATGGTCAGGGGAGGGCTTTTTAAAGAAGTAACACATAATCTTACAATAAAATGACAAAAAGGAGCTGAAGAAACCAATCACCTTTACTCTGATTTCCATCAAAAAGATGAGCTTACTAAAAAAAGAAAGGTGCAATCCCATTTGTGGGTCCACACACCCTGTGCTTCAAACGACTGCAAAAAGCCCAGGAAAGGAAAAGGATCCACAACTTTCTCTGCTCTTAAGGACATTTTAAGAAATCTCCTTTCCCCAAAGATGCTAAATGAAAAGGAAGTTGCCTTAATTCATCTCTGTGGTAGGATTTACTACAAAGAATCTAAAAGGGGGGAAAATGGAATGTTTATTCCTCTTTTAAAGGTCAGTTACTTTATAATGTTCCAATGTCAATAAAATTATGCCTTTGCCTTGTAATGCCAACAGGAATTGCTTCATTTAAAAAAAAAAGTCTAGGGCTAAATTCAGTTTCACTTGTTGGAAAAGAGAAGCAAATCATATTTACTAGCAGATAATACCACTTCCAATACATAATAAAACTTTGAAATTCATTAAAAATAAGATTCTGATAGTAGCTTTTCAACGTGCACAAATAATAAGTGATTGTTCACCAATACCTTCCCATATCCCATATCCCAGCCCAAACAAATCGCTTAGTATTGAATTTCTGTTGGAGTCAATTAAAACGCTTAGCCAACTGGCATGAAAACTCCTGAAAACGTCCACTGCTCAAAATAACTTTCATCAAAACACCTTTTTCTTTCATGTTTCCTAGTCCCTGACTTGTTTCATAATAAAAGAGGTAAGCAGAAATCAATTAGGGAGCAGATCCCTCACCATGACTATTCAGATTGAATCATGGAATATTTTGACTAAAACGCAATTTGTATTACCTTGCAATGCACAGCATGCTATATATTATTGAAATGTAAATACGCATACGAAACTAAAAGAAGGCAAAGCTATTGTCCAGCAGGTCTGCATCACCCAATACTATCAGAAACTTCTGTGCTCTGGTATTAATACACTGTCCAAGGAATGCTTAATTTTTTGAACTTCCAAACGGGTCTTTAAAACTGACTCTCACTGGCACCTAAGAACAATAACATGCTAAGGGGAAGACTCTGTTTCATTTATTTACTGATGGGGCTTATTAGTGTTTGAATCTTCACAAATTCTCAACGTGTGCGGAGCGGGGCCGACGTAGAGTCTGCGCTTTTCTGCCCAGGTAAACTCTTGTCTCTCTTTCACTCCCTTCACGAACTGTTATGCTTCTAGACCCTTCCTGTAAAATTTCCCATTTGGGGAAAAATTATACACTGAGCCTTCTGTAAACAAAACACTCACCCCGCCCCCATTAAAACAAATCAGAAGGCTTAAGAATTAGCACTAATACTGAGCCTACAATGGTCGCCGGCAAATACAAATGACAACTGCAGCCGAGAAGGGCCAAATCCACCTGGAGTAAAAACTCCCCCAATGAGTCCTTCTCCGAGGGGTGACGGGGTGGGGTGGCGACCGTGCAGCTGGCACAACTCGGGGACCGGAACCGACTCGAGGGGCCCCAGGGGAAGATGCTGCGTCAAGAGAAGCGAAGCAAGAAGCGCGAACCGGGAGGCGAGCGACGTCGCCCCCCATTCCCCGGGGAGGTGGGGAGAAGCCAAGTCGCCAGGCACGGGCACCAGGGCACGCCACCCGCAGGATCGGTCCCCTCTCAAAGCCCGGAGTTCCGGGGCAGGAGAACAGGGGCGATGGGGGACCCACAGTCCCTTTAAACCGCCTCCACACACACACCCCCGCCCCACCACCAGCCCCGGTGTCTGCCAACCTTTTCCGAACCCTCGTGTCACAGAACTTCCTCATCATGGAAACTTCCACTCGGTTCGGCGCTGAGGATGCCAAACTCCATGTCACAAGGAGGCTGTCAACAGCCGGGCTCGGGGTTTGAGGAACACCGCCGCCCCAGCCGCCCCGCTCCGCCGCTGCCCACGCCGCGGCTCCCCGAGCGGTGCCCGGGCGGAGAGGGCACCTCCTACCCCCAGGCGGGGCGCGAACCCCCGGAGGCGGGTACCAGGGCGGCTGACACCCCACCCACGCCCGCCCGCGCGCGCGTGCGCGCCCGGCATCGCCGCTCGCACCCTGTGTGGTTCCCGCGACAACCCCGTCGCCCTCCTGCCCACCCCCCGGACGGCGGGGACCGTCGCCCCCTCCCCCGCACCCCCGCCTCCGCGCCGTCCTCCGGCCAAATTACCGGTGTTCTCCAGCCTGCCGGGTCGGGCGCCCCTGCCCGGGGAAGGCCGCCTGCGGGCGCTGCCCGAGCCCGGGAGCAGAAGGTCTCCTTCCCCAGCGCACTCACATTATTCATGCAAAGTTAATCCCCGCCGCGTCACGGCCGCCCGCCTGAGGATGTGCGCCTTCCTTGGCCAAGCCCCGCAGTCTCCACCCTCCTCCGCCCCCTCCTCCCGGCGGCGGGGTCCCGGGGAGCGCCGGCGACGGGACGTCGCGCGAGTCCTGCAGAATGTCAACTCCCCGGGCGCAGAGGGGCGGCCGCAGCCCGGGCCGCGCCGCCCGCCCGGGCCGCCCCACTTTTATAGGCGCAGGAAGCGAGCGCGGCCCGGCCGCCGAGTCCCCGCCTCTCGGGCCCGCGCGCCCGGCCGGCTCCCGGCCGCTGCCCTCCTCCGGCCCCGGCGCCCCTCCGCGCCGCGTCTGCCAACCGGTGACCTGGTTTTGCATCCGGCCCGCCCGGCGGTCCGACTCGCACGGCGGCGGTGGCGGCCGGGAGCAGGCCATTCGGGCTCCCCCAGGGGCGCCGCGAGGAAATGGCCTCCCGGCCGCGCGCCCCGCCGCCGTCGTCCCCCGCCTGCCCGGCCGCCCGCCCGCCAGCCCCCGACACTACCGCCCGGCCCCGGCCCGGAGCTCGGACGCGTCCGCCGCTCCCCGGCCCGCGCCCCCTGCCCAGCGCGCCCCTCACGCGCCGCCCGGCTCGCCGCCTCCGCACCTGCCGCCCCAGGTGCGGGCTCCCCCTCGTCCCCGTCCCGGCCGTGCCCTCCACCCTGGGAGTCCTCCCCGGGTGGCGATGTCGCGGCGGTGTTGGTGGCGCGCGTCCACCCACCAGGTTGCGTGCGCACGGCGGTTCGGGCTTGGGCGTCATTCCTCTCGTCGGCAAAGAGGAAGGGACGGGGGGACGAGGGACACGGGGCCGAGGAAGGGTGACTTCCAGAAGCACGGGCTCCTCTTGGCCCGGGCCGCCGCGCTCCTCCCTCCTTCTGCGAACCACTTGTGGCGCGTGTCGGGCCGACACGGCGATCTGGCTCCTCCCGGGGCCTCGCTCCCGCCGGGCGTCTGGCGTTCCCCATCATCTCCACCCCCGGGAATAAAGTTTGCAAAAAATACCCGGCTTGCGCCTGAAGGAAACACCCCCTCCACACCACCCGGCACATCCTGGGAGACGGGCGCAGGGTGGGGACCCTCCGCAGGTTCCAGAAGGGCCGCCCTGTTCATTTGTCTTTGCCCTGGACATGGACAAATAAAACCCGGAAGACAAAAATAATTTATACTCTTGGAAAGTCCTGCCCCGGTCAAATATGAGCTTCTAAAATCCCCCCACCCCCACCCCCAGCCCTGAACGCCAAGGGTTCAGGCTAGGAGAAAAGCAAGCAGGCTGCTGCGTCCTGGGCTGGAAGCATGCTTGTGAAAATCCTGAGCACCCAAGAAGATTAAAACGTCATCGGTCGGAGGCTAGGGTTACAATAAACCTATTTTGACGGCAGAGTACAATGATTTTCTTATAGATAATATCAAAATAATTCCGACTTCATTATTCAATATACACAAGTATTAGTATAACGAACCGTTTTGACAGAGGCTTTTTTAGCCTCAACTGTCTGAACAATGATTTATCGGAGAGTTTTCTAATTTCCAGCCGGTGACGTGTTTTATTCCCAATTCTTGTGAGCGTCCCAGGGAAACGGATGAGAAGCCTACTGACAGCGTGAACTACCACAATGGTCAAGAATTCAGAAACTGCTTCTGTTGTTGAGTGCAGAGTTTCAGCGCGCGGGTCGAGAGAGAGGGAGTCGCAGACCTCAAGGCTCCCTGGCGAGAGGGAGGGACCTCTCCCTTCAGACTCCACGGACTCTATTTCCCCTGGGTCCTTGGCAAGAAATCCGTGCTTTATTCTGCACTTTTAACAAGGCTGCAGCCTAGGACTTGCAGGGTTTGTAGCTGGAGAGAAGTTGTTCTCCTTTTGCAGCTAAGTTCCTGGGCTTTGCTCCAAAGCTGCCCGGGATGTTTTGGTTGGTTTGGAGGAAAGCTGTGGAGTCTGCACCATTTGATCCAAACAGGCGGCCCCCTGGTGGCTAACTGTGGGTGAAAAGCTGGCCACTGGCGGAGAAGCCTGCCCCGACAGGCCCCCACAGTTGACAGCCGGTCTTCGCAGGGGCCATGGAGCCGCTGGAACGACTTTGCAAGGAGGGGAGGTGGGGAGGGGGGCGGAGGTGGGGGGGGCGGCGTGATGTCACTCCTTCTTCACAAAGGTGAATGATAGGCCCTAATCCGCTGGGGCTTTTTTTTTTTTTTTTAATTTTATTATAGTTGATTTACAATGTTGTGTTTAATTTCTGCCGTACAGCAAAGTGACTCAGTTTTACACATATCCACACTCTTTTTTATATTCTTTCCCATGATGGTTTATCCCAGGATATTGAATATAGTTCCCTGTGCTGTACAGTAGGACCTTGTTTATCCGTCCTATATATGATAGTTTGCATTCTCCTCCTGAGTTTAACTTGGAGCTAAATTCCTTCTTAAGTAGGAAACATCACACAGAGAATGAAATATAACAAAACCTGTTGCTTCCCTTTGTTCAAATGGCTTTGTTTTTCTGATCTCATTTGGCCTGGAAACTTCTGAAATAAAGAGTAAATGAAAGCGAAATAAACGTGGCGTTATTCAAGCAATTCGTGAAGCAATGTTATATAACAATAAGGGAGAACAATTTTAAGGCGACGTTATTGAAATAGCATGATTCCATTTGAATCGGCCCACTGAGGGCAGTCTTTCAGGCTCCATCATGGTGAGGAAGCGTTACTCACAGAACATGGCATTTATTTTTCTAATTTTACATAAAGGGGTACATTGGAGGAGAATTTTTATGGGGACCTGATTGAAGGTAAAAAATAATATTCAAATTTTAGAGCACATGGTCCCGTGTTCTAAAGCTGTTTTCATGACCCACGCTCACCTTTCACCGTAGCCAACCTCATTACCAGGGTCTACAAATTTCAAGCTGGTGACTTGGTTCAAGGAAGCGATTCATTCATATATTCATGTATTCATCAACTGCTGGGGTAAGAAGATAAATAAAACGTAGGATCCAACAGGGCTGGGATTACACTGAAGCCAATGAGACCAGTGGTGCAAACACAGGGTCCAAGCCTCTCTTGAATGAAAATTTTGATACACTGTTCATCGTGGATAATTGTTGCATTCATTTTGATGTTTAAAATATGGCAATAAAATATCATTTCTCGATTACTGGGTTTTTTGATGTTCTCTTACATTTTGCACTCAAGGCAAAGGCCTCAGTGGCTTCACCCTAGTCTCCCTCTGCTGTGCCCTCAGTGCTAGCAGAGTCCAATCAGAGAAGTACAATTCAATTAAAATTTTATTAGTGTTGAAGATAATTAATATAGGGTAAGGAACTTGAGGCTAGGGAATTTAGAGATGTGGTGTGAGGGGAGGAGAAAATTTGGGAGATTTCACTGAACAGGTTTGCCCTTAAAGTCCATTAAGGATGGACCAGATTTTACCAGGGAGTATTGGAACCGGAACCGGAAGACGTGCCATTCTAGGGACCAGAACCACTGGTATTCTTTCATTCATCCAACTACTTCTCAAGCTAGCTGTGTGACCAAATGACCCAACCCTGAAGCTCCTGATCTTCTCTGTTCATCGTTAGTTCCTGGAATTTATTTTGGCTATAAGGGCCCCAGTGATTCTGGTCCGTGGCCAGGCAAATAAGAATGCGAAGTTCATCCCTGCCCTTCGGAGGAAAGACAGGCTATTAGGGGAGATGACATGTTCAATATTAACTCTAAGAGTGAAGATGCAATGGGAAATACATAAAAGTAAATTGCTAGATTGTTGCTGGTGAGGAAGAATGGGGGGATTGCACAAGATTTTCTGCAGAAGGTCCTGGGTGGAACTTTGGGGAGAAGCTGGAGAGAGGGGAAACATGCCGCTGGCTATATTATTAGCAAAATGAAAATACAGTGCCCTTTATTCAAAAAGCAAGAAAAAAAAGTGCCACGAAAGACACAAAATATAACGCTATCTCCTTTCTTCCATGTGTTCTCTTTGGAAAGGTTATGGTATTTTTTATTTGCTATTTAATATCATTCTAAGTAAAGAAAAATAAGCATTAGCATTTTAAATGATTAGCATCAATGTTCATTTTTAGATCGTGCAATGCTAGTTTTAAGGAAAGATATAAGAGCATTTAACTCATTATGAAATCACCGCAATCTGTGCTTTGTAGCGAGTCTGTGCACATGTACATTGTGGTTCACATATGCAGATGTGTTTCGTACTTACCAGAACAGTTGAAACGCAGCACAAAACTGACTCAAATGCTTTTTTAAAAGATTGAAGTAGAGTTGATTTACAATGTTGTGTTAGTTTCAGGTGTACAGAAAAGTAACTCAGTTATGCATATATATATATTATTTTTCATATTCTTTTCCATTATAGTTTATTACAGGATATTGAATATAGTTCCCTGTGTTATACAGTAGGACCTTGTTGATAATCTATTTTATATATAGTAGTGGGTATCTGCTAATCCCAAACCCCTAATTTATCCCTCCCCCACCTTTCCTCTTTGCTAACCATAAATTTGTTTTCTATGTCTGTGTGTCTGTTTCTGTTCTGTAAATAAGTTCATTTATATTAATTTTTAGATTCCACAGATAAGTGATATTGTATGATATTTGTCTTTGTCTGGCTTACTTCACTTAGTATGATAATCTCTAGGTCCATCTGTGTTGCTGCAAATGGCATTATTTCATTCTTTTATCTGGCTGAGTAGTATTCCATTGTATATATGTACCACATCTTCTTTATCCATTCATTTGTTGATGGACACTTAGGCTGCTTCCACGTCTTGGCTTCTTGATATGTGCCCATTCTACCCACACTCTATCTTTGACTTACCGATGAATAAGGAAGAACTGAAAGGAAGAGGAACTATGGGTTGCCCTTTCCTTCTATGTCTGCATTTCAGAGTAAATGGTTAGCTAATACAGGGAAGGAAAACAAGTAAGAAAGGACATGTTAGGAGTCCTTGGTTGTTGTCTTTCTTTTGCATTCAAAGCACGTTCTGGTTGGAATGGAAAGCATGGCCTCTTGGGGTTGTCCCACTTAGTTGTTGATGTAACATGCTTACCCTGGACCTGATTGGAGTTTTGCTCACCTCCCAGACATCATGGAGTCATCAGAACTCTGTGTTCAAGGGGCATCAAGCATGCCAGATGTGAGTCGAGCAGGGAAGAACACAATGGACACGTATATTGTGTGGATTTCCTCTGCTCCAGACTTCACTTACAAAACGCAAGTTCAAAGACAAGATTACTAGCAATTTCAAGATGGGCTAAGTGCCAGGCCCCAAGCATGGGGCCCCATGTGACTGCACAAATCCATGCCCGTAAAGCTGGCTGGGGGAAAGAAGTTGATTCTTTGTCATGGTGGAAGCCTAGGACATGTGGAAGGGTAAGCAGACATTCTGGCATGGCTAGTTACAGCAAGGAGTATACAGTACAGCTGACATTTATTAAACTTGTATTATGTTCCCGATATTGTCCTAAACACTTCACATCTTTTTTAAAGTTTGCCCAGGAGCTCTGTGAAGCAGTACTGTTATGCACTCCATTTTTCAGATGTGGAAACTAAGACAGAGGAAGATCAAATAAGTTGCTCAAGCTCAGGCCCAGGCTCTAGTGGCCAAGGCTGCTCTGAAGCAGCCCCTTGTGCTTCGCGTACGCAGGACAGGAAGTGGTGGAGCCAGAAAATGTGAGCTGGTCCTGGGAGTCACGCAATGTCCCTTTCGCGCCTCACTTAAGGGGTTGTTGTGCCCTGGGACGATCAGAGAGGCCTAAATAAAACATGCATGTCACCAGGTAGTAACCTAGAAAATGCCCTAATTACATTCGCTCCCCTGTTTTCCAATGGGAGGTAGAAGATCCTGAGGCTCCTGGGCAGGAAGTCGTAAGCCACAAGCTGGAAGGAGCCTGGGTCCCTTTACCACCATATGGAAAAGTCCGAGAACATCCACGCTGACCTGGACAGTGTTTGAAGCATCGACTTCTGTTGTGTGAAGCCGCTGAAATGTGAAGGTTTTTTTGTTGCAGTAGCTAGTGTTATCCCAACACACCCATCCGCCAAACCAAACTCCACCAGAGCATAAACCATCTTTGCTTTAAACAGACATAGTTCAAATAATGAAACAGGCCTAGGCATATCAACATGCATAAAGCTCTACAACAAAATGCTGTGTTATAAAAAAGTTCAGTGGTGATTTTTTAATTGAAATGAAATTTACATAATAGTAAAATAGACAGATCCTCAGTGTTCAGTTTGATGAGTTCTTATATTTTTATACCCTTGTGTAGTCACCACCCGGACAAGATTGAAAACATTTCCAGCAAGCCAGAAAGTTTCTCTGTGTCTTTTCTTTCTTTTTTTAATATTTATTTGGCTGCATTTGGGTCTTTGTTGCTGCACGCGGGCTTTCTCTAGCCGTGGTGAGCGGGGGCTGGCTACTCTTCGTAGCGGTGCGTGGGCTTCTCATTGCGGTGGATTCTCTTGTTGTGGAGCACCGGCTCTAGGCACACGGACTTCAGTAGTTGTGGCTCACGGGCTCTAGAGCACAGGCTCAGTAGCTGTGGTGCATGGGCTTAGTTGCTCCGTGACATGTGGGATCTTCGCGGAGCAGGGCTCAAACCCGTGTCCCCTGCATTGGCAGGCGGATTCTTAACCACTGCGCCACCAGGGAAGTTGCTGTATCTTTTCTCTCTTGACAACCACTACCTTCTGGAGGAAACACTCTTTTGACTGCTATCATCGGTTATAAACTTCACTGGTTCTTGGACCCCATACAAAGAGAATCACACTCTTATATCTGGTTTCTTTTACTCGTTGTAATGTCTTTGAGATCAATCCATGTTATGGGGTGGATTAGAAAGGTCTTCTATTTTTCATTTCTATTTTATATTTAATCATATAAATATACCACAACTTGTTTATTCATTCTGTGATTGATGGACATTTGGGTTGTTTCCAGTTTGGGACTATTACAAATAAAGCAGCTATGTTTGAACAATTCTTTTTATGGATACATGCACTCATATCTCTTGGGAATATGCTTAGGAGTGGAATTGCTGGTCATATATCATTTCTTAATCATTCTATTAAGGCTCTCTGAGGTACAAGCACAGTTATGAGCAGCTAGGAAATGGGTAATTAGCATTTGCTGACTTCTATTCGTTCTTACAGTTATCACAAATAAAATATTCAAATAAAGTCATGTGAGGTCTACACTGAGTGACTAAATATTATCCTTAACACATGTGTGAAAGTGTTCAAAATAATGAATATTTAAAACTAGTATTGCCTTATGTAGCAATTACAAGCTCTGTTTGAGGCTACCAATCATTTCTTACGAACTAAGCCACAGACTGAAAGCCTATGTAGAAATGAAGATGCTGATTAATTAAAGTGCATTTGGAAAAACGTGAATGGGGAAAAGAAGGTGAGAATACCAAAACACTTTTGAATTAAATCTTGATTTCCAGCGGTCTGAAAGATCAGTTTAAGATGAGCTGAGTAATTGCTGAGTGGACTGTAATTATCTATGTACATTGTGAGCACACAAAAATATAGTACGTTGTTAAATTCCTCGTCAGTCACAGAAGAAATCTAGTGGTTCAAGACACATCTTCCCCAAACATGTCAATTAAGCGTACTTCTTTTTTGGAGTTATGTTTATATGCATTGAAAGTGGAAATGTAATTTTTGAAAATATTCTTTCTATTTAGGAAGGGGATAAAGTGAATCTTACTCATTTTCATGGAATAAACTAATTCATCTATAAACAATAACACATATAATGCTTAGGATTATGGGCTATTTCCAGATTCTTAAAATCCCTGAGTGACCATCATAACTTCGAATTTCCTTGTCTTTGTCCGTTTAAATGAGATTCTCAAATTGAGGACAATACAGATCTTAAAGACACTTCCTATTTCCACGTATCACAGCACTTTGCAATAAACCTGCCTCATCCCAAATTTACAAAGCATTGTGTAAAATATTAATCACACAGCTGCTACAGATGCACTGCAGAACAGACTTTGAACATCTAGAGATGATACACTTGGAGCAAACAATCGAATCCAGAATTGGCAGAGAAAATAAGAAAGACCTGAATTACCGTTTATGCAGATTTAGAACAAAACCTTCCACTGTGGTCATGCCAAATAATGGCTGGCTAAGCATTTGAGCTCCAGGTCTGTGTCTTCTCTGACCACTTTGGGCAGGTAGCTTAGCTTCTCTGCGTCTCAGCTTCCTTATCTATAAGAATGGGGAAGGTAACCATGCCTGCTTCTAGGGAAGGTGTGAGGAATAACTACGACAGTAGATGGATATGCTGTACACAGAGTTTGGCACAAAGCAGGTGGTCAGTGAGAATGATCTGTTATTTTGGGAAAAAAATAAATTGATGATCTTGGAAAACTTAGAAAAATGCCAAAGGCTAAAAGCTTTTCTTGAAGATACTTCTTTATAAATTAATTAACGCAACAGAAATTTGTAACAGTGTTTCCAAGCTGCCTATCCCTGGGCTGGCACTGTTATAGGCTCTGGAGAGAGAAGAGTGAGCAGGGTAGACAAATCCCTCCCCTTGTGGGGCTTCATGTCGTTGAACAGGACGTAAATTCTCTGAAAGAGGAGGGGTGCTCTTATCTTGGCAAAGACTGAGCACAAACCAGATACATGGCTGAATTCAGACTTGCAGAAATAATATCTTCTGGTGACAGACTCCTTTGCTGATCTACAAGTTCTAGCCTTTAATGATGGTATTTTGAGAGAAATGACTCAGTTCTTTGAAAAAATCTTTTTGTGAATATTTTTTTCCATAGCATTTCCTAACTGCAACCAACGTATCCAGTTTCTAGAATGCCTGGAAATTTTTTTCCAATGGGTGAAAATACAGTCATCCAGAAATCTCCAAATGCTGGATTTGGCACTGAGCTGATCTGGTCTGAGCCATAGTCACAATTACTTGTATTATCTTGACCTGCTCATTTCTTTTCTGGTCGTTCCATTCACATAAATAAATGCAAGGGATTGGACTAAGTAATTCCTAAAATCCCTCCCAGCTCTTAATTTCTTAAAGTGGATGCAATTTCATTCCCATTTAAGGACCAGAGAAATACCTTTATTTTATGGAAAGCTCCTTACTCCTTCTTAACAGTATTTTTGCACTCATTAACTAAACTAAGAACCTGGGAAATTTAATTTTTTAAAGCAGAATCTGATATTATTCTCCACTTTATGGGGGCAGTGTCTATTGGGAAGAAAGGAAAGCAGTTTCTTTGTTATCCCGGTCATTTTAACAACATTTTCCATGAGATATGTAAGTTGAATGACAGGAAGCTTTATTTGTTTGTTTGGATAAACTACAGGTTGAACTTGGCATCACTTTTGGATTTAATTAATTAATGGCAAGAAAATCTAAAAATGCAGATCATCAAATGTTCTTTTCTGGCATTTCTTTCAATGATTCTTACTCATTCTTGCACTTGTTCATGACGTTAAAAAATGATGATGATGAACAAAATCAGATAACTAAATAAATGGAGAGATGGTCCATACTGATGGATGGGAAGACTCAATGTTGCCAAGATGGCAGTTCTTCCCAATCTGATCTGTAGATTCCATGCAACTCCAATCAAAATTACAGCTGTCATTTTGCAGATAATGACAAACTAACTCTAAAGTTTATATGGAGAGGCAAAAGACCCAGAATAGCCGACAAAATATTGAAGGAATAGAAGAAAGGCAGAGAACTGACATTACCCAATATCAAGACTCTAGTGAGCTACAGTAGTACTGGCAAAACTGTAGACAAATAGATCAACTGAACAGAACAGAGAGCCCAGAAAGAAATCCCCATAAATATAATCAACTGACCTCTGACAAAGTAGCAAGAGCAGTAGAACGGAGCAAAGATAGTCTCTTCAACAAAAGGTGCGGGAACAACTGGACATCCACATTCAAAACAATGAAGCTAGACACAAACCTTACACCGTTCACAAAAATTAACTTGAAGTGGATCGTAAATCTAAATGTAGAATGAAAAATTATAAAACTCCAAAATATAACAGGAGAAAGCCTAAATAACCATGGGTATGCCCATAACTTTTTATAACACCAAAGGCACAATTCACAAAAGAAAGACTTGATAAGCTGAACTTCATTAAAAGTAAAAACTGTTGGTCTGCCAAAGACAATGTCAAGAGAATGAGAAGACAAGCCACAGAGTGGAAGAAAATGTTTGCAAAAGACATATCTGATAAAAGACAGTTATTCAAAATATACAAAGAGGTCTTAAAAGTCAACAAGAAGAAAACGAACAACCCAATTAGAAAATGGGCCAAAGACCTTAACAGACACCTCATCAAAGAAGAAAAACAGATGGAAAATAAGCATATGAAAAGATGCTCCACATCTTATGTCAGGGAAATGCAAATTAAAACAAAAATGACACGCCTATTAGAATGGCCAAAATCCAGAACACTGACATCATCAAATGCTGACAATGACGTGGAGCAAACAGAACCCTCATTCATTGCTGACGGAAATGCAAAATGGTACAGGAACTTTGGAAGGTAGTTTGGCAGTTTCTTACAAAACTAAACATACTCTTAAGATGTGATCTAGCAATCGTGCTCCTTGGTATCTACCCAAAGAAGCTGAAAGCTTATGTTCACACAAGAACCTGCACACAATTGTTTATAGCAGCTTTATTCATAACTGCCCAAATTTGGAAGTAACCAAGATGGCCTTCAGTGGGGAAAAATATAAACTGTGGTACATCCAGACAATGGAATAGTATTCAGCACTGAAAAGAAATGAGCTACCAAGCCAGAAAAAGACTTGGAGAAACATTAAGTGCATATTCGTAAATGAAAGAGGCCAATCTGAAAGGGCTACTTACTGTAAAATTCCAACTGTATGACATTCTGGAAAAGGCAAAGCTGTGGAGGCAGTAAAAAGATCAGTGGTTGGCGGGGGTTGGCAGTTGGGAGAGCAATGAACAGGTGAAGCACAGCGGACTTGTAGGGCAGTGAAACTCCTCTGTATGCTGCTATAATGATGGATACACGTCATTATACATTTGTCCAAACCCACACAACACCAAGAGTGAACCATCATGTAAACTATGGACTTTGGGTAATTATGTTGTGTCAGTGAAGGTTCATTGATTATAACACATGTACCACTCTGATGGGGGATGTTGACAATGGAGGAGGCCATGCCTGTGTAAGAGGCTGTTGGTATATGGGAAATGTCTGTACCTCCCCCTCAGTTTTGTTGTGAACCTAAAACTACTCTAAAAAATAAAGTCTTAATAAATAAATAAATAATAATGACAATGGTAATGATGAAGTATAGTTCTTCATATGAGGACATCTGAGTCTTTTAAAGGAGGTGGTGGTCATTCCCTCTAGATTAATTTTTTTGCTCCCTTTTACCTCTGAGCATAAAAAGAATGACTTGTTGGGTTGACTGCCACGAAACTGTTCTACCAGGAGGTGTCTCATTCCTACCAAGAAGTGTGTACCCACTTCTTGGTTCTTCCTTCAGGCTTCAGTGGAGTGTTTGAAAGAACCTTTGTGGCTATTGAGGTTAGAGGAAAGACCAGTCATGAGAAGTGATGTGGAGCCACTCACATTATTGCCCTCAGACCCATTAGTTAACTTCCTTGAGCCTCAGTTATTTTCACCTACAAGATGGAAAAAATCCTCATTGCCAAGGGGATTAACTAAAATCTCACTTTAAACATGTTGAATCAAGTGCCTAGATCTTGAGTGCTCAGTGAAGTTTAGTCCTCATTTTTATTTATTAAAAAACATTTATTTTTGGCTACATTGGGTCTTCGTTGCTGCGCATGGGGCTTTCTCTAGTTGCGGCGGGCAGGGGCTACTCTTCGTTGTGGTGCGTGGGTTTCTCATTGCAGGGGGCTTCTCTTGTTGCGGAGCACGGGCTCTAGGTGAGCGGGCTCAGTAGTTGTGGCGCACGGGCTTAGCTGCTCCGTGGCATGTGGGATCTTCCTGGAGCAGGGCTTGAATCCATGTCCCCTGCATTGGCAGGCGGATTCTTAACCACTGCGCCACCAGGGACGTCCCTAGTCCTCCTTTTTATCATGGAAGATGATGAAAAAATGCACACGAGTGGTAGGCAATGAGACCTACCATCTTGAGACCAAATGTCCTCAAGAAAGGCAGTAGCGGGAAGGTCATGGGCTTGGCCCCGGTCCCCCCACCCCCCCTGACTCCACTACTTACCTTGTACGTGTCACAGCTTGCACAATCAGTTTGCCATTCCGAAAGAAGACCATAGGAAGAGTAAAGAAAGAAATGGTTCTGAGTCTTGGCTTCTCCAAACCTCAGTTTTCTCATCTGTAGCATGGGAATGATAGTTTCTGCGTGAAATTGAATTGTGAGGCTCTAACGAGATAAAGAGTGTGAGAAACTTCTCCCAAATGTAGAGCATCCTAAATAACGGAATGCACTGTCGTCTGCACTGTTGTCTAGGGAAATCCACAAATACAGAGGGAGCCATGTTGAGATAAGTCTTGTCCTGAAAAATCACAGACCTTTTCGGCAAGCCAGAGGTAAGGACGTGGGGACTTTGTGAATTTAAGTGATACCCAGTTCTGGTGTCCAAACTGAAACCAGTGGACCTATACCAGTGAAACAAGACACGTGAGCAGTTTCCTCTTCTTGTTTTGGCATCTTATATAACCTAAACTCCTCAAGTCCTAAAGCTCCTTTTTTTCCTATTAAGTATTTCTAAATGTGAGTTTTATCAATAATTCAGCTGAAAGCTCAATTGCATTGGGCCTAGCAGGCCTGTGAAGGACCTGTGGACGTTAGGAAAATTAGTCCTTGTATTCCTCCAGCATAACAAGCTCAGTTCTGCCCCGGGACCTATGCACGTGTTGTGCTATGCCCTCCACCTAAAATTCTCTTCCCAAACTTCGTGGTTTCTTCTCTCACTTCAGGGAAGTCTCTGACGGGAAACTTTCCTGACCTTTCCTTTCTTGCAACACCAGCATCACCTGGGAATTTGTTAGAAATGAAAATTCTCAGACCCCATTTGAGAACTACCAAAACAGAAACCTGGGGGATGTGGCCAAGAAGTCTGGATCGTAAGAAATCCTCAGGTGAGGGCTCCCCTGGAGGCGCAGTGGTTGAGAGTCCGCCTGCCGATGCAGGGGACACGGGTTCGTGCCCCGGTCTGGGAAGATCCCACGTGCCGCCGAGCGGCTGGGCCCGTGAGCCATGGCCGCTGAGCCTGCGCGTCCGGAGCCTGTGCTCTGCAACGGGAGAGGCCACAACAGTGAGAGGCCCGCGTACAGAAAAAAAAAAAAAATCCTCAGGTGGTTCTGATGCAAGCTGAAGTTAAGAACAGTGCTCTAGCCCTTTCTTGGTTTTGCTTTGCGAAGTCCTTATTCCCATCTGACGTTATATTAGCTATTTCTTTCCAGATTTCATGTCCGCTTCCTCTTCTAGAATCAAGCTCTCATAGAGAGGATTGGTCACTCACGTATCCCCAGCACTCAGAATAGTATCTGACACACAGCGGGACCTCAAAAAAGACTTTGAAACGAATGATTTGTCACTTCAGGGTTGGCATCAGAACAGAATACGGTATGAGGACTTCCCTGATGGTCCAGTGGTTAAGACTCCACACTTCCAGTGCAGAGGGCGCGGGTTTGATCACTGGCTGGGGAACTAAGATCCCACATGCTGTACGGTGTGGACAGAAAATTAAAAGAAAAGAAAAGAATATGGTACAGAGCACAAAGTGTCAGTGCATCATCTAAATTTCCATCCCAAGTGACATGAACAGGTGGATAAGGACCTAGAAGGGACTCAGGGCAGGAATTATATCTTCCATTTTACCTAATTCTACCAAGTTAGATTCGCTCAAGACACTCTACGGTTTGTAAATACTATGTCTTGGGCCATAACCCAGATCTCACAGTTCTTGTCCAGTCCCCTGACTATTCTGTTCAGAGTAGGGTGTCAGCAATGATAATGCTAAGAGGTCATAAAAGTTTGGAAAGTGAGGAGACTTTAAAACTTCTTTTAGCAGCTTTTTTTTTTTAACTGCATGATTCCTCAGAATATTCAATGTACTAATTTATTTTGCAAATCTCTAAGTGGAAAATGCTTTAGAATGCAGTGATTCCCAAACTTTGCATCAGTAAGTCCCTTTTTCATTCTTTGGACAATCTCAAGGCACTAGTGAGTTCAACAAACTCTACCAGCCTCTCAGTTCTGGCCATCAGACATGCCTCCTTGGTCAGTCACACAGTAATATGTCACTGGTGAGTTGACTGTATCAATTAGCTCCTGCTGTGTAACAAGCCACCCCACTGTTAATGACTTTTAAAAAAATCATTTATTATTTTTCATGATTCTGTGGGTTATCTGGGCAGTTCCTTAATTTGGAGTTGGATGATCTATGGTCATCTCACTTACATGTCTGGTGGTTGGCAGCTTGGTCAGCCTGGGCGGCCCTTGGGTATCATGGATCAGCCTTGTTCCTAGTGGTCTTTCATTTCCTGCACATGGTGGTCTCAGAGCCTAAAGACCAGTAAGAGAGCAAACCCCAAAGCACAGCACTTTTTGAGTCTCTGCTTATGTCACATTTGCAAAGTTCTATCAGCCAAAGTGAGTCCTTTGTTCAATTTGGATTGAAGGGAAGGAAAAACAGACTCTGCCCGTCGAGGGAAGGATTAGCAACGTCACTTTCCTAGGATGTAACTGAGGCAAATGGCTGATATTCAGAGGCACAGAGCCAGACATCTGGCTTGAGAAGTTTTGAATGAGGACAATCATAGGTCCCTTTCCTTCTCTTGTAATTGAGCAATATCTTCAAAGGGCCCTCCTAACCTATCCCTGGTTCTTTGCTCAGCTTAGGGCATCATGCCAGGAATTTTTCTGTATCAAGACTAGACAAAGTTTTCCCACGTGGCTTCAGAGATTGAAACCAAAAGCCAAGAGCAAAGGTCACGGTGTGGAGTGGCATAGTCTTGGCATAACTGTGCCACATACTGTAGGCTGGAGTTCACTTTCCTTTTATGCCACGTGCATACACAGGAAAAAATGACCAAGGCCAAATAATGCAATGTATTTGCACACAGCACAAGGTGGTAGGGTGTGTTCACCTTATCACAGCAAATGGCAGGAAGCATGCTTTGACAATCTCGGCGCTCTCGGCAGGGATGAAAGAATGTTCACATGTTGAGTTATGGGAAAGTCATCCTGGCTTACGCACAAGTTAACTTGAGTTTGATGCCACCTAAAACACCCTGTTTTAGGTGTTTAGGTGTGGCCTATCAAATATAATTGGACATCTGCTTTAATTATAAAAGAAAAGGGTGCATATGGGCCAGAAGTGAAGAATGCCCATGAAATGCCTCCCTTCCTGGGATGTCCGTGCTGGTAACCCCTTCAGTGATAAGCTTCCCTTCCCAGGTGCTAAGGCCATACTGATTTGCTGTGTACGTGCTGGTCTGTTTTTTTTAAACCTTGAAAGAAGGTCTCCCTGACTTCTTTGATGTTCTTTGTTCTGACAACCGTGCTTCTCTGGAGCCGTTCCTCAGAGTAATCTGGGAGGCTGTCTTCGGGGCTATAGTCCTTAGTTCGGCTCAAATAAAACTCTTTTCTATTTTTATTGTAGAGTGTTTATTGATTATTTTCACTGACAGCAGTCAATACACCTTGAGTGTGTAGCTTTTATCTCCTCCATAAACATTCATTGAGGGCAAAGTTGGGATCAGGTGCTGGGCTCTTGAAAGATCACGGTGGACAAAGTAAGATGATCCTTCCGTTTGTGGAACTTTGAGTCAAGTGGACTAGAAAGACGTTTAAAAATATACCCAGATAGGGGCTTCCCTGGTGGCGCAGTGGTTGAGAGTCCGCCTGCCGATGCAGGGGACGCGGGTTCGTGTCCTGGTCCGGGAAGTTCCCACGTGCCGCGGAGCGGCTGGACCCGTGAGCCATGGCCACTGAGCCTGCGCGTCCGGAGCCTGTGCTCCACAATGGGAGAGGCCACAACAGTGAAAGGCCTGCATACCGCAAAAAAAAAAAAAAAAAAAAAAAAAAAAAAATATATATATATATATATATATATATATATATATATATATATATATATATATACCCGGATAGATATCTACATAGATAGACATATAGATAGATAGACAAAGAAAAACAGAAGGTGGCATAAAGAAGGACGATGGGTGAAAGCACTTAGTTTAGCCGGGGCGGCTAGGGAAGGCTTCTCTGAGAGGGACATTTCAGCTAAGTGCTGAGGGATAGGTAGCAAACCGCAAGGTGAAGGGACATGGGGAAAGCGCTGAGGCAGAAGAAAAAAGTTTCTACCATGAGTCGTGGAAGGCTCATGGATTCTTGGATGAGATTTTATACCCTTTTTTGTGTGTTTTAGAAACTGTGTTGCACTGTCATTCACTTGGTCTGTCTGCAGTATATGAATTGTTTATTTTCACCTTCAAAAGCAATAAGTAAATCTTCTGTGGATACATTTCTTCTTCAATCATTCTTGGAGCAATTGAAACAGTATCTAAATAGTCGATTCCCTCCTTCCCCATTGGTTTTGTACCGATTGCCATTCTGTGTGATTTTCTTCTCAAGACAGGCCAACTTCATATATTTTTTAAATACACGTTTATTTTGTTTAAAACCTGAAAGAAACGGTATTCAAAAGAAAAGCGTTTCTTTCCAATTCTGTAATTGCTCTTCACCGTGCGATTTTGGCCAATTGGAGGAAGAATGTTTACTCTCAATTAAGTTCTGAAATAAGCAAGGGAAGAGTCACAGAATGTTTATGTTATCGTGGTGCACACATGTTTTCTTACGTGTACATACATGTTTGCTTTTGCGTGTATATGTGTGTGTGTGAGTTCCATGACAGCAGAGTTTTCAAGTTTTGTGTTCTGTTTTCTGAAGTATCCCAAGCACCTAACATAGGACCAAACCCATAGAAAATGCTTAGTAAATATTTAATGAATATACGGTTTCAAATCTTGCTCCAATTTTTTTTTTTCAAAAAGGAATAATGGCTATTATTTAATGAGCATCTATTATGTGCCCGACACCTTCTAAGCTCCACTTATTATACACAACAACACTCTTAGAGAGATAGTAGTAGTATTCCCATTTTACAGATGAGGAAACTGAGACTTGTAGGAAATTAAGCAAATTACCTAAGATAATTTGCTTAACCTCTAAGCTATAAGAAAGGGTTTTTATAATATATGGCAGTGGCCAGTGGGAAGAAACGTTAAGGAAAGACTATCATAGGCATCGTAGAATATATATATAACATATGCGATGAGAAACCAAGAGTGAATCAGGGTAAAGCAACAGGTAAGGCAGAAGGAAATGGCAAGAGAATCCACCAGAATGTGTCCTGAAAAAGAAGAGAACACTCAAATCATTGTGCAATATATAAAGTCCTTTATCCCGAAGCCCCATCAAGGTTTCCCAGTTTTCTTTCTTTTACCATATTGCTAGATTTGAACAAAAAATAATTTAGAAGAACATCTGCTTTAAATTATCGCCCTGTTTTAAATGCTGTGCTCTATAAACAGGACAAAAAGCAGAAGAAGGATAGGATATACTTTCACAGGTTCAAGACCATCTTTAACCATCAGCTTATGCACTATTAGAAAAGGGAAGAACAGATTTCCTGGTGTACAGTGATGCCATATCCTGATTTTACAGCATCTTAAAATTACGAATAACAAATAAGATGGTTTGTAGGAGCTAATGAACACTAGTTTTCACGATTCAATGTCATGGAAAGGTTCACGCACTTCTGTGTCTTAATGGGATATGGAACCCAAAGGAACAAATGTTTCCTTTCTTCGGATATCCTAGATTGAGTTCCTCTTTCAGGGTTGCTACATTCTCACCTTTGAAAAGGATCGTGATCCAGTATGTAAAGTTCAGACTCTCTCAATAGTTTTCCATTGCCTTTATATTTAAAAAAGATTCCAGGCCAGGTTTCTTCAATCTCAGCACTCTCGATGTTCTGGGCTGGGTAAGCAAGCCTTCGTTGTGGTTTGCACTTACTGGAGGGAGCTGGGTAGCATCCTTGGCCTCTACCCACTAGATGCCAGCAGCGCATCCATCCACCTCGTGCTCCCCTCCCCTGCCCCCTCCCCAGGATGTGACAATCAAAACTGTCTCCAGACTTTGCCAAATGTCCCCTAGGGAGCAAACTCATCCCCAGTTGAGAACCATTCTTCTACCATATTGTCAGAAATGTTGAACTTTGCTGCCGAAATGATTTTCTAGATTAAGAAACTGCTTACTGGCATGTTTCAGCACCTGATAGAGAACAGAGGAAATGTACAGTTTATTAATAACATATTATTTAATCCATTTCTATCCTAAAACCATTTAGTTGACTCAAAAACTTAGTTTTCCTCAAAATAGAGGAAAAGAAAAAAAATCAGCAAACAGATTTTCAAAAATCTGTTTAAATAACAGACTTCTCACAAACTGCCCAATAGACAGAAATGAATGTACCAAGAAGTGAGATGATTTTACAAGCGTTGCTGCAAAGTTAAAAAAGGCACATTCACTAATTATGAATCACCTGCAGTTCTTTTGTTTGACCGTAAGTCCCTAAAAATGTAGCAAAAGAAATTAATAACCTGGGAAATACACAGCACCCCAGAATGGATCTAAACATCTTGTAGTGTCACCTCGTTCCCTTTTATAGATGTCTCAATACAGAAATTGTGTATTTATTTTATTATTTTGTTGTTGTTTTTGTTTTTGCGGTACGCGGGCCTCTCACTGTTGTGGCCTCTCCCGTTGCGGAGCACAGGCTCTGGACGCACAGGCTCAGCGGCCATGGCTCACGGGCCCAGCCACTCCACGGCATGTGGGATCTTCCCGGACTGGGGCACGAACCCGTGTCCCCTGCATCGGCAGGCGGACTCTCAACCACTGCGCCACCAGGGAAGCCCAGAAAGTGTGTATTTAAATTCATCATTCTATACTTTCTCTTGCCTTGCTCACATGCTACCTCATTACTCAGTGGAAACATTACAACATAAAACAATTCATCTTTTCAGAATACATCAGCAGATAAATAACCTACTCAAGTTGAAAGGACTCTACAAAGAAGGTTCTTTTTCTCAGGCTGTGGATTAGACAAAGGGACGCATACTCACTGCTACCGCCAACATCACGAAATCATGAGAGCCAAAAGGACGTGGTTTACCCAGTGCAGGCCGGCTGCCCAATGAGGATAAATGAGCAGGGAGCTGTTCATATGCCTACCTGACCCATGGCTAGTCAGCGAAATGCTTACCTCAGAAATAAAATCCCAAGTCAGTGAAATACTTACAGGTCATTAGGAATGATAAATGAAAAACCTGTCAGACCGTAACCTAGCCTTGACTGAAGATACTCACTGATTAAGGGACATAAGTGCCCATCAGACAGTCTATCAAGTAAAGCTGATGTACGGTTAAGAAGGTCCTCACTACTAGGGTGCCACCCAGGGAAAGCAGATGTGGAACAAAGTAGTGAAGTAGAATGAGAATGATTTGTTTAGGTTTCCTCTGAACTCTTTTCTTTCCTTTTTTTTAAAAAAAAAATTTTTATTGGCGTATAGTTGATTTACAATATTGCGTTAGTTTCAGGTGTACAGCAAAGTGAATCAGTTATACATATACATATATATCCATTCTTTTTCAGATTCTTTTCCCACATAGGTTATTACGGAGTATTGAGTAGAGTTCCCTGTGCTACACTGTAGGTCCTTGTTAGTTACCTATTTTCTGAACTCTTTTCTAATTAAAACATTTTCCCATCTGTCATTAGGAGTTATCTCCTTGGCAATAGCAAATGAGAGATTGGGGATTGCATGCAGGGTACGTATACATATACGGATACAGGACAGTTGGCTTAACGCTGAGCTTGTAACCGAATTTAATTGAACAACAAATATTTTCAAGCAGAATATAGAGCATCACGCTATTTCACATTCTGTTCATTTGCAGCAACCTTTTCAGAAGTCACCTTTGAATAAAAGGAACACAATTTGCTCTGAAATGTGAATGATCACTGAAAACATGGTTGAGTCTTCTTGTGGTGACATAGGACAGCTCTGGAGACCAAAGTTTGGATAATTTCATTCCTCTAGAACATGCACTTAACAGAAAACACCCTCTGAGACCCTAAAGCAAAACCCCACAAATGGGCACTTATGTTCTTCATTGATCGGCTTACTCTCCTTGCATTTACATTTCTTATCAAGTCTCGTTACTGGTTTCACATACCTCTGTAGAGTGGAAGGAACAATCTAAGAACAGGTTGAAAAGAAAACATACGTGTAAGGGTAAAAACTGGGTGGGCAGCAAGGAGTGTGTTACTGGGAATTAGAGTTCATTTGCTGTCATCCTGTCAACAAAGACCAAAAACTCTAAGGCAGTCACCTACCCGTGTTGGATATTATGCCACAGTTACCATAAGAAGTGATCCTATCAGAGAACCACAGACTTCTGGATTGGGGGGGTGGGGGGACTCATAGTCTACCCTCCCCCTCCCCTGCCAGACTTTCAAACCCTTTATTTTTCCTGTCAAATGGTTTTCTCACTTATGTTTTAACCCCCATGGAAATGGTAATGTGTTATATTCTGACTCAGAATTTTTCAATCAAATTGACAAAGAGTAAGACAAGGCTAAGGATAAAATTGGCTGGTACCCTTCAAGAAACATCTACTCAGGACGACACCTTCTATCTCAAAATACATTGATATTGGCTGGTATTCCTGAGTAGTCCAATTTCTATACTTGCATCCCTTCTCCAATTTGCCAATCTAGAAATCATAACAAGAAAATAAGGTTAGCCTGAGATACTTACTCTTAGGGAACTCATGCTGACTGGTAAGTATCACCACTATCTCTTTTAGGGATCTAGAACTGTTCCTTCAGGTTCATTTTACATTCATAAGTCAAAGGCCACGGTTTCTCATCCCTTCTGCAATCCAGATGAACTGCTTGATGATTTTAATTGTATATAAGGGCCCTTGCTCACAAACATAAGAATAAAAATGATACTTAAAAGACTTTCATCAAAAATGGATAGAAATAAGAAAGTAGCTCATGTGAGGTCAGCTTCATTTATGTGGAAAATTCACTTGCCAGGGATTCTTCATTTCCTAATCATGCCAGTTATAGGAAGTAATTCTGTAGATCAGTGGTTTTCAAAGTGTGGTTTTCAGACCTGTTAGAAATGTAGAATCTTGGGTCCCACCCAAGACCTTGTTACTAAATCAGAGTCTCACTGATCCAGTTAAACTGGAATATGCTGTTCTCCATATCCCTGCAGACTTCAACTCTATGCCATGAAAACATTGCTGCCGCCGCCACTGTGATTATTGAGAGCTTCCTAGGTTCTTAACTTGTGCTCATCCCTTTACATGGATTATCTCAGTTACCACATCCTGTGAATTCAGTACTATTATTACTTCCATTTTTTTCTGATTGGGAACCAGAAACCTAGAGAGGTTTCAGTACTTGCCCCAAATCATGCAACTTCCAAGTAGCAAATCTGAGATCAGAATTTACGTAGTCTGACTTTGAAATCAGGATTGTAGCTACCGGATGTATAGTGCACATATCCCTTTATCTTTTCCTATGAGTCTAAAAGCTTCTTCCTAGCTATCATCCATCTATCATCATCTAACTAGTTGTTTGGAGATTGGAGAGTGCATAAGATGAAGTCACTCTACTTGATGTCTCTTTTCCTTTCATTGATCTCAGTGACAGTGTTACCAAGGCTGTTGCTCCAGAATCATACCCCTGCCCCTCCCTCACACAGGAACCAATTACTCTTATCTAAGTTTCAGAAGGAAGGTGCAAAGAGAAAAAAACAAGAACTGGTTAGAACCTACTAGGCCCAAGATGGTAGAGCGTTTGACTTCCAGTGGACCTTGAGCCTCATTATGTGCTCATTATAATACATTAGCTAAACGACACACCCACCAGCGCCATGACAGTTGCCAGTTGCCATGACAACAGCCAGAAAAGTCCTTACAAGGACTGAAAAGGAGAGTTGCGTCAGTTCCGAGTCCAAACCACACCCCTGTTCTCGGATAACTCATGAATATTCCTCTCACTCATTCCAATTCCCTCCCTTTTACCGCGACTCTCCTGTAGCTTTGGTGCCTCCGCCGCAACTGGGTTGAGAAGTTGATTTGTGAACTAGGTTCCCGCTTCTCCATTCTTTGGCCATTGAATAAAGCTTGTGCCGTTCCAGTCTCAGCACGGGTTACCTTACTGGCTGTGCGAATCCCATCAGAAAAAGAACCTCTCTGGCTGAGGCAAGGGGTCTCGGGCTGGGCTAGGACCCTGGCGCAGTCCAGTCGACCAATTCGGTAACACTAGCAGTACAGCTGGTCAGAAAAGAAAGCCAAAGGTCCCTTACCATTGATGCACCTTCCGGGCTATGCAGCTCAGTTGTCCTACCCCTCAGGTCTTCGTCCCCATCACCCTAGGAGCCCTGGCTTAGCAGTCACTGCACTTAGAGATTGTGACACCCCTGACGACTGCAGTGGAGGAATAAGACGGCTGTTGATCCATCTCCCTCCTCTGGAGCACTCAAATGTTGAAGAAAACAAAGTTTAAGAACAGTTATTACTGAGCCATACCTTAGATAAACGAATTGCTTTTGTGTGGTTTTCTTGAAAACCCAACATGTAAAAGGTTGTTTCCCGTAGAAACCTCTGCATTCCAGTCATCTTAACATCTGAAATGTAACCCAAGAGTAAACTGGAAACAGCCTTTATTATGTTCCAATATGATTAACAGTTTCACTTCTCCATAGCACCTTGCGCATACGCGGGCCTCTCACTGCCGTGGCCTCTCCCGTTCCGGAGCACAGGCTCCGGACGCGCAGGCTCAGCGGCCACGGCTCACGGGCCCAGCGGCTCCGCGGCATGTGGGATCTTCCCGGACCGGGGCACGAACCCGTGTCCCCTGCAACGGCAGGTGGACTCTCAACCACTGCGCCACCAGGGAAGCCCCATAGCACCTTTTAAAAAGTGTTTGAATGTTTCAGAATAAAATTTTTCTGGCAATAAGCCAATGCGTTCTCCTCATCCCATGTACACGTATATTTTGGTAAGCAAAAATAATATGAGAAAGCCCGGTTTTACAGAAATATCTAAATTAGAATGAGTTTTAAAAATTTAAATTTGAGTTAGCCATTAAGTATTATTAAAATATCATGTCATTTACACAAAAGCACATTTTTGCACAACTTTTCAGAATCTGGCTATTTTATACAGCGAGATGAACTACGGTCACTGTGAATCTAGACAGCAAACAGATACTTTAGAAATCGTGGCTATATGAATCATAAGTAATACAATTGCACAGATCTGTAATACCCCCAAAGGAAAATAGTCCAGAATTTTATTTATATCTGGAAACAAACTGAGTCTGTTTATTGGTAAAGAATATCACCAATGCATATTGGTAAAGAAATATTACCATAAAGAATATTACCTATGCATTCGTGCATAATGCACATGTGTGCGCACACACACACACACACACACACACACACACACAGTATTTGATTCCCAATATCTTCTATTAGGCTTCAAGATCCTCAAGGTAAGAGGCCTGCCTAATTCACGTTTTAATTTCTCTTATGAAAGTAACATGGGTTTTTTGCCTTAATAAATGTTTGCTGAGCTGACTACCACACCTTAACTACATATATCTGGAATTTCTGTTGTGAACTTTATTTAATAGGGAATGGAAACGATTTGTGGGCTTTTTTGTGGGACTGTAATTTTCAATCTCCTGATTTTTGTGATTTTTTTTTGTAAGCTGGTCATAATGCTATATAGTTCTCTGATTTTATTTCTTTGGTACAAAAAAAGCAAAATGAATGCATTGTGATTGAGCCATGGAGGCTGGTTGCTTGCATATGTAATAGGGGCTCTAAATTACCGCATAAACACAGCTGCAGTTTCTCGGTCTGGAGCTTTGAGAAGCATGCGGACTGGTGAGTGAGGGTATTTGGAGCTCTAAATTTAAAAGCAGTATTATGAGCTGCAACAGACAATCATCCCGCCTTATTGAAATCCCTGGGTAACTGTAAAACCGGAGTAGGTCTTACCTAAACATTCAGGTTTCTTATCTATGCCCAAATCTGAACCAGCAAATTTAGCCCATATCTTAAAAGCTGACAAATTGTACTTTACGGTATATCATTGTCTACTGCATTTATGAACTTATCAAAAGGGTAACAGTTTCAAAACAGTCTATATTTAAATTAATTGTGTATATTTAATTAATTTATATCAGAAAAACTGATATAAACCATGCTTTCTTACAGGGAAAATAATCCCATGCATGAAAATCGATGAAAATATTTACATCTCTATTTATCATGTTACATATACATACATATAAACACACACACATATGTATTAAAAGTCTTCTGCCTGAATTTTAGGTTGAAAAGCAATGAGGAAATGTAAATTTAAAAATATATTTTCCAAATCACCCTTATTTGAGGAGAAAAGATACTTCTAAAGAATGGGTACCTTGTTTGCTAAATTGGGTATTTAAATAAATTTAACAGGAAATATGTCTCATAATTTAAACAGCGCTTTCATATAATTTATACTTTCAATGCCTTCTTTTTAATATTTCTCCAGAGGTTTTTAACAGAATTAACCACTAATTTAATCGCAGGAAATCAAATCAGGAATGTTTTGCATACTAAATGAAATGGGAAATATCATTGTGCTCTAATACTAACTCAACTAATTCAATAGAAAATTGGAATTAGAGTCCAAGTTGTCGTTTGGCCATTCTTCTATAGCTAGCTAGCTTTATGAAGAGTCTAGACACCAAGGTCAGGGCTGGATTTATTGCATTATAAATTATCTGCTTTGTGGTGTAAACTTGGCCAATTATAAATCCAAATACTTTTTCCTGTGGGCAACCAATACTTTAATGGATTATCTCCTTCTACGATCACTTCAGGAAATTCAGCCTAAACACTACAGTTAACCAGTGTTACATTGAACAATAAACACTATTAGAACAAACAGACCAAAAAAACCAGAATACGCCACCGGTCCCTTCACCCACTCTCTAAGGTCAGATGGCCTTGGCGGTGATCGTAATGTTGAATATTTCCTGATGTTCTCCTCACCATTAAAAATGTTTGTAATTAAAAATTATTTGTGATTGAAGAAGTGTTTGTTTTGCATGTTTTTTTAAAAGAAGTGATATTCCTAACATTTTTCAGACCACATGGTTAATTCAAACAACCATAAAACATTTACATTTTTCCGCTGTTCTAATATTTTTTAAAAATTTATTTTATTGAAGTTTAGTTGATTTACAATATTATGTTAATTTCTGCTGAACAGTAAAGTGATTCAGTTATACATATATATACAATCTTTTTTTCATATTCTTTTCCATTATGGTTTATCACAGGATAGTGAATATAGCAGCACCCTGTGCTATATGATAGATCTTGTTGTCTATCCATTCCATATATAACAGTTTGCATCTGCTAATCCCAATCTCCCACTCCATCCCTCCCCTCCCCTCCCCTCCCTCCCCCTGGGCAACCACAAGTCTGTTCTCTATGTCTGTGAGTCTGTTTCTGCTAAGTTTGTGTCATATTTTAAATTCCACATATAAGTGATATCATATGGTATTTGTCTTTCTCTGTGTGACTTACTTCACCTAGTATGATAATCTCTAGTTTCATCCGTGTTGCTGAAAATGGCATTATTTCATTCTTTTTTATGGCTGAGTAATATTCCATTGTGTATATGTATCACACCTTTATCCATTCATCTGTCAATGGACATTTAGGTTGTTTCCATGCCTTGGTTATTGTGAATAGTGCTGTTATGAACATAGGGGTGCATGTATCTTTTTGAGTTACAGTTTTGTCTGTATACATTCCCTGGAGTGAAATTGCTGGATCATATGGTAACTCTGTTTTTAGTTTTCTGAGGAACCTCCATACTGTTTTCCATAGCGGCTACACCAACTTACATCCCCACCAGCGGTGTTCCTCCTCTTCTCTTGAAAGCACTTCCTGCAAAAATTGCTTCAACAGGAATCTTCGTCATAGACTCTGTTTCTAGGGAACCAGACTTGAGACGCTGGATTTCAAAGCCAGACAATTCTGGGTTTGTATCTGGATTCCTCTAAGTGACTATAGGTGAGTTAGGTAAATGCCTCAGTTTCCTTATGTGTTAAATGGATCTAATGCTGCCCACTTGACGGGTTTGTTGCAGGAGTTAAAGGGCACCATGTAAAAGCCCTCAGCTCAGTGACTGGAGGGTGGGGGGAACTGCCCACAGCTGCCTTTGATCTTTCCCTGACTTGCCCTTTGGCCTTGGGCATGTTAATGTTTTTGTGCTGTTTCCTTTGTGGGAACTCCACGTGTGTCTAACACCAGGCTGCTTCATCCATGACTGAAGTCAGAAATATTTTTTCGAATGGTAAAGTACTTGGCAAAATGTGGAGTGCAGGCATAAAGCATAATGAGTATTAATTATACAGCCGAGGGTGAAACTGACCTGGGAGAGAAGTGGCTGGGAGTTTAGAGGCCAAGAGAGACGGGTGGTCCAGCCAGGGCCTTTCCTGCCCAACCAGCAGTACTGTGAACGTGTGGACCTTGGAAACTGCAACCTGGTCCCCCCAAGTCCAGGGAGCCCAGTCACCTGGAAGCAGAAAAAGGAGGGAGAGAGTTGGGGCGTCTTTGTGCCTGTGGCCTGTCTCCATGCAGAGTTGCTTCTTGGCTTTGAGGTCTAGACTCAGTGGTCACCTCCTCATAAAGGCCTCTCTGACCAGCCCATTTGAAGTGCCCTCCCCTACGGCATGGCCCAGTTTTACTGTTTTCTCAACACTTAACCACCATCTGGCATTAGCTTGTCTAGGTATTTGCCATTGTGCATACTGTCTCTCTGCTGGAACTCCTTCAGCATAGGGGTTCAGTGTATTCTGCTCACTGCACACAGTAGGTCCTCCATAAATCCTTGGTCTTGGAGCCCCCAGGAATTCTCACACATTGCTGGTGAGAGGTACAGCACTTTGGAAATCTCTTTGGCTATGTTTCACAACACCAAACATAAAAGCCTTCCTATGACCCAGCAACTCCATTCCTAGGTATGTATCCACAGAAATGCAAACATGTCACCAAAAGACATGTACTAGAATGTTCACACCAGCACTTTCTATAATACCTCCGAACTGGAAGCTGCCCAAAATTCCCGGAAAATAGAATAGATGAACAAATTGTGGTATATACATACAAGGAAATACTATACAGAAATGAGAACCCTCAACCAGAGGCAAAAACAGGCATGAATCTCACTAACATGATGATATGCTGTTGAGTGAGAAGAAACGACACACAGAAGGAACGACACACAGTCTATGATGTGTATGTAAAACCTGAAAACTGGCAAAACTCTCAGTGTTAGAAATCAGGATAGAGGTCGCCGCAGGAGGGTGGACAGGGGAGCTGCTACAAGGAGCTGAGGGGGCCTCGAGGGTGCTGGTCCTGTTCTGTGTTTTGGTCTGGCTGCTGTTTACACAGGTATGTACTGTTCGGGAACATTCGTCCAGCTGCGCACGGTGCGCCTTTTATACACACTTCAGACTATAATAAAATTGACGTTGAAACGACTGCATGGTGGTCTGCTCGGGAGAGTGTGGGAGCTCTCAATAACACTTACCTTAAAAAAAAAAAAAAAAAAAAGTGCTGGGGGCTTGGAGCCCTGGAGTCTGGCGCCCGCTCAGGGGAGATGGGTCCAACGGCCTGGTTGACCTCGGCGGCGCCCGGCGGCGCTGCGCCCAGGGCGGCAGACGCGCGTGGAGGAGAGTCACCGAGTCCCTAGGGGCCGCAGGACCGGGGCGGGGGCTCCGGGAGCTTCAGGGCAGGACCCGCCCGGGGTGCGCACCCCGACGAACCGCGCGATTCCCGGCCCTGGAGGCCCCCTCTGCCCCTCCACCCGCGCCCGTGCCCGCGCCGCCCCCGGCGCCCTGGGCGCGTCCCCGGCGTCCCCGCAGCCAAGGGCACGGCGCGCTCCCCTCTGCGGAATCGCGGCCACCGGGGTCCGCTCTCGGCGGGGTCGGGCCGGGGGTCCGGGGAGGGCTCCGGGGTCGCGCGGCGTTCCGGCTGGGCTCGGCCGCGGGAGGGCCGGCGGCGCCTGTCCCCGAGTGACCCCGTGGCAGAGGAAGGGCGGGCGCCGGCAGGCTGCGGGGACGGCCCGGGGGGAGGAGAGGGGGGAGGGAGGAGAGATGGGCGAGGGGGTGGGGGCCACACGGGCCGGCGCCTGGGGGCGAGAGGGTGGCAGATGCCCCGACCTAGGACAGGGGTGGAGAGAGCACTCTTCCTCCCCAACCCTGGACCAGGCGAGGCACGGGGCTGGGGGACCCCGGGGGCTCAGGACCCAGGGGCGGGGGAGGGAAGAGTGGCCCCGGAAACTCAGGAACCCCGAGCCGGGGTGGGATGGGCAGGGGAGGGGGCAAAGGGGCCGGAGAGTCGGGCAGTGGGGGACGGGTGTTAGCAAAGCCTGCAGACAGTCACGCGGAGGCTTTCTGAGTCGCCAAGTTTCGCTTTAATGCCCCTGGGCTTTCAAAACCAGCGGCCGCTAGCGGGAGGTATTTTCCGCGGGCCTGACTTCACCCGTGCGCGGCCAGCCCGGCTGGCTGGCGATTCCGATCTCCAAGATCCCCCTGTACCTACCTACCATTTACCTGGTCACTAAGCCTTTGCCGGGACCGGCGTAGCAGGGGGGAGGGCTCCTACCTGGGCTTCGTGCTGCGGATTGCGGTCCCGGGTCGGGGGCGGGGAGTTGGGGGCGGGGGAAGGGAGTTGCTGGAGCTTGTGGTCGGAACAGCGGCATATCCCGAGTTTCTTTCTAAAAACAGAAGTTTCTCTTCCCCTGGTCCAACTCCACCTCCCTTCACCCCTCGCCCCCCAACTAAATTCCCCTGTCTCCTGGGGTCGGTGGCTGGGGAGAGTACAAAGGCTGGATTATCCACGACGGTAGCTGATTCTGCACCCCCCTTTAACTTTGAAAGCGTCATCGGATGGCCACTTAATTTTCCAGTCGTCACAAAGGAGGGGATCCTATTTTGAGTTTTTCCGAAGTGATTATAATTTTCATTTGGGCAGCCAGGGATAAATCCTGAAGACACCAAGGATTAAAAGCAAAGGAGACTGCACGAGCTGGAGGGCCGCAGACAAAGCAGCTCACAGCCTTTTCCTAGAGGCCTGACTCAGCTAGTTTGCAAAGACCAGTAACCCCTATAAGCATTGTTTGCTCTGGGGAAAAAAAAAAAAAAAAATTTTACCAATACATCTCTCCCCTCTTTTTACCCATTTCCTTTACTCGGTCCTATTTTTACTTGGCCAAAGATAGTAATCATCTGCTTGTATTATATACTCAGATTTTCCCCTTAATTACAGGTTTCAAAAAAAAGGAAAAAAAGACAGAATGTAAAGTGTTGGAGCACTGTCTAGAAACTATTATAATGTAAGCCGAAAAGGAGGGTCTTGGAATGACTTTTGGGAGACCTGGGACCTTTTCTCTGCCACTCATTTGCTTATCAGGTGACCCCATTTTTGTGCATCTGTTTCTTTAGTAAAATGTGGGTGTTACCACAGGTGACCCCAGATCTCTAAGTGTGCTATCCTAAGTTTCCTTTGAGAGAGATTAAACAATTTGATTCATGAGGAGTTGATGTCTGAACATACATTTCCTCATCCCAGATCCCTTTTATCCTCTCCTAATGCTCACGGTGTGGTGTTGATGTCTGGCAGGCTTTGTGTTCAGTTTGTACCATTTGCAAACACAGTGAGAATTACCATGGAATGCAGCGAAGAAGGGCTATAGATTTCTTGGATCTGTGTCACTCACACCTCTCTTTCCATTTTCACTCTAATTAGCACACAACTTTTAAAAGTTGGCCTGAGCACAGCAACGCTTTCACACATCCGTACTAAAATCCATGCTAATCTTTCCCATGGGATGTAATTCAATTGAATTGACATTCTAATAAAATACTGGCAAAGACACAATCACAGTTTGCCTGTGATACATATTTAAAATAGCACGACGCAGTTGCTTAAACCTCAGATAATGGCTTCCTCCATATTGTTGGTTATGAGATTTCAGGGTTTTTAATTCCTGGATGTTAATAGGACATTATGAAGCTACTCTTTTTAGCAAAGTGGGTTGTGATCTTAGCTTGCCGTTGCTAGGAATGCACTAAAGCCTGAGTGACTTTCAGACTGGTCTTGGGCAGTTACTTAATGCATCCAAACTTGCCTGCACATTTGCATCGTCTGTTGATAGCTGACTGAGTCTTCTCTGCTATTCAAATCATTGACACAGCTATACATTGGCTTGGAGGTCATTTGAATCTACCATATCTGGCGTTTGGGAAATCTTAACTTTTCTAAAAGTCTGAGGACAGGAGGACTTGCCTTGGGTGATGAAATTCAGATTTTGCCGTTTTGTTCCAAAGTATTTTACACTGAAAAAGCAACCTTGATTTAGCATTGTCATTGATGACATGCTACAGAAATGCTACACAGTTTGGGTTCCTACATTTCACTTAAAGCCTGTGATTGCTAAATTGTTGATACTTTTTAGGTTATTAATTAATCTGTAGTCAAACCAAACAATTCCATCACGGACAGTTTGTTTTATGGCCAAGCAGATCTGAAATTTTGACGAAGGAGCTAGAGAGAAAGAGTGAGCCCCTTTGTGGATTCCTACAAGCTATAAGGTGAAGCTTGGGTAGTTTTATCCCACCTATATTGTGAGGACATTTCTGGCTGTGCCCTTAGCTAGACGGACTCACTCATGAGGCACAACTTTACTAACATTGCACATTGTGATATTAATAATCTCTGGCTTCACGGATGGAACACATTAGAAAATGGGTGATGGTTGCTACTGGAGTTGGGAATGGCCATGTCATTTATTGGGCCATTGAATCCCCTCTGACTCACACGTGAGTCCATCCTCCAAAGTGGAGATAGGTCCTGAGTCCTCAGACCAGAGCAGTGGGGAGGGTTGAAGGAGGAATTATATTCCCCCGGAAGCAGGAAACTAGAGTGTGTCTTTGAAGGAGCTGCATGTTTGGATGGGACTGCTCTCAGGCAGAGGAAACAAGACGGCACTCACCACTCAAGACCAGGAACCAAATGGGAGAGAATCCAAGCTCAGTATCTGCAGGGCTTTCATGCTTAATAAAATGCATGCATACTTTTATGGGGATTCTTAGCATCAGAAATCTGATGGCACACACTCAACCCCCTGTTTTGTCTGTGTTAAGGAAAAATTAGGTCCGGGAGACAGGAGGGGAGCACATATCCCTGGGAGCTGTGCAGAAGGAACAATACTGGAGGAAGCTTCGGCTCAACAGAGACACTATATGGAGATGTGAAGCTGGAAGGCTAAGCTGGACCTTTCATTAATTGAAAATTTCTTATTTGTTTTATTTTGAGAACTCCTAATCCACCAGACCAAGAGTATTCTAAATGTGAATCCTGACTGTGAATCCAGTTGTTTTGGTTAGTCAAGGTAAGTTGTAGTAACGAACAACAGATCCCAAAATAATGGCACAAAGAACAGTGCAGGGAAGTTGTTCTTGGCTGTGGTGTAATAGTGGCTATATTCCTTTATGAAGCTATTCTGGGACTCTGGCTTCACCCCTCTTGTGGCTTCTTTATCCCCTAAGGACTTAGAAATTTTTGCATCTAGGTGAAAGGGGAAAAACAGAGTGGCGGGGGCAGTAACTTTTGTCGACTGAAGAAAAAATGCACAACCCCCAAATTGAGAATTATGCTTTATTTGGTAGACTTTCTGAGGACTTAAGCCCAGAAGACAGCCTCAGATATCTCTGAGGGACTGCTCTGAGGAGGTAAGGGACGAGCCAGGGTATAGAGGAGTTTTTGCAACAAAAATCGGGTAGTCAGAACATCTAAAGATGACTGTTAGGGTTTCCCTGGTGGCGCAGTGGTTGAGGGTCCGCCTGCCGATGCAGGGGACACGGGTTTGTGCCCCGGTCCGGGAAGATCCCACATGCCGCGGAGCGGCTGGGCCCGTGAGCCATGGCCGCTGAGCCTGCGCGTCCGGAGCCTGCGCGTCCGGAGCCTGCGCGTCCGGAGCCTGTGCTCCGCAACGGGAGAGGCCACAGCAGTGAGAGGCCCGCGTACCGCAAAAAACAGATTACTGTTAATTAAAGAAAACTAGACATCTCAAGTTCATGAATTTAGTGCTTCTCTATGTGTGGGAAGATGCAAAGTCTGAGTTCATTGAAATCATTCCTCTGATAGGCAACTTAACTATCTAGGGCCAGCATCCTGTTTCTCTCCCTCCTGAGTCCCCTCAGGGTGCACAGTCTGGGGTTTGCTGCAGTAGCTGCTGGCTTAACCGCCTCTACATCCTTTGTTTACTGATATAGCAGGCAGCATTCTTAGTCCACAGTGCTTCCTCTTGGTCATAAATTTGACCAATGATTGAGAGGCATTTCATGACCGATTTTGTCCCACTGCACTAGGAAGGCTCATTCCTAGATCAAAAGTAGTTTCTACTGATGGGCCACTCAAGGTGTTATTTTTTGGATCAGGTCCTATAGATCAGGGGTCCCCAACCGGGCCCCGGACTGTTACTGGTGCGCAGCTTGTTACAAACCAGGCTGCACAGCAGGAGGTGGGGGCAATCGAAGGAGCGAAGCTTCATCTGCCACTCCCCATTGCTGCCCATCACTCGCATTACCACCTGAACCATCCCCGCCCCTGCCCCCCACCACCCCCGGGGAAAAATTGTCTTCCACGAAACCAGTCCCTGGTGCCAAAAAGGTTGGGGACCACTGCTGCAGATAATCTAAAACTCTCTGGATCACCTGTCTTACTAGCCTATTATGATCCAGAAAATGTTTTCCCTTGTTTCTTCTTCCCATATCTAGAGTTGCACTATTACAATTATTCTATATAGAGTTATTTGTACGGTCAACGGCCTCAAGACTTTTAATTTAATTTAATTTTAATTTTGTCAAAGGCCTGATTACACATTGGGTAATGTAAGAAACAATCTTATAAAATAGACAGGATATAAGTATTACAGCTAGTAACATTAATACAGTCATAGCACAGAAGAGAGATACACAAAACATAAATAATTTGAAATAAACAAACTTGAAAATAACGAGAGAGAAAATTAAAACAATGATTAATATAACTTAGTTGTAATCTGGTCACAGTAAGACTTCAAGTCCACAGGGGAGCCAGCTGGGGAAGCCACATTCTGAAAGGATCAGGTAGAGAGAAAAAGATAAATGTTTTATCTTTGCTCACAAAGGTATAATCTATCAACTTGTTGTAGGTCATAGCATAAGAGGAAAGGTTTTTCTGGAAAACAAAGATAAAGCCAGTATATTTCAGAAAAAGTCAAAAAATTATAAATCATTTTTATCAGTTCATTCAGTCCCATGAAATTAATTTCTGTCGATCTGGATGAAGTCATCAGGTTTTCCATTAGAGTTTTGTAATTTCTGACCCTGTTCAGTGGTATTTTGAAAAAGTTATCAGGAACTTGTATTTGTCAAAAAGTCCTTTTTATGAATCTTGAATTTCTTCATTTTATAAAAGCATCAGGGTAAAACAATGGTTGTCTATAAACGACAGAAGACTTAAAATGTCATGGTTAAAGATCTGATTACAATGCAATCGACAAGAAACTTGGATATTTCTGTGACATACAATGTTTTAAGATAACTTAGTCATAGAATTATGACTGATAAATTGTCAGCACGTATCATGTTTTTATGAATTCCACATAAATTTTGGAATATCTATATTAATGACACTTACCCATACTACATAACCTAAGGTTTATCCCCAGTCACTTGACAATGATTCTCAAGTAATTTAACATACCAAATAAGCCTAATTAGTTTGACATTCCTCTCTGAGCTCTCTCAGAGTTCCTTTGAAGTATCCCAGAGTTAGTTGGGAGTCAAAAGAACTTTGATAATTTTGATGTCTGGGAACTTTGTCAAAAATATCAGAAAGGTTTCAAAACACTTGGTCAAATAGGATCATAGGTCACTGTGAAAAAATACTTATTCACTTAACCAAAGTGACAATAAAAGATTTTTCAGGTAAGTACAGATCAGCAAAGAAACTCACACAGTCTGTTATCAAAAGTAGTATTCCAAGAAAACTTTGTTCTCTTAACAGAGAGAGGAACCAAGTCCAGTCTTGCATCAGTATACTTCTAATAACGAAATCCATTTACCTAATTGAATTTAACCTAATCCCAGCCTGACCATGTACAGAAGTCTTTTTCAGGGCTCCCTTTTTATAAATCTCCCACAACTTTGTGTATTCATATTAGTTTGTCACTTATTTTTCCATCCAGAAACAACCACCTCTGGGACAAAATCATTCTTTCCTGTTAACAAAATTTGTTTCCATTTCTCATACCTTCTTTTGCTGAAAACACACATCCTACTTTCCTTGCATAGTGAAATGTTTCCCTTAGTATCTTTAGTAGCTTTAATTACATATTACAATTTTAACCCTTAAAAACCTTAATCTCTAGCAAAAACCAATAAGCAGCAGATAATTGTGAACTGTTTGTCATATCAGCATTTCTTGACTGGAATATCCCATAACCTCTAGAAGAATACATCTTCCCATAGTATAATTTCTTTTTTATTTCTTTATTTTATTTCTCTCTTTCTTTATTTGGCTGTGTTGGATCTTCGTTGCTGCATGCGGGTTTTCTCTAGTTGTGGCAAGCGGGGCTATTCTTCGTTGCAGTGCGTGGGCTTCTCATTGCAGTGGCTTCTCTTGTGGAACACGGGCTCTAGGTGTGCGGGCTTCACTAGTTGCAGCACGCAGGCTCAGTAGTTGTGATGCATGGGCTTAGTTGCTCCATGGCATGTGGGATCTTCCCGGACCAGGGCTTGAACCCGTGTCCTCTGCATTGGCAGGTGGATTCTTAACCACTGCGCCACCAGGGAAGCCCTAATTTCCTTTTTAAATGTGGTACAAGATGTGTGTCTAATCAACCCCAAATATCTTTAGTTTTCCTCTTGTAAGATGACAAAAGTGGTTACATTTAGACCTAGTTAGCAATTAATGGTTCAGTATTTTTTCTTATTTGAAAGGATCTGGAGAGTCAATGAATTCACATCATTTAACTTAGCAAAACTCAAGCCACCAGAAATCTGGAGAAACTATTTAAAAAATTTTTTTTTATTTTAAGGATTTATTTTAAGTGAAATAAAACACACATCACATACCCTTTACCATCATCACCATTTTAAGTGCATGTTTCTGAGGCATCAGATCTATTCATTTTCTCGTGGAGCCATCACCACCATTCCTAGAACTTTTCATCTTGCAAAATCAAAATTCCACAACCATGAAAGTCTCACTCCCCATTCCCTCCCACTGCCCCTGGCACCGATATCCACTTCAGTCCCTGAGTGGTCGACTGCAGGGCACCCACTGGAGTGGAATCCTGCAGTGTTTGCTGACGGGTCACTTTGGAAGAGCTGACTTTCAGTCTGAAGCTCTGCCTGTTTACATCTGAAGAACCTGCATTTAAGGAGAGGGTGTATGAGGAAGGGGGTGTATGAGGGACAAAGGTGTCCGGGGTGCAGATGAGCCAGCACCTGACCAGCTGCCTTTTGGGTCCTCTGGTTCCATCTCTTGGTCTGTGCCCCATCTGCATCATCACGGGCCCCGCTGGCACCCCTGGGGTGTTGTTGTCTGAGTGAGATTCCCCTGGTGCCCCTGCTCTCCTCCCCTCCTCCTGCTGGTTGGGGAGGGAACTGCTTGCTGTGTGGTCTCTACTCCTGAGGCACGAAGGACCCTGCAGCATGGACCTGCAGAGTGTGGGTGTGGTCCCAAGGCATGGGGCCCACATAGGACACAGGATTGTGGCATGACAAGTGCTAGGGCTGCCTCATCACTGACAGGGAATGTTGCCAAGATCCTGCTTGGGCGGGCGTGGTGGGTGGCCTGGGACCCCAGAGGCCCCATTCCTATCCTGGAGTTTGGAGATGGAGAAACTATTTTAGATAGACATACCCAAAACATAATTATTCCTAAAGCATTCACCTGAAAACCCTCATCTCATCTACCTTTATTTTATAATTTATGAAAATATCACTACACCAAGTTAATTTTTTTTCTTGCTGACAAACTCTGTAACAGAAGTAACATGAACTTATTGACCTTCAGTAAACCTAGGTATAATAAAAGTAAGACATGTTTATATTGATTAAACCAGCAAGCTTAAGCTAACTTTAATACCAGCTATTAATTTAATATTGAATATTTCCTAGATCACGTGAACCTGAAATTCATTCTGGCCAGTTTCTTTAACATTTAGAAACAGTTTGTAAGCACTTACTTTTAAGTCAATTAAATCAAACTCTTATAGAAATTTAATTTTGATAATATTTTTCAGAGGTAGAGACATCTCATATATTGTACACACAGACATAGAAACAGACAAACTAAAGATCTCATAGCTTCACTTTAAAAACTTACAATTATTACAATATAAACTTACTAGTTATTTGTAACAGTTGGAATAAGTTAAATTTATTTGCTCAGATGATTAAGGCTCTACTAGTTCTGGAAAAGAGTTTTAAAATTTGTATTTTTCCTTGATAAACCCTTTAGGAGGCTATGAATTCGATTTTGGGTGAAGGAGCCCTTCCAGCAGTCTGAGTTTTAAAAGGCCTTTTCTCTCTCTCTCTCTCTCTCTCTCTCTCTCTCTCTCTCTCTCTCTCTCTCTTTTTTTCACCCCCTCTGGTTTCAGGTTTTACCTGATTCAACTAATCAGGCTAAGTCTCAGGCTATTGTGGTTTGTATTTACATTTCTGATTTGTAGAGATTAGCGAGACAGACAGTTGCTTTGAATTCTCTATAGAACTGGTTTGTCGCGTAAATGGTATTAAAAGATTGATTTGCCCAATCATATTTTCTTTAATTTGCTTTTTTGTATCAGTGAGATGTCCAACTAAGCTGAAAATTAAGAGTTCTATGTTCTAGAACTTTAGGATTTAATTTATTATGCCTCCGAAAGCTGGCACAAGATATTCAACAAAGGCCCTCTTTCTGAGTGCACAGGTTAGACCCAGAGCAAAATCTCTATTATTAGTTTTTTAGCCCCTGAATATTACTTCCCAGTTTTACTTTATATCGTATGGGCTCAGGTTACCCTATTGGTTTCCTTTACTATGTTTAATTAATATTTCCTGAGGGGCAGAGTTATATGCCTTCCCTGTCTTATAATACCAGGCAGGGGAAGCATCCCTCAGTGAAGCATGTCTATCCCACAATATAATTAAGCAAAACAGATGTAACCGTCTTATATAAAGCACATTTTAATACATCAATATTTATAAACATTCATCTCAATTCTATTAATTTTTATACCTTTGACTTTAGTTTCCATTGGGACCCAATCAACAAGTCTTGCTCTTACAAGGAGTCCTAGAAGCTTTCCTTTCTTTTATCCCCTGACCATTTTATCTATTTTGTATAAAAGGCCCTGTATAAAAGATATATATATATATATTTATCTTTTTCCATCTTATTTTGGTTTTTTTCTCCATAGGCACCAATAAAACAGCTGTTTACAATGAGCGCCCTGAAAAATTTACCAATTTAGAAGTTTCTCCAATTTAAAGCATCCATCCTCTGGCTCTTGATGAGATATCTCTTAATAGTGACTCAAACCAATAAGACGCAAGAGGCTTCCCTACAAGACAGTGCGAAGGATGTAGCTTTCATAGGATGGAGAAAGTTTACTCCCAAAAATAGTCTAAGAAGGTAAAGGCCTTTGTTGTACAAGCTGACACAATGAAGGTTAAGATGGTTAAAAAACCGCTGAGAGTTGTTACCGTCAGACAAAAGACTGCTCAGAATCCCAGCTTATTTGATTGGCTGCCAAATGAATGCCATACACGTGCCTTCCGATGGCAGAGACGAAGGGCTCAAAACACGTACACACAAACACACACACGCACATGTACACACAAACACACACACACACGTACACACACACATATACACACGCACACACACAATGCAGAAGAAGATCAGGTAGAACACTTACGTCTCAAAGACACAGGAAGAGAAATGCAAGTTCCCTAGAAAGGCTTTTGATTCTTTAAGGTCAGAATTCTGAAAAGATGTTTTATCAAGCTGGCTTTCTCCAACTTCACTGCGTATGCCATAAGAGAGCCCCATCTTACTCATTTTTGGGGCGAGATTCCCTTTAATTTCCAATTAAGTGGGTACATGAATCTGGCTGGGGTGTTAGTTGGAGGTTGGCTTTCTGATGCCCCTCGTCTCTCTGTTGAGTTTGTCAGGGATAACATTTACTAGTGAAGTCGTGGAGACGGGGCAGTGTGAGTCTTCTGAGCTCAGCTCCTCTAGGCTTTTACCCTGGAGTTGTTTCAGCTCCTCTTATGTGTCTCGGGTACTCCCTACAGTAGTGTAAGACCACTGTGCGTGCTCAGATCATGGACTGGCCAATTGTTACTCTTGTCCCCAGCAGAGCAAGTTTTGTTTTTTTTTAAATTAAAATTAGTGGGTTTCCCTACAGGGATGGCTGCAAGGTATGAGGACTTGCCTTCACCACTCTTGCAAATTTCTCAGTTGCCTGGGAAAGCCACTGCTGGCCGGGAGGTGATGTCCCTTCTTCGGAGCTGAAAGATCTCGTGTAATATTTTCACTTTTATCCTGACAAATTCTTGTTCGGGTAGGCAGTTTGAGGAAAGACATCAGGTCAGCCTTCTCCCTAACCACTCAGCCCAGACCACTCAGTATCTTTCAGCTGGCAAGGCAGGTGCCTAAAGCTTTGAGCTGAAAGTGGCACAAATACCTTTTGTTCTCATCTTTGCTAGAACTCAGCCATGTTGGACCACCCCTCCCTGCGAGAAGCCTCGGATACACAGCCTAGCTGTGTGGCAGAGAAGAGGAAATGGATCTTCAGTGGACAGTAGAGCCTGGGATATACCACCCTGTTCTTCCAAATGTTTTAGTCATAATAGCTAATACGAATTCATGCTTCTTATGTGCTAAGGGTTTCATATACATTTTTTCACTTAATCCTCACAATAACCCTAGCAAACAGGGAACAGTGTTCCCATTTTACAGATGATGAAACTGTGGTTTAGAGAGGTTAAAGAACTTGTATAAGGCTCCACAGCCAATGGAAAGCCAGGATTCACACTTAAAATGGTGCTTGTCTGGAGGGTCAGGATTCTTCTGCAAGCTCAAGATTTGGCATGGACAAGGGAAGCAAAAGCAACAGCTCACAAATGCCTTCCCCACTTTTGCAAAGAATTGTTCCCTCTCCCTTCTTCACTGAGCCTCCCCCTGGAGACGCTGAGAGGAGAGAGAGGCTGGTGGAAAAACTGGAGAAGGGAGGTGATTAAATCACCTTAAATCTGTTTTACGATCTCTGTTTTCAATAGCTTTCTGTTTCCAACAATGCTTGACTCTGTGAGAGACACTAGCCCCTTTTCGGAGCCAGCAGAGAAACAGAATGCAACTTCTAACAAACTGGCTGGCATGCTAAGGTAGCAATTGTATTTAAATTTCAGTATCAGTAACGCTAGCTGGAACCACCTAAAGCAAAAGGAAGGAAGGGGTATCAGGGCACATTTTTACTCCTTCACCTACCTTAGGGTCTAGAAATGGAAAGTTTCATGTGACAAGAGTTTATTTTGCAACTTGAAATTTTCCTCTCTTCGGAAAATTAAGGCAGCCTAACAGAGCATTATATTTGGGCCAATACAGCAGTAAATTTATGAAGTGAAAAAGTGGAGGTTTTCACGGTGTTATAAGCTCACCCACACTGAACATAAATGTATTACTTAGAATACTACAGATTTCAGTTTCATTATAGAGCAAGTGTGCTATGAACACGTTAACTTTAGATTTTAGACTTTTTGAAATTAAATAACAGTTCATAGCATCCATGTAATTTGTTTCTCTTTTATAGCAATGCTTTGTCCTGAAAATAATGACAAAAAATCATGGTCTGAAAATCAGCTTCAGGTTTGTGCACACCAGGATGCAGAAAGTCAGAAAACATCGACTTTTAATTAAGCCAACATTTTGAAATTTAAAATTTAGAAATCCTTTTCAACGAAGTCGATGTTTTGGATTTTTATTATATAATTGTGCATATGTATTCATAAACTATGAAATTAGATTGGTAAAGATGTAGAAATGGGACCCAAAATGCTCTTTAATGTGATTTTCTGAACTTCCCCTTGGAGGTCTATTTATCCTGAACTGGCAAGGCTGCTGCATTTCAATTCAGGGCTTCTTTTTCATGCAGAGGTACAGACTTGCTGAGCTGAGCCGAATTTGTCTATCCAATTACTGGGTAAGAGAGCAGACTGGAGCTTTAGTAAAAACCTGTAATCTGTAAAACACTGTAGTAGCAGTGACAGCCTAATGAAAGGGACAGGCCAATAGAGAGTATATGTTACCTGAGTGATCCACAGAGGCACAGTTCTTGCTGCAAAGAACCAGCTTCAAATCTAACACCAAAGAGCAACGAAGTCTACAAAGACTTGAAAAAATATCATGTGATATGTCTGCAATAATTTTTAGGTAGAATGGTTTACAATGGAAACACAGTCTTAGTGATATGCTGCCGGTCACTTAGCTAAGCACTAGTTTGAATGATTTTATTATAACCTGATTTAACTACTCTTGTTCTCAATATCTGGATCGACATCAGAAAGAAGATATTAATAAAAATGAGTATGGGTGAGGCATTTTTGAGCCAAATGTTAGCTTTGTAGTCACAAAATACGGAGTCAGCCAAGCAAAGATTTTTTTTTTTAAAAGAAATTGAGATTACTTCCCATTTTGGTTTTTAAAAACAGTTGCATTTTCTGTGGAAAGAAAGTGGTTTAATATATATTGGATTGCAGTGGGAAAGCGAATTCTTTCTTCTCATGCATGAAAGTCCAGGCAAGAATAAAATCAGGGCAAGGTATACTTAAGAAGACATTTTAATTCATGTTATCAGTATATCTTATAAGAAACCTAAAACCTCTGTAAGCAAGGTTTTGCTGGGCCCAGCACTTTCAGTGGTAATGAAGTTTCACGGTCATTATCATGACCATCTGGTAATCAATACCTGGGATATCTACTCCAGTAGAAATAAAAACCTTGGTAAAATGTTTCCATTTATAGTGTTTTTTTTTTTTTTTCTGTAGGGGTGGCAGCAGCCATATAACTTTTAATAGATAATGGCTTAACTCAATTTTTTATTTGTTCTAATTTCTTAAAAAAAAAACAGCAAGAAATTCCATGTGAATTTAGCCTCATTCCATAACAGCAAGGCAGATGAGTTAGTTCTAAATTCTTATATTCATTGTGAAATGGAGCAGGGCCCTATGGTCTGTGTCCCCCATGTCCTCAGCCTGCCTTTTGTCTGTAGAAACACTTTAACCAAAGAATAAGTTTAACCAGAGAAGCGAGAAAATGCAGAAACAAAGGAAAACAGACAAAGGAGATCAAATAATAATAGTTTAGTCTCTAAGCAAAGTCAAGGACCTTTACTTTCTCCTCAAGGGCTAGAGATAATATTTTGAGCTGTATCCTGTGAGCTGTCTTGTAGATACTAAAACCCCCATCAGGTGGAAGACGTTAACGACACGATGACCAGACTGTAGCCATGACATAAGCTGCCACAGTTCCGAGAACGGGCCTCAAAGAAATGGTAACAAACCGACTCTGGAACTAAAGACTAACTGTACTTAAAACAGTCAAGAGCTGGGACTTCCCTGGTGGTCAGTGGTTAAGACCCCACACTTCCACTATAAGGGGCACGGGTTCGATCTCTGGTTGGGGAACTAAGATCCCGCATGCTGTACTTAAAACAATTAAGATGACGCTGGTCAGACCACTGCATGACCAATTGCAAGATGCCTGTCAGAGCTGCCTGTGCTGTTTCTGCACGTAGCCCGCTCCCTCCACCTTTAAAAGCTCTTGCCCCTTGATTGTCGGTGGGGGGAGTTGGCCTTTGGACAGGAGTCTGCCCTCCTCCCCTGGTTACTGGCCTCCAAAATAAAGCAAACTTTCCTTTCCCCCAACCTTGCCTCTTTATTGGCTTTTGAGTGGCAAGCAGCCAGACCCTCACTTTCCGTTATAATTCCACCAATGTTTATTGAGGGCTTTCTATTTGCCAGGCCATGGGGAAACAGTGATGCAGAAACACGGGCTTTGTCCTCAAGCTTACAGTCCAAGCAGAGTACTTGATTATTCACTCAATAAACATTTTTTAAGTGGCTGCTATGTGCCATACCCCTGTCTTCGTGAGGTTAACATACTACTGGGGGAAGACAAACAATGAACATAATATTTGAAGACATTCTTTATATTTAAAGTGTGTTTCTAGTACACAGCGTATAGTAAGATCTTGGTTTTTTTATCTCGTCTGACAATCTCTACCTTTTGGAGTGTTTAGTCCAATTACATTTTCCATTAGTGCACATTTCCTGCAAATCAGGACATCCTCCTACACATTTACAATACCACCATCAAGATCAGGAACTTAACACTGATTTATTACTGCCTCCAAATCTTCAGATCTCAGTCAAGTGTTGCTAGTGGTGCTAATAATATCCTTTATATAGAGCAAAAGGTCCACTTCAGTATCACCTGTTGTATTTAGTATTTATGTCTTTCCTTGATTTCCATAACCTTGACACTTTTGAAGATGAAAGGTCATTGGTTTTATTTTATAGAATTGCCCTTTGATTTTTTTTCCTTATGTTTTCTCAGGTGGTTCAGAGAATGCATCTTTGGCAAGAATACCACAGAGGTGATGCTGTGTTCTTATTGTGTTATACCAGGTGGCACCCAATTTCGGTTTGTCCCTTACTAATGATGTTCACATTGGTTACCTGATTACAAGGGTGTCTGCTACACTACTGTGAAGTTACCTTCTCTGCTTCATGATCCATAAGCACATTATGAGGATGTATTTTGCACTAAGCAGGTGTCCAGCTCCTCATAAATTTTGATTTCATTCATTCTTTATATCAGTATAGACTCGTGGCTTCGCATTTTAATTAATGGGTTATAATGAACGATTGTCATGATTCATTCTGCTGCTCAGAATTATTTTTCTGGTTTTCTAGTTGGCTTCTGTGTCCTTTTGACATGTCGCCATCTTTCTTTGACCAGGTCCTTGGTTTTGGTACAACGGAAGTTCCAAGTTCATCAATTATTTCTTCTACCCAGTGCTGGAAGAAGTCCTTTGTCTCTTTTCTTGTACTGGATGCTGTCTTTCACTCAGCCTCCAATTCACATCACAGACTCTGCTCCTCTGGGGCCTCCTCTCTCCCCCTTTCATAGTTACTCAGTCTCCAGTGCTCTTCATTCCTTCCTGTAGATCAGAGTTTCTGCACGCTATCCCTTTCCTACAGCCTGAAAATCTTCTTAACATTTCTTGTAGAACAAATCTGATGGTGGTAAATTCTCTCAGCCTCTGTTCATCTTGAAGTATTTTTAGTCTGCTTTCACTTTGGAGGGATATTTTTACTAGATAGATAATTCACGGGTGACAGCATTTTCCTTTCAGCACTTTATCGATATTACAGCATTGTCTTCTGCCTTCCATTGTTTCTGGTGAGAAGTCACTGGTAATTCTTACCATCATTCCCGGTTTGAAATGGGTCTTTTTTCCCCACTTTGGGCTTCTTTTAGATTGTTCTTTTTGCATTGGTTTGTACATTGGAGGAGAATGTACCTAGATATAGTCTTTCTTCTTCCCTGTTTCTTCTTATTTTTAAAAATATTGCTTAGGATTAATTGAGATTTTTGGATCGGTGGTTTTGTATTTTTTTTTTCTCAGCCATTAGTTTTTCCAAAAAAAATTTTTTGTCCCCATTCCTCCCCTCCTTGTGCAAACCTATTTGCAGGTACACTAGCCTGCCTGATATTTTCCTGGGAGTCACTGGCTTGTCCGAATTCCCATGACTCTCAGCCCTGGGCCACTCGAGAATCTGTGTTCAGCTCATCGTTCTGGCATTTGTTTCTTAAGCTTTGTGGAGTCTTGTCCTCATGTACACAGCCTGGTATTCCGTTAATGACTAATGGGAATGTCTGAGAATTTCTGGAACTCCTTCTCTGCACAGTTCCCTCTTCTCCAGTACCCTGTCCTGCAAACACAAGTCCCCTCAGCAGCCCTGAAGTCTAATCTCTCTCTTCGGGTCAGCAAGACCCCCAGGCTCTAATGGGGCTGCACCCCACTGCACTGCAGTCTGGACAGTGACTCCAGGCGGAAAGCCAGGGATGTGGTGGAGCTCGCTTTGGAATTCTCCTTATCTCAGGGACTACTTACACTGAGTAAATTCAATGGTATGTTAGAAGGTAATAAAAGTTACGAAAAAACAACAGAACAAAGTAAGGAGGATGGATAATGCTGGGTAAAGGAGGTACAGTCTTGAATTACAGACCGGAAAACAGGCATCACAGTTCAGCATGATGAGTATAAGCAGAGAGTACCATGGGCATCTGAGGAAAAAAGGGCACCTAAATGATCTAGGGGTGTCTGGGAAGATTGCGCAGAGGAAGTCATACCTAGTTGAAGACCTGAGGGATCAGTGGGAGGTAACTGGTCGATGGGATAGAATGTGAGGGTGCTGATGTGTGTTCCAAGATATTGGAAACAGAGTATTTTAAAGACTCAGAGAGAGGCTGAGAGCACACACTGAGTATGGCAGAATATAAGTCATTTTTTATGGCTGGAGTTATACTGTGTGATAAAGCAGAGACCAAATCATAGAGGGCCTTGCAAGCCATATTGAGAAGTCTGTGCTTTGTCCTATGGCTTTGGAAAGGTATTAAAGGATTTTAAGCAATCGTGAAAGTTGATCGTAACCTCTGAATCTCCACATCCCTGCCTATAGAATGAGCATGTTGGAAATAATGGCAACGATTGTCTCTTTCCTAAATGATCTACTTTTTTTTTTTTTTCTTTCAGTACGCGGGCCTCTCACTGTTGTGGCCTCTCCCGTTGTGGAGCACAGGCTCTGGACGCGCAGGCTCAGCGGCCATGGCTCACGGGCCCAGCCGCTCCATGGCATGTGGGATCTTCCCGGACCGGGGCATGAACCCGTGTCCCCTGCATCGGCAGGCGGACTCTCAACCACTGCGCCACCAGGGAAGCCCAATGATCTACTTTTTAATGTGAGGATTCAAGTCTGTATCTATATCAAAAGCCAATGTCAAACGCCTAATATAAAAGGTCCTTGAAAAGATAACGCTTTTCAAACAACTTTGTGGACCGCATATTTTCTGAGAGGTAAAGTGATCTCAACACAATAAAAGAAATTGATGGTTAAACTCTAAAAACAGAACACAAAACCTTTGATTTCTCAATTATGACCATTAAAAGATGTAAAAGATTGACTCATAAAGAAGGTAGTCAATTACATTATGATATTTGTCAGTACATTAAAAAATCTAGACAGTGAATAAAATGTTTATAGTAAAGGGTTAGTAGAATCATAAAACAGAGGAGAAGAACAAAATGAAAAGAAGGTCAGCAAACAAGAAATCAGTGTCTTTATCTCCATGCCAGATGGGCCACAGAGAAAAAGAAGGTTGCTTTTTTATTTATTTTTTGATATTATTCTGGATTCAACTCAATTCAACATTTCTTTGGTTTCATGCTAGGTACTAATGAAAAAAAGATGGCTTTGGCTGTTTTCACACCAAAGGCGTTTGTAAACTTTTGAGGAAGCAGATGCTTCTAATTATTTGTTACAAACAGCAGAAGAAAATGAGAGCAGATAAAATAAATGAATTCCACCTCGATTTGGGAGAAAAAAATTGTGAACACTGAACTCCATTAAAAAGCATGCAAAGGGCTTCCCTGGTGGTGCAGTGGTTGAGAGTCTGCCTGCCGATGCAGGGGACACGGGTTCGTGCCCCGGTCTGGGAGGGTCCCACATGCCACGGAGTGACTGGGCCCGTGAGCCATGGCCGCTGAGCCTGCGCGTCCAGAGCCTGTGCTCCACAACGAGAGAAGCCACAACAGTGAGAGGCCCGCGTACCGCAAAAAAAAAAAAAAAAAAAAAAAAAAACCATGCAAAGTAAATGCTACAGGAGAGGTACAAAGAAACTCCCATGGGGAATATAGGGTTAATGAATTGAGGAGACAGGGAATTTTCACAGATGAGAAAGTGTTTGGAATATAATAACACGTTGAGCAGTTGGACAAGGTAGGAAGGTTGTTCCAGGAAAGGTATGGAAGAATGGATGTGCCGGGAATGGTTAGGAAACATCAGCATTCTTGAGTGGTTGATGCTCAGGGCAACAAGGTGAGACAGGTTTAGGGATGGCCAGAGATACTGTTGCTGCCCTGCCCAGATCCCCGCTAGCAGGCCATCCCTCTCCCAGCTCTAATGGGGTCACGGCTCTTCCCTTTTTCAGAGAACCACCCTCAGGGGAATGGAAAGCACCTCAACAGAGAGCTAACCTACTCCCTCTGCCCCATCTTCAGCCCATGTGACTGATTGGCATGGGGGTACAAAAGAGCAACCCTCTTTGCCACAAGGTGGGACTAACTGTGAATTTCCTGCTCTGGAGCAGTCTAGGCCGACGCTAGACTCCAGCTGAGACCACATCCTTCCTTGGTTCCTTTCCTTCCCCATCCTACTTTCCTTGATTCCTTTTTCCTGAGAGCACCAACTCCCCCAGTAACACACATACACCTGAATCCCTGTCTCAGCCTCTGCTTATAGGCGGTCGGAGGGAAGATGGGTTGAGTTGGAAAGCAGATGGAACCAGCCTAGAGAGGGTCTCGAATGCCATGCTGAATTTAGGTTTTGTTGGCTAGGCAGTAGGGAAATGACCACTGAAGGTTTTTGAGTAGCTGTTTTGATAGCAGTTTAATGAGGTGAAAACACTGCAGAAGCAGAACTTTTACGACGTAATATATGATTGGATGTGAGAGAGGGGGTAGAAAGAGAGAAGAAGGAGGGTGTTGAGATGTCTAGTGACAGTTGTTGAATGTGAGGTGCCAGAGGAAAACCAGTATGAAGAGGTCCAGCAAGCAGTTGGATATTCAATCTGCAGCTTATGCACAGATTGGAATATATATTCAGGAAACACTGCTCATTAAACCAATAAATATTTATTTAGCGCCTCTGTGTTTTACCGACACAAAGGCAAATCAGACATTATCTGTGGAGGACACAGAGATATTACAAATAGTTCAATAGACACGGTTAATTGTTGTCATATACTGAATACAAGGTGGAGGTAGGATGGTGTATTTAAAACTAATAGACAATTCACTAAAGAGGCATCAGCTAAATATCCAAAATCATTGGCTTCCTTCTATACTTGGGATAAATATTCAGAAAATGAAATGACAGCCCATTCACATCGACCACAAAAAGTACCAAATATCTAAGAATACATTTAAGGTACAAGACCTTTCTGGGAGAAAAAAAAAAAACCACAACTTTAAAACATTACAGGGAGATGTGAAAGAAGATCTGAATAAATGTATAGGCAAACCATGCTGCTAGTTAGGAAGACCATATTGGAACCATGTCAGTCTTCTCAATTAATCTCTTAAATCCAATGACATCCTAATGCAGCACCAGTGGAATTTTGGGAGAACTTGTCACACTGATTCACATATTTATCTGCAAAGAACGAACAAACAACAAAAACTGGTAACAAACCTATGCGAAAATAGACAAGAATATTTTGAAAAATAAGAATGAGTGTGGCACTTATCCTCTGGGACATTATAGAAAACAAGAAGTTACTATAATTTAATGTTTATAATGCTGGCATGAAAACAGACAAATAATTTCATGCAACAGAATAAAGAGTTCTACACAGATCTAAGAATGTATAGCAATTGAATATATCAAAAGTTTGCCTGGGCTTCCCTGGTGGCGCAGTGGTTGAGAGTCCGCCTGCCGATGCAAGGGACACGGGTTCGTGTCCCGGTCCGGGAAGATCCCACATGCCGCGGACCGGCTGGGCCCGTGAGCCATGGCCGCTGGGCCTGCGCGTCTGGAGCCTGTGCTCCGCAATGCGAGAGGCCCCAGCAGGGAGAGGCCCGCGTACCGCAAAAAAAAGTTTGCCTGAAGTGAAGAAAGGACAGATCGTTCAGTAAATTGTGGTAGAATATATGGCTTTTTGCAAAGAAATAAACCTAGACCCCTCACATCACAAGACACGTAAATATATTGCATGTGTAGTACATATCTGCTGTAATATTATATTATTAACGTGGATAGGACAAGATACCTTTTTAAACAAGTATGAAATCTAGAATCCATGAGGAAAGAGATTACAGATTTGATAGAATTTACAATTCTGTACTGTTATAAGCTGGTACAGAAATACACGCAAAGAAATCTAGCAGACCCATAGTATTGTCAATAATCAAAGAGCTCCCACACAGCAATAAAAATGTACAATATAAAGTGGGCAAATTATAAGAACAGGTCAAAAATCTAAATGGCCAATAACACATGGAAAGAAGCTCAACTTCACTCATAATTACAGAACTGAAAGTTAAAACAAAGATACCATGCTTTTTTCTATTAAAATGACACTTTGTCAAATATATCTTTAGAATTAGCACTTCGTTGAATGTATTATAAACACACATACTTTGACTCATTTGTCATTTGACTTTGTTTATTGTATTTTTGCCTGAAAAAATGATAGCGTATATTTTTTACCAAATAGAACAAACTGCCTATGTGGCTTCTTGGTGTTCACCTGTGTTCTTCTAAGTATTTTAGTCTTATTTTAAAAAAAAAAATACTGAAAGTTTTTATTGTTCTAGAATTAATTTTGTTGTGAAGAATTGAACAGTGATCCAGTTAAGTTTCCCAACTATTAGTCTATTTTCAAATACCCTTTATTAAATAATTCATCTTTACTCCATTAGCTAAAAATTCTGTCTTTATCGTAGACAAAATCACCTTATGCATTTGGATCTATTTCTGGATTCTGTTTCATTGCTGTGTCTCCTCACTCCTCCACCAGTATAATGTTGTTTTAAATATTATGATTTTAAAGATTTAAAAATGCTGACAGTGCTTGTCTTTTCCCATTACTCCTTTTTTTTTTAATTACAATGTTGTGCTCATTTCTGGTGTAAAGTGATTAAGTTATGCGTGTGTGTGTGTGTGTGTATATACATGTATATATATTTTTTCATCATTCCTCCTATGTTTTCAGGTTTCTCTTAGCTTTTCTCACATATTCATTTTTTCCAGATGAACTTCAGAGTAATCCAGGATTTTTATTTTTAAATTTTTAAAAAATTCTTTTTTCCAGCTTTTTAAAGGTATATTGATAAATAAAATTGCATATATTTAAAGTGTACAATATGATGATATTATGCAAATATACATTGTGAAATATTTCCCACAATCATGTTAAGTAGTACATCTATCAACTCACATAATTACCTTTTTATTTATTTTTGGGTGTGGTGAGAATACTTAAAGTCTACTCTCTTAGCAAATTTCAAGTTTGCCATTACTATGATTATAGTATCATTAACTCTAGTCCCCATGTTGTATGTTAGATGTTAGATCCTCAGAACGTATTCCTTTTACAGCTGAAAGTTTGCACTCTGACCAATATCTCCCCATTTCCCTCTCTCCTATCTCCATGTAACCACCGTTCTACTCTCTATCTCTATGAGTTAGGCTTTTTACTGTCTATGTATAAGTGGGGTCACAGAGTATTTGTCTTCCACTTTCTGCCTTATTTCACTTAGTATGATGCCCTCCAGGTTCATCCATGTTGTCACAAATGCAGGATCTTCTTTTTTGTAAGGCAGACCAATATGCCATTGTATGTGTATTTCACACTTTCTTTATCCGTTTATCCATCAACAGACGCTTAAGTTCTTTCATTATCTTGGCTATTGTGAATAATGCTGCAATGAACAGGGGAGTGCAGCTATCTCTTCAAAGTACTGATTTTGTTTCCTTCAGATATATACCTGGACGTGGGATTGCTGGATCATATGGTAGCTCTTTCTTTTTAAATTGTTTGAGGAATCTCTATACTGTTTTCCAAAGTCTATGTGCCAATTTTCATTTCCATTAGCAGTGTACAAGTGTTCCCTTCTTTCTGCATCCTTACCAACATTTGTTATCTCTAGATTTTTTGATAATAGCTATCCTAACAGGTGTGAGGTGATATCATTGTGGTTTTGCTTTGCATTTCCCTGATGATTAGTGATGTTGAGCACCTTTGCATATACCTGTTGGCCATTGGCATGTCTTTGGAAAAACGTCTATTCACGTCCTTTGCCCATTTTTAAATCAAATGACAATTGACCCTTGAAACAATGAGAGGGTTAGGGACGCAGACCCACAGACAGTTGAAAGTTCGTGTCTAACTTTACAGTCAGCCGTCCATATCTGCAGCTCTGTATCCTCGGATTCAGCCAACCATAGATCATGTAGTAGTGTTTAATGAAAAAAAATCTGAATATAAGTGGACCCGTGCGGTTCAAACCCATGTTGTTCAAGGGTCAACTGTATTTTTTTTTTTTTTTGCTATTTAGTTGCATGATATATATGTATTTTAGATATTAACTACCTATCAAATTACTAGTTTGCACACCCAATATTTTTAAAGCCCTGCTCCTTCCAATTCTAAACTTTTTAGTCATTTTCATTGGGATCCCATCAAATTTAGAAATTCAGCTATTAATATTCCTTTACATTTTCTAACCAATATCAAGATATACTTTTCTATTTATTCATCACCTTTATAAATCTCAGCAGAATATTAAAGTTTTCTTCTCTTTTTTCGGGTGTGTATACATTCTGCATTACTCATTTGAAGTTCATCCCTAGACTTTTGCTATTTTAGACAGTACTGTTAAATCCATTATATTGTCTTTTGTATAATTGTTTTGTAACTACTTTACTAGCTTCCTACCAAGCTTTTATCAGACTTAGGTTTTTGCTTTTTATATTTTTTAACATGTGACTTATTCAACCTTCCAAGATCAGATAAATTCGGTCTATTTAAATGGCTCCAAAATAAAAAGAAGAAACACTTTCAAATTCTATTTGCAAAGCCAACAAGCACTATTTCATAGACAGCTCCTCCAAAGGAAACCACAGATAGTCTTGTTTGTGAAAATTATGCAAAAATACTGAATAAAATCTTATGTTTCTATTATTTTCCTTCAGTTGATAACCTTCAATTTTTCATGTATACTGACAAATCTTCTGCAAATAGCTCTGTTTACTTTATTTCTTGTGTTTCTACCTTATATTTCTCTCATCTAAATGCATTGTTACTTTGCAAACAAGAGTAAACTGAAATTTCTTTTCTTGTTTCCGTTATCAAGGGAAAATTTTCTCATTTTTACCTATAAAGCATGATGCTGAAATGAAATTAGTATCATGTCAAGAAAGTATCATTTGCTCTTATTTTTCTCAAAGTTCTTTTAAGGTAGGACTGCAATTTGGATTTTATCAAAGGTCTAATTTGGCATTATTTGAAACAGTGATTAAAATTTATCCTTGTCCTATTAACATGTCATTTTTTTTTTTTTTTTTTTTTGCAGTACGTGGGCCTCTAACTGTTGTGGCCTCTCCCATTGCGGAGCACAGGCTCCGGACGCACAGGCTCAGAGGCCATGGCTCACGGGCCCAGCTGCTCCGCAGCACATGGGATCTTCCCGGACCGGGGCACGAACCCGTGTCCCCTGCATCGGCAGGCGGACTCTCAACCACTGCACCACCAGGGAAGCCCTAACATGTCATTTTAATTCAATAAAATTCTTACTATTAAATCATTCTTCAGTCTTTTATTTACCATTTTAATTTTTCTACTATATCTGCTCATATTTTATTTATTGTTTTTGCACAATTTCCACAATGAGATTGATCTTTTTCTTTTTTGGGGGGGTGAGATATCTATATCAGGTTTCTTATCAGTATTTTGCTGGCTTCAGGAAAAGTATTTGAAAGCGTCAGCTTAAAAAATGCACAACGTGAGATTTGCAGGTTAAGTTTTATTTGGGGCAAAATGAGGACCGCACCCCGGGAGATAGCATTTCAGATAGTTCTGAGAAACTGCTCCAAAGAGGCAGGGGAAGGTCAGTATATATGTGATTTCAGGGAAGGGGGAGTCCATGCAATCAAGCACATTTTTTTTTTTTTTTTTTTTGCGTTAAGCGGGCCTCTCACTGTCGTGGCCTCTCCTGTTGCAGAGCACAGGCTCCGGACGTGCTGGCTCAGCGGCCATGGCTTATGGGCCTAGCCACTCCGCGGCATGTGGGATCTTCCTGGACCGGGGCACGAACCCGTGTCCCCTGCATCGGCAGGTGGACTCTCAACCACTGCGCCACCAGCGAAGCCCAAGCACATATTTTTTTACGGAATGTTTCTGCTACTCTCATGCAGGTTACTGCTCCTCACGAGGACCAGACATCATCGTGAAGGATTTTAGTGCTTTTCTAGATATGAGGAGATACAAGAATTGGGCTCATAAAATCAGCTCCTGAAAATATCTAACTATCTGAAGACCTGTTCTGCCAGTTTTTCCCAGAGCACAGAGGGCCTCATTTCTGCTCTCCACCCTGAACTCCTTTCAGGGGGTGGTGAAAATCAGCAGCAGCGCTTGATTTAATCCTTGTAGAGGTGGATGGCAAGTGCCAATTTGTAGCTGACAAAAGGTTTCTTCTTCATGTTTTGGAGCAATTCAAATAGACAAGATTTATCTAATTATTGAAGGGTGAAAAAATTTCCCCCTCCCCAACTCCTTTTTTAAAAAATGTATACCTGAAAAAATTCTGGCAGAAAGCACGCTAAAGGCTTATCATCGATTTTTCTCCTCTTTTTAGTTATCTAAATTTGGGGACATTTTGAAACACATTTTATATTAAATATAAGAGAAATAAAGGAAGGAGAGAAAGGCAGGGGAAAGATACCCTCTATAGGATGAATGGTAGTTAATAAAATTGTCAGCAGGAATGGATAACCAACAAGGACCTACTGTATCACCCAGGAAATTCTGCTCAATATTATGTAACAATCTAAACCGGAAAAGAATTGGAAAAAGAATAGATACATGTATATGTATAACCGAATCACTCTGCTGTACGCCTGAAACTAACACAACATTGTTAATCAACTATACTCCAGTATAAAATAAAAAGTTAAAAAATGTATATAGAAAAACTGTCAGCAGGAAGATTATTTAGGCAGCTTTGTGAAAGTCCAGGAAAGAAAAAATAAGGCTATATATTAAAGCAGTGACCAAAAAGGAGAAGATAAAGAGAGTGGATAATTAAAGCCTCGAGGCTGGATGAAATAGCAGAGGTAATAACTGCAGAGACGAGGGGGAAAGTCGAGCTGAAGTTAGACCCTTAAGACATTGCCAAGCACGTAAAAGGCACTTGACAGTTATGTGTGGAAATAAACCCAAGAAACGAGTGCCTAGAAACCCAGGTCTCAGCAGAGCACACAGGGGAAATCCTCAGAGAAACCTGAAGAAAAGGGAGAGGACACCCTGGCCTGAGCCAAGAGAGAGGGGAGCTTCCAGGAGGAGGGGACAGTCATTAGGGTCACGTGGCGCATGGCGGTCTTTCAGCATCTGAGGATCATGGCACCTTTTGAGAGAGCAGTTTGAAGAGAATGGTGGGAAACCAAATAAATGGAAAAGGGGAGAGGTTTTCGAAAGAAATTAAGTGAAGGGAACCAGAGACTTACATGGTAACTTAAGTGGTGTCAGGGTGGAGAAACAGTTTTCCACAAAAGGACAGGGGAAGGTAGGACCTCACGTTCCTGACCAAGTAGACAAGCTTCTTGTTGCTTTGGATTTTTTTGGCCACCGTAATTGCTGATAAGAAAGTAAAATTTATTTCACTATTACACTGGATCCAGCTGAATTAGTAAGCTGACCAGAATAACTCAAGAATACATTTTTTTCATGGTCTAGGAAAAGGGCTCCATATTGGTTTGAAATATCAGGGGAACAGTTACTTCTGAGTTTTATAGAATTCTGATTGTAAGCCATCTATTTACTGGTGAACCCTTGATTTTTGTTTTTCTGTTTCTTCCGAGCAATGCAACTGTGGCAAATTTACATTAACTCCCCCAAAACAAATAGAACACTGCATACCTTGAAGTTGAGCATTTACTTTTCTTATTGAGAAGGGAAAATAAAGAGACTGGCTGTTTCATTTTTGGAGAGCCCGATTCCCCAGCAACTGTGCAAAGCTCCGTTTTGCCAATTCCCTGCAGAGTGGCAGGTCTTATCTTGGCCTCTCATTCTGAAAGTGCCCTGTCTTTGGAAGTGCCATGGGTGGCACTTGGGGAAGTGCAGCCATGGTCGCTGACCTTGCATTTTAAAATGTCTTCCAGTGAAAGTGATTCCATTAATTTGAAATAGAAAATATTACAAGTATCATATATGTTTCACATGTGGGTCTGCCTGGAAATAAGATAGGTAGTACAAACATATGCACAGTGATTATACAGGGCTACAGGGTAACTTTATTTGTTTGGAAAAATGGCAACTTAAAGACATAGGATGTAATCATCTACAAAATACCGTCAGCATTATCCAGAAAACAGCTGCTGGTGTTTGTGAAGTCCTGAAAGTACTCCCATGCAGGCGTGTTCCTTCCCAGTGTTCCTTCCTTCCTGGAAGACAGTTTGGCAGAGTCTTATAATTCTCGAACATTCTATTGCCATAGCATCCGGCCATCACACTCCTCGGTATTTACCCAGAGCAACTGAGAACTTATATCCACAAAAAAACCTGCACACAGGTTATGCTAGCAGCTTTATTCAGCATTGCTGAATTGGAAGTGACCAAATATGCTTCAGGTGAATGGGTAGATAAACTGTGGCACATCCAGACGATGGAATGTTACTGAGTGCTGAAAAGAAACGGGCTATCAAGATGTGAAAAGACACAGAGGAAACTTAAAAATGCATATTCCTAAGTGAAAGAAGCCAATTTGAAAAGGTGGCATACTCTTTGATTCCAACTCTTTGATTCCAGCTCTGGAAAAGACAAAACTAAGGGAACAGTAAAAAGATCAGTGGTTGCCAGGGATTGAAGGGCAGAGAAAGGGATGAATAGGCAGAGCACAGAGGATTGTTAGGGCAGAAAATAGGCCGTATGATACCGTAATGATGGATTCATGTCATTATACATTTGTCCAAGCATAGGATGTACAGTAACAAAAGCGAACCATAGTGTAAACTATGAACTTTGGGTGTTTATGATGTGTCTATGTAGGTTCATCTGTTATAAAAAATGGCCCAACTGATGGGGGATGCTGGTACTGGGGGAGGCTGTGTATGGATGGAAACAAGAAGGTATATAGGAAATCTCTGTATCTGACCTTCAAATTTGCTGGGATGTTAAACTGCTTTATAAAATCTTAGCTTAAAAGCCCAATGAATTGTAATATTTTACCGGTGATCTGATCTTTCTCAGAGTAACTGTGGTGTCACTCTTCCTTTCCGCTCACACACTGTCCTGTACTATTTCAAGACCCTTGAAAACATGTTCTGATGTGGTGATAGGAGATGAATTGGGGAGAAAGGAATGAGGGTTCCAGTGTCTACTCCTTTTTAAAGATGATTGACGGAAATGCATATGGCTGATCCCCTCTCATGGGACACTTGCAAAGCTGAGGCACTTGGACACTTTGCCTTTTCAGAGTCTCCACATTGAAGAGTCTACTGCCTCTTGTTACATCGTGCGTGTTCCCTTTTCTGACAAGAGTGCATGGGGGTTTCTTAAAGATCAATAAATTCTGTTGAATGTTGAATAAAGTTGAAGGGCGAAATACAAATGTTGGTTTTTTTTTTTCCTGTTTATAAGCTTCTCTTCTCTTTGGGGATGTGGGATCCCCTCTATAGACTTTAAGGAATAGAAAACTTTATTTTATAATAAATCTCCATCAAAGATAGGAATCTGTGGGGAAATTTGTTGTCTCTAGAAAGAAAGAGCATTGATTAGAGGACATGAAACTAAATTTATGATCGTCGTAAGACATTTTTTATTCCCTCCAATATATAGTGTTGAATTTTTATGCCTGTGGGATAATCAGGATTTAAAAAACAATATAAAAAGCAGAATTTTTTTTCTCACAGAAAGTACAGGTTGGAGAGATAAGACAGCACACACACATATATATGATTTTTTTGGAAATCATGTATTTTGAATGTGTGAGAGCATTTTATTTTCCTGTCCCTTGGAAATGGAGAATGTTACACATCTACAAATAATGGTTTAGGGTACATGCACTGGGATGGAAAATGTCCCCCCCCAAAATTTCATGTCCTTCCAGGAACTTCCGAGTGTGACATTATTTGGAAATAGGGCTGTTGCAGATATAATTAGTTAAGTCGGAGATTGTATTGGAATAGGGCGAATCCTTAGTTCATATGATTGGTGTCCTGATAAAAAGAAGAGAAGAGACACAGAAGGATGCTGGCGCTGTGAAGATCAAGGTGGGGATCGGAGTTAAGCTGCCACAAGCTGAAGAACGCTTGGGGATGCCGGAAGCTGGAAGAGGCAAGGAAAAATCCTTCCCCTAGAGTTCAGAGAGAGTGTGGCCCTGCCAACAACGTGATTTCAGACTTCCAGTCTCCAGAACTGTGAGCGAATAAACCTCTGTTGCCTTAAGACAGCCCAGGTTGTGGTACTGTTACAGCAGCCCTAGGAAACTACCACATGACATAATCATAGCGCATATATTTTAAAAGTCATGACAGAGGTCCAAATATTGGGAAGTGAGTTAGTTAACTGTGGTAGGTCAGTAAAATATTTGATTGCCTATGAATCTGACAAATATGTGGACTTTAGAGATACACAGAAAACTCTTTGCTAAATAATAAACAGCAATCACATGGTATGGACACAATGATTACAAGCATATATATATATATATATATATATATATATAAACAGTAGAGGTTTAGAAAAAAACTTTATCCTCATATAATTGGTGCAAGATGGTAAAGGATTTGTTTACTGTTTCTTTTAATAAAAGGAGTAAATATTTGATATAAAAACTTAAAAACAATGAGTCAAAAAAATAGTTTGACGTAAAAGTCACCTTTAAGTGACTTAAATTGAGATTGGAACTAAATTTGGTCTATGCGTATGGAGTAATTAACTTTCCCCTTTGTGGTGCTTTTAACCCTGAAGTAGTAGCATAAATTGTCAAGTGATACAGGTGGTCCTTAAGGAATTAGGTCTGTGGAAAACTCCAAGATCTATAGATTATATTGATTCTCTAAAACGCTGAACATCCTGCTAACTGAGACTGACGGAGTAGAAAAAATAGTGATGGCCCAGCAACTTAGGAGCCAATAGACATAGAAGCTTATGACTCTTCTACTTGTTTTTTGTAGAATCTAAGCTATAATTAATACTTCAAGCCCACAAAATGAGCAGGATTGGAGGGTTTGGCTTCTGGAGAAATATTTGCAGTGAAAGTTAAGAAGCTGGTGAAACAGCTCATTAAACTAGCCCATCCCATATAAATGCCATAGCCCGTGTAATGATGAAATCTTGCTGGAAACCTCCAAGCGAGCCTTCGGAGCCAGGGTCAGCTTTCATTATACAACAGGAGTTGGCTCTTTTTCAGGCCAGCTGACCTCTTACTTTATGTGGGAGTATGTCCTCTGGCTTCTCTAAAAAAAAATTAAAAAATTTTGCTCCGCTATCTGCAAGGCTGTTTTTGGAAATTAGTTTGTCATTTTGGTGAGTCTCAGAGGGATCAGTGCATGGCAAGTGTGGAAGAGTTACAAACCAATCGAATGCCGTAAGGAATCCTTGCACTGTTGGCCAAACCCATGTGAAACACAGTTGCTGTTTATCTGAAGAGCAAAACAGGAAGTCATTCTCTAAGGGAACCGCCCATTAAGAATCATTTTCCATGATGATTTACAGCTCATGTACAAAACCACCACTATTTAAAGCAACGAACACCTTCCAAGTTTTCTAATAAGATTTTTCTTCTTGTCAGACAACTGGAAGTATGGCAATGTTTGATATATCCACAGTACAAAGAGTCAAATCATCTACTTAATAATTTTCCAAGAAAAATGCTATCAATGAGAGAAGTCATGCAAGCAAAAGGTATTGCCCCAGATTTTTCCCACTGGGTGGGAATCTTCCAAATGGCAGCGCAACTACTCATCTTGGTGAAATCTCTCCTTAGAGATTGTCTGAGGAAATGAAAGCTCAGAAAGAATAAGTAAAGCACCCTAGGAGTAGAAGGGAAAAAACAGTTGCACATTTTCTAAACTTTGGGCGAAAACAGTGGTTCTAGAACTTTCCAGTGTTTTGGGTGATTTAGACTCTGGATAGTTCTTGGTGGGCATATCCCTCTGGGAGCCCTTGTAGGAACTGTTTGGCCCCCACAGGCACTGGAAGGAGATCCACGAATGAAAAGTATTGGATCTAAAAGTTAACAAGTTTCCCTCCAGAGAAAGAGGACTCTGAGTCACCAAAGACATACTTTCTAAGCAGAAATGCAATGTCAAAATTAAGATTCTTGACATGAGAATGCACAATTGTATTTTTCATTTGAGTAGCTATAAAAATATTGTTTCAGGCCTTTCACCTAACCTTAAGATGATTGTTATATTCCTGGTGTTATATTTTACTTTTTCTAAATAGACCAGAAACTCCTAAGACTATAAAGATAAAGAAAAGAAGAAAATTGCCTGCACTTGCCCAGATACCTGTTGTGTAATGATCTCACTCCACTGATCATTTTTCCCTTTTAGGTGCTAAAGTGATGTCACCTCCTGCAAGGGACACTAACCAAGCCTTTAAGAATATGTCTTTTTATGAGCAATGATTTTATTTGATTGCCAGAAGAGATTATTTGGAACAGACAATTTCTAGACTTTCCACATTCTCCCAGGTCACAGTTGGAGTGTGAAAAGTGGGCCATTTACTGTTAGTATTTTGTAACCTGAGGAATTTTATGATTTTCCTTTATTGGCAATTTCTGGGAAAGACAATTCTGAAACACATTCTGTTGATTATCCAAGCACTATTAATTTCAGGTCTGAAAATTTCCAGTGAAGTTTTTTGACAGGCAAGGCTCTTCCTGAGGTTTATGGAGCTTTACTGATATCTGCTTTGTCTAATAGCCCATGAAGAGTTCAGAGGCAGCATATAGATTCCTGACAAAGAAGTCAATTTAAGTGAGATGACAACACTGCTGACACTTGGGCTACCTCAGAAGATTGAATCCTCCTTACCTCCAATGTTCCAATAGATAAAAACTACCAGGGAAAGGCATCTTGCCATTTAAGTCCAACATAAGAAAGTTTCTCTTCTCTTAGTCTAAGTAGCTCTTGAACAAGCTATTTGCACATTTTTTGGCTGGCTCTACAAGGCAAAGTGTTGTAAGTAATGAATGGGGACTGACCAGATGATTCTGGCTGCAAACTCTGCACGTCTGCAACTGTAACCGAGCAGGACCCTACGGGGCCTCCCCGGGACAAACCCCTCTCCCATATCCTCTGCTTTAGCTCCTTTCCGAAGTACCTGGATAATAGTATCTGATGCATGTTTCCTGAGTTTTTCAGATGCTAAAACCACCACCAAATGGAAGAAATGAACTACTTGGGGATCATGAGCATGTAATCCCCAGACTTTTTTGGCTCCTAAGGATTGATCACCACGAACCCATCAGAGAATTGTGCCCGAGCTGATCACATACCCTGGGATGCCCCTCCCTCACCTTTCTTTTAAAAGTAATTTGCTGAAACCCTTCAGGGAGCTCCAGGTTTTCTCAGCACAAGCCACCTATTCTCCTTGCTTGGCCCTTCGATAAACCTTTCTCTGCTCCAGACTCTGATGTTTTGGGTTGTTTAGCCTCACTGTGTGTCAGGCATATGCACTTGAGTTCTGTAACACAGTGAACACTGCAGAATGGTCACAAACAGAATATGTCTGAAAATAAACCACTGTGGAGTCCTAAGTAACTATTCTAAGTGAACTTTTTGAGGTGAGGAGATACAGAGCTGTTCCCAGCTAACATTCTCACATTGCATGTGAGGGATTTCAAGTTCATCATTAGCTAGTCCTACCCTGAATCATAACGGTGACATAGGATGACAGTGGTGACAATGATGATGTCAATGAACATTTTTTGAGGGTATGTACCAAAAGATGTATTATTATTTAACCCTGCCTGTAGCCTTGAGACATCTGAATAACCGTCAACAGAGGTAGAGAGTTGTAGGCATGATGGTGGTTTATTTTACTTTAAAATGTAAATGTTTCTGAATTAGAGAATCCTGAAAATGAAGCCAGATTAAAGCTTAAGAAAATCACTCATACAGACACCCTTCTACTTTGTTCTATGATTTCCTGCACAGATGCTGTTAACTGTCCAGGGTTCTGTGAACATTTGAACCTGTACCAAATACTGAGGAAACGTGAGCAAGCAACTTCCAAGCTAATTTTTATAAAAGAAGACACATTTTAGAAATGAATAATCACTACATTATGCTGATGTAAATTTACATCCTTTCCCCTGGTTCCACCCTTCTCCACTGGCTAATGCATCGTTTGCTCTTTAGATATGGATAGCAATTTCACTACTTAGATAGCTTATTTAATTGAATGCTGCCAGTGGCATTTTTCCCCTTTGACTCAATATAACAAGTAGCAGTAAAAGGAGTTTCAGCTAGAATAACTGTTACGTGCTACTAGTTAATACATGTGGCAGGCACTCTCTTAACTACTCTCCAAGTATTATTTACTAGTCACAGCAACCCATGAGGTAAAGGCTATTATTATTGAACTGAAGTAAATAGCTCAAGGCCACAAAGCCAGTAAAACGTGGAGATCCAGTATTTGAAATCAGTTTTTTTAATTGTATTTATTTATTTATTATTGTTTTATGGTCTCAATATCTTCTCTGGTGTCTTTGATAATATCAGTACTGGTTTCATTAGAGTTGTCACTTCCTCTTACAGTCTCCGTTTTTTTCCAGTTTGCTCTTTTCTGGTTGTTTTTGTCTCTAGCTTTTATGTTATAGCCAAGGTTCTCAACTCTGAGTATAACCAAAGTCACCTAGGGGCTTTAAAAAAATACTGATGCACCAGAGACCAATCAAATCCAAACCTCTGTTACTGAGACATGTTTCTTCAAAGCTTACTAGTTGATTCTCTATTCAGATCAGGAGGACTCCTTGGATGTCTATATGTCTGTGTTTAAGCACGGAAGACTAGAAAGCTGATTGGAAAACTCGGACCCAGATGATTCAATTGGTGAATTGTATTGAGCATTTAAGGAAGAAATAATACCAACACTACACAAAATCTTTCAGGAAATAGAGGATGATGGCTCTATTAAACTCAGTTCTGAGGTCAATATCACCCTGATACTGAGACCAGATAAGAACACTAAAAATACATCCATACATACATACCAGTAAGCCTCGTGAACAGAGACAGAAAGATTTTTAACAAAATGTTAACAAATAAGTCCAGGAAGGCAAAGTTGATTTAATGTTTGAAAATCAATCAATATAATTCACTTAATAAAGGAGAAAAAGCACATTATCATTTCAATAGGTGTAGAAGAATGTTTGGAAAAATTCAGTATTCATTCATGATAAAACATTTCATTAGATTAGAAAATGGGACTTCCTCAATCTGATAAAGGGTATATATGAAAAACCTATTGCTAATATTGTATTTAATGTTGAAAAAGTAAATGCTTTCTCCCTCAGATCAGGAACAAGGCAAGAATGCTAACTCTCACCCTTTACATTCGACATTGTACTGGAAAACCTAGCTTTCACAATTAGGCAAGAAAGAGAGTAAAATGCAAAAAGATCTGAAAAGTACATAAAACTATCTCTATTCAAAGATGTCATGATTGACTGTGTAGAATATTCTAAGGAATCTACAACTATTATCTACAACTATTAAACTAATTTAGAGAGGGTAAAAGGTGAATATACAAAAAGTTGCATTTTTATATACTAAAAGCTGACTATAAGCTTTTAGCATGAGCGTGGACCTGGCTGACATTTAGTCTCCGTATAGGGTGGTCTACTTGTTTGTTTATTGGGACATCCCGATGTAAATATTTTATATCTTTATTCTTGGCCTGGTTGATTCCTCAGAGAAGAGTTTTCTAATCTTCTGTCTAGAGCATTCTGGTCTGGCTGTCAGTGTTCTGAAGGTTGGGAAGTTCAGCATATTCAGGGGGCATATTTTCACTTAATCCCCATTTTTTTGGTTCAAACATTATACCCTCAACTATGCCTGGCATCCCTGGTACAAAGGCCTTCCATTCACCCTCTCTTGAGGGTAATAGATTGATAGTCTTCTGGGTTTCCCTCCATGGCAGGGAGTGTTGGGATCTCTGGGAGGGCGACTGCTTCTTTCAATCCCTTTTGTAGACTTTAACAAGTGTTTTACATGGAAAATTCCATATGGAACCATACGGTTTTATTATCTACAGTAAAAAACAAACAACAAAGAAGACTAAAAGAATATCTGGTTTGCCCAGTGTCAGTGAGGTACTTTGCCTCACATTCTCCCTCTCACATAAACCATGCATTTATAACTTACGTTTTCATGGTAGTTTGAAAGAAATTTGGAGTAATTGCGGCCATGGCTCTGAGGAAGTGAAAGACTACATTTTAGAGGCAGTACTAATTAATTTAACAAGCCTTAATTAAGCACTAACCGTGAGGCAGGCACTGTACCGAAACAGAATGGTCCCAAATCCCTGGCCTTCTGAGGATTTCAGTCCAGGCAGTAGACTTCTGGTATTAAAATAAGCATAAAGGGAACCAAAAAAGTTCCTTCAGCAAATTCTGTGAAATAGGGTACCTGTGCTTATATCTGGGTATTTCTTATTGTATCATTATCTGTGTTTTGGATTCTGTAGTGGAGAGATTAACAAATTGGATTATGATTGAATTAAATTATTTTGTTGTTGTTGTTTGTTCATTATAACATCCACTTCTAAAGATGACTTGAAATAGACTTCCCAGGTATATACAAGGTGGTAAAACAAGTTAAAGTAAGTCAGAGAACTGAAGCAAAGGGAGAATAAAAATAGGAAAAGTAGAATAAACTGAGTGACAACAATGTACAAAATGCATGTAGAGAAGCCCCATTCCCTGTTAGGTACAGACCATGCATTTTCCTCTTTTTTTTTTTTTTTTGTAGACATTTTAAAGATAAAAATATCATCAATTTCCAGAAGTCAAAGAATCTGTCAGGGCCTCCCTGGTGGTGCAGTGGTTAAGAATCCGCCTGCCAATGCAGGGGACACGGGTTCGAACCCTGGTCCAGGAGGATCCCACATGCCGCAGAGCAACTAAACCCGTGCGCCACAACGACTGAGCCTGCGCTCTAGAGCCCATGAGCCACAACTACCGAGCCCGCATGCAACAACTACTGAAGCCCGCGCACCTAGAGCCTGTGCTCTGCAACAAGAGAAGCCATCTGAAAGAGAAGCCTGCGCACCACAATGAAGAGTAGCCCGCACACCACAGTGAAGAGTAGCCCCTGGTCGCCGCAACTAGAGAAAGCCCACGCACAGGAACGAAGACCCAATGCAGCCAAAAATAAATAAATTAATAGAAAAAGAACAATCCGTTTTCAGGTGATATAAAAATATAGAAATTTCTCCTATGGATCTTCATGAAAGGATCTTCATTAGGAAATGGAGCAAAACACTTCCTTACCAAAAAATACAACGAGTTCCATGGACTATTTCTTTTATGTCTTCACTATAGTCAGATCGTATTAGTACAAAGCATAATTTAGTAAATGTTGTTATACTAGGAGTCTAAATTAAGAAGTTCTAGAAAACTCCTCTACATGTTTATATGAAAATATGTGAATTTTGCATTCTCCATGAAGTTATAATAAATCAACTAATATTTGCAGTTTATAAAATACTTTCTTATGCATTCTCTACCAAGGCAACTTTCAGGCAGGTGTTATCATCATCTTCATTTTAACACTGAGAGAATTATACATATTAAGTAACTTATACAAGATCTCCTAGCCACGGAATGGGAAACCAATACTGTAATAAAGGATTTTTAACTCTAGAACTTGTCTTCTTAACAGCACACCAAGCTACCATTTCACTACATCTAGCTGACCAAGAAAGTGCTAACACACAGTAATTGTTTATTTCTTTTAACGTTTTATAAACTGTAAAGATATAATGTGTACTAATACTGAATAGAGATTGATGAAATATATATGGCTATGACTACGTACCAACCATCCAAATCAACATATAGAACATTTCCAGTAGCCCAGAAGGTTCTCTTGTGCCTTTTCTTGGCCAACATTTATTCTGCCAGATCAGTTCTTCAACTTCATGTACATGGATTCATACTGTGCATACTCTTTTGTGTCGGGCATCTTTTGCTCAAAAAAATGTCTGTAAGATTCATTTCTAATGTGTATATCATAGCTGGGTATCTTTAAAAAAAAAAAAGCTTTATTGACATTTATTCCACGAAGGATACAACTCACCCATTTAAAGTACAGAGTTCAGTGTTTTCTGGTATTTTCAAAGAGTTATGCAACTGTCACCAAAATCTAATTTTAAACATTTTTAACATCCCCAAAGAAATCCCACACACATCAGCAGTCATTCCCCACTCCCCTCCCAAACCTGCCCAAGTAACCGCTAGTCTACTTTCCATCTCTATAGATTTGCCCAATCTGGATATTTCACATAAATGGATTTATATAATATGTGGTCTTTGTGACTGGCTTTTAATCACTAAGCACCATGCTTTCAAGATTCATCCTTGTTATAGCATAATATCAGTACCTTTAAATGCGGAATACTATTCCAATTTATGAATGTACCACATTGTGTTTATTCATTTACCAGTTGATGGACATTTGGGTTGTTTCAACTTTTTGGCTATTATGAATAATGCTGCCATGAATATTTTTTTTTTTAACATCTTCATTGGAGTATAATTGCTTTACAATGGTGTGTTAGTTTCTGCTTTACAACAAAATGAATCAGTTATATATATACATATGTTCCCATATCTCTTCCCTCTTGCGTCTCCCTCCCTCCCACCCTCCCTATCCCACCTCTCCAGGTGGTCACAAAGCACCGAGCTGATCTCCCTGTGCTATGCGGCTGCTTCCTACTAGCTATCTACCTTACGTTTGGTAGTGTATATATGTCCATGCCTCTCTCTCGCTTTGTCACAGCTCACCCTTCCCCTTCCCCATATCCTCAACTCCATTCTCTAGTAGGTCTGTGTCTTTATTCCTGTCTTACCCCTAGGTTCTTCATGACATTTTTTTCCCCTTAAATTCCAGATATATGTGTTAGCATACGGTATTTGTCTCTCTCTTTCTGACTTACTTCACTCTGTATGACAGACTCTAGGTCTATCCACCTCATTACAAATAGTTCAGTTTCGTTTCTTTTTACAATATTCCATTGTATGTATGTGCCACGTCTTCTATATCCATTCATCTGATGATGGACACTTAGGTTGTTTCCATCTCTGGGCTATTGTAAATAGAGCGGCAGTGAATATTTTGGTACATGACTCTTTTTGAATTACGGTTTTCTCAGGGTATATGCCCAGTATTGGGATTGCTGGGTCATATGGTAGTTCTTTTTGTAGTTTTTTAAGGAACCTCCATACTGTTCTCCACAGTGGCAGTATCAATTTACATTCCCACCAACAGTGCAAGAGGGTTCCCTTTTCTCCACACTCTCTCCAGCATTTATTGTTCCTAGATTTTTTGATGATGGCCATTCTAACTGGTGTGAGATGATATCTCATTATAGTTTTGATTTGCATTTCTCTGATGATTAGTAATGTTGAGCATTCTTTCATGTGTTTGTTGGCAGTCTGTATATCTTCTTTGGAGAAATGTCTATTTAGGTCTTCTGCCCATTTTTGGATTGGGTTGTTTGTTTTTTTTGTTATGAAGCTGCATGAGCTGCTTATAAATTTTGGAGATTAATCCTTTGTCAGTTGCTTCATTTACAAATATTTTCTCCCATTCTGAGGGTTGTCTTTTGGTCTTGTTTATGGTTTCCTTTGCTGTGCAAAAGCTTTGAAGTCTAATTAGGTCCCATTTGTTTATTTTTGTTTTTATTTCCATTTCTCTAGGAAGTGGGTCAAAAGGGATCTTGCTGTGATTTATGTCATAGAGTGTTCTGCCTATGTTTTCCTCTAAGAGTTTGATAGTTTCTGGCCTTACATTGAGGTCTTTAATCCATTTTGAGCTTATTTTTGTGTATGGTGTTAGAGGGTGATCTAATCTCATACTTTTACATGTACCTGTCCAGTTTCCCCAGCACCACTTATTGAAGAGGCTGTCCTTTCTCCACTGTACATTCCTGCCTCCTTTATCAAAGATAAGGTGACCATATGTGCATGGGTTTATCTCTGGGCTTTCTATCCTGTTCCATTGATCGATCTTCCTGTTTTTCTGCCAGTACCATACTGTCTTGATTACTGTAGATTTGTAGTATCATCTGAAGTCAGGGAGCCTGATTCCTCCAGCTCCATTTTTCGTTCTCAAGATTGCTTTGGCTATTCGGGGCCTTTTGTGTTTCCATACAAACTGTGAAATTTTTTGTTCTAGTTCTGTGAAAAACGCCAGTGGTAGTTTGATAGGGATTGCATTGAATCTGTAGATTGCTTTGGGTAGTAGAGTCATTTTCACAATGTTGATTCTTTCAATCCACGAACATGATATATCTCTCCATCTATTTGTATCATCTTTAATTTCTTTCATCAGTGTCATAATTTTCTGCATACAGGTCTTTTGTCTCCTTAGGTAGGTTTATTCCTAGATATTTTATTCTTTTTGTTGCAGTGGTAAATGGGAGTGTTTTCTTGATTTCACTTTCAGATTTTTCATCATTAGTGTATAGGAATGCCAGAGATTTCTGTGCATTAATTTTGTATCCTGCTACTTTACCAAATTCATTGATTAGCTCTAGCAGTTTTCTGGTAGTATCTTTAGGATTCTCTATGTATAGTATCATGTCATCTACAAACAGTGACAGCTTTACTTCTTCTTTCCGATTTGGATTCCTTTAATTTCCTTTTCTTCTCTGATTGCTGTGGCTAAAACTTCCAAAACTATGTTGAATAAGAGTGGTGACAGTGGGCAACCTGGTCTTGTTCCTGATCTTAGTGGAAATGCTTTCAGTTTTTCACCATTGAGGATGATGTTTGCTGTGGGCTTGTCATATATGGCCTTTATTATGTTGAGGAAAGTTCCCTCTATGCCTACTTTCTGGAGGGTTTTTATCATAAATGGGTGTTGAATTTTGTCGAAAGCTTTCTCTGCATCTATTGAGATGATCATATGGTTTTTCTCCTTCAATTTGTTAATATGGTGTGTCACGTTGATTGATTTGCCTATATTGAAGAATCCTTGCATTCCTGGAATAAACCCCATTTGATCATGGTGTATGATCCTTTTAATGTGCTGTTGGATTCTGTTTGCTAGCATTTGTTGAGGATTTTTGCATCTATGTTCGTCAGTGATACTGGCCTGTAGTTTTCTTTCTTTGTGACATCCTTGTCTGGTTTTGGTATCAGGGTGATGGTGGCCTTGTAAAATGAGTTTGGGAGTGTTCCTCCCTCTGCTATATTTTGGAAGAGTTTGAGAAGGATAGGTGTTAGCTCTTCTCTAAATGTTTGATAGAATTTGCCTGTGAAGCCATCTGGTCCTGGGCTTTTGTTTGTTGGAAGATTTTTAATCACAGTTTCAATTTCAGTGCTTGTGATTGGTCTGTTCATACTTTCTATTTCTTCCTGATTCAGTCTTGGCAGGTTGTGCATTTTTAAGAATTTGTCCATTTCTTCCAGGTTGTCCATTTTATTGGCATAGAGTTGCTTGTAGTAATCTCTCATGATCTTTTGTATTTCTGCAGTGTCAGTTGTTACTTCTCCTTTTTCATTTCTAATTCTATTGATTTGAGTCTTCTCCCTTTTTTCTTGATGAGTCTGGCTAATGGTTTATCAAGTTTGTTTATCTTCTCAAAGAACCAGCTTTTAGTTTTATTTATCTTTGCTATCATTTCCTTCATTTCTTTTTCATTTATTTCTGATCTGATTTTTATGATTTCTTTCCTTCTGCTAACTTTGGGGGTTTTTTGTTCTTCTTTCTCTAATTGGTTTAGGTGCAAGGCTATGTTGTTTATTTGAGATATTTCCTGTTTCTTAAGGTAGGATTGTATTGCTATATACTTCTCTCTTAGAAATGCTTTTGCTGCATCCCATAGATTTTGGGTCATCTTGTCTCCATTGTCATTTGTTTCTAGGTATTTTTTAATTTCCTCTCTGATTTCTTCAGTGATCACTTCGTTATTAAGTAGTGTATTGTTTAGCCTCGATGTATTTGTATTTTTTACAGATCTTTTCCTGTAATTGATATCTAGTCTCATAGTGTTGTGCTCGGAAAACATACTTGATACAATTTCGATTTTCTTAAATTTACAAAGGCTTGATTTGTGACCCAAGATATGATCTATCCTGGAGAACGTGCCATGAGCAGTTGAGGAAAATGTGTATTCTGTTGTATTTGGATGGAATGTCCTATAAATATCAATTAAGTCCATCTTGTTTAATGTCTCATTTAAAACGTGTTTCCTTATTTATTTTCATTTTGGATGATCTGTCCATTGGTGAAAGTGGGGTGTTAAAGTCCCCTACTATGAATGTGTTACTGTCGATTTCCCCTTTTATGGCTGTTAGTATTTGCCTTATGTATTGAGGTGCTCCTACGTTGGGTGCATAAATATTTACAATTGTTATATCTTCTTCTTGGATCGATCCCTTGATCATTATGTAGTGTCCTTCTTTGTCTCCTCTAATAGTCTTTATTTTAAAGTCTATCTTGTCTGACATGAGAATTGCTACTCCAGCTTTCTTTTGGTTTCCATTTGCATGAAATACGTTTTTCCATCCCCTTACTTTCAGTCTGTATGTGTCTCTAGGTCTGAAGTGGGTCTCTTGTAGACAGCAAATATATGGGTCTTGTTTTTGTATCCATTCAGCCAATCTGTGTCTTTTTGTGGGAGCATCTCCTCCGTTTACATTTAAGGTAATTATTGATATGTATGTTCCTATTACCATTTTCTTAATTGTTTTGGGTTCGTTATTGTAGGTCTTTTCCTTCTCTTGTGTTTCTTGCCTAGAGAAGTTCCTTTAGCAGTTGTTGTAGAGCTGGTTTGGTGGTGCTGAACTCTCTCAGGTTTTGCTTGTCTGTAAAGGTTTTAATTTCTCCATCAAATCTGAATGAGATCCTTGCTGGGTAGAGTAATCTTGGTTGCAGGTTTTTCTCCTTCATCACTTTAAATATGTCCTGCCAGTCCCTTCTGACTTGCAGAGTTTCTGCTGAAAGATCAGCTGGCAACCTTATGGGGATTCCCTTGTGTGTTATTTGTTGTTTTTCCCTTGCTGCTTTTAATACGTTTTCTTTGTATTTAATTTTTGACAGTTTGATTAATATGTGTCTTGGCATATTTCTTCTTGGATTTATCCTGTATGGAACTCTCTGTGCTTCCTGGACTTGAGTAACTATTTCCTTTCCCATATTAGGGAAGTTTTCAACTATAATCTCTTCAAATATTTTCTCAGTCCCTTCGTTTTTCTCTTCTTCTTCTGGAACCCCTATAATTCGAATGTTGGTGCGTTTATTGTTGTCCCAGAGGTCTCTGAGACTGTCCTCAGTTCTTTTCATTCTTTTTTCTTTATTCTGCTCTGCAGTAGTTATTATCACTATTTTATCTTCCAGGTCACTTATCTGTTCTTCTGCCTCAGTTATTCTGCTATTGATCCCATCTAGAGTATTTTTCATTTCATTTATTGTGTTGTTCATCATTGTTTGTTTCATCTTTAGTTCTTCTAGGTCCTTGTTAAATGTTTCTTGCATTTTGTCTATTCTATTTCCAAGATTTTCGATCATCTTTACTATAATTATTCTGAATTCTTTTCCAGGTAGACTGCCTATTTCCTCTTCATTTGTTAGGTCTGGTGGGTTTTTATCTTGCTCCTTCATCTGCTGTGTGTTTTTCTGTCTTCTCATTTTGCTTATCTTACTGTGTTTGGGGTCTCCTTTTTTCAGGCTGCAGGTTCGTAGTTCCCGTTGTTTTTGGTGTCTATCCCCAGTGGCTAAGTTTGGTTCAGTGGGCTACGTAGGCTTCCTGGTGGAGGGGACTAGTGCCTGTGTTCTGGTGGATGAGGCTGGATCTTGTCTTTCTGGTTGGCAGGTCCACGTCTGGTGGTGTGTTTTGGGGTGTCTGTGGACTTATTATGACTTTAGGCAGCCTCTCTGCTAATGGGTGGGGTTGTGTTCCATCTTGCTAGTTGTTTGGCATAGGATGTCCAGCACTGTAGCTTCCTGGTCGTTGAGTGAAGCTGGCTGCTTGTGTTGAGATGGAGATCTCTGGGAGATTTTCACCGTTTGACATTATGTGGAGCTGGGAGGTCTCTTATGGACAAGTGTCCTGAAGTTGGCTCTCCCACCTCAAATGCCCAGCACTGACTCCTGGCTGCAGCACCAAGAGCCTTTCATCCACACAGCTCAGAAAAAAAGGGAGAAAAAGTAGAAAGAAAGTGTTAGTAGAAATAGAAAGAAAGGAAGAAAGAAAGGAGGGAGGGAGGGAGGAAGGATGGAAGGAAGGAGGGAAGGAAGGAAAAAAAAAGAAAGAAAATAAAGTAAAATAAAGTAAAGTAAGATAAAATATAATAAAGTTATTAAAATTAAAAAATAAATATTAAGAGAAAAAAACGGATGGATAGAGCACTAGGACAAATGGTGGAGGCAAAGCTCTACAGACAAAATCTCACAGAAGTTTACACATACACACTCACATAAAGAGGAAAAGGGGAAAAAATCATAAATCTTGCTCTCAATGTCCACCTCCTTAATTTGGGATGATTCGTTGTCTATTCATGTATTCCGCCGATGCAGGTACATCTAGTTGATTGTGGAGCTTTAATCCGCTGCTTCTGAGGCTGCTGAGAGAGATTTCCCTTTCTCTTCTTTGTTCTCACAGCTCCCAGGGGCTCAGCTTTGGATTTGGCCCCGCCTCTGCGTGTAAGTCGCCTGAGGGTGTCTGTTCTTAGCTCAGACAGGACGGGGTTAAAGGAGCCGCTGATTCGGAGGCTCTGGCTCACTCAGGCCTGGGGCGGGTGGGGGGGGGGGCGGGGCACGCAGTGCGGGGCGGGCCTGCGGCGGCAGAGGCCGACGTGACGTTGCACCAGCCTGAGGCGCGCCGTGCGTTCTCCCGGGGAAGTTGTCCCTGGATCCCGGGACCCTGGCAGTGGCAGGCTGCACAGGCTCCCCGGAAAGGGGGTGTGGATAGTGACCTGTGCTCGCACACAGGCTTCTTGGTGGCGGCAGCAGCAGCGTTAGAGTCTCACGCCCATCTCTGGCGTCCGCGCTGTTAGCCGCGGCTCGCGCCCGTCTCTGGAGCTCCTTTAAGCAGCGCTCTTAATCCCCTCTCCTCGCGCACCAGGAAACAAAGAGGGAAGAAAGTCTCTTGCCTCTTCGGCAGCTCCAGGCTTTTCCCGGACTCCCTCCCGGCTAGCCGTGGCGCACTAACCTCCTGCAGGCTGTGTTCATGCCGCCAACCCCAGTCCTGTCCCTGCGCTCCGACCGAAGCCCGAGCCTCAGCTCCCAGCCCCGCCCGCCCCGGCGGGTGAGCAGACAAGCCTCTCGGACTGGTGAGTGCCGGTCGGCCCTGATCCTCTGTGCGGGAATCTCTCTGCTTCGCCCTCCGCAGCCCGTTGCTGTGCTGTCCTCCGCGGCTCCGAAGCTTCCCCCTCCGCCACCCGCAGTCTCCGCCGGCGAAGGGGCTTCTAGTGTGTGGCAACCTTTCCTCCTTCACAGCTCCCTTCCAGAGGTGCAGGTCCCATCCCTATTCTTTTGTCTCTGTTTATTCTTTTTTCTTTTGCCCTAACCAGGTACGTAGGGGGTTTCTTGCCTTTTGGGAGGTATGAGGTCTTCTGCCAGCGTTCAGTAGGTGTTCTGTAGGAGTTGTTCCACGTGTAGATGTATTTCTGGTGTGTCTGTGGGGAGGAAGGTGATCTCCGCGTCTTACTCTTCCGCTATCATCCCGGAAGCCCTGTGAACATTCTTATACAAGTTTTTGTGTAGACATTTCTTAGGGTCTATCGATAGGAGGGCAACTGCTGTGTTGTTATCTATGGTTAGCATTTTGAGCGACTGCCAAACTGTTTTCCACAGTGGCTGCACCATAATCCATTCCCACCAGCAATGTGTGAGTGTTCCAGCAGTAGCTATTGTGTATCTTTTTGGTTATAGCAGGCCTAGTAGGTGTGAGGTGGAGTCTCGCTGTGGTTTTAATTTACATCTTCCGAATGACTAATGATGAGCATTTTCTATGTGCTTATTGGCTATTTGTATAGCTTTTTTGGAGAAATATCTATTCAGATCATTTACGTATTTTAAAACTTTTTTTAACATCTTTGTTTTTAACATCTTTATTGGAGTATAATTGCTTTACAGTGCTGTGTTAGTTTGTGCTGTATAACAAAGTGAATCAGCTGTGCATATACATATATCCCCTTATCTCCTCCCTCTTGCGTCTCCCTCCCACCTTCCCTATCCCACCCCTCTAGGTGGTCACAAAGCACCGAGCTGATCTCCCTGTGCTATGTGGCTGCTTCCCACTAGCTATCTATTTTACATTTGGTAGTATTTATAAGTCCATGCCACTCTTTCACTTCTGTGTTTTTTATTGTTGAGTTTTAAGTTTCTCTTTGTTTTCCAGATACAAGTCCCTTTTGGGTCTTGATAATATTTTGCCAATATTATCTCCCATTCTGTGTGTTGTCTTTTCACCTTTTTTCCCAGAGTCTGATAATATTTATTTATTATTGTTGAAATATAGTTGACGTACAATATTATGTTAGTTTCAGGTGCACTACCTAGTGATTTGACATTTAAATATCAATACATTATGAAATAATCACCATGATAGGTATAGTACATCTTTCCCCATACAAAGTTACTACAATATTACTGATCATATTCCTTATGCTATATATTACATACCCATGGCTTATTTATTTTATAACTAGAGGTTTCTACCTTTTACACTATCCCCTTCACCTATTTTGCCCTTCTGACACCCAGCCCCTCTGGCAAATACCCGCTTGTTCTCTGTATCTGTGAGTCTTTTCATTATGCTTTGCTTATTTTGGTTTTTAGATTCCACATATAAGTGAGATCATGTACTATTTGTCTTTCTCTGTCTGAGTTATTTCACTTAGCATAATGTCCTCCATGTTGTCTCAAATGGCAAGAACTTCTTTTTGTTTGAGTAGTATTCCATTGCATATACATGCCAGATCTTCTTTGTCTATTCATCTATCAATGGATACTTGAGTTGCTTCTGTATCATGACTATTGTAAATAACTCTGCAATAAATACTGGTGTGCCTCTATCTTCTCAAATTAGTGTTTTTGTTTGCTTTGAGTAAATACCAAGAAGTGAAATTGCTGGATTGTATTTTTCTATTGTTCTATTTTTAATTGCTTGAGGAACCTCCATACTCTTTTCCACAGTGGATGCACCAATTTACCTCCCACCAGCAGTGTATAAGGGTTCCCTTTCCTCACATGCCCACAAATGCTTGTTGTTCATTGTCTTTTTGAAGATAGCCATTTTGTCAGGTATGAGTGGTATATCACTGTACTTTTTTTAAAAAAAAAAATTTATTTATTTATTTGGCTGCATTGGGTCTTAGTTGCAGCACACGGGATCTTCACTGAGGCATGTGGGATCTTTTGTTGCCTCGAGGGCTCTTTGTTGTCCACCCAGGTGGCATGCGGGCTCCAGAGCACGTGGGCTCTGTAGTTTGCGGCACACGGGCTCTCTCATTGAGGCTCACGAGCTCAGTAGCTGTCGCACACCAGGCTTAGTTGCCACACGGCACGTGGGATGTTAGTTCCCCGACCAGAGATCGAACCCGCGTCCCCTGCATTGGAAGGCAGATTCTTTACCACTGGACCACCAGGGAATTCCCTGTCATTGTGGTTTTGATTTGCATTTCCCTTAGGATTGGTGATGTTGAGCATCTTCTCATGTGCCTGTTGGCCATTTGTACATGTTCTTTAGAAAAATGTCTCTTCAGGTCCTCTGCCCATTTTAAAATCAGGTCATTGATTTTTATGTCAATTTGTATATTTTGGATATTAACCCCTTGTCAGATGTCTAAAAATACTTATCTTGTACCCTGCCACATTGCCAAATTTGTTTATTATTTAACCTTTTTTACTGCAGTAAAAAAGATACATTTGGATTATTTTCAGTTTTTGGATATTCTGTATAACACTACTATGAACATTTTTGAACATGCTTTTTGGTGAACATATGTACTTATTTATCTCAGATATATATCTGTAAGTGGAATTTCTGGATCTTACTGTAGTCAACATACCTTCAGTAAAACTGTAAGTCAGTTTGGATGATTTGCTTTTGTTTCCATACTTTGGTTGTAGCGATGGCCAGTTTGAATTATTTATTAGTGATTATGACCTCTATTTATTAGTGATTAATTGGCATTTATCAAAATGGAAGAAATGGAAGTCACTACAAAAGACTGGCTTTAATGTGATGGGTGTTAAGGAGGGTAACAGGGAAGAATCAGAATAAGGGTAGGAGAATATTTAGCTTAAAAAGCACATTCAACAGACTTTGTTTTTCTAACAAACTATAGAAAGTAAAACTTGAAAACATTTCTTAAGAGTGAGAGTCTGATTTAGTAGTCATTTATAGACACTGTTTAAACAGAAATATCATATTAGCTTCTTTCCTACTTGCCTAGTTTAGAGGTCAGTTCTTTCCTCTATAGCTAAGTCTCATCTGAAATCTAGTCTTCAGTGTTGCATTAACAGTAGTTAAAAGTCAAAGTAGTTTACTTAAATGTAAAGGAATAAGTTTAAAGAAGTAACTTAAACACTATTTTCCCCACATTGCTCCACTTCTCTGATGAAGAGGATCAGAAAGACGAAACAAAAATTTTTACTGGAAAAACTAACTAAAGAATGGTAGTGAGGTTAAAATTTTCTTGCTTGAACAAAATCCCAGCCTATTTGAGGGAACCTTGAACAGGTTATCCAGAATCTTTTTGCATGGGAGGCAATGAAAAAAAATCATGAAAATGTCTTTTAAACTTTAACTAAAAATAGGTAAAACTATACATTTCAACTTTGGCAGGATTTCAGCTCTTAATGAGAAATGAAAAGGAAGCCAAATTTGAAGAAAAATTGTTAACTGTATTTAAAGTTTGAGTAATTTATTTTGTGGGAACTTTATAGAACATTTTGACAGTATTTTTGGATACAGATGATGGATTAAAGTTCTTTTAAAAGTCAACATAGTTAATTATTTGAAAGTTTAAAATGTTCTTGAGTTTAAGGGCATTGTTTCTGTTATCATCATTTATATTTATTTTTCTATGCTTCTTTTCCTAACCTTTTATTTTGGGGTGATGAAAATTATGCCCCACCCAAAATTACTAAGATCTTTAACAGACTCAGCTTTTCCCTGAGCTCCTCACAATGACCTTGGGAGTGAACGAAGCAGATGGGAACACTTCTCTCATCCCAACTTGTGACTTGATTATTAGCCACAGAAGCCTATGACCTTGAACTTAGATACATATTTAAACATTTGCTAAAGTATGGTTGATAAAAAATTATACTCGCTGATCTTTGTGTTGAGAAACACCAGGCGATAGCTTTTTGAAGTGAATATTATATATTACAGACACACTTAAAGTCCAATTGTGTAAAGTAATTTTCTACAATATATGAGTATTTGCCGGAAATAACATAATCAAGTAAAAACAAAAAAGTCAGGTTTCTTATACAGATAGGGCCAGGTCTGTGAGATTTTACTGTAGGTGTGATTCCTGACTGTGAGGCCATAGTGCCCTTGAAACCATCAACGGATGCGGCACCCTTCAAAGGGACACCTTGTCTGAAACATTAGCTTCTCTGTCTTCTCAGAGTGTTGAATAGGATATTTTTAACACGCACACAAAAACAACACATTTCTAGAAAATGGAAAATGACCTTAAATTCTTCCTCTACTCTGTAAATAGCATAGACAGTTGAAGGAGTTACTTGGAATCTCTCAAGTCAGAAATTGAATTATTGTCCTTCTTGGAGGAAAAGTAATGAAACATCATAAGGAAAAATCTTGGGTGAAGTTCTTCTTCGTAATGATAGAGAGTAACTTGCAAGGTTGAATTATTCTTTCACAGATTTAAAAAAAAAATTCAGCTCTATCCAGTAGCTACTCATATATGTACAAATCAAACTCTATGATGAACATACGGCTTGTGAAGAAGAAAGTGACTCTGAATGTAGATACTTTACAACATAGAATGAAGATACTGCGTTAGTTTTTAAAAAAATTAATCATCAGCTTTTTTTTTTTGACTGAAAAAGGCCTTTGAGAGTATTCCCTTAAGGAAATAAAGAGACTCACAAGGGATCCAGAGACTTTTTTTTGTCCGTTTTATGACCTAAGTGGCTTGAACTTTCACCAAGGAGGTATATAGTAAAATTTCTACCGGAAGTAGCCTGAACATATACCACCAAACTCTATAAAATCAATTTAATTTTATCTAAATGGACAATCAAGATACGAGTCAGTGACACAGGTAGATAAAACAATTTAGACAAGGGACCTGTTTGGGTTGGTAGCAGGGTCTTGAGAGTACAGATGGAAGTATTTCAAGAATAGGAGTAAAACTTTAATACTAAAAGTGACACATAGCATTAATATTGGTAGATTTGGATTTTTCCCTGCATACAGAAATGTTTTAATTCACAATACCTTCTATGAAATTGACACATAACTCTTTTCACTCTTTGCAAGGAATTTGTTCAGAAATTGAGAATATCCGTAATGAATGAAAATATCTATTATGAATGCACTTATGCATATCTATTATGAATATGAATCTATTATGAATGCACTTAGTATAGCTATCTAAAGAAGGAACAATAAAATTTACTGATGACAACTTCAGCCTTCTCTAAATTATTCATTTTTAAAAATTCAAAGTCAAGAAGATTAAAAAAGAGAAAAATAGTGAAAGAAATTAAACAGAATTTTTGTTTGACAGTCATTGGAGACCAGTGATTGGAAGCACTTGGTGCAGTGTGTCCTACAGAGGACTTTTACAATTTTATTTATTTTTTGGTTGTTTTTTAAAGCCCTTCACCCTTTCAATGCTGCTTAAGGACACACAAATGTCAAACTGCTGTTGAAGTACTTTCCTAACTGGAGGAAGAAGTTTTGAAAAGAAAGTTGCATTTTTTATTTTGAGGTTAATTTGTGCTTTTATTAGCCAGTATTACTTAACTATAGTGGCCTGCAAACTTTTTTGATCTAAAAAATACATTTTACATCACAGTACAACAAGCACACACATATATAATATGTATACATATATAAAAATGAAACAAAAGTTTTGCCAAAAACTTCTACCCTGAGTGTTAATTTTTTTGAGTTTTTTTTTTTTTTTTTTTTTACGCAGTTTCAGGTTTATAACAAAATTGACAGCAAGATACAGAAATTCCCTATATACCCCCTCCCCTCACATGCATAGCCATTATCAACAGAGTGGTACTTTTTTTTTTTTTAAACCAAGGATGAACTGCATTGACACATAATCACCAAAGTTCGCAGTTCACCTTAGGGCTCACTTTAGTGAATTGAATCCTGTTGCACATTCTATGGGTTTGGACAAAAGTAGGATGACATACATCCGTCACTATAATGTCATTCAGAGTATTTTCACTGCTCATAAAAACTTCTGTCCTCTGTGTATTCATCTCCCCTCACCCCCCAAACTCTTGGCAGCCACTGATCTTTTTGTTGTCTCCATAATTTTGCCTTTTCCAGATTGGCATATACAATCTATTTTTCTTTTTCTTTTTCTTTTCCTTGAAAAGAGAGGTTTGAAACCTCTATGTCTATAAGACCACCCATGGCCTACCCACGCATGGACCGGACAGGCTCTAGGTGGCAAACTCCCCCACTGAATACTGTAGTTTTCCTTCCGATATTGAGCCCTGTCCCACTGGTCCTGCCCAGCAGCCACGTGGAGGTTCAGGGGACACGTGTCGGGTATTTGTTCATAGGAAGGCCACAAATTTTGTGCCCCTTATCACAATGAACCCAGATTCCTGTCTGGTGTGTTGTAAACAGAACAGCCATATTTCTTCAGGCCCCCTGCTCTGAGCACACCCCAGAGAGTTGCATTTTTAATTGACTAAATTAAATCTTATTTCAAATTTTAGGAAAGAATCCTCTCATTTTTCTTCTAGGGTCTGATTTTTTGGGGTTTTTTTCCCCTGACAGCGGAAGGTGATTCTGGAGGAAAATACGGTTTAGGAGCAGAGTGTGAGGAATCTCTGATTTATTAGTGTACTATGTGTTAGTTAACATTTCCTACTTAGCATTTCTAATTCAGGAAACAGATGGCCCCTCAGAGGACTGAAAATTTTAGCAAAGATTCTTTTTACAGTTTTGTGGGCAGGGTTAAGGAAAACAAAAAAGAGATGGGGAGGATCGAGATCCTAGCAAGAGCTGGAAGACTGTACTTCCAAGTGATGCAGGAAGCTGTCAGTGAACACAGAGGCAAGAGCTGTGAAGTGGTTTCACCAGAAAGGAGCTGCAGTGCGGAGATGAGACCTGCTTTCCCCTCTCTGCGACTGCTGGCTCCTACTCGGATGGATGAGGGGCTGGAAGCAGAGCTGGGAGATTGGGGGACAAGAGGGAGAGAGAAGCCACAGTGATCCCCTCTGCCTCTTTCAGGCTGCAGTTCCCCTTGGCGCCCCTGGTCCCAGCTGCTGTCTGGTGATACGCCCCTTCCCCACTCAGCAGTGGGAGTGGGTTCTTTCTGACGCTGGTGTCTGAGTTGCTCACTGTACGATCTTGCTGTTCAGCTCTTCCGTCACTTTTGAAACTAATCCACCACTTTCATTTTCTCCATTTGAAAAGCTAAAAATCGTTTATCTTTCCGTTTGATCCTGATACATACTTTACATTTTTAATTGCTATTTTGAGCCATGTCATATTTTTCCTTATATTGTCTTATCTATAGTCTTATATCTTCTTATCTATAGTCTATATCTTATCATCTATTTGGTATTGCTGGTGTAGAGGAATGAGTTTTTAATCTAATTTTTAAATGTTTTATACAATTTTTAAACGTTACTTTCCCTTTACAGTTATTACAAAACGTTGGCTATATTCCCCGTGTTGTACAACATCATTATAGCCTATCTTACACCCAACAGTTTGTACCTCCCCCTCACCCCCCCTTTGTTGCCCCTTCCCCCGGTAACACTAGTTTGTTCTCTATATCTGTGAATCTGCTTCTTTTTTGTTATATTCACTAGTTTGTGGAATTTTTTTAGATTCCACATACAAGTGATATCATACAGTATTTATCTTTCTCTGTCTCTTATTTCACTTAGCATAATGCCCTCTAAGTCCATCCATATTGCTGCAAATGACATTATTTTGTTCTTTTTTATGGCTGAGTAAGTATTTCACTGTATACATGTACCACATCTTCTTTATCCATTCCTCTGTTGATGGACAGTTAGGTTGTTTCCATGTCTTGGCTGCTGTAAATAGTGCTGCTGTGAACACTGGGGATGCATGTATCTTCTTCAGTTAGTGTTTTTGTTTCTTTCAGATGTATACCCAGGAGTGGGATTGCTGGATCCTATGGTAGCTCTATTTTTAGTTTTCTGAGACACCTCCATACTGTTGTCCACAGTGGCTGCACCAGTTTACATTCCCACCAACAGTGCACAAGGGTTAGAGGAATAACTGTATATCTACCAATCTGGCTGTACTCTGTCATTAATTTAAAGGTTTATTGATTCTTCTGTGTGTTCAATGGAAATAATCATGTCTGGGAAATAATGCTTACACCTCTTATTTCTTTTGCTTTGCATATACCATTGGACAAGACTTTAAGTCCTATGTTTGATGGTCGTGGTGGCAGCATTCTTTTCCGGATTACAGTCTTTATTGGAATGTGTCTATGGTTCTTCCATTTTGGCATATTGTTTGTTACTGTTTTTTTAGATATACAGATATTTATAAATTTAGGAAGCTTCACTCTATTTCTAGTTTTCTGGGTGTTTTAATAAAAAAATAATGATAAACATTTACCATTACTTTTTCGGCATCTATTGAAGTAATCATACCGTTTTCCTTCTTTAATTCCTTACTGTGGAATGTTGCACTGATAGATTTCCTGATATCAAAACTTTCTTGCATTACTGGGATAAACCCTACTTATTCATGACTTTTTAAAAAAACAATATTGTTGATGACATTAGCTAGAAGGTTTTGTTCTGTCATCTATTTAATTAACTTTGGATCCATGTTCATAAGTGAATGGGATATTTAATTTTCTTGTCAGCATGCTACCTTATTAATGTTTTCAAAATAACAGCTTTTGATTTTATTAATCTTCATGATTATTTCTGTGTTTTTATTTAATTATTTTACTTGTTTTTACTATTGCCTTCCTTCTAGTTTCATTGGATTTTCTGTATTGCTCTTTTCCCAACTTCCTTCACTGTTAATTTAAAAAAATATTTTCTGCTTTCTGCTGTATTCATTTAACAGCTATAAATTTCCTACTGCATATCACTTTAGCCCTGACCTAAAATTTTTGATAAAATGTTTCCATAGTTTTCCACCTCTTAGTGATTTTAGACTTCCCTTATGATTTTTTTCCTTTGGTGGAGGGGCTAGTTAGTGGCAAGTTATTTAGTTTCTATACATATGCAGCTTTTAAATTTATTGTTTTGTTATTGTTCTCCAATTTCTTCCTAATGTTCAGATAATATAATAGATTTGGTATTAATTTTTTTAATTTAATTTTTTTCTAGCTTTAATGAGGTATTATTGACAAATAAAAATTGTGTATACTTAGCAGTACAATGTGATTTTTAAAGTTGTACAACATGATGATTTAATCTATGTATATACTGTGAAATGATTACTACAATCAAGTTAATTGACACATCCATGAACTCACATAGTTACCACTTTTTGTTGTTGTTGTTGAAGTATAATTAACCTAAAACACTATGTTAGTTTCAGGTGTAAAATACAGTGATTCAGTATTTCTATCCATTACACAATGATCACCATGATATGCCTGGTTACCATCTGTCACCAAAGTTATTACAATGCTATTGACTATATTCCCCATGCTATATGTTTCATTCCTGTGACTCATTTATTTTGTAACTGGGAGTGTGTACCTCTTAATCTCTCTCACCTATTTCACTCATCCCCTCCATGTCCTGATATTAATTTTTTAAAATTTATTGGGGTTTTCATTGTGTTGCTCTACATAATTAATTTTTGTGAGTGTTCTCTATTACAAGAAATCTGTTTTCTCTCTTTCTTGGGTGTCAACTTTCATATAGATCTATACATTAGTTTTGATAGCTATTTTCCCCCTATTTTTGCTACGTTTAATTTATTTGGTTCTGAGAGAAACATGTTGAAATCTTCAATTCCAATTCCAATTGTTGATGTATCTGTTTTTCACTTTCTTTCTCTCAGTTATTCCTCTACATTTTTTGAGTCTATATTCTTAGGTGCATATGTTCATGCTTTTCCATTTTCTAGCATATATTTTTGCTCTTTATCTTTTATGCCTTGATCTTTATTTTGTCTGATATTAACATTGCTACTTAGGCTTTCATTTGATTTGCATTCTACTTTATTAATCTTGATGTCATAAAGGTACTGTCCTATATTGGTTCTAAAAGTTTTGAAATTTTGCCTTTTATGTATAAATCATTAATTCACCTGGAATTGATTTTTATACATGGTGTGAGATAGGGATCTAACTTCACCTTTTCTCCACAGAGTCAACCATCTATTTGTTTCCCACTGATCTGAAATGTCAGCTCTGTTAAATAACAAGTTTCCACATACATGTTGTACTGGTTCTGGGATCCCTATGCAGTTCTATTTGTCTATCTTTGCACCAAATACGTTGGTCTTACTTATTAGTTTTATACCGAGTCTTAATATCATGTACAACAAGTCTTCCTAAGAGTTTTTTTTCCTCCTGAGTGTTCTTTGTGAGTACCTTGGTCCTTTGTTCTGCCATATAAGTTTTAGAAAAAGCTTGTTGAGCTACAGAAAATCTTGTTTCTTTTCTGGAATGCCTCAAACTAGCATCTTGACAATATCACATCTTCTACTCACGAACATGACTGTTTTCCTTATGTGTTGTGGTACTCTTTAATGTTATTTGCTAAATTTTCATAATTCTTTGCATACCAGGGATCACTTAGGGCACTGAACTGGAGTCTGTTCTTGCCATCACTGCCCAATTCGTTGTAGGGCTAAAGTGATAAACACACGACGAGATGACTCCCTCTGTATAGCATGCCTTAGTCACCTTGAGCTGCCAAAACAAAATGCCATAGACTGTGTGGCTTAAACAACAAAAACTTATTTTCTTAGTTTTGGGGAGGCTACAAGTCCAAGATGGAGGGGCCAGCTGATTGGATTTCTGGTTAAAGCTCTCTTCCTGGCTTGCACACAGCTGCCTTCTCACTGTGTCCTCACATGGTGGGGAGGGAGAGAAGGGGAGGGAGTGAGGGGTGGCGGGGGAAGGGAAGAGAGAGAAAGCTCTCCAGTGTCTCTTCTTATAAGGACACTAATCCTTTGGGATCACAGCTCCACTCTTATGACCTCATTTCAACTGAATTACCTCCATAAAAGCCCTGTCTTCAAAATTAATCACAGTGGAGGCTGGGGCTTCAACATATGAATTTGGGGGAACACAATTCAGTCCACAGCCTACCAGGCTCTCCCTCCTGTACTCTTTGTTTCTTAGGACTAGAGGTAAAAGGCACCGCCCAGCTACAACCCTCCCCCAGCTGAACACCTTCCTAGTCCCCAGTCCTACCATGTTCTGGCAGCTAAAGTTTCAGTATGGTTGTAAAAAATCAAAAGTTCTTCCTCTGGAAACCCTGAAAGGCAGAATCATGGAAAGTGGAAAAGGGATGAAGTATTTACTCCATTCTTTCCACCCTTTTAAGCAGGAAGGGATGCTCTACCCCATGGGGCAAAGCATCAGTTGCTCACACTCTGGTTTTTCTCCATCCAGTTCCGTAGCTTTATAGTTAGGAACTCCTTCCGGACGCTGGCCTTCAATCAGTTGTATTCATTTTCATCATGGTTGTAAGCTTTTCTAACTTCGAAGATAGTTAGTTGGAAGGCAAAGAGGCTAGCTCAACACCCTTTTAAATGGAAATGCCCAACTTTACCAGTTGTCACATGAAGTAAATTTATGTTGTTTGGCCACCAAAAAATAAAAACAGAACACCCAGGATACTGGGTGTTGAAATAGGAATTTTTATGAGTGTTTAAATAAGATCCATATTTTCAGCCATAGCTATTTTTCCTTTTTTTTTGTGGGCATGTTATCAATACCACAGGCCAAATAAATGAAGAGAATCCTGTCAGAATCACGTATGATATTGAAATGGGTGTTTTTCAAGATTTTACTGTTTTTCTTTATTTATCCCGAGAGTATAGTATCAGTAGTTCGGTTAAATGCTTTCCTGAGGGTGAACTCTTTTGTGGTTTTGATCAACAGAAATTCTTTTTCAACTATATATGATATTATGTGTTGATAATCTAATACAAAAATATTTCCATAGTTTCCAGTGTTGATAATAAATAATTCATACAAATATGTTTTATCTTTCATATTTTGAGGACTGAGATAGGGTTTTTCTAAACTGAAAAAAAAATCCGTCTTTTTAGGGGCCAAAGTTTATCTTGATAAACTCTTGCAGTGAGGGAGGACTTGCCTTACTGTAATGACGCATAGTATAGCATTTTAAGAACAAAGACTTAGCAGTCAGGCACTTCTATTTAACTTTGAGTGAATAATTAAAGATTTCTAAATGTTAGCGTTCTAAGACATAAACTGTAAATTATAGTAATACCTACCTTATAGCACTCTTTTGACGCGTACAAGACTTATTTAGCATAGTGCTTGCCATAAATGGACATCCCTTAAAAGTTGGCTATTGTTAAGTATTACTGCCTTGTGAATTATACCAGAGATTCAATGAAGTTTTCTACTTATATGTCTTCTAAAACAGTATTTTCCAAACCAAATGATACTACATACTAAGAAGCTTTCTACACACTGGATCTGTAAGTAAGAAAAAAAAAAAACCTAAACGTAACTAGTTTCGATGAAGGATGTCTTGGAGGGGACTTAGAAAATCATAAAATCTCCTTGCTCCTTGAAATCTTAGAGGATGATGGCCAATCACATTGCGATCATGTTATTTTTCCTGTATTGAGAATGAAAGTTCATACAGCTTTTGGAAACAAGGCAATCAATAGCCATTTCTTAGTATTTCCATCCTAAACCAATTAGGAATACACAGTATAAGCTCTTGTTAGAGATCAGTCGGAATTTGGTCCTTCTGGGAATTTCAAAGATCTAGTTCTCATCTCAAACATCTGGTTTTGACCTCAAATGACAAAATGGAAGAATTATTCCAATAAAGATATCTGCTCTCCTGTGCTAATCTAAAGAGCAACACACATCAGCTTGTTAGTATGTAGTATCATTTGGTTTGGAAGATACTGTTTTAGAAGACATCAGTCTGATTTTTTTCTTCTGCATGGGTCTCCTGACTGGAGAAGCAATGGTAGATGCACCAGGTTAGACCCACACATGAGGGCACTTTGTGCTGTGAAAGAAAGATGGATAAAGGCTTCTGGTAGCAATGTCTCCTCTCTTCTACTGCCCTGCCTGTAGGTACCTGCACCCAGACCTTTTCATCAGAAGTTGGTTTAATGATTCTCAGTGGCCATTTGATTATGCCTCATAGGGATATTCCCTCTACTCGAGCGGTTTATTAAATTATTCTTATCACTGACCACACACACTATTTTTCTGGTTAGTTGTTGCTGTATAACAAACTACCTCAAAACTTAAAACAATGACCATTTTATTTTTTCATGATTTTTGTGAGTCAGGAATTTAGGCAGGATTGGGTGGGCTGATTCTTTTTTTGTTTTTTTAATATTTATTTATTTGGCTGCGTCGGGTCTTAGTTGCAGCAAGCGGGATTTTCGTTGAGGCATGTGGTATCTTTTGTTGCGGCACACAACTAGGGCTTATCTCTAGTTGTGGTGTGCGGGCTCATTAGTTGTGGCGCGAGGGCTTAGTTGCCCTGCAGCATGTGGGATCCTAGTTCCCCAACCAGGGATGGAACCCTTGTCCCCTGCATTGGGAGGTGGATTCTTTACCACTGGACCACCAGGGAAGTCCCTGGGTGGGCTGATTCTTGACTGGAGTCCCTCGGTGGCATTCAGCTAGTAGCTCGTCTGTTCTAGAGGGTCCAAGACATGCCAGCTGCCTTAACAGCTGGTGTAAAGCCCCTCTATGGGGTCTCTACAGTTGGGTAGATGGACTTTTTACATAGTTGATGACTTCCCTAGAATGAATGTTCCGAGAGAAGAAGATAGAAAGAGGAAAACTTCTTCTGACCTGGTCTCTGAAGTCACCCAGGATTATTTCCACCTCTTTCTATTAGTAAAAAGTGAGTCACAGACCCAGCCCAGATCTAAAGAGAGGGTGGATGAATACACAAGATCATGAATGCTGAGGACATGGTTCATTGGGTGGCTGTCATTAAAGACGAGTTCCTCTGAGAGGAGTATGGATAAAAACAATTCTTTCAATACTGATATAATTCCAGCGATGGTTTTGTAAGCCTTTATCATTGGCACCTTGGAAACCACCTGGCTGTCCTTCTCCTTATTCAGGCTCTGTTCATGCCAGTAACCTGTACTAGTTGCTGCAGGGTATGCTGACAGTCTTCTTGGTGGGAATTTGGTTAACCTGAGTTCAAGAGCCTGACTGCCATGTGTGACTGATCAAAGAATCTAAGTTTGCAATACTGAAGCTCAGATCACCTGCTGTACTCCCAGTCCCATGAAAATCTAGCTGGAATTCTCAGCTAGCCCAGTTCATTACCATAGAGCTCTGACGCCATGTTTAATATATAACATTGCTCCAGTTTTAGACATCACTGTAATTCATATCTTAAATAATTGTTGCACAGCATCTGGAGATACTTCTGTCGTTGCTATTTATTATTGAAATACTCTTCTTCCTGTTCTCCCTGCTTCTGTCCTTCCTCCTACAGTTTAATCTGCTAGAAATCAATATAGTTGCTTATAGTAATCTCTCATGATCCTTTGTCCTTCTGCAGTGTCTGTTGTTACTTCTCCTTTTTCATTTCTAATTCTATTGATTCGAGTCTTCTCCCTTTTTTTCTTGATGAGCCTGGCTAATGGTTTGTCAATTTTGTTTATCTTCTCAAAGAACCAGCTTTTAGTTTTATTGATCTTTGCTATCGTTTCCTTCATTTCTTTTTCATTTATTTCTGATCTGATCTTTATGATTTCTTTCCTTCTGCTAACTTTGGGGGGTTTTTTGTTCTTCTTTCTCTAATTGCTTTAGGTGTAAGGTTAAATTGTTTATTTGAGATGTTTCTTGTTTCTTGAGGTAGGATTGTATTGCTATAAACTTCCCTCTTAGAATTGCTTTTGCTGCATCCCATAGGTTTTGGGTCATCGTGTTTTCACTGTCATTTGTTTCAAGGTATTTTTTGATTTCCTCTTTGAGAAATCAAGTGATCTTTTAAAAATCCTGCAGATCATGACAGTTCTCCGCTTGGAGACCTTCAGTGGCTGCTCTTCTTATTTAAGTAAAATCCAAAGTTCTTACAGTGATTTATGAGGCCATATGTCATCTACACCCCTTTATTCTCCTTGTTCTTATATATTTGTTCATCCAACCATTCATTCAGCAAATATTCACTTAGTACCTCCTATACGTTAGACACTGTCTCATGTGCAGAGAGTATAGCAGTGACCAAAGTGGAGAAAAATACCTGTCCTTGTGAAGTTCCCCCCTCACTCACTCTTCTTCATACATATGGCTGTCCTTGCTGTTCTGGAACATTCCAAGCACCGTCCCATCTCTGAGCCTTTGTGTTTGTTATTCTCTCTGCTTGGGACCCCATACCATATTATTTTCCCCCCTGTTATTAATACTTATCACCATATGACAAACTATCCGTTTGATTCCTTGCTTTTTATGTGGCTCTTTCCACTAAAATGCAAGGTCTATAAGGACAGAGCTCAACTGTGTTGTCAATAAATGCTTGTTGAATAAATTTTGGGATTCAGTAATGTGAATTCTGTTAACAAAAAACCAAATAGCTCCTCAATAATTACACGTCTCCTTCTTGTCTGTATTTTTAATTTATCTATAGACCGTTTAGCTACAGATTAGATTACATTCAGTGATTTGAATTCCTTCTCTCAAGGTTAGCCTAAAGAAGCCTAAAGAAAGAGGCAGCAGAAGCCCGACTCTGTGGTTTTACAGGACCATTTAAAGCCTCATTTGTATTTCATTAAGAGAAAATATATGGAAGAAGGATCTTGATTCATCATCCTTAGATTATCCATATTTTCATATTCATGGGTCATGCTAACTCCCAATTTATTCAGTTAGGCAGTGAAACAGCAAATGTTGGTTTACTTTAATTAAAAAGCTACTCAAGTTAAACCAACACCAGTTAAAGTTCCATTACATGAAATGGACCATTATACGTCACGTAGTAACTACAATGATACAGACACAATGGAGAACTGAACAGCACTTAAAAAAAAAAATTTGTCACTGGAGATTCTTAAATTGATTGACTCAGCCACAAAATACCACTTATTTGTCATTCAGAGAATTTAGATAATGCCTTGGTAGGCCATGCTGCCTACGTAGACAGATTTATTTCAATCTTTTCTACCCTTAACTTTTAAGTTACATAAGATTTTGAGCTATTTTAACAATATTAACTCAAAAAAAGGAAAAAAGTTATAATGGATGCTGAGTTCTGGTAGATCTGAAGCAGTATTAAGTAAATTATAATTATTATTCATGAATGAAATATTAATATCATTGATAATTTCACACAGGATGCGGCAAATCAAGGCTGCAGGACAAATCTGCCTACCGCTTATTTTTGTTCAGCCTGAGAGCTAAGAATGGTTTTTATATTTTTAAGTGGCTGGAAAAAAATCAAATGGAGAACATTTCATGACATGTGAGCATTATATGAAATTCAAATTTCAGTGTCCATATATAAAGTTTCACTGGGACACAGTCCCAACTGTTTGTTTCCATATTGTCTGCTTTCGCGTAAAGTTGAGTAGTTTCAAGAGGGATAATTTGGCCCCCAAAGCCTAAACTATGAACTATCCGGACTTTTTCAGAAAAACTTTGCAGACTCTGATTTAGTACACTGATTGCCCCAGATTTTCTCAGTAGACCACGTGCATCAGAATCAAGTAAAGAAAAACAAAGTACAGATTTGCCATCTCTCCCTTGGACGGTCCTGCTCAGTGGCCGTGGAGCAGTTTCAGGTTCTTTCGGGGAGTCCATAGCATTGGGGTGGGGACTCCCTGACTCACTTCACGTGTCCTTCTAGTAAGGGCAGTGTGGGATTATTTCCTTGTTCATTCTGTGCATTATTGCACATAACATTTTCAGAAGGCAGACTCTCTCGTTAGTCTTGACAGCACACATTTTACTCAGGGTTTATTTGGTTTACATCTTTAGAGCATTTTTAGTTACATGCTTGTGTTAATATGGTAATTTAAATAGGGTAATATAATTTAAAGAGACAGAAATCCATAAAGTGATATCGTAGATTAAACTACTCACCATGGAAAACAGATTAAGTATCAGTATTCATAAGCAAAACTAGTTTCCCATTAATTTAGATTTGAAGTGAAGATGGTCCGCTATTATGAATTATGCCTGGAGAAAAAAGGGGATTCGGTTCATATGTTGAATAAAACATGGGTATCTGTATTTCAGTGCATTACACGGAAGCAAAGATATTAATCTATCACTCTATATCAAGTCTAGGTGAGGGGTTTTGATCTGAATCCTTTAAAACAAAATTAGTAATGCGCTAGGAACCTGGAAATCCTCACAGACTGGGCTTTCTTTCAGCCTCTCATTTTGGCTCTATTTAATATCGCTGTAACGCATCTATCCCACGAAGATAGTTATACTTTATAATGTTGTTATTTTATTCAGAGATTGTTTATCAAAAGGCTTACTTTTAAGGTAAAAATGTTTTCTTGATGATGGTGCATATAAACAATAAATAAATGTTAACTCAATATGATTTGTATGACTTTTTAAATAAAGGGCGAGAAAGTGAACACTAACTCTGCTCTTGCCATCTTGTTCTAAAACAGAGCTAGAAGAATATTCATTTCAGCTCTGTAGATTTGTTTTTTTTTTTCTAAAGGTTCAATGCCCTTTGGCCATTCTTTATTATTTAATTATTTATTTATTTTTATTTTCGGCTGTGTCGGGTCTTAGTTACGGCACGCGGGATCTTCATTGTGGCATGCAGGATCTTTTTGTTGTGGCGCACGGGCTCTTCGTTGCTACGTGTGGTCTTCTCTCTAGTTGTGGCACGCGGGCTTCTCTCTAGCTGTGGTGTGCGGGTTTTCTCTCTCTCTCTCTCTAGTTGTGGCGCGGGGACCCCGGAGCATGTGGGCTCTGTAGTTTGCGTCATGTGGGCTGTCTAGTTGAGGCACGCGGGCTCAGTAGTTGTGGCGTGTGGGATTAGCTGCCCCGCGGCATGTGGGATCTTAGTTCCCCAACCAGGGTTGGAACCCACGTCTTCTGCACTGGTAGGTGGATTCTTTACCACTGGACCACAAGGGAAGTCCCTGTTTTGTTTTTAGATAAACTTTTATCTAATTAAAAATTTCATTGAGATAACTGTAGAGTCACATGCAGCATTAGGAAATTATACAATGAGCCCATGCACTATTTAGTAGTTTCCTTTACTGGAGATATTTTGCAAAGCTCAATTAAATATCACAGTATAGATATTGATATAGCTATGGCCTACCTGCCTGATTCATATTCTCCTAGTTGTACTTGGATCCTTCATGTGTGTGTTTAGTTCTATACAGTTTTATCACATACATAAAGTCACTCCTGATCTTTTATTATTGTTTATTTTATTTTTTTTAACATTAACTGTATATATATAAATATTTTTTGGCTGTGCCGTGCAGCTTGTGAGATCTTAGTTCCCCAACCAGGGATCGAACCTATGCTCCCTGTACTGGAAGTGTGGAATCTTAACCACTGGACCGCCAAGGAATTCCCTCTTTTATTATTGTTTAAATTGATGTTTGCCTGATATATTTTTCCATTTTTAAAATTTCAACCTATCTATGTTGAATTTGAAGTGAGTCTCTTATAAATAGCATGTAACTGCATCATTTAAAAAATCCACTCTTTAATCTGTTTTTTGATTGATGTATTTAAATTGTTTACATCCCAGTAATTATTGATATGATAAATTGCTTGCCATTTTATTTATATACTTTTTTTGGTTTGTTTCCTCTGGTTCCCATTCCTATGTTTCTCTTTCCTTGCCTTCCTATGAGTTACTTGAACATTTTTAGAATTCCATTTTGATTTACTTACAGTGTGTTTGAGTGTCTCTCTTTGTGTAGCTTTCAGAGTGATTGCTCTGGGTACAATATGATACATACATGAGACTGATCACAGACTACTGGTGTCAATATTTTACCACTGTCGGTGAAGTATGGAAAGCTCACTTGCATTTAGATTCCTTTACCTAACTTAATTTAAATATCATTATATTGATTACCAGATGGTTTATGTATTTTGTTTTAATCATCAAATATAGTTCATAAAACTCATGAGAAAAATGATAGTTTATTGTATGAACCATATTTCTGGTCTCTCTGTGGTTCTTGCTTCCTGATGAAGAAGAAAACTTTGTTTCTTTATTTCCTCATTTTATTTTTGTTTGAAGAATTTCCTTTAATCTTTAAGGATAAGTCTGCTAGTAACAAAATCTTTTAACTTTTCTTCACCCGAGAATGTCTTTATTTCCCCTTTACTCCTGAAAGATAGTTTTGCCAATGTAGTAGGTTGAATAGTGGTCCTCAAAAGGTGTGTCTATGTCTTAATCCCCAGGACCTGTGAATGTGACCTAATTTGGAAAAGAGGTTTTATAGATGTAATTAAGGTAAGCATCGTGAGATGAAATCATTCAAGTGGAACCTAACTTCATTGAAAATTATCCTTATAAGAGACAGAATAGGGGAAAGAGAGACAGATGTGAAGGTAGAGAAAGAGGTTGGAGTTATGCAGCCCTAAGCTAAGGGTGCCTGGAGCCACCAGAAATCAGGAGAAGCAAAGAATGAACTATCCTCTAAGCCTCAGAGGGTGTACAGACGTTTCGATTTTGGCCTTCTGTCCTCCAGAATCACGAGGAATAAATTTCTGTTGTAAGCTTCTCAGTTGGTTACAGCTGCCCTAGCAAACTAATATAACCAAATATAAATTTTGTGGTTGACAGTTCTTTTTTTCAATATTTGAAAATTGTTGTGCCACTTCTTTCTGGTTTCCATGGGTTCAGATGAGAAATCTGTTGTCATTCAAAAAGGCATTTCTCTGTCAGTAATATGTTATTTCTCTCTGGCTGCTTTTAAGATTTTTTTTCTTTGTTTTTCGTTTTCAGAAGTTTAATAATCACGTATCTTGTCATGGATTTGGGTTAATCTTGTTTGGGATTCACTCAGTTTCTGGAATCTATAGGTTTGTGTCTTTCACCAAATTAAGAAAGATTTCAGTCTTTATTTCTTTAATTTTTTAGCCTCACTCTCTCTCTTTTCCTTCTTGAACTCAGATGATACAAATGTTGATTTTTGTTATTTCCCCACAGATTCCTAAGTTCTCTTCATTTTTTTTCAGTTTTCTTTGTGTTCTCAGATTGCGAAAATTCCATTTTTATGTCCTCAAATGCACTGATTCTATTTTATGTCATCACTCTACTATTAAAAGCCCATGCAGTGATTTTCTTAATTTCTGTTATTCAATTTTTCAGTTCTGTAATTTACAATTGGCACTTTTAAAATAACTTCTCTTTCTTTGCTGATATTTGCTATTTTTAAATTCATTCCGAGGAAACTTATACCTGATTGTGGAAGCATTTTTATGACAGGTGCTTTAAAACCCTTGTCTGATAATCCCAACAACAAATTTATCTCAGTATTGACATCAGTTGACTGTCTTTTCTTATTCAAGTTGTAGTTTTCTCGGTTCATGGTATGACAGGTAATTTTTTTTATTGTATCCTGGACATTTTGTGTATTATGCCAAGAAACTCTGGGCCCTATTCAAATCTTTTAATTTAGCATGCAATCACTCTGTTTAGGTTTATCTGCAGGTCCTGCCTACATTTGTGGGCTGTGGTCCCAATGACAGTTTACTTTTTAAAGTGTCTATGGTGTTATTTTGGTCTGTTTGGTTTAACTGGTGCCACTGGGACCCCATGGGTCCCTACTGATGCTGCCTAAGGAGTGGGAAGGGTTTCTCCATACTGGGCCACCAGGTTTTTTTAGTAGGGGAGGGAGGGAATTCTCAGGCTCACGTGGTCAAAAAGGCTTCCCTGGCCAGGCTACGTAGTAATAGTATTAAAATTCCTGCCTGTGGGAGATGAAGAACATTTCTCAGTCCAGGAGCTTGTTGTGGCAGGATCTCCCCTAATGGTACCCACTGGCCATCGCTTTGTCTCTGGGTGGAGCAGTCTCAGGCCTGGGGAGACAGTGAGACTTCTGGCCAGGCTTGTTGGGATGAGAGTCATCTTTGTGCTGCTGGGCCCCCTCAGTATCTTTTGGTGGGGGAGGGGAGTCTCAGGCCCAGCCAGAAAAGGAGAGCATTCCTCCTGGCCATTTAGTGTCAGTGGAGCTTTCGACCAATTCCCCGTTCTAGGAGTGCTGGAGGTACATGTGGTGTTGTCAGAGGGTCTGTTTGATCTGCAGGAAGAACAAGCCTACCTACACTGTCTTCCTTTGCTAGTTTGGGGTCAGAAAGTGTTGAGTCTGCATCATCCTTTTCTGTTGGGTGGAAGAATGTAAGACATCCTGCTGCTGTGTTTCTCCTCCAGTTCTGGGATCCCAAACCAATTTGCCTTCTTTTTATCACCTTTTGGAGCTCTACCTTGGTTGCCTCTTTTGTTATTTTCAAAGTTTATAGTTTTATGAGACAGGAAGGAGCAAAGAGAAATGGGTTTATAGCATCTTGTTTGGACTCAAAGTCTTAAGTAAACTTTTAATTCAGATACACTATGTGTACAAAGAAGGAACGCCTTATGTTACGGTTGAATTTTATCCCCCAAAAAGATATGTTAAAAGCCTAACCCCCAGTGCCTCAGGATGTGACCTTATTTGGAAGTAGGGTTGTTGTAGTTGTAGTTAATTAAGGTGAGGTCCTACTGGAGCAGGGTGAGCCCTTAATCCAATCTGACTGGGATCATTGAGAAGAGGGGAAGAGACAGAGAGATACAGATACATGAGGGGAGAATATTTTCTAGTGATAGAGGCAGAGATTAAAGTGCTGTAGCTGCAAGTCAAAGGATGCCAAGGATGCCGGCAAACCATGAGAGACAGGAAGATGCAAGGAAGGATCCTCCCCTGCAGGTTTCAGAGGGAACACAGCCTTGCCAGCACCTTGATCTGAGACTCCCAGCCTCCAGAATTGTGAGACAATAGATTTCTGTTGTTTTAAGTCACCCAGTTTTGGTACTTTGTTACAGCAGCTCCAGGAACCTAAAACACCCTATATTTTGAAAATCCCTTCCAGCCAGAGGAAATATGGTCTGATTACAAGACTGAACTACTGGTGCATCACAGAAGTATCACGTATTTTCCTAGCCTATAACTAAATTAAGTGCTACCAGCCATGAACAATTATTTCTAGAGGTGGGAACACAGGACAGTAAGCCTCCCACATGCTTCTTTTGATAACATTTTCTATTTGGACACCTACTAACTGTGATGCATGGTTAGAGACAAAGCCTTCACTGCTGCCTGGAAACCTTGTTTATCCCTTGTTGACTCCCTTTCCATTTTCCCACACTTTTTTCCCCTACATATCTTTTGCACTCTGCAAATTATTAGTTTATACTCTTCTAAGCAAACTCTTCCCAGATGACCTGCCTTCCTACTCATTTTATGAAACAGAAGATTCATAAAATGAATCCCCTCAAGTCTTTTCATCTTCGAAGAAGTGTTCAAATCAACATTGCATCTCCTTCCACATCTTTGTACAAACCAATGGCTTTGAAGATAAAATTCTGCTTTAGGTCAACTAGCTTCTCTGGAGGGAAAGTGTTGGGTAGTAGAAAAAACATAATTTAGGTGTACTTACTCACACTTCTGGACCTCTGGATTTTTTTTTTTTTTTTTTGCGGTAAGCGGGCCTCTCACAGTTGTGACCTCTCCCGTTGTGGAGCACAGGCTCCGGACGCGCAGGCTCAGCGGCCATGGCTCACGGGCCCAGCCGCTCCGCGGCATGTGGGATCTTCCCGGACCGGGGCACGAACCCGTGTCCCCTGCATCGTCAGGCGGACTCTCAACCACTGCGCCACCAGGGAAGCCCAACCTCTGGATTTTTTATGCATAAATGAAGGGTGTAGGGTTAGATTATCTTGAGGTTTCCTTCCAGTCCTATCATCTGGAACCAGTTTCAAGAGGTCACTTATGGCAATGGACAAACCAGAGGACAGGCTGTGCAGGAAGAGGACAGAAGATCTGTCCAAGAGAATCATGCAATCATAGACCAGCTCTTTCTTACTTACAGTACTTTCTGGTGGTAAGCAATGAGCAGAGAGGAGAATCAAGGTGGAACCAGGAGTGTCTGGAGAGCCAGTCCATGTGACACAGGGCAGATGTGTGCAGATGTGGTGCAAGAACCAACACTCAGTATCAGGTCATATTCTACCCCAGTGCTGTTGAGTGGAAATAAAATGCAAGCCACAAGTGTGAGCCACATACACAAGAAGCTACAGGTGAAATCAGTGTCAACAATATGTTACATTCTTTTTTAATATCAAGTCTTTGGATTTCTGTATATATATTTTTTTTTTTTTTTTTTTTTTTGCTGTGCGCGGGCCTCTCACTGTTGTGGCCTCTCCCGTTGTGGAGCACAGGCTCCGGACGCACAAGCCCAGCGGCCATGGCTCACGGGCCCAGCCGCTCCGCGGCATGTGGGATCCTCCCGGACCGGGGCACGAACCCGTGTCCCCTGCATCGGCAGGCGGACTCTCAACCACTGCGCCACCAGGGAAGCCCTCTGTATATATTTTTTACTCACATCACATCTCAATTTGACGAGTGGCATACCATATGTTCTAGCCACAAGTGGCTAGTTGCTACCATACTAAACAGTGTAGGTCAGTACTACATACTATGAGTGACTTATGGTTGTGTACACATTACCTCTTTCAATCAGCACGAACACAACCATTTACTGCTCCCCATCTTCTAGGTTTCTTACTTCTTGCCTTTATAACTGCTTTTTCAATTTCATGTCCTCTGTTGGGCTGCAAATTAGGATTTTACAAGGATAATAATTATGCCTGTGACTCATTTCTTACCTTGCCAAAATCAGAATAAAGGGGAAAACACAGTGGAAAAAAAGCTACAAGTTATTTAAAACAACTGTTTAACATATTTATATAGTGTTTTATGACTTTCCATATCTTTTGGCTACAATACCTTATTTAATTTTCACGGTGACCCTATGAGCTCTCCAACGACTGTTGCCATTTTCTTCCCAGCACACCGAGATGTCAATATGTCCAAAGCTAAAATGACAATCCTTCCTTTCTGTACTTTTATTTGCTTCTGTATTCTCGAGCTTAGACAGTTGTGCCACCATATGCCCCATCAGCCTGCCTAGGAGACGACCTACACGCCCACCCCCCTCACCTTCTCCCCTGTCTCATCTCCAGACCCCTTATCTGATGAACCACCAAGTTCTGCTGATTCTACCCTTAAATATGTCTTAATTCTAGATGTGGTTTTCATCTTACCTTGATGGTCAAGCCCACATCCTTTCACGCCTAAACTATTATAATATTCTTGTAACGGTCTCTGCCTCCATACTTGTCCCCTAATCCACCCTGTACAGTCCCCTTTCCAAAACACACATGTGTTCATGACACTTTCCCATACAAGATTTTAACGACTCCACATTTCTTGGAACAGTGCTGCTCTAAGTTGAATGTGAGTTCAAATAATCTGAGCATCTTTTAAGTGCAGATTCTGACTCCGTCGGTCTGGACCCCCAGATTCTGTATTTTGAAAGATGGTGGTGAAGATGCTTGCCCCACACCGTATTTTGAATAGGAGCAGTGTAGGGGATAATGTCCGCACCTCCCAGGGCAGCATTCACTAAGGTCTGGCCTCTGTCTAGCTCCCGGCCTTACAACATATTTTCCTTCATCTCTAATCTGCTGAAGCTACTTATCCTCTCTCTAGACCCTTCAATCTAAGTCAATCAATTTTGGCATGTGTGTAAAAAAAATTCACTTAAGCTGAAACCCCGCAGTTAAAATTTCAGTCGCTTTTTTGTCAACCCTCCCAATCCCGTCACAAAGAGCCACCAGGACATGTCAGGCAGCCAAATCCAACCTCAGCATCCATTCTGCCCTCTTGTGGCTTTTGCTTTCAAATGAATCCAAGGGGTTTTGTTTGCAAAGTCTTTGCACTTCTGTTGACTCCCTGGTCCAATTCGCCGTGCAGTGGGGTGGCATCGGGAGCTGGGGGAAGGGTTCCTCCAGCTGCTGAGTGAGACTTTCTGTGGAGGCCTGGATCCGGGGGCTTGTGGAGTAGGCGACAGCTCTGTGGGCAGTGCTCTCATCTCTCCTTTCAAGATCATCTCATCTCTCCTTGGGTCTCAGGCAGCTGATATCGTCATGTTGTCGGAGCTTTTCCTCAGTTTGATCAGCGCACAGGCCCACTTCCTTCCCCTTTCCAATCAAGGTACCTGGGTCAAGTCTAATTAATCTCCAGTTCCCACCTCCTCCTGACCCACAGACCGGACCCCTCACACTTTTGTTTGCTTGTGTGTTCACTAGTTTTCACTCAAGGAATATTTACTGAGCAACTGCTGTGTGTCAACGTAGTGTGAGGTCCTGGGGGTACAGTGATGGAGGCAACAGCCATAACCGTGACACTTAACATTGCTTATTAACATTGCTTAAAGGCTCTGCGTGAGACAGACGCTTAAACAAACAATGAGTGTAATTCGTGTTTTAAAAAAGGAAGACAGAGTGCTCAGGGAGCCTGTAGCTTACCCTACTAACCTTGAGTTCTGACACTCTACCCCAAGGCATTAATATCTGGATTTACTGTGTCACAGCTCTCACGGCATGGCCATTAAAAAAAAAAATCACTCTTTTTATTAACTATTAGGTTAGTTATTAGGATTACTTCTTTTCAGTGGTCAAATATATCAACTACATTGCAATTAAATAAGTTCCCTCTATATGTTAATCAGGACTCCTTTGGTTATAAGAAACAGAAACCAGCCTGAACTGCTTAAGCAAAGAGGAGGAGACCATGATAATAGCCAAGAACAAGGTTGGACAAACAACCCAAGGGAAAGACAGAGGTGGAGGTGGATTCACCGACAACAGGAGCTCAGTCCTCGAACATCTTCATCTTCCCCTTTCTCTCCATGCTTCTCATCGAGGTTTCTCTGTACTGTTTATATCGTTTATAGCTTCTGCCATGAGACAGCAGTAGACTACTTTTCCCACTTGCAATCTGAAAAAGCTCAGAGAAGAACTCAGCCATCATTTCTGGACCAATCACGTGTGGCCATGTGAGAGACGGGGCAGCTTCCACTATGACCACGTGATGGAGGAGGGGAGAGGCGCATCGTTCCCAGGAGAAGGCAGAGGTGATGGGCACGTGATACTATAAATGTCTGTTTCCGATACCTAGAAAGCAAAGCACTAAGTTTCCAAGTTCCAGACACATATTAATATTGGGGATTCAGGAATAAGAAATTAGAATTCTTAAAAATTTTCAAAATTTTCAAAATTATGTCATTCTTAAAACACCTCCAATGTTCTTGATACCCTTAAAGCTCATTATTATAGATATCTAAACATACTTGATTAATAAGAAATATTAAGTTCGGAAGCTATTTACCAAGAATCATAGCCTACAGTGGATATTTAAACACTGGCAATGCTAGCAAACATTATTAGGTAGTATTCAAATAACGTAACATTTAGATCTTCTAGCAAGGCTAACAACGCTACACCAAATCACATGTCTGAATTGTCAAGTTAAGGCCTTATTTTGTTTCTTGTACTTACTGTTCATTGGAACGCCTTCCATGGGATTTGTATGAAGTACCCTGTTCACATAGGCTGTAAACACACAATATGGCAAGAGCTACAAGACAGAATGACTGATTAGACTGATTTCTTTTTTTTTTTTAATGTGGCCCTGTCCTGGTTCCTGGAAAAGCGAACCTTGACCTTCAACTTTAAGTGTCAGCTTTCACTTCTCTTGCTTTCAACTTGATATCTGTGAATTTCTTAGAACCAGTAAGGTTTCTGTGTTGATTATTAAGATTTAATTCTTGCAGAGAGTTTAAACTATTTCTCCTGATTTCTCAACGGGTTTTTTCTTGAAATTTGGAACTTGTAAAACCATTTCTCCTGAAGTTCTGGGAAGGAATTCCTACCTGAAAACATTGCTATTTGTACTTACTTTCTATAGGCAAATGTGTTTCAAGTTCCACACGACTGACTCATCATTGTGAAAACTCTTGAAAACATCCTTTAGAGGCAAAGGGGTTTTATAACATGGCCCATGTGATTATTCTTCCTTTCCCTGGAGCAGAGGTGGAATTATTATATTATTACCTATTGCTAAGAGGCTCTGAATGCTTCTTCTCAAAAGAATTTCATACATAATTCAGCAAAGTAAGGGAACCTGCTATGCTTTGTGAGGTTCCCAGGTAAATTTTGCCCAGATAGGACACTTGTTTATATTATAGTTTTTTTTTTTTTTTTTTTTTCTGCGGTACGCGGGCCTCTCACTGCTGTGGCCTCTCTCGTTGCGGAGCACAGGCTCCAGACGCGCAGGCTCAGCGGCCATGGCTCACAGGCTCAGCCGCTCCGCGGCATGTGGGATCCTCCCGGACCGGGGCACGAACCCGCGTCCCCTGCATCGGCAGGCGGACTCTCAACCACTGCGCCACCAGGGAAGCCCTATATTATAGTTTTAACATTGGTATTAGAGAATAAGGAATAAAAGGAACATTTTCCTCAGTTTTTTGAATAAGTTGAAAAAGTTTGACTCAATACTGGTTACCCCATCTGTGCACCAGGGGACATTATAAAAGGGGTCAGATCATCTCCTTCCTTTGAAGCATACATACCCATGTGCTTCCACGGTTTGGCTGGGCAGTGCAGACAGATTCTTTTGGGCCTGGCTGTTAATCCTTGGCACCCAAAAGTGCCATAATATTTGAAAGATGAAAATACTAACCCCTTGAGGGCAGAGCTGAAGAGCAGTCTGAGCAATGTTTGGACTTGGGGAGATTTTCATGAGAAGTGAAAGTAAGAGAAACAAAGTGACAAATCACTGACACCACAGGATGGTTCTAATACTTTGCTTGTGTGCCTGCCAAACACATGTATTAAACCCCAAGGGAATGAATGCTGAAAGCAGACGGGAAGACAGAGAAGGGATGAGAAGGCAGGTGCCCAGCACACAGACATCCAGTCAATATTGGCGGTGTTGAGTTAAAGTCGGGGCCTTGCCTTTGAGGTGCCTGACTATATAACCTGATCAGTGAACCAGTGCACAACTCAAAAACTAAAGTCTAAAGTAGTTCATAAGCAAGGACAAATCAACGTAGGGCAATGTTACCACAGCAAAACCCCAATTCCTCACAACCTTATTAATCACAATCCTGAATCACCTAGAGTTTGAAAGAAAGAACAACACATCAGAAACTGACTTTGGTGTTTATTCAGAATAACATGCCACCGATTTATCTAATTGCATCAAAAATGCTAGAGGGTGAAAACTACGTTCAGAGTGATCCCTTTTAAGCACTGAAATGACTGACTCATGAATAATGTATCTGCTCTTGAGATTTTTATTAAGAGAAGCAAATGAAAAAAATTGAAAGCGTTTAAACAAAACGAAAATTTTGTATCCAGGAAAATGAAATGATGTGGAATGACCAAATCTCAGTACACTTGGCTCACTGAGGCTGCTTTATTGCTGGGTACCCAGAGAAGACTTGGAGTCATTGCAATCATTTCAGCTTTGAAACCTTCTGGATTTTGCAAGGAGTTATGGGGATTACTAAGATCTGGCTTTTGGGACTGTCCCTCTAAAATCTGACCCTCCAATTGATACGGCCTCCACCAAGCCTTTTGGTGTCTTGGGGAATTTCCATGGGAACCGAGCAGTTAGTGGTGAATGAAGTCCTTTAGGAAATGTCCATTTAGGGGGATCTGACGTGTGATTTCTTCCCTCCAGTGCATCCTCTGGGGTCCTCTCATTGTGGCTTAGGGTTATGTCAGTCGTCTCCTTGGGCTTCTCTCCCCACTACCCGTCTCGGCCACAGAGCTGCCTTGGCAGACAGTCTGGTAACAGAGGTGTAGGGCTGCAGTGGAAGGAGCCTCTTCCAGAGTCTACATAAAACTCCAGGCGGTCCCCAGAGTGGCTGTCCTAGCTCCCGTCAGCGCCCTACATACACCTGTTGGAAATGAGTTGATGACAGTAGTCAGTCAACTCATCAACGGTCAGGAAGAGGCCAGTGGGAAGGGCTGAAAGCCTGGAATGGCATCTCCACTCCAAACCCAAACCGAAACCAGAAACCCAGAGAAACTCAAAGACGATTTCTAATTCCCCAACTCTTTCAACCTAAAAGCAAATCAAAGCAAATAAATAAAGGAAGAAAGGAAGAAGGAAGAAGCTGAAATAATTTATTGCCTAGGCTAAAATTACAAAGCTAGTATGGAAGAAACAAAATCTGAAAATGATAACTAGACAGCTCTTCCGGAGGAAGCAATGCCTTTCCACCAGGAAACTACCCGGAGGATGTCCTTAGCTAGTTTTTAAAACTTGTTATTAAATAACAGTGTGATTTGTTATTAAATATTACTATCATCAACAACATTTTTTAAATGGTGGTGGTAGTGGAAGAGCTATGTCTATCGAACAACCAAATTATGTGGCTTTCATTTTCTACCATGGCGGCAGCTAATGAAATATTACATTATGTTTGTATTACATTATAATATTTTATGCCATATTAAAATTATACAGCTGGCTACAGAATTTCTCCAAGGGGAAAACCATGGGGGGAGATTGACCACTGAAAGTACTTTCTTTTTCTAAAATAGAAAAAAATAGTGGAAAAAAATGAATTTAAGTTGAACACCTACTTTCAACAGAAGACATTGTTGATCTTTTCTGGGCAAGTGGAATACCCTCTCTGGCTAGTTCCATGTTTGACTCACTTACAATCCATCCTGTATCTTCCACGGTAACAGGTACCCTTGGTGTCCCTCCCTCGTGGCCTCAGCTCCCACATTTCTAGGCATTCCAACCATGATGCTCCCCGAGACTCTTTTCTTGGGGGTTTTCTCCGGCCGTGAGAGTCCACCTAATCCTTGATCGAGGCCGACCAGAAATGCCTGGGAGGTAACACTTTCTGGATCCACCCTCATCCAAGTGACTGAAGAAGGCTGATGGGAAAATAGCCCCACTGCCCGACTCCTTGGTTAGGACAGTGCTGGTGGGATTCTGCATAGTTAGTTTTCCCCAAAGGACTGCTTCCTCTTTCTGTGGTGGTAACCTGCGGCCACTTGCTGAATCAACTCTTGTGCCATATCCTTGTCTCGGGGCATGTTTTGGGGGAACCCAACCTAAGATATCCATGAAAAGCCCAATTTCCCCCATTCCATCACCCATCTCCCTGCAGCTCTCCCCTCCAACCATCTAGGGAGCCTAAGGTGGAAACAGAGCCCTTGACTGCCTTCTCTCTTCTGGCTTGTACAGCCCCACCTGTTACCTCACTCCCGCTCCCTCCCTCCCTCCTCCCTGACCCAACTCCTGACCTCCCACCTGTAAGCCGAAACTCCTCCTGGAAGGATAAGCATTGCTAATTCTCCTTCTGAACAAAGGATGCTGCACTGATAAAACAGCAGCTGGAAAAGACAGGATGGACGCAGGAAGTTGCCATGCACCTTTCTCAATTCACTAAGCCCAGCACTTCTGAGGAACATCCGGAAATCCAGACATTTCCTTGGATTGTTGCAGCTCTGATAAAAGTAAGCAGACCGAGTATCTGCTTCTACACCCACCGCCCACTCCGAGATAATAAACTGTTTAAAAATACTTTGCTTTAACCCTTCTGATACATTGCTTCTGTTACTGCTTTCCATTCATACCTCTAGCCCACCAGTTCCTGGAACTGTTGATGCCTAACGCTTAAACCAACTGCTATAATTCTGAATAAAACTGACAGCTCTTTCTGGGTTCTCTAATTGGGAAGATCTTGAAGGCAAAGAACTGGGTAAGAAGGTATATAATTCATTTCCAAGCAGGTACTTTTGGATGTAAATCAGGAAGAGCTATCTTCCTTCTGGTTTGTCCTACATATTGTTTGTATTCCAAGCGGATCATTCTTTAAACATTTTGTTCAATGGGGACCATAGCTTTGCTATGAGCTGCATTTACTCTTCCCCAGTCATTTGTGTCCCCAACACATGTAATTTTGGGCAGACCAATGACTTTGCAGAATTTTCCAAAGCAAGGTCCTGAGCTACCTGCATTAGCATTGTATGGGATCGTGGCTGAAAAACAAATTCATCAAACCACCATTGACTGACCTAGTGCAACTGTGGGGAGAGGTCCAGTGATTCTAGAGTATAGAAGTTTGAGAACAACAGGTTTGGGTGTTCAAAAGACAGGAGGTTTAGGTTATGGAGATTGAACCGAAGTTTTCCTTGTCTCTCCCAGGACTGAATTCGTGGTGTTGACCTCATCCTCTGGCTGTCACTAACTAAGCTAATAAGCGTTTACACTAGCCCTTCCTCTGTGGAGTGACAAAGACTCGTGCTAATCCCTTCTGCTGGAAAGTAAAAAAGAAAACAATGAAAAAGATTGTTTCCAAAGAGTAAAATGCACCCAGGTTTTCTAATGGGAAAAATATGACATGGGTAAGTGTAACACTTTAGGCAGCAGGAACAAGGCTCCTATTTTCTCGATTTTGATAAACTGTTCCTTTGGGAGCAGATCTCTGAGGAAAGATGTTCTAGTTTCCTGACTTGGATGATGGAGAAAAATCAAGGAGAGTTGTTTGCATTTGTATTGGGAAAGAAATGTTCCCTTCAATTTTTTTTCCTAAAATCAGTGTTTTTGGTGATATCTGCAGTTCAAAATCTCATGTGGCCTTATGTAAATGCTCTTGGCTTTTCCATCTGTCAAGACGCGATTAAGTAAATTCAGTCTTTTTAGAAATAATCATTGTTTCCTGGCCCTGGATTTGGAAGGATTTCCAAAGTAGATGACAGAAGTTTGGAGCAGAATCCCACTTGGCATCATCGTGACGGGATTCATTATGGGCATCTAGAGTACAGCTCAGATCAAGGACGAAGGGATTTTACTTTAGAATCCAATGGTGAATGTGTTTGTGGATGTCAACAGACCATTGCGAGAAAACATACATGACTCTGCTGAGTAAACAAATACCTTCTTCCTGGAGCAGAACCTGTTGTGGGCTTGGGAGATCTGAAAAAGAACAGAACAATAGTCATGTCTTTTAAAAACTCTCAGCTTTCAGAGTGGTGTTCAAAGTACACATCTTCTGAAGAAGAAGTTCATATCTGTTACTGATGGGAGATAGCAGCCTGTGGCATTTTCCCATAAAGAGTTTGTATCGTTCTTTGGGTATTTCAGGGTGTTCTTACATCCTTGTCAGGACATTCCAGATGATGTCCTTTGTGGTTCGGTGTTACTGACCAAAGTCTTCACGTCAGCACTGGTTCCATATGAGAGATGTTTGCTACAGGAGTTTATTAATAGAAATGTGGTTGATGAAAGTCGTACAAACTCTTGTACTCTGAATGGTTTTATTAACGCCACTGTCTTTCCAGTCTGGTAAGTTATACACTCCCTAGCCTCCGACTCTCAATCTTTTTATACCTAGCCAAGAATTTTCCAAGACAGAAGATCTGAAAATGCTTCTTTATCACTTGAAGGCCTGGCAACATGAATGAATAATACTTTGCACAGCTTTTCTGTGTATGAGTCATTGAGCATAAACCAGTTTTTCAGTTTTAAATTATTTAACCCTTTTGTTACTCTCCTCCTAATTAGTGTCCATTGTGTTTCAAAACCCATTTTTATGTGTTTATTAATAACCAAAGTATTAAATGAAACCATAGAAACCCCTGGAGGAGAGGCAGTTCTATTTCTTTTTAAAAACAAGCAATTCGGGCTTCCCTGGTGGCGCAGTGGTTGAGAGTCCGCCTGCCGATGCAGGGGACACGGGTTCGTGCCCCGGTCCGGGAAGATCCCACATGCCGCGGAGCGGCTGGGCCCGTGAGCCACGGGTCCTGAGCCTGCGGGTCCTGAGCCTGCACGTCCGGAGCCTGTGCTCTGTAACGGGAGAGGCCGCAACAGTGAAAGGCCCGCGTACTGCAAAAAAAACAAACAAAAAAACCCAAGCAATTCACTTAACTTCTTTTCTAGTCAAACGAAAAGATTTAACAGTTGGAAATTATCATTTAGTTACTTATTTTTTTCCAGCTTTTAGTCTCTTTGAACTTTCACCTCCACACATAGTCTCCCAACTCCTGGAAAAGAATTATTTCAGTCAACCAGTCAAAAGTTTACAGATCATATACATATTTTAAATTTTCTGTCTTACTCAATATTTGGATTTCTGAAATGTTGCATTAAGATACCTTTTTTGGAAAGAAGTTCTCATTTCTCTATCATGGCTATTATCATTGAACTGATTTTTTTTTGGCTTGGATTTTTAAAATGACTTTCAGTTTTTCTGCTTTAATTTTATCCTAAACCCAACCCTACGTACCTGCAGCACCAGCTTCACCTGGAGCTTGTTAGAAATACGGCGTCTCAGGCCCCACCCCAGACCCTCTGTCTCAGAATCTGCCTTTTAACAAGATTTCTTAGGCGACTCTTGTGCACATTGAGAAGCTCGATTCTCACCTAACCCTTCCACCTTATGGTAGCATTTCCAAAGCAAAGGAACTCAGAGCTTGGTTTTATAAATTATGGTATCTAGGGAAGATACCATAATAACTGGAAGACAGTGAGTCCTCAAGGTAGAAGCAACGCAATGGTTGCATTTACTGTGGGGCATCCTGCTGGCAGCTCAGCCTGTGCTCGAGGTTTTAAGTGCTGTGGTGCTGATGTGGTGACCCCCTGGCACTGTCCTGGGAGTGGAGAAAAGGTTCGCGCGTGGTGAGGAAGCTCACGGGCAGAGGAGAGACACACGGGTAGATGTATACAGAAGTAGGGCAGATGAGTGATTCATTCTGTGGGTGGAAGGTGGGGCAGAGGGCAGAACAGGGAGGCTTCTCAGAGAAGATGACTCGATTTTGAACATTTCACCCCATGGGCAAGTTAGAAGATGTTCCAGGCAGGCAGACATGAAAACAGTGAGATGTAGAAACCTTTCTAGGGAAATTCACATGGTTTGGTTTTGGTGAACGTGAGGTATGTGTAAGTAGGGGGTGAACAGTAGGCGGGAAGGAACCCATGGAACAATGGGAAATGAGGCCAAATAATAACAGATTTGGATGGCCCTGAGTGCTTGGGAGCTTGGCTTGTGTCCAAGGGGCCTGAAGAATTTTAGACAGAGGAAAAACACAACCAGCTTGGTGTCTTTAAGAGGTTGACCCTGATGTAGTGTAGAGGATGGACTAGAGGCAGATGGGGCAAGAGTAGAGCCAGGGAGACCACAGTACAGGTGGCTGCAGTGGCCCAGGGGAGAGGCCATGATGCCATGAGATGCCATGAGGTGGTAGCTGTGGGGATGGACGGCTCAGGATAGAGTCCAGAATAAAAGGAGGAAAGCTTTTTCTCTCTGTCACCAGCCTCTCCGCCAAACCTTTTGAAGACAACGGTCCTTGGCTGAGTCTTATTTAGAGCAAACACCTCCAGGTCTTTGAACTGCTGTTCACATGCCATGGCTTTGCATCCCTCTCTACAAGTACTTCGGTTGATTTCTATCCCACGGGCATTGTAGTGCCAAGAGTTAAAGACAAGGTGAGGTTGAGTGCGGGAAGAGACCTAAAAGTTGCTGGGTCCCTAAACATGCCAGGTGCACCACAAACATTGGGTCCTTTAGTTCCCACAGTCCTGCAAACTAAGTATTATTACCTCTGTTTTAGAGGTGGAAAGAATAAGGCCCTGGAGACTAAGGATCTCCTTTGTGATTATCATTTACAATGAGTAGAATCTGAATTTGTCCTCTAAGGTCTGCGATTCACTTATTCAGCTACCTGCACCGCAAGGATGCCTAAAGGAGTTTAAACCACCACTTCCCTGTGGTTTGCTGAAGGTACAGGTGGCAACCAATTGCCTTCTCCAGCTACCTGCTTTGCCTATTGAATGAGGTCACTAGAACCAGTGGACAGGCAGAGAAGACCCCTGAGTGAGCACATAGATGACACAGATTCTCTATTTGTACAAAAGGACCTCACAAGCAGTTCTGCTTGAGTTGTTTGTACACAGTTCCCTCAAGCTGGGCCACATGTTTCTGCGGCCTGCCGACAATGAAAAATAACAAGTCAAGAATGAGTGGGAAGCAAGTGAGATCTAATAGCTGACAAGCTGACATCAAGGGAGGAGATGGGAAAATGTAAAGAGCCAGAGATATAAGAAGTCAAGAAGTGTCAGTAATAGTTTTGGCCACTAACATAGGGACAGACAGTCCCACGGACTTTACTAGTTCCTGAAGGCATGACTGTATTATAGCACAATGTATAGGCCCCAAGAGTCAATGTAAACTCGATCACCCACCCAAAGGAGAAATTATCAACATAACATCCCGGACCAGAGGGTCATTCCTGCCTCTGCATGAGCTATTTCAGGAGTATGATGACGTGCATCTCTTTTCTGGTTAGAAGTTGTTAACATTTATAGAAGATTCTTATAGTCTGCTAAAGCAAAACCTCTCTCTGAGTGATGTGTGCCAGTTGGCCAATGTTCAGTGCTTTTTTTACATGATAATCGTCCAGATATCGGGAGACCAGTGTTACCAGTGCAGAATGGTAACAAGGAACTCCCAGACTCTGAGTCTCCCAAGAACTTTTTCCTTTCAAGCTTGCTCTAGAGATGGTCCTCTGTCCTGCCAAGGTGGTCCCATGACATTTCTGGTCAATCTCAGGAAATAAAATTTTCTATATTCATGTTAAGCTGTAAACACAGGCACAGTCTTATGATTTAAAGTATCCAGTCAAATCTGTTACTTGATCCTTCAGTTTCTTTTCTTTTTTTTAACTTTTTATTTTATATTGGAATGTAGTTGATTAACAATGTTGTGACAGTTTCAGGTGTACAGCAAAGTGATTCAGTTACACGTATATATGTATCTGTTCCTTTTCAAATTCTCTTCCCATGTAGGTTGTTACATAATATTGAGCAGAGTTCCCTGTGCTCTACAGTAGGTCCTTGTTGGTTATCCATTTAAAATATAGCCGTGTGTACATGTCAATCCCAAACTCCCTTACTGTCCTTCAGTTTCCATTGGAAGGAGATCTTCCTATCCACCCTCCTGCCTCCTGTTTTTGAGTGCCAGGCTTTTCCTCTCTCTACCGTTCATCTCCCGCACTCTGTACCTGCTGTTTCCAGACACGGAGCTCTAAACAGGGAGCGGAAGAAAAGTTAAGGGGAACAGGAGAGTTCTTACTTGACTGGTGCCACCCTCTACTGGTTCCTAAGTCTCAAAGTTTTGGGGTTTTTTTTGTTTTAATTGAAGTATAGTTAATTTACAGTGTTGTGTTGATTACTGCTGTACAGCAAAGTGATTCCGTTGTACATATATATACACATTCCTTTTCATATTCTTTTCCATTATGGTTTATCACAGTATACTAGATATTCTGTGCTGTACAGGTGGACCTTGTGGTTTCCTAAGTCTCAGAGTTTAATGTGTGTATGAATCACATGGGGGAAGTCATTAAAATGAAGATTCTGGGTCAGTAGGCCCAGGGTGCATTTCTAATAGGGTCCCAGGTGACACAAATGGTGCTAAGCCATGGACCATACTTTGAGTAACAAGGGTTTAGAGATTCCCCATTTAATGCAGCTAATTAATGCAATTCCTTTAATTCAGGTAACCCTCTTCCAACTATAGCCCCTGATGGGACGCGTCATTGCCTTTTACCACTGGGGACCCTCGCCCTGACAGGCCACCCCCTTGGTCAGAATACCTTTCAGTATATCGTCAGGTTCAGTTTCCACAGGTAATTCGTCTGGTCTGTGGGTCTCGAATACCTTTGACCTTCATTTTGACCTAAACACAGTTACTTCCTAGGCATTTGCTGGGCAGCCACAGAGGACTGTAACTTTCCAAATGACAAATCAGGCACCACCCCTCTGTCCTCCAGATGTAGGGAATGCGTGTGGAGTTCTCCCCACAGAGCTGTCGAAAATGATACACTAGGCCTGGGATTGGAACAAGCGATTAAAACTGACAGTATAACTCTCTTTTGCTTCACAATTCCTCAATCCTTAGTCAATAATTTAGCTCGTTTAAATTCTCAGTCTGGGTGAAGGCCATGTATCCTGTAACCAGTTCTAGATATTTCTTTTGAAAACTTGCATCTTGGTGCCTGTGCTCACAGCTAAATTTGGCATCTCATGAACTACAGTACATCCCCATGTTTCCCTTCTCTGTGGCAAACATACTGTTTCCACGTAATGCGGTTTCTGAATATTTACAATTTTCTAGATGCTTTTCCATTTGTCAATATTCTACCTAAGTTAAGGTACCTAGAATCAGACATAGAGCTCCAAATAGAGTCTGGCCAGCCCAGAGTCCTTTAAAGTTGTGTGTTTCTACACCATACACGTGTGACTTCATTAATGCTCTTGGCAGTTGAATGTATGTGGAAGAGAAAAGAAAGAAGGGAAAAGGAAGGAATCAATGATAAGTGTATAATCGTTTTGTTCTTAGTTGAAGTTTAGTTGATTTACAATGTTGTGGAAGTTTCTGGTGTACAGCAAAGTGATTCAGTTTTATATATATACTTTCATATTCTTTTCCATTATGGTTTATTATGGGATATTAAATATGTTATAGTTCCCTGTGTTATACAGTAGGACCTTGTTGTTTACTTATTTTATATATAGTAGTATTTATCTGTTAATCCCAAACTCCTAATTTATCCCTCCTTACCACGTTTCCTCTTTGGTAACCATAAGTTTGTTTTCTATGTCTGTGGGTCTGTTTCTGTTTTATAAATAAGTTCATTTGTATCATATTTTAGATTCCACATGTAAGTGATATCATACGATATTTGTCTTTCTCTGTCTGGCTTACTTCACCTAGTATGATAATCTCTAGGTCCCTCCATGTTTCTGCAAATGACATTATTTCATTCCTTTTTACGGCTGAGTAGTATTCCATTGTGTGTGTGTGTATGTATATGTATATATATATATACATATACACACACACACATATATACACACATACACACACCATATCTTCTTTATCCATTCATCTGTTGATGGACATTTAGTTTGCTTCCATATCCTGGCTATTGTAAATAGTGCTGCTATGAACATTGGGGTGCATGTATCTTTTTGAATTAGAGTTTTCTCTGGATATATGCTCAGGAATGGGATTGCTCAATCATATGGTAGCTCTAGTTTTAGTTTTTTAAGGAACCTTCATACTGTTTTCCATAGTGGCTGTACCAAGTGTATAATCTTAGCTGTCTGGAGAATTGAGATACCATTAACGGAAAATAACAAAGTTAAAATAAGGAAATGGAGGGTTGTTGCATTTTAGACATACTGTGTTTGAGGTGCCAGCAGGGCACCTATGTGGAAATGCTCAGCAGGTGGTAAGAAACTGGAGACAGGAACATACCAGAAGTTAAACTTAGGGATAGGGATTTGGGGATCATGCTTATGAAGATAATACCTGCAGTCTAGGGAATGCATGCAGGTTGAACTTGGGGGAGAAGGTTCAGGCCTAAGGATGATGAAAGCTCATGCGGATTCCAAGAGAAGGTAACATATTCTCCAGTACTGGACTGTTACCTATGTGACCCCCAAATGTTTCTTTCCCAGGCCTGCCATATTGTCTGAAAGTTACATCAGCTTCATTTCTTAGAATTCTCCCAAAGACAAGTGTGCATGTTGCCACCTGGGAGGGGTCACATGTTAGCTGGCTGATATATCATAAGGAACACATTTACCCGGTTAGTAACCATGGCCACCACTGCCTCCCAGGCCAGAGTCTGGTGAGAATGGAACATGGGATTTTTTTCTTTTTAATTCAAGTAGACTTGATTTATAATGTTGTGCTAATGTCTGCTGTACAACTAAGTGACTCAGTTATACATATACATACATTCTTTTTAAATATTCTTTTCCGTTATGATTTATCACAAGATACTGACTATAGTTCCTCGTGCTATAGAGTAGGACCTTGTTATTTATCCATTCTAAATGTAATAGTTTGCATTTACTAACCCCAAACTCCCACTCAATCTCTCTCCCTGCCCTCGCTCCCCATTGGCAACCACAAGTCTGTTCTCTATGTCCATGATTCTGTTTCTGTTTCGTAGATAGGTTCATTTGTGCCATATTTTAGATTCCACATACAAGTGGTATCATATGGTATCTGTCTTTCTCTTTCTGACTTACTTCACTCAGTATGATAATCTCTAGTTGCATCCATGTTGCTGCAAATGACATTATTTTGTTCTTTTTTATGGCTGAGTGGAACATGGGATTTTTGATGTGTATGAGGAATTAGAGGCGAGATCTAGATCACTTGGGAAAAAAATAGGCTTGGGCAGTCAGGGTTGGGTGGACTAGGGTGTAGAAGGAAATTTACAAACATGACAGGGAGACTCCAGAATTTATTGCTTCATGAAAATAGCTTATATTCAAAATGAGTTTATTATTTTGCTGAATAATCCTCACCTGATCAATGATTTTATAAAATGTATGTATTTCAGTTAAAAAATCACTTTACATTTACTTTCCCCCCTCTTAAAATAGGATTACATTATATTATTCTTTGTTATATTATATATTTGTTATCTATAATCAAAGGAGTGAAAATGGCCATTTTACAGTAAAGCATGAAGAAATAATACGATAGAAACTGGTTTTAAAGGATATCCACAAATCTTTGTGTATTTGTCGATTTCAAAAAAAAAAAACAAAAAAACCAGGGGCTTCCCTGGTGGCGCAGTGGTTGAGAATCTGCCTGCCAATGCAGGGGTCATGGGTTCGAGCCCTGGTCTGGGAAGATCCCACATGCTGCAGAGCAACTGGGCCTGTGAGCCACAACTACTGAGCCTGTGTGTCTGGAGCCTGTGCTCCGCAACAAGAGAGGCCACGGCAGTGAGAGGCCCGCGCACCGCGATGAAGAGTCACCCCTGCTTGCCACAACTAGAGAAAGCCCTCGCACAGAAATGAAGACCCAACACAGCCCAAAATAAATAAATAAATTTATTTAAGAAAACAAAAGAAAACCAAATAATGTATTTATTTACTTGAATCTGACATCAAACATTAAACTTCAAAATATAAATACCAATATAAATTTTGATTAGTTTTAATTTCTACAAATAAAATACATGAAATAATTTAAAATTTAGTAATTGCATGAGACAGTTTAATAATTTCATACCTAAAGTGTATATTTTTAAGTATATATATATATACTACATATAAATGGTATAAAGTATATATATTTGGTTTAAACTCTCATAAGCTGTCACCTTGACTATATAAACAGACTAGTGATATATAAATTATATATACATACATGGTCTTTATTAGGTACAGTAGCATGTTCTGAATATTTTTCATTCAGACCTATTATATCTTTTAAGAAGAACCCATTCAGTAGCATAATTTCTGGTGGAAACATACTTAGCACTACACAAGCTCCATAAATTGTAATGTTTGGTAGTTTTTTGTTTTTTTGTTTTTGCGGTATGTGGGCCTCTCATTGTTGTGGCCTCTCCCATTGCGGAGCACAGGCTCCAGACGCGCAGGCTTGGCGGCCATGGCTCATGGGCCCAGCAGCTCCGCGGCATGTGGGATCTTTCCGGACCAGGGCACGAACCCGTGTCCCCTGCATCGGCAGGCGGACTCTCAACCACTGTGCCACCAGGGAAGCCCTGTTTGGTAGTTTTTGATGTTGACCTAAAGTGTGAAGATGATGAAAATCAAAATTCTAAGGATTCTCAGGAAAATGTGGGGCTGTACCAGAGATCACGGGAAGATACCACAAACTTGGCTTTAAACAACCAGATTTATAATTTCCCAAAGTTAGTTATTCCCAAATACCAGAGTCAGGGTTGAAAACCCACATGTGGTAAAGGCTGAGCAGTCCAACATTTAGTCAGCTGGAGCTCTTAGCCAGCCTGGAAAATTATAATGTAATAATTAATATTCACAGTGATGGCTGTCAGGATAAAAGTCTTAGCTACCATTTCTTTTATACCCACTGTGTTCCAGGAGCCTTAATATCATTTCTAATGTAATATACTATCTTATTTAAGTAACAGAAGGATTCTATGAAATAGGTTGTATTATCCCCATGTTACAGATGAAACAAATGGTGTTCAGAGAGTTAAAAGTAATTTTGCAGGGTCCCATGGTGAGAAATAGGTATCTTTGTGTTGTCCTACATCCTAGGAGCATTTACATTCCAAACTTTGTTAAGTGCTCACTTTTGGAAAGCTGGTAATCCTTAGCTGATATGTCTTTGATAAAAGAGAGTACTTCATAAGCTTCAGTTGCAAAATAAATGAGTCATGGGTATGAAATGTACAGTGTGGGGAATATAGTGAATACTATGTACTATCTTTGTAGGGTGACATGTGACTAGACTTATCATGGTCATCAATTTGAAATGTGCAGAAATATCAAATCACTATGTTGTGTAACAGGAACTAACATACTGTCGTAGGCCAATTACACGTCAAATGCAAACACACTCACAGAAAAAGAGATCAGATTTGTGGTTATCAGAGGCCAGTGGTGGGGGGAGGGGGACTTGGACAAAGGTGGTCAAAAGGTACAAACTTCTGGGCTTCTCTGGTGGCACAGTGGTTAAGAATCCGCCTGCCAATGCAGGGGACACAGGTTCGATCCCTGGTCCGGGAAGATCCCACATGCCATGGAGCAACTAAGCCTGTGCGCCACAACTACTGAGCCTGCGCTTTAGAGCCTGCGAGCCACAACTACTGAGCCTGTGAGCCACCACTACTAAGCCCGCGAGCCACAACTACTGAAGCCCGCACACCTAGAGCCCATGCTCAGTAACAAGAGAAGCCACTGCAATGAGAAGCCTGCGCACTGCAACGAAGAGTAGCCCCCGCTCACTGCAACTGGAAAAAGCCCATACGCAGCAATGAAGACCCAATGCAACCCCCCCCCCAAAAAAGGTACAAACTTCCAGTTATAAGATAAATAAGGACTAGGATGTAATGTACAACATGATAAATAAAATGAACTCTGCTGTATGTTGTATATGAAAGCTGTTGAGAGTAAATCTTAAGAGTTCTCACCACGAGGGAAAAAGTTTTTCTATTTCTTTAGTTTTGTATCTGCATGAGATGATGGAAATTCACTAAACTTACTGTGATAACCATTTCATGATGTACGTAAGTCAAAATCATGATGCTGTACACCTTAAACTTACACAGGGCTGTATGTCAATTATATCTCAATGAAACTGGAGAAAAAAAAGAGTACTTCATGTTCAATCCTGTTAGATAAGAATATTTATTTGTACTTATGTATGCTGCTTGCTTCTTCTGTGCATGTGTAATGCCACCATGGTCCCTAAAGCACAAACTGCAAATGATTTTTCCAGTGTTAATGGTGGGGTTGGGTGGAGTTATTCATCCAGTGTCTGCCCATCTCCCCATCAGAGTCCTCTAGTGACCAGCCGTCTTCTGGATGTGGAAGTCTAGGGCAGATACTGTGGCTGATGACCACGGCTCACAGCCAAGTTAAATACAGACTTCACTGATTCCATGGTGGTCCCCCACCCCCTCTCAATCTCTCTGTCTCTATCTCTGTCTCTCTGTCTCACACACACACATACACACATACACACAAACACACTAATGAGAAAATTTAGTCTTTACGTTTAATATAGATTTGGGATATGTTTGGGAAGTAGTATCAATAGAATCAGACATTTGTACGGGGTGGGATAAATCAGGAGGTTGGGATTAAGATACACACACTACTGTGTATAAAATAAAGAACCAACAAGGACCTACTGTATAGCACAGGGAATTCTGCTCAGTACTCTGTAATAACCTATATGAGAAAAGAACCTATATGATAAAAGGATGGATATATGTATATGTATAACTGATTCATGTTGCTGTACACCTGAAACTAACACAACATTGTAAATCAACTATACTCCAATATAAAATGAAAACTAAATTTAATAAAAGCAAAACAAAAGAATTATAAAATGTGGGCAAAGATCTCTGTTTAAAAAAAAAAGAATCAAACATTTGCCATTTGCTTCTACTGATTTCATTTCTTAAATATCTCCTGAATCCTCTATTTCTCTGTTTCCACAGTTCCCACCTAGTCCAATTCACCATCCCCTCCTTCCCAGATTTCAACAGCATCCTGACTGCTCTCCTTGTTTCTACCCTGGGCCCCCGCCAATCCATTCTCTGCAGCACAACCGCTGTGCTCCTAAAATGCAGATCTTATCTCGTTTGTCTGCCTGGAATCTTGCACTGGCTGCTCGCTGGGGGCTGTCAGATTTGACCCCTGCCTCTCTCCACAGTTCAGCTCATCCGAAGCTTTCTTTATTCAAGGTGCTCTGGCTTTCTTGTGACCTCTCTTACTCCCCAGCCTCAGGACCTGGGAGCTTGCTATTCCTTCATTTGGAACCCTCCTTTTCTCCCTTTTTACTTGGTAATCATCCTTCAGGGCTCAGTCTAAATGTCAGTTTCTTAGAGCTACTTTCCATGATACCAGAGGAAGCTCGACCCTCAGGTTATACACTCTCATAGTACTCTGTCGTTTTCCCAGCATTACCCATAACTTCACCACGTAATTAAAGAACAATATGTTATTGCTTATTAAAGTCTGTCTCCTGCACTTGGCTGTTAACTTCATGAGAGAAAGGTCTGGGTCTTTCTTATTCACCACTGATTCCCACCTCCTAGTACGGTGCCTGACCTTTGTAAGCACACAATAATGTTTTCTTAGACATTTTTGCCTATACTACAGATACTAAACTTTTTCTCCTTTAATCAACCAAGATGACTGTTGTTGGCCAATGTCTTAGAAATGGCTGCAAACTATTGAGACTGAGTATTTTAATACCAAGAATTTGCACAGATGAACTCAGGAATTCATCACGAAGGCTGATACACCATTGTCAACTGGACCGTCTTGAGTTTGTGTTTGATCATGTTAATGATGTCACTTATTGACAGTAAATAATGGAGCTGAGAGGACTTCGTAATGGAAGGTGCTGAATAACAACCGGGAAAAAAGGCAGCAAAAAGCCGTGAATGTAAGATGGAGATGGTATAAAACGCTGAGAGATATTATCAGGCCGGGAATAAAAACAAAGAAGTTACGTGGATAAAGATGTAAGGAAGAAAGACGTTTTCTGAAAATAAGTCTGTTGAAGAGATTGCAGGGTTAGAGATTGTTAGCAGGTTTAGATTGGAAGAGGTAACTGAGAAAATTTAGCAATAATTTTTCTTTTTTCCTTTCTCTTTCTTTCTTTCCTTCCTTCCTTCCTTCTTTCTTTCTTTCTTTCTTTCTTTCCTTCCTTCTTTCTTCTTTCTTTCTCTTTCTCTTTCTTTCTTTCTTTTTCTCTCTTTCTCTTTCCCACTGTCTCTTTTCTCTCTTTTCTTCCTCCCCTCCCTCCCTCCCTCCCTTCTTTCCTTCCTTCCTCCCTTCCTTCCTTCCTTCCTCCTTTCCTTTAGCAATTAATATACTGCTCATGAGAGTGGAGTCATTTTACAAGCACTGCCATAAAGGTCAAGGCGCAGGCAATGTTTATAGAGGAACAGGAGTTTCGATTAGGCAATTTGCTAGTAACACCTTCAGTAAATAAATGTGAGGATAATACGGAGTGTTTATCACAACAGTGAGTTTTTAATCAGATCCATTCACCAAGAAAGCTGTAAAATAATTTGCAAAGTGCTTTGAGATAATAAATGACTATATAAACAGTCTTATCCTAGCAACTGAAATTATAAAACTATTTGGTTTAGAAAATTCAAACTCTGGTATTTTATTTCCCTTGAGTGGTGACAATAGATTGACTTATGAAACGGAATATTTCTTCCCTTGAATTAAATTATTCTATAAGCATACTGATTAGCTGTTAGTAGGGGATAGATACTGCTAGCAATAATTTCATTTCTGTTTTTGAATTTTATTTAAAGATTTTCTAGATGCAAAAAATAGCATTTTGTGAATCACACGTGATGCTCATGACCTGGGTGAGTTTCAGGCCTGTGCTTTGCTTTTGGAATCATTCCTGTGCCGAAGCACATGCAGAAAATCAATATTCCTGAAGACAGTGACTGTGCTTTTTTTTTTTTTTTAAGGGTATTAAAAAGGAAGAGCTACTGGATTGGTAAAGATGAGAGAGAGAGAGAAGACAAAAGCCTTAGGAACATCTAAAACTTGATATTCTCAATGTATGGTATATTACTAGAGATAAGCAGAGATTTCTAACAGGCTGGGTTTGATTTTAATTTCTTTCTAGAATCAGAGGAAGATCAAGAGCTTCTTCACCAAGACTCACAGTTCAGTTCCCTTCTGTGTAATCTATTAACTAGGGACACCTGAACTGGAGGTCCCCTAGGTTCAGAGAAATCATAAACCCAGATGACTTTGGGTTTGCATTCATACAATTCTGGCTATGAGTTTCTATGCTTAAAGCCCATGGATGATCCATCTCAGGTCCATGGTGAGTTTATCTGTTGATTTATAGGAGACTATGTGGGAAAGGTGAAGAGGGAAGACAGCATCACACTTTTGATGTCTAATCTCGGGGATCTACTACTGGAGTTCACAGAATCAGAAATCCATGTATGCGCGAGCTGCATGAGGTCTTAAACTGGTGTTAAGAGGACCCCGCATTAGGAAAGAAATATAACCCATGACCTCAAGTGCTACCAAATCAGGTGCAGCTGCTTGCCGCTCAAAAATCAATACCCGAGAGAGAGAAATGTCGGTAGAAAGGGAAGTTGGTTTTAATCAGAATGTCGGCCATCTGGGGAGATGGTGGACTCAATGTCCCCCAGAAACCATCTCCAAAGATTCTGCTCGGCTAAGTTTTTAAAGGGAAAAAGAGAAGTAATCTCAGTGAATCATTGAGATAGGGGGTCATCACCAACCCTCACTGGGTGCAGGCTCGTCCACTTCTTGTGATTTTTCTTTAGATGCTATCTTGTTTACCCAGTTTGTTCTCGAGATTACTGAAGGGGAAGCTAAGGAAGAGATCTGGTCATCTGTTAATTACTTATTCTTCATTTCCACTTCTTGAAATTTCTACGTCCACTCTTCTACTTCCGTTGGTTCTACGGAAAGAACCAACATGTTAAGTAAGGTATTGTGTGATCGAAAGACTGGAAAGGTGTGCTAGGGCCAGAGAGGAGTACAGCATGGTGGTGTCTGGTTTAAGGTTAGTGACACAACAAAGGGGTGCCTCCTGCAGAGAGCTGCTTACAAATGGAAATGAAGTATCCATAGGCGTTTAATCCCATCTATTGTGCTTTAGTCGGGAATGTGTCATAACGTTCTAGTTTCCCCGATATAATTTTAAGGGAGTTAAACTGGAACAACTAGAAATTACATCATTAATTATATTCAGTGTCAACTGAAATTACCACTTGATGCGATCTTGCTAACAAAGCATGTGGACGGGATAAGCTACTCCCAGCTTCATCAACTAGTAGCCTTAATAGCCTACTCCCTCGCTAGGGGTTCGCTAATCAGGAAACACTACACACACACACACACACACACACACACACACACATTTTATTTTTTCCTTCTATAAAATCTCAATTTAGGGCTTCCCTGGTGGCACAGTGGTTGAGAGTCCGCCTGCCGATGCAGGGGATGCGGGTTCGTGCCCCGGTCCGGGAAGATCCCACTTGCCGTGGAGCGGCTGGGCCCGTGAGCCATGGCCGCTGAGCCTGCGCGTCCGGAGCCTGTGCTCCGCAACGGGAGAGGCCACAACAGTGAGAGGCCCGCGTACCGCAAAAAAAAAAAAAAAAAAAAAAAAGTCTCAATTTAAAAGTGGTTTAAAAACTGGGCCCTTGTTCTTGCTCTGTGCTGGATGCCTAAAGATTCTAAAATCTGAAATGTTTTAGAATATATTGATTCCAGTCTCCGTCTCACAAGGTCTGAGTCAGTTGGGCTAGAACAGGGCCTGAACATTCCCATATTTTAAAGGTGATTGTAATGAGAGCATCAGGTTGGAGACCACAGATAAGTGCTATTTCATTCCATCCTTCTGATCTCCTTAGTAAGTAGACTTTGCCATTACAATTTTGCATATCAAAAAATTGACATTCAGTTTAAGGCTAACAGTTGAACCCACGTGTCTAGGATTTTTAAGTCTTTGCTTTTCTCATCAGTTCACATTTCCTAAGACTTCTAATGAGATCAAAGAACTTTCATAGAAAGTTGCTGATAACTATTGCAAGAGAAAGGGAAAAGAAAATTCAATTCTAGTGGTTAGGCTAAAAATAGAAGATTTATTTAAGGCTTAGCAAATTCTCTGAAGTGCTACACGTTTGCCCTGATGGAAAGCTTAATGTATCATACTTGGTTATATAATGTCACATTGAAAAAGCTGGCACTGAAGTATCAAAGCTTCTCTTGTCCTCCCCACCTGCCCAGTATGTGAACTTTGTAAACAGGGCACAAAAAGATGACATTTCTCCACGTGCATTTTAACTTCATAGAAAACAAAATTTCAAATCAGTTTTCTCTGACATTCAATCTCTTCCATAAAAAAATGGATGGTATAAGCTGTTATATATCTACCATTACCATGGCTGGGTATTTCCCTTGAATCTCTGTGCTGCTCATTTATGTTAGGGGATAAGAGGAGGATGTTGAACAGACAAAATATTATCAAGGGCGTCTTAGCTCTTCTGCATCCTCAAAACACAAATAATAACCCGAATGTAAAAGTCTAGACCTGAGCCTTCAGTAGGTCAGTTTCAGCCAGGATCAAGCACGTTCTGTCTTTCTTTCCTCCCATTCTCATCTGCTCTCTGGCGGAGCCTCTGGTAGCAGATGTAGTAAGAATGTGTAGAGCTGCCAAGATGCTTAATCAAGTCCTTGTGATTGCTGTGGCTGTCACCTCAAATTTCAGATTGAAAAGCATAACTTTATGAACTCATCCACAAAGGATCAGGTTCTTGAGGGGAAGAATAACTCGTATTGACAAAACGCATAGGCAATTAATTTATAAATCATAATGCCAGTCTGTTTGATTACTGTGGCCTGGGAAGAGTTTGCTCATTGGATCTTGTTCTTTTTTGCTGTTTATTCTTTCAATAACGAACTAATTGAATGACTCTTTCTTACAATATACTCTTCCCATGGTGCTGGTTTTCACAGGGTAACAGGTTTTAAACCAGACATGTTTTGTGGGTGCTTATTGGTTACAAAGAGAAGAAACCCACTCAGCCTTGTTGGACTTAGAAGGGGATTATTGGAAAACTAATGGATGCATTCAGAAATAAAGTGCAGGGAGTGAGGAGCGTGGAAAGTGATTAGGCATCTCTCACCTAATCAGACTTAGAAGCTTTTGCACAGCAAAGGAAACCAGAGAGTCCTTTCAGGGACTCTAGCTCCTCTGCTCCAGGGAGCAAGCTTCGTAGAGCCTCTGCCATGTGTTTGGAGGACAGACAAGACAGCACCGGAAGAGAAAGAGGCTGAAACCCACATAAGGGAAGGCACTGAGACTTTCTAGAAAGGATCCTAGTCACTAGGTATAGTGGGTTGAATAGTGGCTCCAAAAAGCCATGTCCACATCCTAAACTCTGGTACCTGTGAATATCATCTTTGCAGATGTGAGTAAGGTAGGGATCTCAAGACGAGACCGCCTTGGATTAGGGTGGGTCCTAGGTCCACCCTAGGGGTCCTTTTTTTTTTTTTTGCGGTACGCGGGCCTCTCCCTGCTGTGGCCTCTCCCGTTGCGGAGCACAGGCTCCGGACGCGCAGGCTCAGCCGCCGTGGCTCACGGGCCCAGCCGCTCCACGGCAAGTGGGATCTTCCCGGACCGGGGCACGAACCCGCGTCCCCTGCATCGGCAGGCGGACTCTCAACCACTGCGCCACCAGGGAAGCCCCTAAGGGTCCTTTAAGAGATGGAAAAGGAGGAGACAGAGAGACACAGGGAAGAAGCCCGTGTGAAGATGGAGGCGGAGACTGCTGTTTTGCTTCCACAAGTCAAGGAGCACTAGAAGCTGGGAGAGGCAAGGCAGGGTCTTCCTGGAGCAGCTTCAGAGAGAGCACAGCCCTTGATTCTGGACTTTCGGCCTCCAGAACAGTGAGAGGATAAATTTCTGCTGTTTTAAGCCAAGAAGTTTGTGGTAATTTGTTATGGAAGCCCTGAGAAACTAATACGTTGCGTTTATGGTAGGCACGACTCTTCTGGGAAGAGGTAAGAATCAGGCACGTAGAGAACCCTCCTGCACTGTTGGTGGGAATGTAAGTTCGTGCAGCCACTATGGAGAACAGTATGGAGGTTCCTTTAAAAAACTAAAAATAGAGCTACCATACAATCCGGCAATCCCACTGCTGGCCATATACCCTGAGAAAACCATAATTCAAAAAGAGTCATGTACCACGGTGTTCATTGCAGCTCTATTTACAATAGCCAGGACATGGAAGCAACCTAAGTGTCTATCGACAGATGAATGGATAAAGAAGATGTGGCACATATATACAATGGGATATTACTCAGCCATTGGAAAGAATGAAATAATGCCATTTGCAGCAACATGGGTGGACCAAGAGATTATCATACTGAGTGAAGTAAGAAAGAGAAAGACAAATATCGTATAATATTGCTTACATGTGGAATCTAAAAAAAGGGTACAAATGAACTTATCCACAAAATGGAAATAGAGTTACAGATGTAGAAAATAAACTTATGATTCCCAGGGACAAGTGGGGGAGGGATAAATCGGGAGAGTGGGATTGACATATACACATTACTGTGTATAAAATAGATAACTAATAAGAACCTACTGTATAGCACAGGGAACTCTACTCAATACTCTGTAGTGACCTATACGGGAAAAGAATCTGAAAAAGAGTGGATATATGGATATGTATGACTGAATCACTTTGCTGTACAGCAGAAACTAACACAACATTGCAAATCAACTCTACTCCAGTAAAAAAAAAGAAAGAAAAAAGGAATCAGGCACCTAGAGCCTGCTGCCTTCTTTAATAGCAATTCCCAGACTAGGAACAAAAGGGTGTGAGGCACTGACAGTGGGGATCAGGGGGGCCCAGTCTCAGTGTGGATATAGACTCTGAGCCAGACTGGATGGAGGGAGGTCTTTGCTCTGTGTTAAGATGGACATGCTGAATTGTGAGACTGTGAAAAAAATGACCCAGGTTCACCCCTTGCTGACTCCCTGCATGTACTTGTATAAGTTCCTCACCCTCTAAGCACCTCAGCAACGGCAACCATGTATAGAAAGTTTGCACAGGGTAACCTGTAAAGGTCCTCATCATTGTGGTCTTCTGGTCCCTAGGCCTGTGTGATTATGATAAGGGGAGAGCCAGGTCTGAGCCTGCAAGACTTTGTCTTGTGGACTGGCCCCCTCAGTTGGATATACCAGTTGGATGGAGGTATTTCCTCTCACCACCACCCTCCTGGGAGAGATCCTCAGATTTGATCCTCCCCATATCTCAACTGCTACCTGGGACCAATAGTTGCCTTGGGAGGATTTGGCCCTTGAGTACTGACATATAGTCAATGTCCCTGCCTATCTCAGGCTTTGGGGGACAATTTGAGCAGTCCAGCCATAGAACCCCATAGGGACTTTGCTGGATGTCCCATGAGGTGTATCCTCTTCCAGGCTCAGACCAATGCTGGAATGCTCCAGGTGACTTTGGAGGCTTATGGGAATGAACTACAAGTGTTCCCCCAGGATCCCTTTCTGAGGGTATGGTTTAGAGCTGTACTCTACAATATGGTAGCCACCAGCTGCATGTGTCTTTATAAACTTAATTTAAATAACAGTTAAAAATTGAGTCTCTGAGGGACTTCCCTGGTGGTCCAGTGGTTAAGATTCCACGCTTCCAATGCAGGGGGCAGAGGTTCAATCCCTGGTTGGGGAACTAAAATCCCACCTGCTGCGTGGCCAAAAAAAAATCCCAAAACAATGACAACAACAACAACAAAAAACAAACCAATTGCATAACACAACATTGTAACTCAGCTAGACTCTAATAAAAAAGATTTTTTTTAATTAAAAAGAAAATTGAGTGTCTGAGTTGCACTAGCCCCAAGTCAGTCGCCCAGCAGTCACATGGGGCTGGTGGCTGCCATGTTGGACATTGCAGAGAGGGAATATTTCCATCACTGCAGAAGGTTCTATTAGCTAGCACTGCTCCAGATCAGCGTTTCAAGTCATCTGAGGATTTTGCTAAAATATAGATTCTGATTCAGTTGGTCTGGGTTGGGGCCTGAGATGCTGTAATTCTAGCTAATGTCCAGATAATAATGCTGCTGGTTCATGGACCACACTGAGAGGATTCACATCACTGTGAATGAATTAATTATGGCCACTTTGCTGGCTGTATGCTGGGGCTGAGGAGTGGGGAGGGGAGAACATTTCATCTGCAAGGAGTAGAAAAGGGGCTGGGCTGGCCTGGTTGGAACAGAGTCTTCAGAAGAGAAGAGAAAAAAAAAGGAAGTCACTGGCTGAGTTACTCAGGCCCTAAATGTCAGCCCCAGAGACACAGTCTTTTCCTTTGTAGAGCAGGCCTTCCAACTAAGGTGAGAGCTACATTAGTCCAGCGTTGGCAAACTTTCTCTGTAGAGGGCAGACAGTAAATATTTTAGGCTTTTGGGGGCCGTCGCATCTCCATCTCAGTTACTCAAGTTTGCTGATGTAACATGAACACAGCTATTGACAACTTGACAACATGTCAAGAAATGAGTGTGGCTGTGTTCCAACAAAACTTTGTCCACAGAAAGTGGTGGCACATGAGGCGTGGCCCATGGGGCATGGTTTCCTGACCCTTGCACTAGTGGGTCACAGTGGGTAAGAGAGTGTCAAGTGAAGTCACAACTTATCAATGAGCCTTTCTGTATACCTTAGGGTCTGCTTCAGGTACCCCTGTTATTAGTCATTACTAATAAGAGCATAATTGCTTTGATTTCAGTTTCAAAGCAACAGTTCCCTAACACATACAATACAAAATCACATGTCATGGATATTGAAGTCAAACCAGGATATGCAGAAATTGCAAGTTGCCTAGAAACACCAAGTGCAACACCTAGATAATCAATTCAAAAGCTAAAACCTATGCATGAGTTGGCACCTTCTATTATCATGTGACAGCAGAGACTAATGATCTGAATGTCAGGTTGTAGAATTGTCTTATTTACCATGAGGGTAAACAAAGACCTAGGGAGAGTCACTGGTTCAATGTCCAATTTAGGAGGAAACCAGAGCTCCTATTTCCTAAGCAGCACATAACCCTCCCCTGACATTACATCCCCACCAGAGGGGACAGAGCATTATTCAAATACTGTAAGTACAGGTACCCCTTGTCCAGGAAATGCCCACTGAGCCCAGGGAAATGCTATTATAGACATTCATTGAACATTTCATAAACCATCTCCTCATTTTCCCAGACGTTTGGGAGAAGGATCTGGATGATAAATCTCTCTCTAAAGAGCTATCCAAGATATTTAAATGAAGTCTTTGGTCATTCTGCAAGAATTTCTCTGTGAGGAGCACAAAAACTAAATTTATTTCATTTATATTTTTTCTTTTTTAAGAATAACTCTTTCCATACAACAGTTTTATTGGAGGAATCACTGAGATATTAAGAGATCTTAGGTCCGAGGAAGGTCTGTTGAGGCATTTGATGATTTAACTTTCTGAGACCTGAATTCCAGATCGCCCTTACCCCACCTCCCCGCCCCCCCCGCCCCCCCCCCCCCCCGCCACCGCCAGGTCCTTCAACTCTCCCCGATCCTCTGAGATTTAATTGTAAACACATTATCCTCTCAAAGACATGGCTTTCTTCATGCAGTGCAGTTGGCAGTCATTCAGCCAAGTTCTAGATCACCCTGAGCTTCAGAGCAGGGCATTTTAAGAAGATCATGAAGGCTCTGGGGTTTGAATTAAAGAGCCATGATCCTGTGACACCTCTGTGAGCCACCCAGGACAAATCAATCCTATTTGATAGATGAGGAACCCAAGGCTCAGAGAACTGCATCCATATGCTCAAGGTCATCTGGAGGGTGGAAGACTGGTCTCCACCCACATCTTCTGTCTCCAAGTCCCTGCCACTTTCCAGGTGTCTGGTGAGACCTTGGATGGGGTCAGGGCCCAACCATGATGGATAGAGAGTGTCCCAATCACCTCATGTGATGAAGAACTCAGGGTCAAAATTACTTTGATTTGAAAGAAATAAAGTAACATTTATTGAATCTTAGTATGTAAACTGACATTTGCCTTTGGTATAAATAAACAGGTATTTATTGTGGGAAAATATTTGTTTATGGTCACTGGAAACATCTTTATCTCAATGAATGGTACAACCTAGAGGATCAGTTGGCCAGACCAGAGTCTGGAGGGTTTCTTGACTCTTTATTTGCCCTAATTCATCACAACAGTTAATTTTAAGGCAGTGCTTCATTGTTGGATTTTTTTTTAATCACAAAATTAATAAATCCTCATTAAGATAAGTAAAACACTACAAATACATAGGAAGGGAATAATTAAATCTCTCGTCTTTTGGCTCAGTATCTCCCCCAGACCCTGAGATAATTAATTTTACATTTTGGTATGTATCCTTCAAAACATATTTATGCCTATAGATAGGGCCTTTCTTCCTTCCTTTCTTGAAAAAACATATTATACTGTACATATAGTAAAAAATCTGTAACTTTCTTTTTTTTCTCATAAAAAGTTGCATCCTATTGTTGTTTTAATTTCCCAAACTAGAATGATACTGAGCAATTTTTCATAGGTTTAGCCACTGTTTGTATTGTATATCTTCTCATTTTTGTATTTTATTTTTCAATATGTTGTAGCTTTTAATGTATCAGGGATATTGATCATATGGGTGGCAAATAACTTTTCCCAATCTAGCATTTAAAAATTTTTGTTTATATTATCTTTGCTATATAATTTTTCATTTTGATGTGCACTAGTCAACTTCTTTGGTGATGTCTTGTTTTTTGTGTTACTTTTGTGTCACCCACATTATCTCCTCTACTTTCTTTTTATATTTTTATATTAAAATATTAGATCTGGGCGTCCCTGGTGGCACAGTGGTTGAGAGTCCGCCTGCCGATGCAGGGGACACGGGTTTGTGCCCCGGTCTGGGAAGATCCCACATGCCGCGGAGCGGCTGGGCCCGTGAGCCATGGCCACTGAGCCTGCGTGTCCAGAGCCTGTGCTCCGCAATGGGAGAGGCCACAACAGTGAGAGGCCCGTGTACCGCAAACAAACAAAAAATAAAATAAAATATTAGATCTTTAATCTATCTGCTGTTTTTGTTTACATATGGTGTGAGGAAGGGGTCTACTTTTATTTCTTCTAGATGGATAGGCATGTAAACACATATCCTTTCCCAGTGAATTAGAATAGTGGATATATCATATATTAAATTCCCATATATCACAGGATATAATTTGAACCCTTCACATGCCACTCATCAATTTATTGGTTCATTTGATAGCTGCCTCCTCTTAAAAGTCTCTAGAGTAGAAGCTTCTGTCGGCTCCCAACTCCTATTTCATGGATGACCTTGTTAGGTAACACATTTTCTCATTTTTGTCTGGAGGCCAAAGGACTCAATATATTTCTTAGGAACATACATAGATGTTTTAAACAAAGTCCTCTACGTCCCTGTGACTTCCAGTAAACACTGACTTTCCATCTCAATGGTCTGAAAAGGGGACACAGGGAGACTCTCTCTTCGGAAAATGAGTAGCAGGGCACCATCTCTTCTCCCAAAATGCTCATTCCGTCAACCCTCTTCTTCCCTACTGCATCCAGGCTTTCCCTAATCTCATCGGTTCCAGGCGACATGGCCTGCATCTGAAGTCGTGTCCACCCCACAAGTACTCTCAACCACCAATTCAATGTACCCTGACTCTACTATCCCTATAAATCAGACACTACAGAATGTAAGGAGCCCACAAAACTCAAAAGTTTTTGCCTTGAGTGCTTTGAAAGTTAAAATAGGACATAAAGAAAAATGCCCCATGTTATCTGAAGCCCTACTGTGAAAATATTTTTACAACTTGGATTAATGACAACCTCTGAACTCCAGTTTCTAGGGTAAAAGATGTAATATTAATAATACACCAAAAAATAGATAAAATTTCTTTAAATTGTTCTCCAGTAAGAAAAAAAATCCCCACAGCTTTCCCTCCCTTCCCCCTGCTACTTGCCCCCCACTCCACTCCCACCAGGTACCTTATGTTCCTACGTAAAAATAGGATTTAAATGTGCAGAGGTGGTGTCCTCTGAAGCTGAAGGTCCCAGGGTAGAAAGCAAATGTCGCAAATTGCTAACTAGAATAGGAAAAAAAAATGTAGCCTGACTTTCACATCTTAAATCCTCCTCCAAGCTGTTGATAGCTTCAAAACACAACAGCTTGTGAGAGAGAAGTATGGCTGTAGCCATAAAGCTGGCATCCAATCCAGCCTGTGACCTTCTCCACCAGCCCTCACCTCGAAACTCCAGGATTTCAGAATCACCAAAAACTGGGTTTTCACTAGGGCAAGGCTCTTCCACACCAACCACTTCCTTCAAACTGGTTGAATGGGACATTTCTGGTGACTAAGCCCCTTCTAAGTGATGTGGAAAATGGTTATAAAATATGCATACAGACTCAGAAAAAGACCCCACCTCTGTCTCCTCTGAATCATGGGGACTCTGTGAAATATATTGCCCACCAGGGACAAAAGAGCAAAACAGATGGTGTAATTTCATGCTTTTTCTGGAGAGTTAAAAATATCAACAATCATGTATTTAGAAATTGGCAGTAACTGAAGTTCTGTGATTCCATAAGTTATACCAGACAGAAAGTTTTTCAAGCAAAAGAGCACGGATATCTACCATGAAGTAGACATCGTCATGATTTCTGCCTGCACAGTGCATCAGTGGAACCCAGAAAATTCTTCCTCAGCTTCCCTTGTAGCTGGTACGTGTACCCTAAGTGCTGCCAGTCAGAGGCGTTGAATATGAGACCTCTGTTTGGGAGTGAGCATCTTGAGAAGACAGTGCCATCTGGACTCCACCATGGTGACAGCGGAGGCCTCCAGCTTTGAGGTGGCTGTAATTGTGAGCCTGAGTTTCCATCCGAGGAGGGGCATTGTTAGGTGGCAGTGGCAGGGGTCCTGGACTCCTCACCAGGCCAGCTATGCTGCAGGGTTTGGGGTACTGATCCTGGAAGCTTAGCTTGGATAGGGCTCTCCATTCCTCGCAAGGATGCTGTGAGATACCCAGTATTGTTTTCATAGACTCCTTTTCTGTTTTATAAATGAGAGGCAGCCTCTGTGTCTTGCGGTTAAGATTCCCAAGTAAGAAAACACCTATGGCTTTTATTTATGTATATTGGAAGTAGAAAATATTTTGGATTATCCTATCTGTTCTAAGTTATGGATAAATTTAACCTGACAGAAGATGTCTAAGATGCCAGAATTGTCCGTGGGGGAGGGAGGTCTTTGAACTCCCAGAGGTCTTCCCTGGGCCCCTAAAGGAACCCACAGAAGTTGTACCATGGAGTGACTGATTGACCTACGTCCAGAGCCCTAAAAACCTTTTCGCTGAGAGGCAGTAATCTTGCTCAAAATATCTTGTGTCCTCCAAATCTGGAGAATTTATGGGCCGAGGAGATACTTGCTTTAGAGATGTGAGCCCTCTTCCCATTGCCTTTCTTTAAACCATGCATGCACTACCCACAGAGTTATGCATTAATTATTTTGGGTGTTGTTTCTTTTTCTATATTAGATTGAAAGTCTGACTCCAAGTGTGAAGGAGAAGGTGGAGGAAACAGATGCCTCACATCTGATGAGATGCTTGGGGAAGATTGTGGTGGACTGGGTACTTTGATTTTCTCAGTAAAAATTGCAAAACGTTAATACACATACCGGAAAGCATATAAAATGTATATGACCTTTAAAGAATAATAATGAAGTGAACACACATCTTGCCATTGCTGAAAATAAGCATAAAGAATATTAACAATAACCTACGAGCCCCATGTCTGTCTTAGAGTGTATTCCCCTTACTCCCCTTTAAGAATAGCCAGTATCCTACTTTAAAGAATAATCATTCTTTTGTTTTTCTTTATAGTTTATCACCTATATATGTACCTCTAAAAACACTATTTCATTTTTCCTGTTTTTAAACTTCATGTAAACATACCATATTATCCCTTTGTGTCTTTTGCACAACGTCGTGGTTGTGAAATTTGTTCGTGTTGTTGTGTGTGGTTGTAGTTCATTCATTTTCATTACTGGGTAATATGCTGTTGTATGAATGTGCTACTGTTTACCTGTGTATTCTAGTGTTGAACACGTGGCTGGTTTTCAGGACTTGGCTATTGCTCATAAGGCTGTTGTGGACATTTGGAGTGTATCTCCTGATGTGTACATGCACTTGTGTTTGTAAGTATATGCTGGACAGTGGGATTGCAGGCTTATGGGATATGGACATTTTTCCCCTTTCTGAGTCATGGTAAACTGTTTTGTCAAGTGGTTGTAACACTTCACAGGGTTAAAGGTAACATGGGGGAGAATTCCTACCTTCCTACTCACACTTGTTGGTGTTTGTAATGATCTCTACAGTTGGTTTTAAGTTGTATTTCCCTGATAGTACTAGTGAAGCATAGTAAATATTTTTGTTTATTGAGTTATTGGTGACTAATTGGTTTATCGGTAATTTGAGGTTTCTCTACCTTTCAAGAGAAGGTGCCCTTTCAAGTCCTTTACTCTTTTCCCTGTTGGCGCTTTAAAAAAAAAAAAATTATTGAAGTATAGTTGATTTGCAGTGTGTGTTAGTTTCTGGTATGCAGCAAAAATATGAAAAAGAATATATATATTATAATATTCAAACCGTTATGGTTTATTGCAGGATATTGAATATAGTTCCCATGCTATACAGTAGGTCCTTGTTGTTTATCTATTTTATATACAGTAGTTTGTATCTGCTAATCCCAAACTTCTAATTTATCCCTTCCCCACCCCCTTTTTTTTTTTGGTAACCATGAATTTTCTATGTCTATGAGTCTGGTTTCTGTTTTGTAAACAAGTTCATTCATATCATATTTTAGATTCCACATATAAGTGATATCATATGGTATTTGTCTTTCTCTGTCTGACTTACTTCACTTAGTATGATAACTCTAGGTCCATCTATGTTGCTGCAGATGGTAATATTTCATTCTTTTTTATGGCTGAGTAATATCCCATTGTAATGTACCTATGTACCATCTTCTTTATCCATTCATCTGTTGATAGACACTTAGGTTGGGAAGCAGTAGATATAGTAATGGGTTAACATACTTGAAAAACAGGGTAACCACAAATCAAAAACATACAGTAGATTCACAAAAACCAAAAAGAAGAGAACACAAGCATAATACAAAAGAAAACCATCAAACCACAAAAGGAAAAACAGAAAAAGAAAGGAGCAAAGAAGAAATACAAAATCAACTGGAAAACAAGGTTTAAAATGGCAGTGAATACATATCTATCAATAATTACCTGTTGGCTTTTTAAATTGGTTTGGTCCAGGTTCCTGGAAAGCAGAGCCTGCAGCGAGCAAATGTGTGCTTTACGGTGCTTTGTTGTGGAGAGTGCTCAGAGATGCAGCAACAGGTTGGGGGAGAGAGAGGACTGGGAGCACAGAGGGCATGTCTGACATGTTAGGAGGGCATTTTGCCACCACAGTTTCCTTTTTCTGCTTAAACAATAGATGCATTACATAATTATGATGACTTTTTAATAGCTATTTATAATATCTACATACAAGCATCGGTTAAGAAAACAATACTGTCCAGATGTCAAATTCCCATTCAATTGACCAAAATTTGAACTTTTAAGAGAAATCAGTGGAGGTTTTCTTTGTTTGTTTTGCTCTGTTTCTGTTTTGCATAAAGGATACTTGGGGCAAACTAAATGAATGAAATAATGAAAAGGCAGAAAGATGAAGAAAGACTCGCCTACCATATAACGTGTTAGCTGGCACAGTACTTAGACACATCAATGGTACAGAAAGAGTCATTTAGAATCAATGAAAAAACAAAGTATTCCACAATTGATACAGAGACAAGTGACAATCATAAAAACGAAGAAAGAAAACACAAGGCAAAGGCAAGACAAACAAAAACAGAAACTTAAAGCCTTACTTTAACCCTATAAGGCGCCCCTTTCCCCCAGATCCACAGGTAGAAATGGTGGGAGGGTAGGAACGCTCTAATCAGTACACAGAAGCTAGAAACTATAAAAGAAAAGATTGGTAGATCTGGCTACGAAAGTTTAACCTCTATACAGAAAAAAAAATATGATAAAGTTAAAAAAAAGTAACGTCAAGAATATACTTGCAGTGCGTATCTACAGAAAAGACAAATTAAAAAATGAAATACCAGCTCAGAAAAAAAATTTTAAACTTCACAAAAAATACAAACGATAATAAATATTGAAACTGTGCGTATTCATAGCAGCAATCAAATAGCTCTTTTCCATCTAATAGATTTCTGAAGATTTAAAAGATTGATGAAACTCAGAGTAGGGAAGGACATGGGGAAGGAGGAACTTTTGCACAAGTTTGATGGGTCTGTATATGGTTACAACTAGACTTAAAAATGGGCATATGGGCTTCCCTGGTGGCGCAGTGGTTGAGAATCTGCCTGCGAATGCAAGGGACACAGGTTCGAGCCCTGGTCTGGGAGGATCCCACATGCCGCAGAGCAACTAGGCCCGTGAGCCACAACTACTGAGCCTGTGCGTCTGGAGCCTGTGCTCCGCAACAAGAGAGGCCGCGATAGTGAGAGGCCCGCACAACGCAATGAAGACTGGCCCCCGCTTACCACAACTAGAGAAAGCCCTCGCACAGAAACGAAGACCCAACACAGCAAAAATAAATAAATTACTAAACTCCTATCCCCAACATCTTCTTTAAAAAAAAAAAAAAATGGGCATAACTTTTGAATCAATAATTCCACTCGAGAAATTTATCAAAGAGAAATAATCAGATAGTACGTAAAGGTATATGGGCAAAGATGCTTGTCAAAATATTTATAATAGCAAAATAACAGAATGTCCAGTATATTTACTAATGAGAAAGTTTTTACATTTTAATCCATCCATATAATGAAATTTATTTTACCACTAACACTGATGAGAAATATCATGAAATAAAAACAGACCAACGGCCTGTTAGAAATAAGTACTTAGATGAGAAAACAGTCTTACGTTTAAAAAAAAAAAAAAGAGGTCTATGGAACTCTATTAGCTGTAAGAAATAATGACAAGAAAACTTGTAGTTCTTTGTAAACTTTGGGTCCCAGAGCGTGATATGGTTGACACATGTTTAGAAGAAAATCACTTGATAATTATGGTTATCACTGAGGAAGGACAGCATAGAGACTAAGGAAGGCATGCCAGAACAGCAGACCTTGTTATGCCACAGTCGGACAAGAAGGTGGTCCTTTACCCCTCACTGGAGCTCAGGAATCGATGCAGTGAGTGGGTGGTACAGAAAGTAGAGACCACGTAGACTCCTGAGTGGAGTCAAAAGGGGGAACAATAGCAGAGGGTTTCTAGTGCCTCTGATATTTTCAGTGCAAGCATTCTGTGTTGAGGACAGCTCAGAGTTGCACACCTGTTGGTCCTCCCAGGAATCCAGGTATTTGTCAGGGTAAGCAAACATGTGCTATAGGAGATTCTGGAAGCTTTGTTGCCTCCACCCATCAGGATCCCTGCAAAGTTTGCTCTTGGGTTGGGAGAAAGGAGGATTTTTGGCAGGAATTGCAAGATCGATTGGAATCCCAGAGATCCTGACCATTGGCCTCTGAAGCTGAAATGATTCTCTGATTCCTTATACCTGCAAAGGAGACCTTGGGGAACAGGGCAGGGTTTTTCAACCTCTGCACTATTGACATTTTTGAGGGGGTCATTCTTTTCTGTTGTAAGGGGTTGGGGGCTGCTCTGTGCATTGTGGGATATTCCACAACATCCTTGGCCTCTATCCCGAAGAAGCCAGTAGTAACCTTTCCCCTGGTGACAACAGACAATGTCTCCAATATTGCCAAATGTCCCCCGAACAAAATCGCGTCTGGTTGAGAGCCACTGGAGTAGAGATGGATGACATTTTATAAAGTGAGGTGATATCTGAAAGCCAGAAATCCTATTTTTATTTGAGAAAATCTGTATCTACACATGGGTACACATTAAGTGTTGGAATGATGAGTGTTGTCTGTTTTATACTACACGTGTTTTGGTATTTTTCTAATTTTTGGACAATGGACATGTAATAGTTACACAAAAGAAAAACACAGATATTTTAGTATTTGCACATATGAATACAAAATCTTGAAAGGATGTAAAACAAAATGGTAATGATAGTTACTTCTTAGCATTAAGATTTTTCTTTTTTCTTGTTTTTACATTTTCTTAATTTCTTAGAACACATACTAATTTTGTAATCAGAAATGAAGTAAACAGAAATTATTTCAAACGTAAATCCCGGATTTCAACTAACAGTTAGGAGCCTATAGATAATTAAACCCATTAAAATGCATGCTTCTAAATTTGGCTGTTCTAACACTCAGACAAAGGTTTAATGACCTTCCTAGTGGAAAACAGATAGTAAGTCTTACAAATATTCCTCCACCTCATCACACCTCCACCCCAGCTGAAGAATCACTTCTTAGTTTAATGTGAGAATGGAAACCCACCAGTGTCAGCAGTCTCAGTATTTCTCCCCTCAAAATCTGTGTTAATTTTTTTTCTTATCCTTTGTATTCTGTAAAGAATGATCTATGTGGGTTGTTTTTTTTTTTCTGGAATTCACAAAGAAGTTTTCCTCTTTTCCTTTTTCCTACCAAAATTAAGGAGAGAATCCATGAAGGAAATAAGGGTGATGACTCTTCTCCCTCTAAGACAGTGGTTCACCACTGAGATTCAAGATTTGGGATCCAGGATTGCCTGGGAGGGTCTGCGTGCTGGTCTCTTGTCTCATGTTTTGTTAAGTAAAGAATCTGAGGATGGAAAGTGGGTGTGTGAAGCTTGATAAAACTTCTCCATCACACCCTGGTTTGAGTAAAGGCACCCCCATCCCCATCCCGCCCCCCTGTAAGTCATGTGTCCTCCACCCTCTCCCCACAGCAGTGGTCACGTGGGTCCAGGTGCACCACCCACATCCCCTCTGCCTGGAATTTGAATCCTGAGTGGAGACACATGAGGACAGAAGGTAGTCAGGGCTGGGTTACCCCGCACGGGAGACCTCAGAAGCTGCCATGTTTCTTGAGGAATCATGGGCTGTACATACCTGACTAGTACCCTTCCCGACCCAGGCCAGCCCCAAAAGAAACTTCTCAAGTTCTGGGTTACCTTCTCCAGGTAGTGAAGGAAACTTCACTGGAGGTCAGGCGTGGTTGCCCAGTAACAGGGTAAACTGTAGTTGTTTCTAGCCTTAGTAAGTGCTTACCAGGTGAAAACATGGGTGGCTGCACCTTCAAATGGTAACTTTAACCTGAAATGGAGACAGCAATCAATTCGTGGAAGGCTGAACACGTGTCAGGGGTGCCAACGAGGAAGGAACAGACCCAACGAGATTTTCACGGAGTGAAATCCCCACCCCCGTATACCATGACCACTATTAAATTAGAGGTGCAGACTTCGAAATGACACGGTCCAAGCTACAGGTACCGCCTTGAGGAAGAATGAATCAGAAAAAAATGAGAACGGAGTGGATGGGCACAAGCAATGATACTTTTTCTTTCTACCTAGAAGAGATGCCCAAACAGGAATATTCTGTCCAAGTTGACCCTGTAACTTCATTATGTAGGAGCAATTTTGAAGTAGAGCCAATTAACTAGATTTTGGAAAATCCATCAAATAGTAACAGATTATTTTGCCTTACTGCTAAAGATTAGGACTTCTGTTCTTCTAAAAGGAACACAGTAATCTTAAATTTCATGGTTTTGAATCATTCTCAGGTTTGATAATTTCCTCATTTATACCGTTCCTATTGTATATACTGCTTCCAATTCATACTGTAATATCTGGGCATAAGAGCAAAGATTAATTTCACCATTTTATGATAATAGGCTAAAACCCAGAGAGATGAAATGCCTTGCCAATGTAAACTGGCTAAATGACCTGAAAAATCAGATAAAAACTCAGATCTTCTGAGTTAGGTGTTCTTTCCACCATGGCAGTTATCGTGCCAAGTTTAAATCAGATGACTCATCAAATTAGCATAGTTGAAGCAGCACTTCACCCAAAATACTCAGCCCTGGGTACAGTGCTCTGAGGAAATGCAGTTTGTGAAGAAATTACCGCTACCCGGACCTCCTCCAGCTATTCACAGAACCATGTACTAATTCCACCATTGATTTAAAAGGGTTTCTTATGAGGGTTGAAAACAGTCTGTGAAGATTATGAATAATTGGAAATCGAATGCCGAAAGTTATTTATATGGTCAGAGGATATGGGAAAGAAAGACACACTCATTTTAGAAACTACCGAAAGTAGGGATAAACAGATGCCATCTGCCAAGATGAAACCTGTGACTGGACACGGGACCATCATCATACTGTCACCCCCACCCATGGAGACTAGGAATTTTACCGCTGAGGTCAGTGTTTTGAGCATCTGACTGTCAGTGTCTCCGTTAAGCAATAAAAACTTCAAGCAGGCCACCCAAGATGGGCCAGTGCCAGCTACCGTCTCCACTTCCGAGACCTGTGGTCCCCGCCCCCTCCCGACAGATGAGGCCAAGCTGCTGGGACATTCTGCAGGCAGCCCGGGGGTTGGCATCAGTCTCTCTACCTGTCTCTCTGGGTGTCACTTTTTATTTTATTTTATTTGTCATTTTGTTTGTTTATTTGTGTTTTTTTTGCGGTACGCGGGCCTCTCACTGTCGTGGCCTCTCCCGCTGCGGAGCGCAGGCTCCGGATGCGCAGGCTCAGTGGCCATGGCTCACGGGGCCCAGCTGCTCCGCGGCATGAGGGATCCTCCCGGACCGGGGCACGAACCCGTGTCCCCTGCATTGGCAGACGGACTCTCAACCACTGCGCCACCAGGGAAGCCCTATTTGTCATTTAAAAAAATTTATTGAAATAAAGTGGATTTCCAATGTTGTGTTAGTTTCAGGTGTACATATATATATAAATGAATATATTCTTTTTTTTACATTCTCTTCCATTATACGTTATTACAGGATATTGAGTAGAGTTCCCTGTGCTATACAGTAGGTCCTTGTTGATTATCTGTTTTATATACAATAGTGTGTATATTTTAATCCCAAACTCTTAGTTTTTCCATCCCCCCTTCCCCTTTGGTAACCATAGTTTGTTTTTTATGTCTGTGGGTCTGTTTCTGTTTTGTAAATAAGTTCATTTGTATCATCTTTTTTTAGATTTCACATAAAAATGATAGTATATGATATTCGTCTTTCTCTGTCTTGCTTATTTCACTAGGATGGTAATCTCTTGGTCCATCCATGTTGCTGCAAATGGTATTATTTCATTCTTTTTTTATGGCTGAGTAATATTCCATTGGATATATGTACCACATCTTCTTATCCATTTATCTGTCATTGGGCATTTAGGTTGCTTCCATGTCTTGACTACTGTAAATAGTGCTGCTATGAGGACTGGGGTGCATGTATCTTTTCAAAGTATCATTTTCTCTGGATATATGCCCAGGAATGGGATTGCAGGATCATGTGGTAGCTCTATTCTTAGTTTTTTGAGGAAGCTCCATACTTTTCTCCATAGTGGCTGCACCTATTTACAGTCCCACCAACAGTGTAGGATTTTCTGACTGGAATCAAAGAAGGGGAAGGGTTCTAACATCACGCTTCTGAGTTGCAGTGTTTCACATTTTGGTTCCACCCTGCCAAGTTTAAAGTCTACTCAACCCAGGGGGAAATGAACCTAATTAGCCAATTGGACTTTTAAAAAAAAAAGAAGAGAAGTTTTAGCTCTAAAACTTAAGATCGTCTTCCTCAGCAGTCAAACATACTGGTGGGGTCACCAAGTATCCTGAGACTCAAGACTTTCAGTACCAAAACGGGGAGCATCAGGGCCAACCAGGAGGCTGGTCACCCAAATATATGGGTGTATTGATAGAATAGGGCTGAATTTCCCAAATAGCTGGGGAAGGTAGTCAGGATAAAGTCACATCGCTGTTACCAAACCTAAATATGATTCTGTTATATTTAGGTTTATATATTGAGCCTTAAAGGGCCAGTGCTGGAGTGGCCTTCATTTTAATTCAATCTATAGCCTTAAAAGAAAGAACAACAAAAATCTCCCTTTAAAATTAAAGTTCCTTAGAAAAATTTATATGAATTTGGAATAAACTCAGAATCAAATCAGATCAAAGGAATACTTAAACGCAAGAAGAAAATCTCTTTAAAGAGTGAACATTTGTGGAAAAGGTCACACAGTGGTTGAACATTCCTTTCACAGGTGAAGAAACAGAGGCAGTTCTCAGAGGAGAACTGTGTAGAGTCATTCCACACTGTGGACTCAGGGTCACACTTAGCCTGTGCAGAGCACCTGACCTTCAGCCCAGATGATCCTCTTCAATACCTTATCTCCCTCTCTTCCTAGGCTGAAAATGACTAAATCATTGTGTGCTAGAAAGGGTATCTTTCCCAAATTTAATGCTAAATATTTGGAAAGCATGGGAGAGTTGTGAATCATCCTTTGTTGTCAACACCTCTCTCTTATTTTTTTAAATTGTAGTATAGTTGATTTACAACGTTGTGTTACTTTCAGGTATACAGCAAAGTGCCTCAGTCACACATATACCTATATTCTTTTTCAGATTCTTTTCCCATATAGGTTATCACAAGATATTGACTATAGTTCCCTGTGCTATACAGTAGGTCTTTATTGGTTATCTATTTTATTTATAGTAGTGTGTATCTATACACTAGTTAATCCAAACTCCTCATTTATCCCTCCCCCTCCCTTTCCCCTTTGGTAACCATAAGTTTGTTGTCAATGTCTGTAAGTCTGTTTCTGTTTTGTAAATAAGTTCATTTGTATCATCTCTTTATTTTTGAGAAAAAACCCAGAAGTTTGTTAACATGTATATGTCACATATACATGGAAGATGACCCAGGGGAAATGAGGGAGTCCACTGCTCTTGACTCATAGAGCCCGCACCTTTGAGAGGGCATGGGAGCAGCCTGTGGCGCTCATATGTTAGTGAACTGCTGACCCCCAATCATCCACGATGAGTCACAGACATGATAACAAACAGTTGACAATAGCGAGTGATGCTAGACCTCAGTGATTCTCAAACGTTAGTGCATTAGAATCACTTCACTTGTTAAAAGGCAGGCTGCTGGGCTGTCCCACCAAAGTTTCTGAGTGGTGGGTTTGGGGCAAGCCTGAGAATTTGCATTTTAAACAAACTCCTAGTTGATGCTGCTGGTCTAGGGCCATCCTTTGAACACTACTGCTGTGTCTGGGGTGCCCCCCCCCACACACACACGTGCACACACGGCAGAATTTTCATGTTAGTGGAGAAGTCTGGAGGTCAGGTATTCATTTAAAAACTATGGCAATACTTAATATGAAAAACTGCTAAGGTTTATAAATTCGAAAAGAAATTTTTTTCACATGTCCTCCCACCTGCCCAGTGTCAAGTCTCAGTTTTGTGGATAAAAAGATTTTAGAAATTACCTTACTAAAAAAAAATTCTGCTGTAGCAGGAAGAGAAGTATAGGAGAGCTCTTTTACTGACCTATTTGCAAATTGTGTTTTTATAGCCTTTGAGTGTAATACACCTTTAGAAAGAGCTCAGTAAGCTTACCTGTGAATCATTTACAACAACAGATACAGCTTTTAACCCGTCATTAATATTCACAATAGCTGTGGTTTTATGACTCTAGTAATTAACTAAACAATGTTTTACAAGCATTTTAAACAACTAGTTACATCAAGGGCCTTAATGTGTGTAGTGAGATCGTAAATTAACAGGTTTATTGGCACTGGGAAAATTGTTACCTTGTCCTTGGGAGTCAGGAGCTTAAGATGAGCAAGTTTAGTCAAATCAGACCTGTAGTTGCTTTGAGTCTCTCAGCATTCAAAATCTAGCTCCCAAGCTACTCATTGTTCTGAAACTGATTTCCATTCTTAGAGAGACATGTTTCCGATCCTATCTTTTTCTAAAGAGGAGCATATAAGGTTTCCTTCTACATTCTCTCAATTTTTGAAGCTTATTTCAACACAATCTTTCCTCAAAACTAAATCCCCCGTATTGCTTTTAAAGCTTCTTCCCAGCTACTCCTATTCATCCCACAGGGATTAGTTGAGAAGACACTTCCTCAGTGAAGCCTTCAGTGATTTCCCTGTTACACTTGCCTATAGCACCATAAGCTCACTCTTTCAGACAAGTTTTTGTCAACTACAATTGGCACTCACCACTGGCGCTTGCCATCCACCTCTAGAAGGATTAAATCATGAGCCGCTGCAGCCGCTGACCTTCAACACCCCCTGAAAGGAGTTCAGGGTGGAGAGCAGAAATGAGGCCCTCTGTGCTCTAGGAGAAACTGGCAGAACAGGTCTTCAGATAGTTAGATATTTTCAGGAGCCGATTTTATGAGCCCAATTCTTGTATCTCCTCATATCTAGAAAAGCACTAAAATCCTTCAGGGTGATGTCTGGTCCTCGTGACTAGCAGAAACCGCCTCCAAAAGAATAGGTGCTCGATTTCAGGTACTCTCCCTTCCCGCAAATCACATATATACTGACCTCCCCTCCTGCCTCTTTGGAGCAGTTTCTCAGAGATATCTGAAATGCTGTCTCCCGGGCTGCACTCCTCATTTTGCCCCAAATAAAACTTAACTCGCAGCTCTCACGTTGTGCATTTTTTTAAGTCGACGGTTAATAAGAGTAGAAACATAATTATTTGTTCAGATCAGTTCCGCTTTCAAAATGGAAGCTCCAAGAAAGAAGGATTTATCAGGGAGCAAGAAATTTCCCTCTACCCCTCAAGGGTCTTCTGGCTGCTCTAATAATTAAGTTGACATGAGACAGGTTAACAGGAGAAAATCAAACAAAAGTTTAATAACATGCATATGTGGAGAAGACCCAGGAAAAGTGAGTAACTCACCAAAATGGCTGAAATTCTCACTTTAAATACCGTCTTTAGCTAAAGACGAGAGAGGATGTTGGGGGTAGGGGTTTGGGACTTCAAAGGGAGAGGAAGGCAATTCACATGGAAATGGAGAAGCAAAGGTTTGGTAAACAAATGTTTTCTGGGCCATGCCGCCAGGACACCCAGCCCATATTCTTTGCAGCCATCTCTGGTGGTAGCACTATTCTGGGAACAGGCCCTCTATCTAAATTCTTTTAGGCAGTTAAGGGGGGGGGGGCGGTAACAAAAAAAACTTCTTGAGTTTTCTGTTTCTTGAATATAATCAGCCTAGATTAATCCTCATGCCAAAGAGACACATTTTCAGGGAGGGGCAGGTTTTGCTTCCGGGCAGATTCATGTCCATGTTCCCCAGTACCTCATGCATTGCTCAACCAATAGAAGGGGATGTGTGATCCATTCTCCAAGATGGCCCCATGGGTACCTGCCTGCCAGCATCCTCATCCTTGTCAGTCCTTGCTCACACGTAGCAGAGTTGATTTGTGTGACCAGTAGAATACTGCAGAGGTCGTGGTATGTCACTTCTGAAGTCAGGTAGTAAGGCACTGCGATTGCTACCTTGGGCTCTCACTTGTTCTTTCTTCTCTGTGGAAAGCCAGCTGCCATGTTGTGAGAAGCCCTGTGGAGGGGCCCATGTGGCAAGAAGCTGAGGCCTGTCCACACTGGAGAGAGCTTAGAGGAGAAGTCTCTAGCCTAAGTTGAATTTTTAGAAGACTACAGGCCCACAGCTAACTGCGCCATCTGGAGACACTCTGAGTCAGGACCACACATCTAAGATGTCTTTATCCTGACCCCCAGAAACTGTGTGGTAATAAATGTTTGTTGACTTAAGCGACTACATTTGCGGTAATTTAGTATGCAGCACTAATGCAGTGCTAAATAAATATGTGGTGACTGGATGAGTGAAAGGCCTAGAAGTACTATGACTCATATGATAATCCATTACAATTAATTGTCTCAACTTCTGTGACATTATTGTGTTTGTATCAGAACAAAGTCTGATACAGATAACTGAAGGCTTGGAGTTATATAATTTGTGGGAATTAATTTTTTTTATCTTTTAAAGATGTAACCAATTTAAATAGTTCATTCAGTATAGAATTCCTGATTAGCCCCTTAAAAATCTCAAATATGCAGTAATTAGCGAGGCCACTGCTAGTCCCAAAATACACAAAAATGTTGGTGCATTGTCAATAATAACCAAACAATATTATTTTATATGAATTACACAGATCAAATTATTAAACACAAGCTCATCCTAAAATGCAAAATTTTAGTCACAATAATTAGGCATTCAAAGTCTTAGGATTTAACAATTCATTTTAAAATATTGACATGTCTTGCTTTCATGGAAATAAAATTCCTTATGATAGTCTCAGAATTTACAGTAAGTCCCCTACATACTAACCTTCCAGTTTCGAACTTTCAAAGATGCAAACGTGCGTTCCATCCACATCAGGCGTGAGCGACATTGCTGCTTGCCCTCCGTCCCCTATTGCTGACGATCCTTCAGCTCTCCCATCTCGCACCTCCTCTCCCTCCTCCAGTCAGTAACTCTTCTTGCCTGTTCACTCGATGCCAACCCCTGTGTGCCAGCTGTTGTACTGCACTGCCGTACTTTGCAAGGTAGTGCGCTGTAAGACTAAAAATGTTTTCTTTATTTTTTGTGTTTGTTTTTTCTGTATTATTTGTGTGGAAAGTATTATAAACCTATTACAGTACAGTACGATATGGCCGACTGTGTTAGTAGGGTACCTAGGCTAACGTTGTTGGACTTAACGAACACATTGGACTTACGAACATGCTCTCGGAACGGAACTCGTTCGTGTGTAGGGGACTTCCTTTAGTTACTCTGACACCTAAAGTGACTAGATATAACAGTCCTTCTTGTAAAGTTATAGTAGAACTTTACATAATTTCTAATATATTCCAATTTTGAGAAGCTATAGACATCCTCCACTGATAGAGTTAAATATATCCTGAGAGCTATAAAGTATTCACAAATATGTCAGGTAACTTCTTGCACTAAATATACTGTAGTACTTTAACAGGCATCATATTAGATTTTTTAAAAAAAACTTAAAAGTTGTTTATTTCTTACACATTCAGTATCTCATAAATATGCATTCCTCAGTATGTTAGTCAATTAAATTGTACATTTTTACATAGTTGCAATACTAGCTCACCTTCACTCGAATTCTTCAAATTTCACATGTCATCTGAAACATGGAAAAGGTCATGACATTCTTTTAGTTTCTTAAACTTTTCTTTTAAAGGTGATGTCGTATCATATGTAGGCTGATAATCAGACTTGCAGCAGAACTGAGTTTTCTTTCTCCTTTTTCCTCTAGTATTTTCTACATAGGAGAAGTTGTCAGTGTCAGGGGGTGACAATTTGTTTAGCATATATTGTCAATCGGGCAGACTCTGAGAGACAGATTAGCAGGCAAAAAGTTTATCGTTGAGCACTCTTCAGATGAACACCTTTAGAAGAGAAAGAAGGGTGGAAACGGCAGGACAGGAAAGGAAGGGAAGAGAAGAGAAAGGAAGAGAAGGAAAGATCATGATGTAGTTTGAACGAGGCCTTAGCTGACCACACAGCAGGTTCCGGAACTGGAGTGGTCCTTCATAGTTTGGAGTTGGAGCCAGAGAGGCTAGCCATCATACCCCTCTGTTGATCAGAGTTGGAGCGTTGGCTGCCCCAGGAAGGAGGTCTGTCCTTGGAGGAGGTGGGTCTCTTCAGCAAAGGCAGCTCAGGAAGAGGGCTGACAGCTGAGAGCGCTCGTCTGAGAGCCCCCAGCCTCAACAGCAGATGGAGGAACCTTGCCAGCACAACTGGGAGCCCACTGCATCATCAGTAATATACTCTCGGACAGCTGGCTTTATCCTTCTTTGCATACTTTCTTAACGCTTTGATGTATTCAAGGTGATTAGGTATACTGAATTCTTATTCTTGCATCATTTTGTGTATAATGCTTGGTCTTTACACCAAATAAGTCCTAAGCAATTAACTTTCAAAAGGAATCTGGTCATGCTTTCCAAAGTATACATTCTACAGTCTACACCTTTTAAATAACATCAATAATTTGTAAAGAAAAAGCACAGTTCACTGTCTCTAGTTGAAGTTTCAGTGATAGGACAGCATCATTTCCACTTCCCCATTGTGTATTTGGTAATAGTTCAAATTTATGTTTGGTAAATGCCTTTTAAATCAGTATTTTCACTCACTATACTCCAATAATTCACCAAAGCTCAAACTTCATTGTGTAGTCATTGGGAGCTATAAAAAAAAAAAGAGTGGTGTTGAGACTTGTGATTTATTGTTCACTTATCAGGTTTTTAAATGTGCAGAAAATCAAGAAAGAATTTCCTATAAGATTTTTTCATCATCTGTTTTTTTTGTTTTAGGATCTTTTGTTATAAGCTCTTATGTTTTCCACATACATTTTTGGCATGTTGTATGCCTGGACCTGCAGACTATTTCTGTCTAGATGGTTACGGAAGTTATTTACTATTATGTATGTATGATCATGTTATTCTAGTGGAAAAAAACCCCCCAGATGTTCCCAAAATGAAATATTTATATTTTGAGGAAACCATAACTCTACCAATAATTTTTATCTGTTTTACATTATTTATGACAGATGTTGAAAATGATATACAGAAATATTTATAATTTTTACCTTATTCTAAGAGATTTCACTCATTGCATATGCTATGATTTTATTTACTTGGTTTTTCATTTTATACCCTCAACTATTACAATATTTTGGTTTCATTGTTGATATTCTGAATTAATATTCTGACCTAAAATAATCAGGTTTTTTACAGTTTCTGCCAACTGAAGAAAATTACCATTATTATGCTCCTGTAATTTTATTGGCATTTCTTTACTAGAAATTTAGCATGCAAAAACTGAGTTGGTCCATCCTAAAATTCATATGGACTCTCAAGGGACTTCAAGTAGTCAAAAACAATCTTGAAAAAGAACAAAGTTGGAGGTCTCACACTTTCTGATTTTTGAAACTTACTACAAATCTACAGTAATCAAAATATGCAGTACTGGCATAAAGACAGACATTGAGACCAATGGAATAGAAATAAAGCCTTGCATATATAGTCAAGTGATTTTTGACAAGAGTTTCAAGGTGGTTCAGTGGAGAAAGAACAGTCTTTTTAAGAAGTGGTGTTGGGAAAATTGAATATCTTCATGCAAAAAATAAATAAAGTCGTACCCTTACCTTACACCATATACAAAAATTAACTCAGATTGGATCAAAGACATAAAAGAAAGAGCTGAAACTGTAATATAAACCTGTTAGAAGAAAACATAGGGTAAAAGCTTCATGTCAATGATTCATGTCAATGATTTCTTACCTATGACACCAAAAGCACAAGCAACAAAAGAAAAAATTGATAAATTGGATTACATCAAAATTCAAAACACCTGTGCCTCAAAGGACATAGTCAACAAAGTGAAAAGGCAACCCATGAAATGGGAGAAAATATTTACAAATCATATATCTGATAAGGGGCTACTATCCAGAACACATAAAGTACTCTTACAACTCAACTACAACAACAAAAAACAAACAACCAGTTAAAACATAGGCAAAGGACATAGACATTTCCCCAAAGAAATGGTCGATAAACACATGAAAAGATGCTCAACATCACTAATTATTAGAGAAATGCAAATCAAAATCACAACGACATACCACTTCACACCCATTCAGTTGGAGCCCTGGTGTACTGTTGGTGAGAATGTGAAATGGTGCAGCAGCTGTGAAAACAGAATGAAGTTTCCTCCAAAAATTAAACATAGAGTGACAATGTGAATCAGCAATTCTACTTTTCCATATAGACCTAAAAGAATTGAAAGAAGGGTGTAAGAGAGATAAATGTACACCCATGTTCATAGCAGCATTATTCCCAATAGCCAAAAGGTAGAAGCAACCCAACTGTCCATCAATGGGTAAATAGACAAATTAAACGTGGTATTTACATACTATGGAGTATTACTTCACCTTAGAAAGGAAGGAAATCGTGACATATACTACAACATGGATGGACCTTGAGGAATTATGCTAAGTGAAATTATCCGATCACAAAAAGACAAATGCTGTCTGATCCCTCTTATCTGAGTACCTAGAGCAGTCAAATTCATAGAGACAGAAAGTAGAATGATGGTTGTCAAGGCTCTAGGGGAGTAGGGAGTTACTACTGAATGAGTCCAGAGTTTCAGTTGTGCAAGAAGAAAAGAATACTGGAGATGGAGAGAGGTGATGGTTGCATAATGATAGGAATATACTTAATCCCATGAGCTGTCCACTTAAAAATGGTTAAGATGGTAAATTTTATGCTATGTGTATAACAGCAACAACAAAAGGAATCAGGCTTAACAGTAACACAGTATGCTTTTTACCTTTCTTGTTCTGTAGAATTAATAGACAGCTATTTTAAAATTCATCGTTGAATATCAACATAATTTTTGATGGACACTTGGATTTCTCTATTTTACTAAGAGGTTGTGATAAATGCTGTTGCCAATATTTGAGTCTTTTTTAATCCCCAAAGAGTTTAGTATACAGAATTCTTAGAGGTAGATTTGTGTTTAATATGTTTCTGAATTTTTTTAACCTGTTCTGTCTTTTGGAAAATTAAAATTTCATGCTTGAAGTGGATAACAGTCAATGAGAGGGTTGTTTTTAACACCTGAACTACACTGTCATGTAGTTCTATAAGCAGACAGAATACTGATTTTAATGGGGGCTTTTTTTTTCTTGATCAGTTTTCCTTGAAATTCATCTATTGTGGTTGAGATCGAATTAGAAAATAAATTTGTATCTACTCCATTAGATTTAAACTGTAAGTTATTAGCTCCAAAAATAGAAATTCTGGAAATAACCTAATAGAAATCAGCTGTAAATTTTTTTTTTTTTGCTTTCCAGCTCTTTCCCCTGAATGTATTTAATAATACAAGTATTATTTTTCATTCTCCTCTTTAATACCTTGCCATTTCCTGTTTTCTGATTCTATATTCTGAGGTATATATATAAATGGCAGAATGTATAAATAGCAATCTGAGATGTTGAATTTAGCCAAGGCACTAATAGCAACACTGAAGAACAGCAAGCGGCTCCTTATTTAGTGGCACAGGTTCCTTGAGATTTTAGATCAATGAGGGATTTTTTTTCCATTTTTTATTGTGATAAGAGACACATAAAATTTACCATCTTAACCACTTTTAAGCATACAGGTCAGTGGTATTATATACATCCATAAAGTTGTGCAACCGTCACCACCATCCGTCTCCAGAGCTCTTTTCATCCTTGTAAAACTAAAATGCTATGGCCATTAAACGTTACCTCCCCATTCCCTCTTCCTCCAGTCCCTGGTAACCACCATTCCACTTTCTGTCTCTATGATTTCAACAACGTGCTTTAATTGTTAAGCTTGTTCCTACTTTGTACATTTTCCTATGTTCAGTATGAAGTTTTCCAAAAATTGTAACCCTTGTAGAGTTAAGCACTCTATTTCCATCAACCAGAAAACTGGCAAAATACACTTATTTGGCTAGAAGAAGTTAACTGCCATCTGTCAGAAGTTTTCAAAAAGATGATATAAAATTGCTTGATTATAACGAACACTTTTCAAAATAATAAAGATATTAATGATATCAAAGGTGCCCAGTTAGGTGTGGCACTATGTTCAGTCAGAACCTAAGCAAACGACGGTGTCACCCTTGCAAAGAAGCTGGGAGAATAAGTAGTGCAAACACATTCTTGAAAAGATGTCCATGCAGAGGTAAAACCTATGTTTGTATTATAAAATTGGAAATCTTTTCTTTCTGCAGCTAAGTTGAAAATACCTGAGGTTCAGAACTCACAATGATGTCAAGCTTTATAATAAACACTTAAAAATGTTCACAACAGGAATAAAGATGCAGACATAGAGAATGGACTTGAGGACACGGGAAGGGGGAAAGGTAAGCTGGGACGAAGTGAGACAGTAGCATTGACATATACACACTACCAAATGTAAAACAGATAGCTAGTGAGAAGCAGCTGCATAGCACAGGGAGATCAGCTCGGTGCTTTGTGACTACCTAGATGGGTGGGATAGGGAGGGAGACACAAGAGGGAGAGGATATGGAGATACATGTATACGTATAGCTGATTCACTTTGTTATACAGCAGAAACTAACAACATTGTAAAGTGATTATACTCCAATAAAAATGTTTTAAAAAATTATTTAAATAAAAATGCTAAAAAAATGTTGATAAAAGTTTCCTATGCTTTTGAGTGAAACAAGTTATCTTTAACGCTTTTCCAAGTATGGTATGTTATACAAGTGTATATACATGCATATGTTTTTATACCTATATAATAATAATGTTTAAATATTAATGTTAAAGTTGTTATTGATAATTTAAAAATTCAGCTTAAGAAATACCTCAAGACTCTTATAAAGTTCTTATTTACCATATAGAGGTTATGTGCAAATACATGCAAATGTACAGAGAAACCAGTGTGTTGATCTTAAAGGAAAAAAAAGCAAAAGGAAAGAGTGAAACAATAAATTTTAAAATATTTAAAAATTTGGAGCTAAAACGATGATTTTGATGGCAGAGAATCCTAAGAATCCCTTTATTTTTTTCTTGTATCATAAAACCTCATAAACACCAATCTGACAGTCAGCATATAATTATATCCCTGGTACTTGGCACATAGGAGCTGTTTCTTAATATTTATCAAATGCGCTCTAAATGGAAGGTACTGTAATACATCTGTATTTCTTCCCTTCACAATTCCCACTCTTGTAATTTTAAGAAAAAAATCTATAATTTACTCCCCTTCATATCCTCTGGTCTTTTCTGCCATTAGTGACTCTAGAACTTCTGAAAATTTTTGTAATTTTAAAATTCCGTAATAGGTGTCCACATTTTTTCATCCGTTCTTTGATGATTGCCTTCAGCTTCTTGCCACCGAAAACCAGCACAGAGATAACCATCCTTTTAGGTTTCCTTGATTATAAATTTCCTGTCTTTTGCTTACTTTTTAAGTTGAATTCCCTGTCTTTTTCTTATTGATTTAAAGGAGCTCTTTGTATATTCTGGATATTGATGGCTTGATGATTTTTGTCAGTCTGTCAATTAGCTGTTGCCTTTGTCCATAGTCGTTGAACAGAGGTTATAAATTTTGATATAATCAAATTAATCTCTTTTTGCCCTTATGAGTCATAATTTTAGGGTTTTAATTATTGAGTTATTTTCCTTAATTCTACTTCAAGTCACAAAACCCACGCCCCAGGTTATTTTCTATAAATTTAAAAGTTTTAATTTTATTGGTTAGGTTTTCAATATATTGAGAGTCTGTCTTGATAAGATTAGCTAACTACACATTTTTATTTTTCTCCATGGATAAGACAGTGTTTTCTGCACTATACTGGGGTTTTTTTTTTAATATTTGTTTTTTATTTCATTTTAATAATAAAGTTTTCTTATACACAATTTTTTTTTCTGAAGTTCCTATTTTGTTCTATTGGTCAATTTCTCTGTTCTTGAACCAATACTACACTGCTTTTATAATCTTGGCCTTATAATCTTAATATGCGGTAGGACAAGTTTACTTTCTCCTTCAAAGTTAGCTATTCATGTGCCTTATTCTTTCATTTAAATTTTAGTTTATCAAGTTCTTCAAAGAAAATTCCAAGAAATTTTTATGTGGATTGCAGTTGATTCTTATTATTTTATTATTGTTTATTTATTTATTCAATCTCATTTTTTAATGCATTTCAAAGTTTTTACAGACACAGAACATTTTCACCAAGAAGCACTTCAACATGCATATTGTTACTCAGAATTCAAGATTTATTTAAGGTTATTTATATTTTTTTAGGTAAAATGTACATAGTACAGTGAAACGCAAGTCAACCTTTCTATGAGCATTGCAAATGCATAAACCTAACCTGTGCAGCCCTGGACCCCCATCAAAATGATCTTGAAAATTCTGAACACACACAAAAATTTGTAATTGTGTAGGTAATGGATATTACCTAGACTTATTGTGGTGACCATTTCACAATATATATAGATACTGAATGGTTACGTTGTATACCTGAAACTAATACAATGTTATATGTCAAATGTATCTCAATTAAAAAAGATGGTGGCTACCTGAGCTGTTTTCAGTTTTGGCTATTATGAATAAGACTACCATGGATTCAAATTATTTTAAATTGACATTATTATAATGTGAAATTATTCAATCCAATAGCATGGAATATATTCCCATTTAAGATAATTTTCTGTCTTTTGTTAGTTTGAAAATTTTTTTCTCCTTAGACTATTTGTATATTCTTTGTTATTTCTGGATATTTTATAATTTTTGTTCCTATCAGGACCGGTTTTTAATTTTTATTTGTAACTTCCATTTGGTTATCTATAGGGTAGACAGATTTTTCTATGATGATCTTGTATCCACCAATTTTACTAAACTCTATCATTATGTATGGTAGTTTAAAAATTCAATTTGGGTTTCTAGCTGCATCATCACTATCATCTCTAAATAATGACAGTATTATCTGTAACTCTCCAATTCTTAGACTGCTTAGTTTTAATTCACAGCATGGGTGGGGACTTAAGCAGCAGTGATGAGAAATGGCCATCCTTGTCCTGTTGTCCATCATAGGAGAATGTATTTGTGATTTATCCATGAACTTACATTTCCTCTATTTTTTTTGCTTGTTTTATGAACATTACTGAGTAGATGAGAGTTTTCAGTTTACTACTCAAAAATAGATGTTGAACTTTATCAAATACCTTTTTCTAAATACTCTGAGACAGTTTCTAAATCTTCAGAGTTTTCTCTTTTAATCTATTAATGTGGACAGTCACACTGATACTCTGAGGGTGAAGCATTCTCTTAGTCCCAGGATAAATCCTACTTGATCATGATTAATTACTTTTAATCATGATTAATTACACTCTTTGATTTATTTAATTTACATTTTATTTAGAACTTTTTGATTCTCACATTTATTGAATGAATGAAATGACTTTGTACTTTTTCTGTTCCAATTTTGACTCTTTATGCTTTTAAGAGAATTGATTTATCTGTCTAGCTTTTCATTAGCATTTAATATTTTATTTATTAGCACATAATTTTTCACAAATTCCCTCTTGCCGTCTAAAACATTTTTATCTGTGGTTATTTCTATTTCACTTATTTTCATATGCTCCAGTTTTATTGACCACTTTTGCCATGTCTTATTAATCTTTTAAAAGAACCACATTTTAATTTTAATATTTTCTATTGATTTAAAAATATTATTCTGTTGTTTTCTTATCTTTATTATTTCTTTCAATCATGTTTCTTTGGACTTCCATTGTTGCTATTTTTCTAACTTCTTGAGTTGAAGTTTTAGCTTGTGGCTTTTAACTTCTTTTATTTCCTGGTCAATGTATTTAAAGCTATAAACATCTCTCTGTGTTGCTTTAGCTGTGTCAAATAAATTTGGACATGGGATTTTTATTGCCATTTGATGTGAAGCATTTTGTTATTTCCCTTTTAGTCCAAGGGTTATTTTGCAATATATAATTTAGTTTCTACACATACAGGAATTTTTAAAATCTTGCCTTTTATTATTAACTTCTAATTTTACTGCATTATGAGAATATAGTCAATATGACAGTAAGTCTGTGGAATTTATTGAAATTACCCTTGTGGCCTAATGTGCAGTCAGTTTTTGCAAGCATTTCTCATGTGCTCCAAAAGAATGTTTTCCTTGCTTTTTGTTTTTTAAATTCAGGGTTCTATGTACATTTAATACCTTGAATACTAATTGAATTGCTCTGATTTTTCATGTATCTTTTGTCTGTTTGAGTTCCAAGTTTCTGACATTAATGTATAAATATCCTCAACTACAGTTATTGGAAAACATATTTTCTCTCTACATTTCTGCAGATATTTTGAAGCTGTTTTGTTTTGCAAGTATAGGTTTATGGTGGCTAAAATTCTTGTTCTATTATGGCTTTTACTAGTACACAATATTTCCTTTTTATCTCTCATTCTATATTTTGCCAAATGTGAAGATTTCTATTCTAGCCTTCCCTTGGTTAATATTTCTTATAGCTTTTTTCATCCTTTTATTTTTAGTCTTTCTGATCTTTTATTTTCAGTGTGACTTTTGTAAACAACATGCTGTAAGATCTTATGTTTTGACAAATCCCTGGCTGACTTGTCTTGTTTCCAATGTCTTTTGTTTTATTTGCACGTTACACACGTTTTTACCGATGTTCTCGACAAAAGTGTTGGTCTGATAATAGCTACTCTGTCATATCTGGAAACAAAAGAAATACATTTTTTAATTTTAACAAATATCATTTGTTTCAACTAAATGAGATTTAAGGCCATTTTTGAAGGAAACAGTACACTTTTCCAATAAGAGTCTTGGTAGCCTTTTGACACAGGAAGGATAATGCAGTAGTTAATTCAGAATTCTTTAAATGTAAATGAGTACAATTCACCAGTCATTCTTATCTTCCATGTGGTTTTTAAACTCAGAATCTTCTGTACTTAATACAAATATCAGATACTGGTTTTGAAATTTTACATTATAAAGACAACTTTAAAATCTATCACATTCCCCAAACTGATTCACTCTGCGCAAAGGCATTGCATACATGTCATAAGTGACCTTCCTGGACACAATTATAAACGATCATCCTGCCCATAATTCAAAGACAGGTCCAGGAATTTCAAGACTCATTTTTACAAATCGTCCATGTCTCTACCATTATGATCAAAGCTGATAAATCAATTTCCATGAAAATACTTAGGCAGCGCTCCGGTGAATATGGCTTTCTAAATTTTGTCTCCTATAAACTAATGTTGATAGGCCCAGGGCAGTCAGTGTAGACCAGTTGTGTAAAGTGACTTTAAAAATCTTCTCATAAAAGCTTTTGTCTTTAAAAATGCATTTAATCCTTTTAAAAATACCTTCTTGAATACACAGAATTGGCTAAAAAAGCAGACTGAGAAAACATGGTAAATATAGATAGTTTATCCTCAGGTCTGTGCCCACACTGTCTTGGGCTCGGCTCCCCAGGAATATGGTGAGGGGGTAGGGAGAGGCTGGTAAAGGACAGTAAAAGAAACTGCCATAATCCCAGCCAATTTTTGCAGAAACCCACGAATAAACGTCTTGCAGTGATAACATGAGACAGAATAGGTGGGACAAACACATATTTGAGACTGCATGATTTATTCGCCCGGGCTGCAACCAAGATGTGGGAGAAACAAAAAGTACAGCCGGCATCCAGAGCTTCTCTGCACACAGGCCCAGTGTAACCACTTTTATGCAAACCCCCAAACCCACCCCTTATAATCATGCCCTTTGTCTGCTGCATAAACCTCTCCCAGTCTCTTCTCCAATCTTTGCCCCAATATGGAGCTGACAAGACTAATTGTTGTCCATGCTTGGTTCACATTTCATGTTATTTATATAAAGCTTTTCTCATTTTAGTATCATGACGGGCAGAAGGTGCCCTTTTCCTGAATTGGGCTTGAGGTGATTTACTGAGGTGACTGGTATGTGCAAGTTCAGTTTTCCCGGGACCTTGGCTCTACTTGGTTGAATTCCAACTGTGATCTTGACTCATCTTTGCACTTGAAGTCATGAGTGTTGAAATTCATCTCTTTCCTGTGTAACTCATTGACTGGAAAGGCACTCTTCAACATTCTATCCAGCACATTCTATTTCTTCATGAATTAAGAATACTCACAGTCATAATGATCTTTTTAAATATCTTACCTTAAATCCTAGAGATATATTTACTTATACACACACATAAAAGTCTAATACGAACAATGTACAAGAGTTAATATATTTTCCAAAATAATATTATTCTTTTCCTAGAACAATAAAATGTGATATAATTAAATTCTCTTCTTTCTGCCATCTCCCATCATAGATAGGTAACTCCTTTATTCTTTTTGTTTAAAATGGATAAAGTACAGAATAAACGTCAGTTGCTGAGGTTAAAGAACGAGTTTATATATATATATATATGTTGTTATTTCCCTCAGGCATTACTATGAATAAAGTCATCCCATCAGGTGGTTTGCACATTAAAGTAAGTGTTTTTTCTTTATGCCTCTGGTAGAAATGAACCCTAGTCCTAAGCACTTTTCATAAAACTATGAAGATTGTCACTTAGCAGAATGCTAATTTGACCAACTTACTGACACTATTTGAACAGAAATGTGCAACTACAGCGGGATTACTATGTTCAAAGTTAAAGGCAAAGAAGAAAAAAGTTAAAGGCAATATGGAGTGTTTTATTCCTCAAATTCAGAAAATATGCATCGTTAAAATTATCAGTATCTAAAAAATGATTATTACAATTTACGAAGTTCATTCACAAATATTATACCATTTATACAAAGATCAGAAGACAGGTTAAAGGAATTAAAACTCTTGATAAGCCCAGAAGAGAGGGTGAGTTGCAGCCTAACAGAAGCTTCCAAATTGAGGGGAATATCCAAAGGGGATTTTCACCATAAAATGACAAACAAAAGATATGAAAATTCATGTGATTTATGTTTTCTTTAAGGAATTATTTTTCAAGAAAATGGCCTACTAAAATGTGTGTCTGAGATGAGCTAAAAATCCATGATTAAAATCCTCTTTTCTCAGTTCTGTTTTAATGAAGGATTAGATTAAGGACACGTAACCCAAAGTCCCTGTTCTGAGGGCTTTACATGTGGGCGTTGGGGTCCCTGACCCCCCTGAAATTATGTGCACAGTCCATGCAAAGAGGAAATGTTTCAGTGGAGAGGACTCCTAGCTAGCATCAGATTCTCAAAAGGGTCCACACATGATCCCTCCTCTCCCTGCAAAGTTACAAACTAGTGGATAAAATGCTTTCACGGAGCTCTTGTTAACAGCACTAAGATGAAGACGTGTATATATTTCTTCTTTTAATGCTGAATACAATGACAGAAAATCATTCTGTAAATTGATATGAAGGGCAAAAAGCATAAGTTGTAAATGAAGAAGGTCCCCCATTTAAAAATCATTTATACCTAAATAAATTGCCACTTTTATATAATTGTTACCTGGCAAGTTTCCCAGATAAAATTGTGATGCTACACAATCCGGAAGATCATCAAACTTTTACTCAGATAGAGGTCAGACACTCTCATCTTATTGAAGATTATTTCAGTTTTAAATCATCAGACAAGAGAAAATCCCAATTTTGATAATATGAACCTAAAGATTTGGACTTGCAAACACAGTTGAACTTAATAACATTTAAAACTAAACTTCCTTTATCTTGCCAAAGCATCCTCGAGAACACTTAGTCTACAAATAATAAATGCTGGAGAGGGTGTGGAGAAAAGGGAACCCTCCTACACTGTTGGTGGGAATGTAAATTGTTGTAGCCACTATGGAGAACAGTATGGAGTCCCTTAAAAAACTAAAAATTGAGCTACCATATGATCCAGCAATCCCACTTCTTGGCGTATACTCGGACAAAACTATAATTCCAAAAGATACATGCACCCCTATATTCATTGCAGCACCATTTACAATAGCCCAGACATCAAAGCAACCTAAATGTCCATTGACAGATGAATGGATAAAGAAGATGTGACACATATATACAATGGAATATTACTCAGCCATAAAAAGAATGAAATAATGTCATTTGTAGCAACATGGACGGACCTAGAGATTATCATCCTAAGTGAAGTAAACCAGACAAAGAAAGACAAACATCATATGATATCACTTATATATGAATCTAAAAAAAAAAGATATAAATGAACTTATTTACAAAACAGAAATAGACCCACAGACACAGAAAACAAACTTACGGTTACCCAAGAGGAAGGGGGGAGTGATAAATTAGGAGTTTGGAATTAACATATACACACTGCTATATATAAAATAGATAACTAACGAGGACCTACTGTATAGCACAGGGAACTCTACTCAACATTTTGTAATAACCTATAAGGGAAAATATCTGAAAAAGATAGATATATATGTATGTATAACTGAATCACTTGGCTATACACCTGAAACTAACACAACATTGTAAGTCAACTCTACTTCAATCAAAAAAAAAAAGGACACTTCTGATGTTGTTGTATCAGTAATGTTGAAAGTTAAGACTCATAGTTAGATTTAATTATTAGAAAAACTAAAGCTATTGCTGTCACTGCTTAGCTTTTACGTTACGTATTTTCCTTACAGATAAGTGGGCCATAAACTAAATAGGTGAGTTACTTACTCAAGTCTGTTTATGACCTCTTTCAAATCCAGAAAACACTGCCGTCAATTTATTTTTTGCAGGAATCCTAGGTCAACAAGTCTTTTGCCTCTTGAGTAATCCTTGGCAGGTGTGGAGCAGTAAATCATGTTTATTTTATTATTGCAGGTTACCAGAAGCTATAAGGTTATCTAAAACTTTTTATAACCTCTCTCAGTAATTTTCCATTCGCAGGTCTCTCATCCAATAATTCTGATAAAATTTTAGAGTTGGGCCTTTGCTGGTAATAATCGGTGAAATATGGCTGGCCCTCCCCTTCACCGTACCCTCACCACCCCCCATGCCTGCACTTCCCCCACCCACTCTAATTTTCATGTTCGAAACTCTTCTATATTTGCTCTTAAAAGACAATTTGGCTGGTTGTGGAGACGCTGGGCTTGCGCACGCTTTTCATGGGCGCCTATTTTGTAGTTGTTAGGCCACCGTGCTCAGGTATTAAACGTTGCTGTGGAAAGGAAAGATCTGTTGCTTAGTTTTCTTCCCATTTGAAAGGAATTGATCTTATCTTGCTGCCCAAAGGATTCTTTCTTTATTTTGTAACTTTAATAATTTTAATAGCATATATCTTAACATTACTTGTCCTAGGTTAATTTTATCTGTATTATAGTGTTCCTTTTTAATATATACAAGTTAAGTTTTTTTTTTTAATATCAGGAAAGTTTAATTGAATTATAATTTTTCATATTCTTCAGAAATTCTACTTAATGAGTATGTTTTGCTTCCTTTGCTGTCTTCTCTACCTTTTTCTTTCTTTTTTTCTAATTTTTCTATTTCTTTTATTACTTTTGTGTCATTTTATTGGCTTGTTCCTCTTCCATCCTCTATGTTCTCTGTTTTCCATAGTGCCTTTTTCTGTCGTACTCCTTGTCTTGATTCAGAATGATTTCACCTCTCTTTTCCTGTATCTTCCCTGAGTTTCACCAGCTACTGTTCCACCATATCCTGTTGTCCGGCCCCAGTTTCCCTGACCCCTCTGACTGCTTTCTGGTCTTCATTCCTGGGCTCGCCTCATTAACAATTCTTTAGTGTCATGTTGGAATATTGGTACCATTTTCATATGTAGGGAATTTTGCTGCTTCTTGTCTTCATTTTCTAACGGCTCCTTGGTATGGATGGTGTGCTTATGTTTTCTTTCTTTCTTTTTTTTTTTTTTTACTGTTCTGATCGTTGCCTCTGTTAAAAATAAACTTTACTTTTTAAAACAGTTTTAGATTTGCAGAAAAATTGTGAAGATAGTAGAGAGAGTTCCTATATAACCACAGACTCAGTTTCCCATATTATTAACATATTACATTAATGCGGTACATTTGTCATGATTAATGAACCAATACTGAAACACTATTATTAACTAAGGTCCGTACATTATTCAGATTTCTTTATGTTATTTTTTGCTTTATGTGTTGTCTAATGTCCTTTTTCTGTAACCAGGACAGCATATTACATTTAGTTGCCATTCTCCTTAGTCTCCCCTTGGCTGTGACAGTTTCTCAGACTTTTCTTATGTTTGTTGACCTTGACGGTTTTGAGTAATGGTCAGATATTTTGTAGACAAATTGGAATTTGTCTGATATTTTTCTCATGATTAGACTGGGGCTATGGGGGTGGTAGAGGAAGACAAAGAGGTAAAATTTTGCTTCCATTACATCACATCAAGGGTATATAACATCAACATGACTTATCAGTGTTGACGTTGGCCTTGATCACCTGGGTAAGGTAGTGTTTTCGAGTTTCCCCACTGTCAAGTTACTCTTTTCCCCCCTTTTCCATACTGTACTCTTTGGAAGGAAGTCATCGTGTGCAGCTAACCTTAAGGAGTGGGGACTTATGCTCCACCTCCTTGACAGCAGAGTAGCTACAAATTATTTGGAATTTTTCTGCATGGGAGATTTGTCTCCTCACCCCCATTTATTTATTTCTTCAACCATCTACTTATATCAGTGTTGACTCTTGGTTATTTATTTTATAGTTTAAGTTTTACTTCAATAGTACTTTATTTTATTGCTCAAACTGTTCTACTTTTGGCCATTGGCAGTTCTTTCATTTGACTGCTGTGCCCCTTTGGCATATCCCTATCATTGCAGGTTATTTATTTACTTATCTGTGCGTTCTTACTTTCTGGCATTATAAGATACTCCAGGTTCATCTTGGGTATTTTCTGCCCTACCTCTGAGAATCTACCATTTCTCCAAGGAGCTATGGGTCCTTTTATTTGAAAAAGCTATTAGAAATCAAGACCTAAAAAACTGAAAAATAAAATAAAACAAAACAAAGCAAAGTAAACAAAACAAAATAAAATAAAACAAAAGAAAGAAATCAAGACCTTGGCACTAAGTGTGCTTGTTACTGCTGGAGCGTTGATCCTTGTTCTGACAGAACAAGGAAATATACGTGTGTGTACTAAGCTGGGCATACACATATCTATAACTATTTCTGTGGGTGACCATTGTATCTGTATTGAGTTAACACGAGTTTATACTGATGTCTCCAATTCCAACCCATTACCTCATAGGTCATTCTAGCCTCTTCCTCTTGCTGATCCATAGCTGCCCACTCCAGCAGTGAGAAGCCTGGCTCCCATGATGTGCCATCCATTGACTTAATTGTTTAATTCCAGTGTGCCTGTGTAGCAGTACCAGAATTGTTCATCTGCACCCCCATTGTTGATAAACAACTCTAGCAGCTAGAGTACAGTGATTACAGACAATTTTTTTTAAGTTACTCAGGCCAGTAACTTTTCCCCCACTCCCTTCCTTAAATGACTCTTTCATATATTTTTAATACAGTAAGATTATTGTCACTTTCTGCATTCCATCCTAAGAGAGTTTTTAAAAATTTGCGTACACTAAAGTTCACTCTTGATGATGTAAAGTTCTGTGGATTTTGACAAATACGTAGTGTCATGTATCTACCATAACAGTATCACACAGAATAGTTTCACTGCCCTAAAAAATTCCCTACGCTTGGGCTTCCCTGGTGGCGCAGTGGTTGGGAGTCCGCCTGCCGATGCAGGGGACGCGGGTTCGTGCCCCGGTCTGGGAGGGTCCCGCATGCCGCGGAGCGGCTGCACCTGTGGGCTGTGGCCGCTGAGCCTGCGTGTCCTGGAGCCTCTTGCTCCGCGGCGGGAGAGGCCACAGAAGTGGGAGGCCCGCGTATCGCAAAAAAAAAAAAAAAAAAAAAAAATTCCCTATGCTTGACTTATTTAACCCTTCCCCCTTTTTCTTGAACTGCTGGCAATGGCTGATATTTTTACTATTGCTATAGTTTTGTCTTTTGCAAAATGTCATACAATTGGAAGCATGGAATATGTAGCCTTGTCAGACTGACTTTTTTACTTAGCAATATGTTTTTAAGATTCATCCATGTCTTTCTTTGACTTGATTACACATTTTCTTTTTATTGCTGAATAATATTTCATTGTGTGAATGTGCCATGATTTTTTTATCCATTGTAGTTATGGTTGCTTCCACTTTTGGTGATTGTGAAAATAGCTGATACATTCATGTGCAGATTTTGTGGGAACATATGTTTCCAAATCAACAAGATTGCTAGATTATATGGTAAGAGTATGTTTAACTTGTAAGAAGCTGCCAAAGTGTTTTCCAAAGTAGCTGTACAGTTCTCCTTTCCCGGTAGCAATGAATGAGAATTCCTGTTGCTCCATATTCTCAATAGCAGTTGCTCTTGTCAAGTTTTTTAATTTTAATTTTAGCATTCATAACTATTCTAATAGTTATGTAGTAGTACCTTGTTGCTTAAGTTTGCAGTTCCCTGATTATGAAGGATTTGAGCATCTTTTTATTGATACATACTGAATTCCTATCTGTATATCTTCTTTGATGAGGTGTCTATTCAGATCTTTTGACCTTCTTAAAAGTGGGTGATTGTTTCCTTATTATTGAGTTTTTAGAAATCTTAGGTATTTTGGATACAAGTCCTTTATCAGATACATATTTTGCAAATATTTTCTCCAAGTTTGTGGGAGTGTTTTTCACAAAGCAGAATAAAGTCCAATTTCTGGATTATGCTTTTGGTGTTTTATATAAAAAATCATTAGCAAACTCAAGGTTATCCAAATTTTCTCCTATGTTTTCTCTAGGTGTTTTGTAGTTTTGCATTTTACCTTTAGGTTTATAAGTAATTTTGAATTAATTTTTGTGAAAGATATAAGATCTAAGTTCTTTTTTTGCATAAAGACATTATTTGTTGAAAAGTCTATCCTTTCTCTGTTTAATTGCCTTTGCTCCTTTACCAAATATCAACTGACTATATTTGTGTGGGTCTATACCTGGACTCTCACTTCTGTTCCTTTGATGTATGGTGTCTACCCTTTCACTGATATATCACTGGCTTGATTGCTACAACTCTGTAATAAGTCTTGAAATCAGGTAGTGAGAATCTTCCAATTTTGTTCTTCTTTTTCAGTATTATCTTGGCTTCTCTAGGCCTTTTTCATTTCCATATAAACTTTATATTCAGTTTGTCAATATCTACAAAATATCTTGCTGAGATTTTGACTGAGTTTACATTGAATCTATAGATCAAGTTAGGAATAATTGACATGTTAACAATATTGAGTCTTCCATCCATGATCATGGACTATCTATCCATTTGTTTAGATCTTCTTTTACTTCTTCCATCAGTTCCTTTACTTCTTTCATCAATTTTACCATTTTTAGCATATATATCCTACACATATTTTGTTAGATTTATACCTTATTATTTCATATTTTGGTACGGTCTGAGTGGTATTTTCTTAATTTCAAAATCCAATTGCTCACTGCTGGCATATGGACAGCAACTGATTTCTCTACATTAGCCTTGTATCCTGTGACCTTACTATACTCACCCGTTAGTTGCAGGAGTTTTTTGTTTGGTTTGTTCAGCTTTTTCTTGTAAAAACAGTGACCATTTCTGAGCTCTTTACGTGTCATAGCTGCAACTGGAAGTCTGTTTATTCTTCTGTTGTTAGCAAATTTGAGGGACTTACATTGTCTTGGACTAGCTATTTTGCAGGAGGTTCCTGTACATGTCAGGTGTGGGAGTCGGTAGTAGGGACGGGTGAGTTCTCAAGGTTTTTCTGCTTCTCTTCCTCCTTTGTTGCTATCATGATGGACTGTTTCTTGATAATAGGGCTCTCTGTGTAGCCTCGTTTCCTCTGGCCCTCGTAGCCTAACTGCATCCCAGAGTCCTTCTATCACCAACCCTGAACACCACCCTAGGGTCTTCCACTGGCTGCTATCACTAGGAGACATAGCCTTTCTCTTCCAAGACATGCCTCTTCTCTTTTCAAAAGGGAGTACTTTTTGAGATCTGCCTTTTCTGGGTTCCACTCATTAATTTTCATGCCCTTCTCCACCTTCTCCAGCAATTATGCTCGTATATTTAATTTCTGTCCAAATAGGTTTTACTCAGGATGGGTTATTTGTTGATTTCCAACATTTGATACCAAAAGGCCTCCTCTATACTCTCTGTTCTTCCCCACTACATCTGGCAGCTTCCCGCTCAGGACTTGCTGGTCTTAGTTTCTTTTGGCCACGCTTACACATAATTTGGAGTTTGTGGATTTTTCTGTCTCCTGCTTTCACCGAAGATGTATTTCATGGCTTTATTTTTGTTCTCCTTGTTGCTCTATTTGGTTTCCAGGAGAAGTAGGAAGATTCAAAACTAAGCAGTCGCCATGTTCCTAACCTCTGTTCCAAATTTAGAAATAAAAAGAAACGTGAAGAACAGGAAAGGGAACGCCAGAGTCGCGCTGCTGCCCGGCGCAGAGTGCAATGTCAAAGGCGCCCCCTGGAGTGGAGCGTAAATACACCACTGTCAGTCATCGTTACTCCTGTAATCTGAAAACTGCGCGTTCTTTTCCTTCTTGATGTTATATACTCCCAATTGGGATTTTAATAAATAAACAGGTAGCGATGTAAGTGCAAAGTAACTTGGTCTTATTTGGAAGAATCAGGTTTTGAGAATTTCACTTTGATGAGATCATACAGGAGAGAAAGGCAGTTAAGCTGGATTTTACCTCACCAGAGATTTTCCCCTTCATATATGAACCGTGACTACATAAACAAATGATTGTAAATGATTCTAAAGGTCCGTCCATCCACCTAAATACACATACATTCACACAGGGGAATTTTTCTTTTTAATCTTCATAGGCACTCTGATAAATATTTTAGGCGAGAAGTGCTTCTTCAGTAGTTTGTGTCAGTTTCCTTCCTCAAGGCAGGAAACCTTAAAATAAAAATATCTTCATTCTGTGCAATTACATACGGTTTTCGCATTGCCTATGAGTAATTACTTAGACAGTAATAACAAAATATTTTAAATACATTTGCATCTAAGCATTTAAGTGTATAATTAACGGTGTCCATGTTATTTACGTGTGAAAGAAATCTGGCAACTTACTGAGGAAGCTAAAAGAAATAACAAAACCTGTTCTTCTCAATAAAAACTACTTTATTGAGTTTTTATAGGAATGTGTGTTGGATATATATATATATATATATATATATATATATATAACTGAATCACTTTGCTGTACACCTGAAACTAACACACCATTGTAAATCAATTCAATTAAAAAAATTTTTTGCGTAATAAAATAAAAGAATGCATGAAGGAAGATAAATGGAATTTATGTGTGTCAGTCATAGGGATAGATAACATGATTTTCAGCACCTCATAGAACCAGCTTATTCTGACCTACACAGCTCTATTTAACCATAATGTAGCAGCCCTGGAGAGCAAAATTCCTTAAAGAGGCTTTTTCTCACATCAGAAAACTTACAGTCCTAAGAAGTACAGCCTGGCTTGTGACTTTGCAACTGGAAACAAAATGTTAAGGACCACAGACGCCAGAAAAAAAGAAAGCTAAGTTAGGCTAAGTGACCTTTACTAATCCCATCTAGGGAGCAAGTAAGACCAGACATGCCCAGAGAGGGAGTGAGGATCCAGAAAACACAGTGACGATCCCAGGAAGCTGGACGGTGGCCACCCTGGGAATGAGTCAGGAATAGGGGCAGCGACAAAGCCATACAAAGACTTTGTGTTCCTTAGGGCTGTGCAAATGGTCTAAGTCTTTAGGGGATGGAGAGGATTCTGGGCATAGACACAAGGTTTAGAAATAATAAAGGGGAAAGATTCCCTTCCATCCCCCAAATAGATAAAGATTCCTTTGGACTTGGGAAAGAGGTGAGGGGGAGAAATGAAGTAGAGGGTCCTTGAGCCCAACATCCTGGGCAGAAACATTAGGGAAGAGGTAAGAATCCAGAGCAGAAGTAACTCTCAGAAAAGCCATGGGCTTGTTTTTTTCTTTTTTCAAATTTATTTATTTATTTATTTATTTATGGCTGCATTGGGTCTTCTTTGCTGTGTGCAGGCTTTCTCTAGTTGCAGTGAGCGGGGGCTACTCTTCGTTGCGGTGCACAGGCTTCTCATTGTGGTGGCTTCTCTTGTTGTGGAGCACGGGCTCTAGGAGCACAGGCTTCAGTAGTTGTGGCACGCGGGCTCAGTAGTCGTGGCTTGTGGGCTCTAGAGCGCAGGCTCAGTAGTTGTGGGGCACGGGCTTAGTTGCTCCGTGGCATGTGGGATCTTCCTGGACCAGGGATCAAACCCATGTCCCCTGCATTGGCAGGTGGATTCTTAACCACTGTGTCACCAGGGAATTCCCAGCCATGGGCTTGGTTTAATGCTCTGGTGCTATCTTCTTTCAAGAAGAACTTTAGGGCTTCCCTGGTGGCGCAGTGGTTGGGAGTCCGCCTGCCGATGCAGGGGACACGGGTTCGTGCCCCGGTCCGGGAGGATCCCACATGCCGCGGAGCGGCTGGGCCCGTGAGCCATGGCCGCTGAGCCTGCGCGTCCGGAGCCTGTGCTCCGCAACGGGAGAGGTCACAGTAGTGAGAGGTCCGCGTACCGCAAAAAAAAAAAAAAAAAAAAGAAGAACTTTAATGATTTTATCTTTGAACTTGTGTTTTGTAAGTGACATCTAGGGGGAAAACAGAGCATATGCATGAGTAGAGGACCGTTTGGCAGCGTTGCCAGAGCTCAAAATTCCGGGGGACTCGAAGCGAGTGAATGTGTTAAGTCTGTGAATGAATGATTGGGGTCATGGACAGCCCAGGGAGACCATGCTCCCCATAAGACCGAGGACGTGTTTCAAATGCAGAAGGTAGGCAATGGTACTGTAAGAAATGGGAATGACCTCAACCGAGCAACCCGACACATCCTCTCTTACTTGCGTATGTCCCTATGGTAGTCAACCCCTTGTGCTGAAAATGATGACGTGGAAGGAAAGGAAATGACCTATCTGCAACCTGAAGGTAGAGTCTGTTGGTAGGATATGCACGTATCTAGAAGTGAAATAAAAGCAGTTGAGTTCGTTTTCTGCAGGGTTTCCATTGTTCCAGAAAAAACAGAATACATGTGTATGTACTAGCTGCAAATGACAAATGGTGTAACTTAGGGATTGTGCATAGGCATTAAATGCTCCTATACTTGCTCTTGAAACTGGCATTGCACAGTATAAAGAAGATAGTGATATTCATGGTAATTATGTCACATTTTAATTTTTCTATTTTAGACTTGCATTAAATAGCAAATAAAATACACTATGACAAGGTGAAAGCCAGTGGAAAGAAGAAAACAGTTTTATATTTAAGACATCTGATGACATTTTTTCCTGCTTTTCCTACAAATTACGTTGCTGCCTCTGGAAGTAGGAGGTCAGTTATCCATGTAGGTTCTTCCAGATTCTGTGCTCAGAGGCAGTAGAGGAATCCATGGGGCTGAAGGGGTCACACAGGAAGAAATGGCACTTTGTCAGCAGGCACATGTGGAAGGATGCCTGAAGACCAGATGGGTCTCTCTTCCAGGATCTTAGCACCACGATAGAACCCCAGGATCTTGACAGGTGCCTCTGGAAGGGGAGGATCCTCAGTAAGACTGAATTTAAAGCACTGTATGTTTCCTGTTGCTGCTGTAACATATTACCATATACTTAGTAGCATAGAACAATGCAAATGTATTATCTTACAGCTCTAGAGGTCAAAAGTCTAAAAGGGGTCCCCAGATGTAGAGAATGGACTTGAGGACACGGGGAGGGGGAAGGGTAAGCTGGGACAAAGTGAGAGAGTGGCATGGACATATATACACTACTAAATGTAAAATAGATAGCTAGTGGCAAGCAGCCGCATAACACAGGGAGATCAGCTCGGTGCTTTGTGACCACCTAGAGGGGTGGGATAGGGAGTGTGGGAGGGAGACACAAGAGGTAGGGGATATGGGGATATATGTATACATATAGCTGATTCACTTTGTTATACAGCAGAAACTAACACACCATTGTAAAGCAATTATACTCCAATAAAGATGTTAAAAAAAAAAAAGAAAGAAAAAGAACTGCCCCCAAAATAAATTTTTAAAAATAAGTAAATATAAATAATAATCCTTAAAAAAAAAAAACACAAAAAGGTGTCCGCAGAGCTGTGTTTCTTCAGAGGCTCTAGAGGAGACCCTATTTCCTGGTTTTTCCAGCTTCTACATTTCTGCCTACACTTCTTGGCTCCAAGTTCTTTTCTCTATCATCAAAGCTGTGCAGCATCTTCTCTTTCTGCTTCCATAATCCCATTGCCTTCTGGCTTATAAGGACACGTGATTATATTGAGCCTGTCTGGATAACCTAGGATTATCGCCTCATCACAAAGTCCTTAATTTAATCACACCCGCAAAGTCCCTTTATTTGCCATAAGGTAACATATTCCCAGATTCTATGGATTAGAACATGGATATATTTGAGGGGCCATTATTTAGCCTACCACGCTTACCGTCTAGTGGGTAAGCGTGGTAGGCTAAATAATTCAGCTCAGCACAGAAATTAAGCTTAGTTATAACAAAATAAGGCTGTTTTGTAAACTTGTGAGCTGAGACTCATACCCCCTACATTGAAGTTCAAACTAGGCGGAGGAAGAAAATAACACAATCACCATTAAAACCTCCATCGATGTTAGTAACAAAAAGAAAGTTTGCATTTCACAGCAGAGGATTTCTCTCCCAGGTTTTATTGTTAAAAGAACTGGACAGAAGGTGCAAAGTGTATTTTTAAAAATGCATTTCTTAAAAATACAATAATCCTTCAGTTCATTTATTATGCTATCATATATGCCTTGACCCTCAGTAACCACCATATAGGATTAAAAAGCACCATTATTAAGGAAAAATCAGTAGTACCCTTGGTCCTAAAGGGTTGGAGGGTTTATTAAGTGCATATACCTTCAGAAACTTGTCTTAGTCCATTTGGGCTGCTATAATGAAGTTTTCCATAGACTGGGTGGTGTATAAACAACAGAAATTTATTTCTCATGGTTGGAGCTTTCCAGAGATCAGGGTGCTATCATGATCAGGTTCTTGGCTGAGGGCCCTCTTCCTGGTTTACAGATGGAAGTCTTCTCACTATGTCCTCACACGGCAGAAAAAGGGCAAGAAAGCTCTCTGGGGTCCCTTTCATAAGGGCACTAATTCTATTCATGAGGTCTCCACCCTCATATCCTAGTTATCTCCCAGAGGCCCCACCTCCTAATACTGTCACGATAAGAGTTAGGATTTCAGCATATGAATTTGGGGGCAACACAAACATTCTGTTCATTGCAAAATGCATACTCAGAAGCACTGTTTCTGTAAATGAATGGTATAGTGGACAGAGTGCGGACCTGACCAGCCACTTCTCCTACCACCAAACCCATTCCCACATCGTTCAGTTATCTGCTTCCCAGTCCTTTAGGGCAGTACTTCTCAAAGTTCAATGCACATATGAATTATCTGAGGATATAGCTAGAATGCAGATTCTGATTCAGCAAAGATGGGGACAGGCCTGAGAATCTGCCTTTCTAATAAGCTCCCAGGTGATGTCCATTTTGCTCCTCTGTGGACGAAGTCTTCTGGAGATGAGGAACGGGGCATACAGCCAATAATATTGTAATAACTTTGTACGGTGACTGATGGAACTAGATTATCGCAGTGATCATTTTGTAACAGGTAGAAATATTGAGTCACTATGCTGTGCTCCTGGAATTAACATAGAATCGGAGATCAGTTGTACGTCAATGAAAAAGAAAAGAAAGTCAGTCCTGCTCTGACCCCCTTTGCCATTGGAAGTGCTCTGCCCAGCGGGGAGTCCACCAAGGATGGATCAAGTACAGTATGCAGTGGGATTTACATGTGCATTCTCAGCAAGTCCTTCCAACAACACTACAAGGAAGGCATTGCAATCCCGTCTCACGGAGCAGGATACTGAGGAGTTAGGTGCCCACGTTTGCACAGCTGAGGCTTGAGGAAGTCTAGGTATGAACCAGGCAGCAGAGCCTGAGTTCTTAGCCAGGGGCTACAGCTGAGGCTGGTTCACTGCAACTCGGTCAGTTATCACTCTATGATCAGAGAAAGATTACCAAGAAGGCTTTGCTGAAGAGGTGAGAAGAGGTGTTCTAGGTGGTCAGAACCGCCTCTGCAAAGATTCAAATGCAGTCAGCTCACTCTGAAGTACACGGGCTGGAGTGCAAGGAAGAACGAGGTTTCTGTGTTGGGTCATAATGATTGCTATTGTATCCTGTAAGTATGAAAACCATACATTAATTGCCTGATTCAAAAGTGGGCAGAGGATTTGAGTAGGCATTTCTCTAAAGATCTGCAAATGGCCAGTAAGCACATGAAAGATGCTCAGCATCATTGGACATCAGAAAATGCAAATCAAAACCACAATCATGTACGCCTTCACACCTGCTGTTCCAAAGGACAGAGTGTAACCTCTGCTGGCAAAGGCGTGAAGGAATAGGAACCCTGGTGCATTGCTGGGGGCAGCCACTTTGGAAAATAGTTTGGCAGTTCCTCAGAGAGTTAAACCTGGGGTTGCCAAATGGTCCAGTGATTGCACTTCTAGGTGTAAACCTAAGAGCACTGAAAATACATGTCCACACAAAAACATTATACACGAATGTTCATAGCAGCACTATTCATAGGAAGCAAAATGTGCAAACAATCCAAATGTCTGTCAGATGCCAAATGGATAAACAAGATATGGTCTAGCCGTATGATGGAATATTATTCAACCTTAAAAAGTGGGGTGGGGCTTCCCTGGTGGCGCAGTGGTTGAGAGTCCGCCTGCCGATGCAGGGGACGCGGGTTCGTGCCCCGGTCCGGGAGGATCCCACATGCCGTGGAGCGGCTGGGCCCATGAGCCATGGCCGCTGAGCCTGCGCGTCCGGAGCCTGTGCTCCGCAAAGGGAGAGGCCACAACAGTGAGAGGCCCGCGTACCGCAAAAAAAAAAAAAAAAAGTGGGGTGAAGTTCTGACACATGCTCCGATATGGATGGTCCTTGAAGACATTATATTATACTATGTGAAGAGCAGATATGAAAGGCCACATATATGATTTGATTCATGTGAAATATCCTGAATAGGAAAATTTATAGAAACAGGAAGTAGACTCGTGATTTCTAGGGGCTGGCAGCCGGGGAGGGTGGGAAGTGACTGCTAATGCAGTTTCTTTGGCTGGTGATGTTCTGGAATTAGATGGTGGTGGTAGATGATGTATGACTTTATGAGTACACTAAACACTACTGAGCTGTACACTTTTTTAAACGGGTGAACTTTATGGTATGTGAAATATACGTCAACAAAGCTGTAATTAAAAATTTGTGCTGTACATGTAAATATATATAGTTTGAAAACGCCCAGACTAAAGAAAAAATTTGTAAAAGTGACCCATACCATCAAAGCTTTAAAATTTGATTGCAGTAAGATATGGTGAGAAAAGTATGGTTGATTCTTGTTTTAAAAAATTTTTATTGGAATACAGTTGATTTACAATGTTGTGTTAGTTTCATGTGTAACTTTTTTCTTTCTTTTTTTTTTGGCCACACCTCGAGGCTTGCAGGATCTCAGTTCCCCAACCAGGGATTGAACCTGGGCCATGGCAGTGAAAGCCTGGAATCCTAACCACTAGGCCACCAGGGAACTCCCTGATTCTTATTTAAGGGAGTGAAATCCTGTGGGTGAAAGGTGAATGGAGCTGATAAGGAGTTGTGGCATGTCTGTGGAGAACACTGCTTGCTTTAAGTCTATTGCTAAAATCATATGTACAATGCTTGTGTGACAATGGGGTATAAGTGACAAAATGTATGGCCTATAAAGTGTTTCCCCATTAATGTACTTCTGAGCCTGTTTGCAATATCTGATCAGTTTCCCCCCAACGTAAATATCTAGGCAAACAGAAAGGAGGCTTAGCACCAAAGAACATGATCTAGACCCAGGGCAAGCAGCTAAATCACCCTGGCATCAAGGGGCATGTTTTGGTCTGTTGAAGGATTTGCAATTAAAAAGGGAGATGATGGAAAAATCTGCACATATTTTGAGGTATGGGGAAGTCTTTCAGGCCAATACATGATCTACCTTAAACTTTACTGACCAGAGCAGCCCATTTTGTGGCCTTTCGGACATGCATTGTACATCTGCCTTGGCCATAGAGGAGGAGAATACATTTGAAAGTCAAAAATGGAATAGCTGTGGTTCAGACATCCAAGGTAAAACTAGGTGGCCATTGTGGATGCGATTTCAGATGCATCCCTGTATTGCTGAGAATCTGAATTTTCTGAGCTGTGTCATACTCGGGATGTCACCAGCCATTCTCGAAGCAGTGTCTGCTGGCAGATGGAAGCTGCAACCTTATGACCTCAGGGTCTCCACTGGTAAATATTACCAGAAAAAGGAGACGTGTAGTGGCCAACAGCTCCCGTTATGTACGTGTTCATACCACATTAGAGGTTAAAACCTACTTAGATACAAGTGTTATACAAGACTCGGATCCAGGACTTGGAACTTGGGGAATACTTCCAATTCAGTGTCCATTCCCCAAACTGAAGCAGGACTACGCCCCATTTCAGCATGAAGTAGCCAGAGCCATTGTCACCCCATTCCCCGAAAGCCCTGGAGAAGGATGAAACCGGATTGGAGGTTGAAACCGAGTCCCCCGAAAACCGAGTTCCTCTGCCGGGTTTATGGTTAACCTCTCTATGCAAGACTTTATATTCACTGTTTTCCTCAAGATTGAGGCATATCAGAGACAAGGGGGGATTGTTTTAGGTGCTGGGAGGGCGCAAAGCTATTATCGCGAGACCGTGAGCGCAGTTAGGGGCCCCGCTCCGCCCACAGGCTCCCAGGCGGCCTCGCGGCAGAGAACGTGGGGAGAGGCTTGTGCAGCCTTCTACCCTGGCCTCCCGGGCCCTCTGGGGAGCTGGGGCCCGGGGTCAGGCCGGGGGCTGTGTCCCGCGGAGACCCAGAGCCCTCGCCGCGGCCTCATGCTGGCCGGACCCAGGCCTGGGAGCAGCGCGAACCTCTCCCGCTCGGTGACCTAATGGCGGCGGTCTCCGCGGGTTCCTCGGTCCACGGAGGCCTCAGCACCTGGCGTGTACGGGCACGGCCATTCAGGTACCAGCTTCCACCACCTTCAGTCTTTCCGTTCATTTCAAAACTGGGTCCAGCTTAGGTCAGTTGTCTCCCCCCGAGGAGGTGGCCGGGGGTCAGGGTTAAGTTGCCAGGACACTGCACATCGTTACTTAAGGTCCACCTCTGTGTTGGGGCTGTCCTCAGAGGAGGGCAGTTGTCGTGAGCTGGGAATTCACCTGATGGGTGTTTGCCACAGCAGGTACTCCTGTTGATCCGATACAAATGATTCTCTCCAGTTTAAAGGAAAAGCCTGAGGGCCGGCGGGGCCCTGGGCGCCTGGCTCCCTCAGTGACGACAGCTGGGCAGGCTCTGACCTGGCCCTGAGGGCGCCGCCAGCTGAGACAGGGCTCCCCAAACTACAATACTGGAAGTCAACCATGCTTTGGGCTTAAATCAGGTCTGGTGCAGCATCACTCCTGCTCTGTCTTGTTGATTGAAGTGAGTTACAGGGTCAGCCCCATTCATTGTAGAAGGGATTACACAAGGGTCTGGATACCAGGAGCCATGGTTCCTATGGGGACAAGCTTTGGAGGCTAGTTACCACTTTATTCAGGGGCCATTGATGATGTCCTAGCCAGATTCCATGAAAATGAGTGTTACTGGCAATAAGAGCAAATGCTTTTCACCATCACCCTGGTAGGTAGCCAGACCTCAGCAGGGCATGGTCATGTGGTCTGTCTAGGACTTCCACATCCTAACCCTGGATTCTCAGGTCTGCAAATATTTCTGTGTCCCAAAGGCACTGCAGAATGGGAGGTGGTGTGTGAACCAGGACAGTTTGCCTCTGGAAGGAAAACTATGCAGACTGGTTTGATGATGCGGGAACTTTTCCAAAGCCTGGGTGCCTTGCAACACACCTCCAAACACTGGCTCAGCCTCTGGAGCTGGGCATGGTAGCTGGTGGGAGCCTTAGAATGGCTGAGGTCGAATAGCCTTACCAGAACGGAAAATTGATTTAAAGAACATAGGATTAAGGTATGTTTTTGCATACTTGATTTTGTGGCTTGAGACTGGCTACATTTTTTCTTTGTTTTCATAAAAGAGAAACAAACAAAAATCTTAGATTCCTTGAAGCTGTCATGGAAGCATTGCCACCTTTCACATCCAGCAAGTTTTCTTACTCATCTTGTTACTACCTGCTCTAGTCCTACCTAACAGGTTGAATTTTAAGAGTCCTGTGAAGAAAAATAAAGATGAAGTATAATTAAATGTGATCTGATACTTTGTAGATACATACCAAAGAAAATAACACTGGTATTGACCTTAACCATTTCTAGACAATTAAACATTTTAAACTGACCCAGTCGACTAAGTTTACATATGTCATTTATGTCTGACGTCATCTATTCTTCCTCTGTCAATAAACATTGACAAAAGCATCCACACTTCAACTCAAATTTTAAGGGTTTAGTTATCTTTATAAGGAATGCCTAGGTTATACTCTTACTGTTTAAGTTTAGCATCTATGAAGCTACACTGACATTCGGGATATTTTTTCCAACATTAAACTTTTCATCAAGCTCCCAAATACTATTTAAATGCCATCCATTTTTTTCAACCGGGGTGCTTTGTAGAACTACATCATAAAAACTTTAAAAGGTCAAATCTTTCCATTTGAGAATTCCGGCTGCTGGTCATCTGTCTGCAGGGGAGTTCTGTGCTACAGGGAAGGGAAGAAGCAGCCGAAGAGAGCCTGGCCCTCTGCATCCTTCTGACACCCACTCCCAGTCATTGCCAGTCCAAGTTGATGCCATACCTAAGCAACCTGATGCTATTGCTTTTGTTGGTAAATTGTTCTCCAGCAATAACATCTTCTGGCTTCTCAAAGAGCCGCTGAAGTATGATGGACTTTATTGAATGAGGCATCTCTATGGATAATAAATGGGGCTATTTTCTTTCCCTTGGGAAACTAAATTGTGCTGGTCTGTTCTCAGTAATAAACAGTGTTATGAATCTTATTACATGGGAAATACATAAAACCTACTTTGCATGATGGATTTTATGTCTCCAAAGAGGGTTCAACATTGTATGTAAAGTGCTTACCAGGCTGCTAGAATTCTGTGTTGCGTTTGAGAGTCTAAAATATGACAGTACAAAAATAGAAAATGATTTCACAGTTCCCCAGGGTCAAGGCAGGAATATACAAATCAGAGAGTGAAAGAAAATTGCATTTAAATATAGAATGTATTGAGAATTTTTACCTTTATTTCAAGCTTCATGTGAGTCATTAAATTATAATTTTGCTGGGCAGATATACATGATATAATTTGTTATGTAAGAGGTAACTAACTTGAAAGATTTGTGCAAAACAAAATTCGTAAAATAGGGAATATAGTTTAGGACTTTGAAAATTATAATTAGTTTTCAATGGAAATAAAATATGTGGTTTCCTTTAGAAAGTAAAAACTTAATATAATTTGCAAATTACTCCTGTAACGAGTCCATTTACAATGAATATAAGTTGCTACTCTATTTTCATGATGAACAAATGAGGTTTTAATGAATCACACTTTAACATTCTACAGAAATATGGAACAATAGAGAATTGAATGTTCCCTTTGACAGAATTAAACTGAAATATCCTTTATGAAAACTTTTAGGTTTTAGCATGCAGATTTCAAAAAAAGTTTATTTTTTAATTACCCTTTAAAATATATCCTTCATTAAATTTGTTTGAAGGTTGGTTAACTGTCATGGAAAAGTAAGCTACGTCCAATGAAAAAAGCTAATACATTTGGTGATATTGCAAATTAAAAGAAAAAGTATATATCTTTAATCACAGAGCAGGGTCAACAATATTTCTGTAGACAATAGTAATAGTTTGGTATCACATTGGTCTTACATTTTATGTCGTATGATTCATCCATCCATTCAACAAATGTTTATTGAGTGTTTGCTATATGCCACCTGTATACTAGGTACTGTGCTTTAAGAATCATATCTGAGGAATTAGAGGTCAGTTTGTAAAGTGATCCTCAGGGTATTCCCATAGCTTAGGGAAGTTAGGTGTATACCACGATGCCCTAGTGAAGATCAGACTTGTGCTTATTTTATTCAACTCTATAGAGAGGTGCCAGGAAGTTTTCTCCATCAGAAGAGAGTAAAATTCCCTTTTGATGAACTGAAGATAATTTCTGATCTCACTTCTAGCCCATCTGTACTCCCTCAGAAGCATAGGACGTGTGGAAAAGGGCAAAATCGTAGCTGTATTGACTGGAAATGTACTGTTGTGGTATTTTTTTTGGTGTATGATGCTAAAAAGATAAGTTTCTAGACAGCAGAGAGATAGGGGATAGGGAGGATGGTATGGTCTTTGAGTCCTTACAGTTACAGTAGCCTAAGTCCTCGTCTCATGGGGGTGGTGTGTGCACTCAAGGGAAGATGGCTGTACACAGCCATGAAGCCTCTGCCCTTGACAGGCCACAGCATTCTGGTGGCCCAGTGGTTCTCAGCTGGGAATGATTTTGCACTCCCCTCCCCCGTAGGGACACTTGTTAATATCTGGAGACATTTTTGATTGTCATGACTGGAAGGAGTGGTGTTACTGGCAAGAAGTGGATAGAGACCAGGGTTGCTGCTAAACATCCTACAGTTCACAAGGCAGCCCTCAGAACAAAGAATTGTCCAATTCAATATGTCAATAGTGTGAAGGTTGAAAAACCGTGTTGTAACCTTAGGGTTTAGCGTAGTGCCTTGTACACAAGATACACTCAGTGAATGCTTATTGCCTGCATCAGTGAATGTGTGAGTGAGCAAGTGACTAAACTACCTAACTTAATAAACTGATTACTCTGTCAAGTCAGTATTGTACTCAACTCCATGTGCAGCTTCTACCGGTGTAGGGAAGCCACAGAAAAAGTGATTGTATACAGGGTACTACTACTATCTGCTATTTGCTGGAGTTTATGGTTTATTTAATCAGTCTGATTTTAGGCTTTATGTTCATTTAACACATGTTTCCTGAGCACCTACTATGTGTCAAATACAACTCTAGATACTGTGTATAGAACTGAAAAACGTAACAATGGTTCCTGTCTTCATAGAGTTTGTATCCTACTTAAGAGAGAGAAAAACCAGCATATGTCCCTATATATTTACGAATTTGGAGTATGTACATGAATTTTGTAACAAGGTTTAGTTCTAGAGAGTGGTCCAGGGTTTGGGGTGTTGATCAAGGAAGATGTTACCGGTAATGTTTGAATATCTTTTATAAGAATGTACTTGTGCATATTGTATAATTAAAAGTTAAACATTAATTTCAGAAAAGTAGTAATATATGCTTTAAAAATATGGATTTCTTTTGGTTAACATTTTGTCCTTCACATCTTCCCAACATTTTATTATAAAAATTTTCAAACATAAAAGTTTAAAAAAATTATATAGTGAACACAGACATTTACCACCTGGATTCCACAATTAATATTTTAATACACTTGCCTTATCATATATCTATCCATCTATCCAAGCATCTGTCCATCCATCAGTGCATCGTATTTTCTGATGTATTTCGAAGTAAGTTGTGATGCCTCAGTGCACTTCTCACTAAATACTTCAGCATGCATTTCATTAACTAGAACTCAGGATTTGTTTACAATCCAAACATACTTTTTGTTAACACTCTCTTGTTATTCCACACAAAATGCCTGAAATGTGAACATGAATTCCGCTCTATGTTTCTACAGGTTTCCTTATGTAATTTGTTCAAGTATGATCCAGGTAGAAATCTGAAACAGGGATTGTTGTAAGACTTTTCCTTAGGGACACGCCTTTTAGTTACTTCACATTTAATTCTTACGAATCAAAGGATCAGTTGGCAGAGCCATTATTCATTCTTTCTAATGATGAGTTTTTACTCCAAACTGAAAAAACAGAATCTGTAGCATCATCAGTTGGCCAGTTAGGTGTTTGCTGAGAGAGAGGTGGTTTATGCCTCCAGAAAGCACTGCAGGGAATGTCCTCTGTGGCTTTGGAAATCCTGCCACAGTTGGATTTGGTAGCTTTTCTAGCTACGTAAGACCCTACTAGGGTGAGGGCAGAAACCTGGTCTCTGTGTCCACAATTTTATCCCCAGACTGGAACATTAATAAATATTTGTGAAATGAATGAATGATTGAATTAGGACCTTGTACATAGATGTAGTGGGTTATTTGTGAAATTGCTTAATAAATTTCTGTAGAAAAGGCAGGACAGTGATAACCTGCCGGCATTAGTACTTAGAGTCTTTTATCCATCCTCACCTCCTTCCAAGATATCAATGTACAGAATATTATGAGTAAATTTTGGAAAACATTTAATTAAATAACTTCATAATAAAGACAAAACTACAAAGACTCATCATAATTACTTGGGGAAAAATATCGGTGAGCTGTCAACAAATACCAGAATGCATTTTTATCTCCTGGCTGATACATCATCATGTTCTTTAAACATGGTATTCATTTAGCATGGAAAGCATTATGGTGAAATGATCTTGGTGTTTTGGAAAAAAACATATTAAAATGTCAAAAGGATATTCTGGGTGAATATGAGTATTTACATAAATGAGAACTGTCCGTTCTTACATAGATTACTGAGAAAAACTAAACAGTGTGAAGAGTGTGGGCTTCGAAGTCAGAAAGACCTGAGTTCCAGTAGGATTCCCGCACTGCAGCCACATTTCCTAATCTACACAGGAGGATAATGCTTCTACTACGTTGTTGTTTTGAGAAGCAAATGAAACAAATTGCTTAGCAGAGATTCTGGGGATAAGCACTCCACATTTGATAGTTTTCTTCTTTCGTTAAAAAGAAAATTTTATGACAACCGTAACGATAAATTTTTAGCGTGATAATTTGGTTGATTTGTTCTTAATTTTTATCACAATTACACACGTACATTGGTTAAAAATATGTATTACAAAGTTTAGACCTATTACAAATATCTTTTTAAAATTCGGTTTTGTGTTTGATGCCATATGAATATAGTTGGTTTTTATATATTGACATGGTTCAGCAGCTTTGCTAAACTCACTTATTAATGTTAATAACTTGTCTGTAGATCCTTTTGGGTATTCTGTGTACCCATCGTATTATCAACAGACAATGCCAGTTTTATTTCTTCTTTCCCAATTCTTTAATCTTCCTTTTTGATTTTTATTGCCTCCTGACTTTGGTTAAGTCCCCTCCAGGGCAATGTTGAAGAGAAGGGGTCAGTCTTGCCATGCTTCCTATTTCAGAGAAAAACCTTTCAATGTTTTAACTTTATGATGTTAGCTATAGGGTTTTTTATAATTTAATTTTTATTTTATATTGGAGTATAGTTGATTTACTATGCTGTGTTAGTTTCAGGTATACAGCAAAGTGATTCAGTTATACGTATACATATATACATTCTTTTTCAGATAATTTTCCTATATAGGTTGTTAACAGAATATTGAGTAGAGTTCCCTGTGCTGTACAGTAGGTCATTGTTGGTTATCTATTTTATATATAGTGGTGTGTGTATGTCAGTCCCAACCTCCTAATTTATCCCTCCCTCCCACCTTTCCCCTTTGGTAACCATAAGTTTGTCTTCTATGTCTGTGAGTCTGTTTCTATTTTGCAAGTAAGTTCACTTGTATCATTTTTTTAGATTCCACATATAAGTGATATCATATATTTGTCTTTCTCTGTCTGACTTACTTCACTTAGTATGATAATCTTTAGATCCATCCATGTTGCTGCAGATGGCATTATTTCATTCTTTTTTTTTTTTTTTGGAGTTTCCCTTTGGGTTTTGAGCACCCATTAGTTTATTTTATTCTTTTCTTATAACTGAGTAGTGTTCCATTGCATATATGTACCAAATCTTCTTTATCCATAGCTATGGGTTTTTTTTTCGGGGCAGGAATAGATACCATTTATCATATTACAGAAATTTTATTATATTCTTAGGTTGCTAAACACATTCGCCATGAATGGCAAATACTTTTTTGGTATCTGTTGAAATAATCATATATTTCTTTAAAAAAAATCTGTTAATGTATAACGTTGCACATTGATACTCTGATGTTAAAATAATTTTGTGTATCTGTAATAAACTCAACTTAGTCATGATAGTTTACGTTTTTCATATATTGCTGGATTCTGTTGATTAATATTGAGTCTAGAGTTTTTGCATTTATGGTCGTGGGTGAGATTGGTCTGTGATTTTCTTTTCTCATTCTGTATTGCTTTTTGGTATCAAGATTTTGCTACATCATAGAATGAATTGGTGAATATCATTTCCTCTCTTTCTGTTCTCTGGGATGGATATTATTTCTTCCTTTAATGTTTGATAACACTTTCTGGTATAGATATTACGAGCTTAGAGTTGTTTCTGTTTGTTCTGTGTTTGTTGTGTGTGTGGGGGGGAGGGTTCATTTATTTATAGATTCATTTTAATGGTTGTAAAATTAGTCAAGTTTTGAATTTCATCTTTTGAATTTTTGATAAAATATAATTTTCTAGGAACTTAAGAATTTCATATATTTAAATTTATTAGCATAAAAGTTAATAATGTCTTATTTTGTTGATGTTTGAAAGATCTGTAATTATTTGTCATTACTGCTCTTGGTTCTTTGTGTTTTTGTCCTGTTCTTGATTGATCTTGCCCTGGTGTAGAAATTTTGTCAATCTTTTCAAGAAGAAAAGTTTGGCTTTGTTGATTCCCTTTACTCTGTTTTCTATTGCGTTACTTTCTGCTCTTATAGTTATTATTTTCTGTTCCTTCCATGCTTACATTTTAATATACTGTTCTTCCTCAAACTTCTTAAACTAGATGAATAGATGTATGCTGAGCTCCTGATGTTCAGCCTTTTTTTTTTTTTTTTTCTCTTTTCCTCTCAGCACCTCTTAAAACAATGGTTTTCAACCTGGGGCAATTGCGCCCTACCCCTGGGGACACTTGGAGATATCTGTAGACATTTTGTGGGGAAAGTGCTACTGGCCTTTAGTGGGTAAAAGCAAGGAATGCTGCTAACTGTCCCACGATGCACAGCGCTATCCCCACCACAAGGAATTATCCATCCACAGATGTCAGTTGTGTGAGGGTGAGGAAACGTGCTTTAGAGCTTTCGGTAAGGTTTGAAATGTAGCATTTTGCTGTAATTCAGTGAAAAACACTTTCTAATTTCCATTTTGATTACTTCTTTAACCACGTGTAATTTATAACTTTAAGCTTTAATTTATAACCATATGGGAATTTTCTCCTCTTTTCAAACTGACTGAAGCTTTTAATTTCTGGCTTCAATGAATTGTGATCAGAAAACATTCTCTGTACGTTTTCAGCCCTTCGAAATTTCTTGAGACATGTTTTGTGGCCCAGTAAATGATTACTTGTGTAAATGTTCATTTCATCTTTGAAAGTAAATATTTCTGTGGCTGCTAGATGAAATGCCTTGTACATATTAGATTAATTTGGTTTATGATTAAATTATTGATATTTTTGGTGCGTTTGAAAAATTATACAAAAAATGTTTAAAGTATTCCACTATGATTACGCAGTTATTTATCATCTTATTTCTCTCAAATTTCGCTTTATATATTTTGAAATTGAGCTTAGGTATATAAAAATACAGGATTGTTTTCCTTTTCTGGTGAATAATCCTTATGAAGAGACCATGAATTATGATCTCTTGATCCTGAATAATGTTCTTTTTTTACCTTAGAGTTTATTTTGTCTCATATTAACAAAGCTATACAATCGTGCTTTTGTTAAGTGCTTATATGTCTTTTTCCATTGCTTTACTTTTTACCCTTGTGGATCTTTAATTTTAGTTGTCTCGTAAATAATGTGTATGTATACATGTATGTATAAATCTAGTGTGACAAGCTTTGTCTGTATTCCATATACAGTAATTAGTGAAGTATTTGGGTTTATATCTACTGTTTTACTATCTGCTTTCTATTGTCACACCTGTTCTATGTTTTTTAATTTTGCCTTTCCCCCTTCTTTTGGATTCGTAATTTAAAATTTTCCTCTTATTAGTTTGGAAGTTAAAGATTTTCTTACTTTTTCTTTCAGTAATTACTCAACAAAATACAACCTGCATCCTTTATTAATCAATACATTGTTTATTTGTTCTTAAACTTTACTCAAGGCAATAAAAAGGCCTTGGAACTCTTTAATTTCATTTTCCTTTCTCCTGACTTATATGCTGTTATCTTCATGTATTTTAATTCTTTCTGTATTTTATTTTACACAAGTACCATTTTTATTAGTTTATATGGTCACATATAGTTTAATGCCATTTTATATAGTTTTCTGGTATGTTTGATGCCAGTATTCTAAAGTGTGTTGACCTCTTCTATATGGCTTAGTTCATGGTCAAATTTTGTAAATGTTTTATGTGTGCTTTAAAAGAATTTGTACTGCCCAATTGTTGAGTGCACACAAAAGTGTTTTCATGCACATGGAAGCTTTTCTCCTTATATTAAAATATATTTTGCGATTGGATATTTCAAATCTATATCCTCAATGACTGTTTTTCTTTTGATCTATTAATTACAGAAAGTTATGCTAAACAATCCCATATAATGGCATTTTCCAGTTTCTTCTAATTTTGTCAATTAGAAAAGTATTTTGAGGCAAACATTAAATAAATACTTTAGAACATTTTTCAGTCTTTCAAAATAACTGAATTTATATGATTTGTCTTGAATGTTTTATTGGTATTTGTCATTATTTGCCTTATAACTTTTCCATCCTTGTACTTTGAATTTTTCTGTGGCTTTATATATTGCATATGTCTCCAACAACAAATAGCTAGATTTGGTATTTTAATCCAGTCTAATGATCTTTATCATTTAACTGAGTGTCTAGTCAGTTTACATTGAGTGTGAATATTCGTGTTGGCATCTATTTATCCTGTCTTATTTGTTCTTTCCATTTGTTTGGCTTATCCTGGTGTTTCCCCCTTTTTGAATATTTTTCTTTTTTTATTCCATTTCCCTCCTCTTATTATTTTGGAAATTTTATGTTCTATGTCCATTTTTCAGTGTTTACCCTATATAATATGTACACCTAACTAGGTCAATTACTAATTTTTTTGCCTCCTGATGAAAATGGAAGGAGGGACCTTAGAACATTTTAAATACCATCCACCAACTTAAGTGCTATGGTGTTCTACTATTTCAATTTTATCATGCTTGTTTTTTCCACCTCACAAATAATTAGTCATTATTATCATTATTATTTCATATATCAATATTTGTTCAATTTACCCCCATATTTTCTAATACATATTTTTACTGTTCCTTATTACATTTTGTAATAATTGCAATAATAAATTTTCTTTATGCCTGAATGACATACTTTATGCCTGAATGACATACATGGCTGCCCCATGTGGCATGCCAGATGCGGGATCTTGGTTCCCCGACCAGGGATTGAACCCGTAGCCCTTATAATGGAAGTGCAGAGTCCTAACCACTGGACCAGGGAAGTCCCTGAGCTACATACTTTAGATATTTTACTTTAGTGGGGCTCTACCACTATAAGTGGTAAAATCACAGTTTTTGTTTGTCTAAAAAGTGTTTTTATTTCATCATCTTTTTTTTTTTTTTTTTTTTTTTTTTTATGCGTTACGCGGGCCTCTCACTGTTGTGGCCTCTCCCGTTGCGGAGGACAGGCTCCGGACGCGCAGGCCCAGCGGCCATGGCTCACGGGCCCAGCCGCTCCGCGGCACGTGGGATCCTCCCAGACCGGGGCACGAACCCGTGTCCCCTGCATCGGCAGGCGGACTCTCAACCACTGCGCCACCAGGGAAGCCCTCATCATCATTTTTGAAAGGTAATTTTCCTGAGTATTTAATATGGGCTGATAGTTATTTTTCTCAAGATTCTTAAGATATAATTCCACCTTTTTCCCCCCTGGTTTTTATTGTTGTTGTTGAGAACTTAGCCATCAGTGTACTCACTGTTCTTTTTTTTTGGTAACCTGTCTTCTTTCTCTGACTTTAAATTTATTTTCGTTGCTGTTCTGCAGCTTGACTGTGCTATGTCTGTGTACACATTTCTTTTCATTTATCCTGTCTGGGATTTATTGGACTTTCTAAATATGAGGATTTTTGCCTACCAACATATCTGGAGAGTTCTCAGCTGATGAGATGATGATGATGAGAGACGATGATTTCTTCAATAGTGCTTCTTCTCTATAATCTCCTTCTGGAATATTTATTTGATGGATGTTATCTCTTCTCTATACAGCCTCTATGCCTCACAACCTCTTCTGTTTTCCTTCTCTTAGTCTCTCTGTGCTGAACTTTTGAAATTTCTTTAAACCTCTTTTCCAGTTGCCTGGGGGCATGACCGCTTGGGGACAACTTTAAATTAAATTCCCACTTGAGTTTTTGTACTTCACATGTAGCAGGAAGCCCAGCTTTCAACTGATGTGAGAGTGGCTTGAAAAGTGGATTTCCCAGGAAAATAGTAAAGTTTAGTTACAGGCCCCTGTGGTGCTCCTCACTTGCCCGAGACTCTTGCCTAGGCCTGGAGGAGACCTAGCAATGTGCTTATGGGCGTATGTTCTGTCATTGTCGCCAAAGTGTCACGTTTAAACCGAAGTCGCTGTGAACCACTGTCACTTTGCTTTTCCACATCTTCTCTGTCACATTTCCCTTTGTACTGGGTGATGATGGTGTAGCCTCAAGCTTTTTGGGGATCTGAGTAAGAGCTGAGTTGGGAATGTAACATTTTCACTGCAATTTGGGAAAACATTTTGTAATGCTTTAGTGAAATAGGTTATTAATTATAGGCTTCTACATGTATATATTTTGTCATCTTTAAACTTATTTCCTGAAAAACGGAGAGAATTGAGATTAGAAAGTTAAATTTGAAACAGAAGTAAGAAAGATAATCAATGAAATCAAGTGAAATTATCTTGATCTCAAGAAGTAAATTGTTGGCGGTGATTGGTTCAGGATGGCAGAGTAGAAGGACATGTGCTCACTCCCTCTTGCAAGAGCACCAGAATCACAACTAACTGCTGAACAATCATTGCAGGAAGACACTGGACCTCACTGAAAAAGATACCCCACATCCAAAGACAAAGGAGAAGCTGCAATGAGACGGTAGGAGGGGTGCAGTCACAATGAAATCAAATCCCATAAACACTGGGTGGGTGACTCACAAACTGGAGAACAGTTATACCACAGAAGTCCACTCACTGGAATGAAGGTTCTGAGCCCCATGTCACACTTCCCAAACTGGGGGTCCGTCAGCGGGAGGATGAATTCCTAGAATCAGACTTCGAAGGCTAGCGGGATTTGATTGCAGGACTTCAACAGGACTGGGGGAAACAGAGACTCCACACTTGGAGGGCACACACAAAGTAGTGTGCTCGTCGGGACCCAGGGGAAGGAGCAGTGACCCCATAGGAGACTGAACCAGACCTCCATGCTAGTGTTGGAGGGTCTCCTGCAGAGATGGGGGGGTGGCTGTGGCTCACTGTGAGGACAAGGACACTGGCAGCAGAAGTTCTGGGAAGTATTCCTTGGCATGAGCCCTCCCAGAGTCCACATTAGTCTCACCAAAGAGCCTATAGCCTCCAGTGCTGGGTTGCCTCAGGCCAAACAGCCCAAGAGGGAGGGAACCCAGCCCCACCCATCAGCAGACAAATGGATTAAAGTTTTACTGAGCTCTGCCCACCAGAGCAACACCCAGCTCTACCCACCACCAATCCCTCCATTAGGAAGCATGCACAAGCCTCTTAGAGAGCCTCATCCACCGAAGGGCAGGCACCAGAAGCAAGAACTACAACCCTGCACCTGCAGAATGAAAACCACAATCACAGAAAGACAGTTGAAATGAAAAGGCAGAGGGCAGTGTACTAGATGAAGGAACAAGATAAAACCCCAGAAAAACAATTAAATGAAGTGGAGATAGGCATCCTTACAGAAAAAGAATTCAGAATAATGATAGTGAAGATGATCCAGGACCTTGGAAAAAGAATGGAGGCAAAATTTGAGAAGATTCAAGAAATGTTTAACAAAGACCTAGAAGAATCAAAGAACAAACCAACAGAAATGAACAATACAATAACTGAAATGAAAAATACACTAGAAGAAATCAATAGCAGAATAACTGAGGCAGAAGAACAGATAAGTGACATGGAAGACAGAATGGTGGAATTCACGGCCGCAGAACAGAAAAAAGAGAAAAGAATGAAAAGAAATGAAGACAGCCTAAGCGACCTCTGGGGCAACATTAAATGCACCAACATTCACATTACAGGGTTCCCAGAAGGAGAAGTGAGAGAGAAAGGACCTGAGAAAATTTTTGAAGAGATTATAGTCAAAAACTTCTGTAACATGGGAAAGGAAATAGCCACCCAAGTCGAGGAAGGGCAGGCAGTCCCAGGCAGGATAAATCCAAGGAGAAACACGCCAAGACACACAGTAATCAAATTGACAAAAATTAAAGACAAAGACAAATTATTAAAAGCAACAAGGGAAAAATGACAAATAACATACAAGGGAACTTCCATAGTGTTAACACCTGATTTCTCAGTAGAAACTCTACAAGCCAGAAGGGAGTGGCATGATCTATTGAAAGTGATGAAAGGGAAGAACTTACAACCAAGATTACTCTACATGGCAAGGATCTCATTCAGATTCAACAGAGAAATTAAAAGCTTTACAGACAAGCAAAATCTAAGAGAATTCAGCACCACCAAACCAGCTCTACAAATGCTAAAGGAACTTCTCTAAGTGGGAAATACAAGAGAATAAAAGGACCTACAAAAACAAACCCAAAACAATTAGAAAGTGGTAATAGAAACATACATATTGATAATTACCTTAAGTGTAAATGGATTAAATGCTCCAACAAAAGACACAGGCTCGCGGAATAGATACAAAAACAAGACCCATATATATGCTGTCTACAGGAGACCCACTTCAGACCTAGGGACACATACAGACTGAAAGTGAGTGGAAAAAGATATTCCATGTAAATGGAGATCAAAAGAAAGCTGGAGTAGCAATAGTCATATCAGATAAAAGAGACTTTAAGGTAAAGAATATTACAAGAGACAAGGAAGGACACTACATAATGATCAAGGGATCAATCCAAGAAGAAGATGTAACAATTATAAATATGTATGCACCCAACATAGGAGCACCACAATACATAAGGCAACTGCTAACAGCTATAAAAGGGGAAATTGACAGTAACACAATAATAGTGGGGGACTTTAACACCTCACTTACACCAATAGACAGATCATCCAGACAGAAAATTAATAAGGAAACACAAGCTTTAAGTGACACAATAGACCAGATAGATTTAATGGGTATTTGTAGGACATTCATCCAAAAACAGCAGATTACACTTTCTTCTCAAGTGCACATGGAACATTCTCCAGGATAAATCACATCTTGGGTCACAAATCAAGCCTTAGTAAATTTAAGAAAATTGAAATCACATTAAGCATCTTTTCTGACCATAACGCTATGAGATTAGAAATCAATTACAGGGAATAAAAAAACACAAAAACATGGAGACTAAACAATATTTTACTAAATAACCAAGAGATCAATGAAGAAATCAAGGAGGAAATCAAAAAACACCTAGAGACAGATGACAATGACAACACGATGATCCAAAACCGATGTGATGCAGCAAAAGCAGTTCTAAGAGGGAAATTTATAGCTATACAAGCCTACCTCAAGAAACAAGAAAAATCTCAATTAAACAATCTAACCTTACACCTAAAGGAAGTAGAGAAAGAAGAACAAACAAAATCCAAAGTTAGTAGAAGGAAAGAAATCATAAAGATCAGAGCAGAAATAAATGAAATAGAAACAAAGAAAACAATAACAAAGATCAATAAAACTAAAAGCTGGTTCTTTGAGAAGATAAACAAAATTGATAAACCATTAGCCAAACTCATCAAGAAAGAGAGGGAGAGGACTCAAATCAATAAAATTAGAAATGAAATAGGAGAAGTTACAACAGACACTGCTGAAATACAAAGCATCATAAGAGACTACAAACAGAAACTGTATACCAATAAAATGGACAACTTGAAAGAAATGGACAAATTCTTAGAGAGGTATAACCTTCCAGGATTGAACCAGGAAGAAATAGAAAATACGAACAGACCAATCACAAGTAATGAAACTGAAACAGTGATTAAAAATCTTCCGACAAACAAAAGTCCAGGACCAGATGGCTTCACAGGTGAATTCTATCAAACATTTAGAGAAGGGCTAACACTCATACTTCTCAAACTCTTCCAAAAAATTTGCAGAGAAAGAAACACTCCCAGAATCATTCTACGAGGCCACCATCACCCTGAGAGCAAAACCAGATAATGATACTACAAAAAAAGAAAATTATAGACCAATATCACTGATGAACATAGATGCAAAAATCCCCAACGAAATGGTAGCAAACAGAGTCCAACAACACATTAAAAGGATCATACACCATGATCAAGTGGGATTTATCTCAGGGATGCAAGGATTCTTCAATATACACAAATCAATCGATATGATACACCATATTAGCAAATTGAAGAATAAAAACCATGTGATCATCTCAATAGAGGCAGAAAAAGCTTTTGACAAAATTCAACACCCATTTATGATGAAAACTCTCCAGAAAGTTGGCACAGAGGGAACGTATCTCAACATAATAAAGGCCATATACCACAAACCCACAGCAAACATCATTCTCAATGGTGAAAAGTTGAAAGCATTTCCTCTAAGATCAGGAACAAGACAAGGATGTCCACTCTCACCACTCTTCTTCAACATAGTTTTGGAAGTCCTAGCCACAGCAATCAGAGAAGAAAAAGTAATAAAAGGAATCCAAATTGGAAAAGAAGTAAAACTGTCACTGTTTGCAGATGACATGATACTGTACATAGAGAACCCTAAAGATGTCACCAGAAAACTACTAGAGCTAATCAGTGAATTTGGTAAAGTTGCAGAATACAAAATTAATGCACAGAAATCTCTTACATTCCTATACATTAATGATGAAAACTCTGAAAGATAAATTAAGGAAGCACTCCCATTTATCATTGCAACAAAAAGAATAAAATACCTAGGAATAAACCTACCTGAGAAGATAAAAGACCTGTACTCAGAAAACTATAAGACACTGATGAAAGAAATCAAAGATGACGCAAACAGATGGAGAGATATACCATGTTCTTGGATTAGAAGAATGAATATTGTGAAAATGACTATACTACCCAAAGCAATCTACAGTTTCAATGCAATCCCTATCAAATTACCAATGGCATTTTTTTTTTTACAGAAGTAGAACAAAAATCTTAAAGTTTGTATGGAGACAGAAAGGCCCAGAATAGCCAAAGCAATCCTGAGGGAAAAAACGGAGCTAGAGGAATCAGACTCCTTGACTTCAGACTATACTACAAAACTACAGTAATCAAGAAAATATGGTACTGGCACAAAAACAGAAATATAGATCAATGGAACAGGATAGAAAGTCCAGAGATAAACCCACGCACCTGTGGTCAACTAATATATGACAAAGGAGGCAAGGATATACAACGGAGAAAAGACAGTCTCTTCAATAAATGGTGCTGGGGAAATTGGACAACTACATATAAAAGAATGAAATTAGAACACTCCCTAATACCATACACAAAAATAAACTCAAAATGGATTAAAGACCTAAATGTAAGACTGGACACTATAAAACTCTTAGAGGAAAACATAGGCAGAGCACTCTTTGATATAAATCACAGCAAGATCTTTTATGATCCACCTCCTAGAGTAATGGAAATAAATATCAAAATAAACAAATGGTACCTAATGAGACTTAAAAGCTTTTGCACAGCAAAGGAAACTGTAAACAAGACGAAAAGACAACCCTCAGAATAGGAGAAAATATTTGCAAACAAATCAGTGGACAAAGGATTAATCTCCAAAATATATAAACAGCTCATGCAACTCAATATTAAAAAAACAAAGAACCCAATCAAAAAATGGGCAGAAGACCTAAATAGACATTTCTCCAAAGAAGACTTACAGATGGCCAAGAGGCAAATGAAAAGATGCTCAACATCAACTAGTTATTAGAGAAATGCAAATCAAAAGTACAATGAGGTATCACCTCACGACAGTTAGAGTGGGCATCGTCTGAAAATCTACAAACAACAAATGGTGGAGAGCATGTGGAGAAAAGGGAACCCTCTTGCACTGTTGGTGGGAGTGTAAATTGGTACAGCCATTATGTTGAACAGTATGGAGATTCCTTAAAAAACTAAAAATAGAATTACCATATGACCCAGCAATCCCACTACTGGGCATACACCCAGAGAAAACCATAATTCAGAAAGGCACATGCACCCCAATGTTCATTGCAGCACTATTTACAGTAGCCAGGTCATGGAAGCAACCTAAATGCCCATCAACAGATGAATGGATAAAGAAGATGTGATACACATATACAATGGAATATTACTCAGCCATAAAAAGAAATGAAATTGGGTCATTTGTAGAGACGTGGACAGACCTAGAGGCTGTCATGCAGAGTGAAGTAAGTCAGAAAGAGAAAAACAAATACCATATGCTAACACATATATGTAGAATCTAAAAAAATAGTACAGATAAACCGGTTTGCAAGGCAGAAATAGAGACACAGATGTAGAGAACGTATGGACTCCAAGGGGAGACAGTGGGGTGGTGATGGTGGTGTGATGAATTGGGAGATTGGGATTGGCATATATACACTAGTATGTGTTAAATAGATAACTAATAAGAACCTGCTGTATAAAAATAAAATAAAATTCCAAAAAAAAAAGAAGTAAGTTGTAACAATTTTTTAAATTCTATCATACCCAAAGTAGTATTTCATTAAGAGGCAGAGGTGAATTTCAAATAGAAGTTGTGAACAGAATCTTGAATTGTTTTATAATCCAGCTGGTGAAAGGAGGTAGAGGTGACACATATTAAGCTCCTTGCTCTTTGGACAGGAGATATTAACATTGAAAATGAAAACATAAAACTCACAATATGTCAGTATAATTACAGAGTTGACAAACTACTTAATGATTCTCATCAATTCAAAGAATGTTTAAGATTGGTCACTGCATAAGAAAATGTAAAATGTCCTGAAAACTTCAACCTCACAAACGAAGAAACAAGAAGTTTTGCCATGCTTTACAATTACCTTAAAAATTTCCATGTTAGCAATAACAAGTTATGAAACAGAAGGACAATTTCTAAAGCATTAATTTAAAAACTTTGTTTTTGGTCAGATTTGCTGGAAAAGACTAAGTTATCTTTTTATCCTCTGAATAGAATTGGTATGACAAAACTTTTGTCATATAAAGAGGTACTCAAGAAATGTGCAGCCAAAGTATGTCAGAAAATACCATTTAAAGTGGTGTGTTAAACAGTTATGTCATAGAGCATGTTATGTTTTTCTGGATTTTCTGCTCTTCGTGATATTTGCCAGCTTTTAAAAGTTTATATTTTAAAATATTTAACCTTATATTCATAATATTGTATTCTTTTTGTTAAGGAAGACTCCTTCTATAACTTGCTAAAGCTTGGGACCCCCCAGAGTTCTGGGTCTACCCCTCGCTGGCTTGTTATGAATCCTCAGGGAAGAATTTTCCCTGTGCGCACGGGGCCAAGAAGAGGCAGGCAAGCATCCTTGCTCTCTCCCTCTGCTGCAGATTTGCTTCTCCCTGAGATGAGACCTTTGCGATCCCTGCTTATGCCTCCGTCTCCTGTGTCATCATGAAATGCCTGATCCCCAAGGTCACCAGCAGACCTGGTACTTACTTATACCCCCAGATTTCCCCAATTTTTGTTTTTGCATTGTGGATTCCTTTCTTGCTTGCTAGTTCCACAATACATTTAGAAAGTTTTTTAACTCATTTCCCCCCTCCCCAGCATTTTAGTTGCCTTTAGTAAAAGAACCTTTTAGATATGTAATCCAGTATCCTTCCAGAAATGAAAATGCCTGCAAATCTAATGTTCAATACTTTATAAAATATTTACCTGATTTTCACCTGTATTGGCAGGCAGTTTTTTCTTGATACATCACTATCTTTTCCTCTATAAGGTTATTATAATGACAATGTGCACTATACAATTTCCTTAATTCTAAGACAATATTTAACATCATTTATCACTTACGTCATGACTTTTACCTAATAGTGATCATCACCCCTTTGTAATAAGCCAAAGTTATGACATTTCTATCAGTTCTCAGCTGCCAGCAACCCATCAGAGGTAAATGGGGTGATTTTAGATACGAGTCACTAAAAATATTAAAGAAGACAAATTATAGCACTCATGTTCACATTGAGGGACCCTTGGCAAGCTGATTAGTTCTCACCAGCTTTGCTGAAAAGAGACCAAGACGGGCAGGCTGCTGTCTCTTTAGCCCCCAGCCTTCACCCAGGGCTGTGGCAGAGGTTACTGCAGTGATTATGACATTTAAGATTACACACACACATACAAACACAAACAGAATGTGAAGGTGGATGAAATGAATGACCCAGATCCAAGGAGGGATTCAGGTTCTCTTTCCTTCCCTGTCAAAGGTGGGCTGCAGAAGGAATTCAATCTCCTTACTCCTTTATAGGTTGGGACAGGTATTTATATTGTGTTTAGCATCCAAATCAAAGAATAAAACATTTTCCCTTGAGGGGTTGCTTCAGTGGTCAGAGAAATCACAACTTCTACTTCTTTATTTTATTTTAATAGCATTTACATCATTCAAAGCATCACCTCTGCTTTTCTTCATGCCCCAAAGGACCATAGACACCTGACTGTCTGTTTGCATCCACTCTTTTGACTTACTTGCCTTTTTGTTCATAAATTGTGAAGAATAAGTGTACCAGAACATTTCTGGAATTTGTGTATAGAATTTTTTATCCTCAGAGGAGGTACTCTGTTTATTTAATAACTTCAGGCAAAAATTCACCACAGGATCTCACGGTGAACTGAGTTCTGCGAGCAGGTGGAATTGAACGTGGCTCCCAGAGCACACCAGCTGCCTTCATGATAAATGGGATTTTCATGAAGTCTCCTTCCACATGTCATAGTCCAGAGGTGCCCAAGAGCCGTGCTTCAAAGCCTGCTGAAAGGGAATTCTATCTATCATGGCCACTGCCAGCCAATCACAGCACCATTGCCCTTTCAAAATGGTTGATGGATCAATGGTTCTACTAACTGTGAACATTTGCTTTATATTCTAGAGTCTGTGGATACAGAGATGACAGGGCATAATTCCTGCCCTACAAGAGTTTATTTTATAGTCCATTTCTAGTAGAAAGAAAAGGCAGCCAGCATTTACTGAGGGCCTGTCATGTTCGGCAGCTCACAAGATATTACTTAAATCTCATGGTAACTATAAATATCATGACTTAGGAGTCAAACCCAGTTCTGTCTGATTGCAAAGCGGATACTCTTGCCCCTACATCCTTGTGCATTGGTCAATTGCATACTTTGATTGCCAGTTCCTAAATTTTGGCTGAAAAGACTTTTTTTTCTTTTATCTTCCTTTCCTCTGAGCCATTCAGAAGCTTGAAAATACATATGTATAATATACATTTGTATATGAAGATCACATACATACATGTATGTGTGTGAATACATAGTAATCATGGAGTCAAGTGACATTATTTGTGTCTTCAGTTAATTATTTGCAATTGTTATAGCAAAAGACATAGGTAGCAAACTTCTTTTATTATTCAACTTATAAATTAATGATGTCTTGGGAAGCTTTTTCTGTTATGTGGTTGTTATATTTTGAGGAATTTTTGGATCTATGTGATTGTAGAATCAATGAATTGTCAGCTGTAGTGGGCTTTATTTTACTTATTTTACCTGCGAAATCATAAAGGAAATGAGGTTTATGCTTAAGTTAACTGCTAACTGATTAAAATGAAGCTAAGTAATCAGGTTTGTATTAACTGTTAAACCACTGGATGAAGACTGTACATGAGTTTTATATTATGTGCCAAGTTTAATTGGTTGGTGGCAGCTGTCTGGAGTAGGAAGATTTAAAATTTTATTTTATTATATTTTTCAGAAAAAATTTGAGGCCATGTCTTGCTCAGAGAGATAAAGTATACTGAGGGATTAGTCAGATGCCTGCCCTCAGGGCCTTGGTAAAACTACTAGTTAAAAAGTTTATAAATGTTTCGTTTGGAACTCGTTTGGAACTTGTGAATTATTTAGAAAGGACAGGTTGATCTGTTTATCTCTATTTCAAATACCATTATAGAAGAAAAAATATCTAAGGCAGCAACAGTATTCCTGCCTCTGAAGGACGTTGGGATAAGAATTTTGTTAATAAAATGTACCCATATGGTTGAAAAGCCAAATTTTAGATTCATTAATGATATTCCTGAAAAAAAAGACAGTTAAATAAATGTCTTTATGTGAGACTTTGATTTAAAAAATCAATATTATCAACTGTTTTATACTGATATAATTCTTTAAAATGAAAATGCTGAGATAGTAAATAAATTAATTACTGGGTTATTTTCTTATCACCATGTCTCTTCTATAAGCCCTCTCTGCGTATCACTTATGAATGCGTTCAGTTGCTAAGAACAGAAAATCTGATTTGGGGGCGGCTTTAATAAACAAAAGTTTGATTTTACTCATACAGTGAGAATTGGGTAGCTAAGGTTGCTGAGGTTGGCTCAGCCATTCCATAGGGCTCTGAAGAGCTCAGCTCTTCCTAGCACTCTGCTCCCATCATCTTGAATTCTTGTCCCCATATGGCTGTGACAAACCAAGACACCAAGTCCACATTCCAAAGAATGATCAAAAGGGCAAAAGGCCTTCTCATGAGAAGCCTTGGTCTTTTTACTTGGTTTGGAATAGGATGCCTCTACCCAGCAAACTTTTCCTTACATCTCTTTGTCAGAAGTGGGTCACTTGTCTACCCTGCGTCCATCATTGGCAAATAGGACTCATCATAACTGGCTTGATCCCCAGGGGTTGGGAGAGGCTTCCCTTCCCAGCGATCAAGAGATCTCCACACACTCCCTCAACATGAAAGTGGCACAGTGGCTGTGAGCAATAAACACCATCATCCACAAAGAGCAAACCTATTTTAGGGGATTTAGAATATCATTTGAATCAGAGCATAATTTCGTTTTTGAAATAGCTTGAGATAAATACTTGCCAAATTTGGGGGGTTTGAAACATAGACTTTTGTTCTTGCAAACAAAAAGAAATAGGTAAAGAGATACCATCTTATCAAGTGATTGTTAGAAAAGATAAATCATATCATTAGTCTGTATCAGCCAATAAATCCTGAACTACGTCTAAATAAAGCAAAGCTAAAGCTAAATTGGTCGGTTTCCATATAAAAAAATCTTGAAAAAACTCTTGGTTATGTTTGATGTTGTATTTTTCTCATAGTATAAGACACTATTTTAAAATTAAGAGTATATTTCACTGCAGTCCATATCACAGAGCTGTGTTTGTGAGAGAATGTGCCAGAATGATCCCTAATAACTTTCTTAGAATTTTAAAAACTGGGTGGTAAGTCAGATACAGTGAAATATTTGAGATGTTACCCCAATTGCAAACTAAGTTAGCTCGCCACGGTTTTGTATATTTATACTGCAGAAGACACCACACCGTTGGTCAGTTAGAGACACTCAACAGAAACAGCAGCCAAGCAGCATACCTGTATCCTGATTCCTGCAAGACAGTGTGATACTTGTCAGCTGTTTATCTCCACAGGAGAAGGGCCTGAAATTAGGAGACGAAGATTTTTATGGGGCTGCTAGCACATCTGCCTGTCTTACCCTTTGGAGAGAAATATCACTCAATACATGGGAATGTAAGCAAATCTCTCCAGAGAGGAAAGAGGAGCAGTGAATCTTTTCTGTGCAGGGATATCTCCAGATCTCTCCAGAGGAATACATTATCTCTAGTTTCCAAGGCTGTTTGCTGTACAAACAGGCCACAAAGGAATATAACATTGTATTGATGTTCTGAAATCTTATTTTCGATGGAAATTAGTAACTTCCACAGACTAATGGAGTTTAGTATTGAAACCCAATGATAAGAAAGTAAACGACTTTAATCACTGTATATGATGAGACATCAAATTTTTTATCAAAGATTTTTCTTAAGTCAATGGGGAATTCCCTTCCACCTCTCTGCCAGTCCATTTTACAGTCAACACCACCAAGGCAAACCTCGAGAGGGGAAGGAGAAGGGAAAGTAAACTGTGTGTCTTTCTCTGTCTGACTTACTTCACTTAGTATGATAATCTCTAGGTCTGTCCACGTCACTGCAAATGGCATTATTTCGTTCTTTTTTTATGGCCGAGTAGTATTCCATTGTATATATGTACCACATCTGCTTTATCCATTCATCTGTCAGTGGACGTTTAGGTTTTTTCCATGTTTTGGCTATTGTAAATACTGCTGCAATGAACACTGGGGTGCATGCATCTTTTCAAATTATGGTTTTCTCCAGATATATGCCCAGGAGTGGGATTGCTGGATCATCTGGTAGTTCTATTTTTAGTTTTTTAAGGAACCTCCATACTGTTCTCCATAGTGGTTGTATCAATTTACATTCCCACCAACAGTGTAGGAGGGTTCCCTTTTCTCCATACCCTCTCCAGCATTTATTGTTTGTAGACTTTTTGGTGATGTCCGTTCTGACCAATGTGAGGTGATACCTCATTGTAGTTTTGATTTTCATTTCTCTAATAATTAGTGATGTTGAACGTCTTTTCATGTGCTTTTTGGCCATCCGTATGTCTTCTTTGGAGAAATGTCTATTTAGATCTTCTGCCTATTTTTTTGGTTGGGTTGTTTGTTTTTTTTGATATTGAGCTTCCTGAGCTGTTTTGTATATTTTGGAGATTAATCCCTTGTTGATCACTTCACTTGCAAATATTTTCTTCTACTCTGTGGGTTGTCTTTTTGATTTGTTTATGGTTTTCTTTGCTGTGCAAAAACTTTTAAGTTTAGTTAGGACCCATTTGTTTATTTTTGTTTCTATCTTCATTACTCTAGGAAGTGGATGAAAAAAGATCTTACTGCAATTTATGTCAGAGAGTGTTCTGCCTGTTTTCCTCTAAGAGCATCTGATCTTACATTTAAGTCTTTAATCCATTTCGAGTTTATTTTTGTGTGTGGTGTTAGAGAATGTTCTAATTTCATTTTTTTACATATAGCTGTCCAGTTTCCCCAGCACTACTTATTGAAGAGACTGTCTTTTCTCCACTGTATATTCTTGCCTCCTTTGTCAAAGATTAGGTGACCATAGGTGCGTGGGTTTATCTCTGGACTTACTATCCTGTTCCATTGATCTATATTTATGTTTTTGTGCCAGTACCATACTGTCTTTATTACTATAGCTTTGTAGTATAGTTTGAAGCCATAATGCTTCAATGCTAAAAAAAAAAGAAAGAAAGTAAACTGTGTGGTTTAGATTCATCTTACACAATGGAGACTCAGTTGATGCCTTTTTACTGTAATAGGACTTGAAAGGTTATACAACTTGTCTTAGTCTGTTCAGGCTGCTCTAACAAAATACCTTAGACTGGGAAGCTTATAAACAGCAGACATTTATTTCTCATAGTTCTGGAGGCTGGGAAGTCCAAGGTCGAGGTACCAGCAGATTTGGCATCAGGTGTGAACCCTCTTCTTGGTTTGCAGACAGCCACTTTCTTGCTGTATCCTCACATGGTGGAGAGAGAGAAAGAGAAGTTCTGGAATCTCTTCCTCTTAGAAAGGCACTGATCCCATTGTGTGGGGGCCCCTCCCTCATGACTCCACCTCAACCTACTCACCCCCCAAAGGGTCAACCTCCAAATACCATTATATTGGAGATCAGGGCTGCAGGTAATTTGGGAGCTATACAAACATTCAGTCCATAGCACTACTCTTTGCACAATGAGTCTTTTTTTTTTTTTTTTTGGGTAAATTGTTTTCACCCAAAACCACACTAAATAAATATAAGAAATAATATTTCCACATTAGATTTTCTAGTGAAGAAATCTCACCGATTTTCTTGATTGAAGTATTTCAAGTCGGAAACTATCAAATGAAGCAATTTGATATATGTCCTATCTTTGGATGTCCCCCAATATCTTGATTTGTTTTTACATGCCAAGCAGAAGGATGAAGGGTTAGCATTTCTGTGCCACTTTATGGCTATTTTACCATGTTTTGAGGCTCTCTTGTGTTTAGCTTACACATGTCTGTAAAGGTGATAGAACATTACTTTTAAGTTCAAGATAATTTTGAGCAAGCAAAAAGTTAAAAAAGTGTTGTCAAAAAAGGAACGATTACAATAAACTTTCATGTCACACTTTTTACTCAAAATATGTTAATTTTTTTTTACCTACATTCACTTGTTTTCATTGATTAATTTTTATATTTTACTATCTGTAAAATTACTAGGGTATCTTGGGTTGTGATGGAACATATTATGCTTTTCTCCTATTAAAATTTAACAGTTTTTCTCTTAATGGCAAGGTTGTCAGGAATGAATTAAAGTAATTGAGCGGGAAATGGGTTTGTTTATCAGTTTGTGGAACTGTACTCCTATGAAATCTCCACCATCTCCTTCTCTCTCAGCCAGTTCTGAGAGTGAATGCGAGATGGTTCCCAGCTTTAGAATTATTATTGTATTCTCTCTTTAACATTTCCTCCCTGCTAAAAATTCTTTGAGTATACTGCCATTGTCCTGTCATCATTGAGCGTTGTTTTGATGGTGATGCCAAAAATAGAAAAGAGGATTGAGGACCTGAGTTACAATGAGGACTAGAGTTTGTTATAGAAAAGGCTTTTCTGTTTCATTTTAGGGAAGAAATATACTTGTTTATTCAGGTCTAAGAGGAGATGTGTGGGATCCCTGGACAGGCTAATAATTTTGATGCTTCATTATCAAACGAAGGCTCCCTATTTGTGCAACTTTTATTAAAGGCTGTGAGGAAAAAAGGCGGGGAGGAAGGCCCCCTAGTGGCTGCCTCTTCATATCTTCTACTGGCCCCAGCCTTTCAGTTCTGGCTGCAAACTTGCACTGTCAACTCAGCAAAAGAAAAGACCTGCCCTTCACAGGACCCACTGTCCCAAGAAAGCCATTAGGACTCACCCTTTGCTAATGAAGTCTGACACTTAAAGATCTCAGCACTCAACAAAACCATTTATCCAAGTATTTCTTCCAATCAAACACAATGCTCTCGCTGCGAGGATTCTGGTAAATGAGATTTTTCTCCATCTTGCTAGGTTTTGAACATCTTGTATAGATTGGCTCTCCATGCAGATGCCAAGTTGGCCTGCCTTTTAATCTGTCACTGCAGCCGCTCACTCAACACATTCTCCCCAAGCACCAACTCTGTGCCATGCATTGTGAAGGTATTGGAGTGTAGCCATGGCCCACTCGCACACAGAGCTTACAATCTAGCCTGGGAGGCTGACAGTGGAGCAGGTTCAGGCACAAGGTGTGTTCGGTGCTCTGAGGTCGAGGGAGCACTTGACCTGGTCTGAAGAGGGCAGGGTCAGGCTGGGGAGGGTAAGACTGATTCAGGCAGAGGGAACAGCTGAGGAAGGACCAGAGGTGAGAGAGCCAGAGAGAGAGAGAGCGAGCCCTCTAGGAACTGGAAAAGTCCAGTGGGACTAAGGTGTGGGAAGAAATGGGAGTGAAGGGCTATGTAGGGCAGGGTCTTAAAGGAACTCAAGCCCCATGCTAAGATGCCACGGTGTCCCTAAGAACAGGGGAGCATTCCTGAAAGGTTTGGAGCAGAGCAGTGTTGTGAACAAACTGCATTTTTGGAGGGCTGCTCTTGTTATAGGGTGAACAAGAGAACGTGAAGGCAATGCTAGAGACCCAGAGACCTCTGGTGACTGTCTTTGTTACCAAACTCAGGTCCAGCTGCTCACCACTTGAAAATCAATATCCGAGAGGCAAGTGTTGGTAGAAATAGAAACCGTTGCTTTTAATCGGAAAGCCAGCAATCTCGGGAGAAGGCAGAATTGTGTCCCCAAAGACCAATTCCAAAGAATCTGCTCGGCAATGAAAGTTTTAAAAGGGAAAAAGGGAAGGAATCTCAGTTAATCATTGAGGTAGGGGGGTCAGAGTCATAGCCATCTCCCACTGTGTGCAGGTTTGTCAGCTCCTTGTGGTCTTTCCTTAGATGGTATCTTGTTTGTACAGTTTGTTCACATGATTACTGAAGGGGAAGCCAGGGGAGAGATCTGGTCATCTGTTAATTACTTATTCTTCATTTCTACTTCTTTGATGTATGGAAAGAACCAACAGGTTAGTTAGGCAAGGTATTGTGTGATCCAAAGATTTTAAAGGTGTGCTAGGGCCAGAGATGAGTAGGGCATGGGGGCGCCTGGTTAAGTTAGTTACAATGTAGCCTTGCTAAAGTGACAACACAAAAGGGGGTTTCCTGCTGAGGGCTATTTCCTGCAAAAGAGCTGCTTAAGTCTTAGGTCTGGACCCCAGAAGCTGGCTCAAAGGTGAGGACTTTGTATCAATGATTTGTGAAGGCAGTGCTGCCTGAGGAGACCTGTAAGGATGTTGGGGAAGCAAGACAGGAGGGAAAAGAAGCCTCGAGAGGGTACATGTTCAGGCAGAGTCCCAGGTGCAAGGCTCCCAATGGGAGCCTTGGGAGCAAACTGTACTTCAGTGTTTGACCTCAGAGCAAGATGGCTGGGCCCTCAGGCTCCTGCCAGCCAGTCATCCACCTGCTGCGGGTCCTCCCCAGAGAGATGTAACCCCCCTGGCACTGCCAGCTCTCCTCATCTGTGGGTGACACAGTCCAGCAGACCAGGGCAGTCCTCTGAAGACAGCTATCTAGCACAGCTGCAAGAAAGCATGCAGATGCTGAAAGAGGCACACCAAATGGGGGAAAGGACTCCAGGGGATCTGGGTAGAGCAGCAGCTGTGTCCCTACAGAGGCAGTTTTAGTAATTCAGAAGGCAGGAGACATAGCCAGAGAGAATGGTTTTTATGGCCATAGGGAAAGACACATTTGAAAGATATGGAAATATATGTGGCGACAGAATATAGGGATTGTATTAGTAATTAGCTTATCTGTTTAAAAATTTTATTCATAAGTATTGCATGCTCTTTTCTAAATGACAGTAAGAATATATAATAAACAATAAATGTATAACAATTCTATTTAAGTAATTCAGAATAATATTTATGAAGAGAGTGCTGCAGTGAGCAGAAAGTCCAAGGCTCTTTTTCTATAAAATTTAAAAGAACATGTGGCACTAGCCATTTTGCTAAGGGTGATATACAGACGGCATATAAATACTTACCAATTCAAAAAAAGGGAGAAAATCAAGAGTGTAAAATTAACTGAGAGCAGATCACTACTAAAGAGATAAACATATAATATGCCATTTCCCCAACGATTTCACATGCATCTTAATAATGCTGCTGCTTTTTGATGAGTCCTGAACAGTGGATTCAGTCAGGTTACCCAGTGGGATTCAGAAGGTAGAGCTGGACTTCTCTTCCATAATGCTTTTTGGCTAATTGCTCAGAGTTGATTTAATAAAAGGAAGACAACATACTAAATTTTTTTGAAAGTCTGTTTGGTTGAATTTCCTTGGAAAAAGCAAAGAGATGAATTGAGAAATTCATTTCATTAGCCGATATTAAAATTCTCCTATCTCACTGAAATATTTCATTGGCTTTCAAGTTGATTTCCCTAATGGAGAGCCCAGCTAGAAGACCATGTAGGAAAACTGATATACTGTTATAATATAAAACTGAATTATTGAAATAATTCAATAATTTCCCCTAAAGCTCCTTGGAGAAATGCATATCTGGAAAAGGGAGTTTTTATTTAACGTTCTCAAAATAGCACTCAAATAACTCAGAAAACGGGTTTATCAATGAACTGCTTGCCTAATGTGCATTTTACAAAAAATGGGCAGCATTGGCTGAAAAACATTTTCAGCGTTCTGCAAAACATTCCTACATCTCTGGGAACCAGTAACATTTCTTTAGAAAAAGGGAATCGAGTTCTAGGAGGAGCTAGCACAGTTCTTAGGTCCATTGGAGGAAGTCCGTGTTGCCTAGAAAAAGACATGCAACGTGGAAGGAGACTAGGTCTCTTACTTAACCATCCATCACGCTCAGACGGATCAGTATTTTCTCTTAGCCTTGACTTCATTAACCTTGGAGAATGGGAAGACGCCCCCTTGTGGTGTGTGATATAATCGGACTGTTGCTTACAAGGTAACTGGATTCAACCCTCGTGGTTAGTCATCGTCCTGAGCTTCGAGATGCGGTAGTGGGTGGGGCTTGAGGGGCTGGAAGCCCCCTGGAGTCCCTTCTGTGGCAGAGTGGGGAGTGAGACGAGAGACTAAAGAGGGTAGATAGTTGTGGGCAATCTAAGCTCATGCAGAGGCTTTTCTGGGGATTCTTTCCCAGCCTCCATGTGACTCTATTATTTAGAGGATCGATGAAATAGCATTGCTTTATTCATTGGGGGAGGGGGGAACGAGGAGTATCTGCACCATCAAAACAGCTGCCTCCGAAGTAAGATGCTGGCTATCCAAAATGTCACCTACAACAGCGGTCCCCAGCCTTTTTGGCACCAGGCACCCGTTTCATGGAGAACAATTTTTTCCGGGAGGCGGGGGATGGTTCAGGCGGTAATGCGAGCGATGGGGAGCCGTGGGGAGCGCCAGATGAGGTTTCGTTCACCTCCTGCTGTGCGGCCTGGTTCCTAACAGGCTGTGGGCCGGGGGTTGGGGACCCCTGTCCTACAACACACCAAATTCTCAGTTTCTTAAAAAAATGGAAATAGCTGATTACTTGGGTGTCAATTACTATAAGTTCAAGATACTACTGAAGTTATAAAGCAGTTTTATCTTAAATTTGTATAAAGCAACCCTATTTAAAAATCTGTGGCCACTTAACCTGAATGGAAGCCTCATTGGCACCTGTCTGTCTGTCTTATTCTGTGCCAACCATTTGTCCAATTTCCCTTAATTATCAAATGACAACATTTCCTCATTCCTCTTAAGCCCCTAATTCAACCAACACCCATCGTATGTCTCAGACCTTGCTACCAACTGCGGGTTATCGTGTGTGAGCTCCCTCTCCTTCCTGCCCCCCGTGCTACACATTTTTCTTTTTTTTTCTGGGCACAGTGTGCAGCATGTGAGATCTTAGTTCCCTGACCAGGGATTGAACCCACGCCCCCTGCATTGGGAGCACGGAGTCTTAACCACTGGACCACCAGGGAAGTTGCTACACATTTTTCTGTACACAGTTACCCTTTCCTTCTTTCCTCCATGCTCAAAGGAAGAGTCTGCCTCTTCTTCTCTTCAAGCCCATCTTTGCATCATTACCTTTCTGCCAGTAGTATCACAGAAAATGTGGTTAGAAAGCCTTACCCATCATTTCTATTAAATATTGTAAACTGCTCCACGTTAGGAAAAATGTTCTCTAAGTTGCTTGAAAAGCTGACTGATCTCTCCTTGGATAGTACCGGAGGCACCTGGAATTATTTTAGCAATCATTTTTCTCCGTGCCACATTTCTACATTGGTCCTTAGATTTGTGTCATATTTTCCATGGTGTAGTCTATTTTCCATGTTTGCAAGTGAGGTTGCATCAGCTGTATTTAATGTAGATGTTTCCCGGGGACGTGGAAGATAGCAGAGGTCTATTTATCTCATTAACTGTTGCATTTCCTCAAAGTTTAGGACTAGACTATCTCCTTTTCTCACCTGTATCCCCTCCCTAGCCCATCTCATTGACACTGGACGACTCGTCTACTAACTGTGCGCTGACTGCCCACAGACAGTTATCTCTACCCTGAAACCCTCTCAGAACTCCTCCTTACATATACAGTGGTTTATTTGATGCTTGGTTTGTCATTCATAAGTGTTGAATGAATAAACGAGCAAACCAGTTACATGTTCTTAAATCCCACTTTGGGGGAAGCGTGAAGAGAAACAGCAAATTATTTTAAACACATTCCGTGTACTCAAAACCCTAGGACCTAGCTCACCTTCTGTCTGAGCTTAAACAATTTTTATTTTTATTTTTAGATTTGTGACTTCCACAGATTCAAGAATGTTTTGCCCAAAAGTTGCCTCTGGCCTTTCACTGTAGGTTTTGTGTGCTGTAGTAACTACTGTGGAGCCCTCTGTGTCATGGAGTGAAACAGTCTTGGGGTGGATGTAGATTTGCCTTTCCACCTGCCATAACTCCAGCACCACTATCCATGGACTGCCTGAATGCCATATACCCTCATGATATTGTGTGATGTTCCAGATGAGGAACTGACTTATAGCAAGAGAAGAAAAGCAATGGGCTGATGCATGTGGGATTCACTAGTCTGACCATGCAGTCTGTTTCCCATGTAGAGAATGTGCCCTTAATGGAATGACAGCATGGTTTGCTGAGAACCATTATGGCACCAGCTGGGAGACCACACACTGTGGGATTGCATGCTGTCTTATAAAACAAGTATGTGTGAGTGACCTATATAGGATGCAGGGTTTTTTCATAGCCTACATGTGGGCTCAAGAACCAAGTGATGAAAGGGGGAAGTGTGCTCATCACTATTTTTCCTAATGAATCAATTGGAAAAGATGTGCTCTCTTTTCCTGTTTCTCTAGGATCTGCCTGTATGAAGGTTTTAACACTTTAGAAATGAAAGCTTCTATACCAAATGCTTCCCTTGAATTGTAAGCTGAGACTGCCCCCTGGCTCTTTGGGGCTTCTGTGGCCTTTGAGTGAATGGGTCAAAGTTGGTCGCAGCGTTGGCTTTGATAATGGGTACTGGCCATCAAGGAGACACAGGGCTACTACTGTACAATGGGGGCTGGAGGAGTGAGTGTGGTACTTGGGGTATCCCTGTGATGGTCAGAACCCTCAGAGATGGAGGTCAGCCATGTCTCCATTTACAGATCTGCTGAGGTCATAATAAATGGGAGTGAGGCCCAGGAGAAAGAAGTCACAGATATCAACTATTGCCAAGGGACTAGTTGTAAAAATGAGGGCTGTAACCCTATAGTTTCTACCCATACTTCCTTCCTTGCAATGATTTGTTTGTATGTAAGCCGGTTTTAAAATTTATACTATGTATTACCTTAATTATCTTTCTTTTCCTGTATGCCATCGTGGTATACAGCGTGTGTTAGACATGGTTCACTCTCTGGTTGAGACCAAAGGAGAATATGGAGATGGAATCATGGCAGAACAGGAAGCACTGCCATCACCCAGGGGTCCTCAACTAGATCTGGGTGCTGTGAGCAATGAAGATTTTAAGTTTTCTCACTTTGGGAAGAGTACTTTAGAAAGGAGAGGTAAATGCATTGCACCAACCAGGGGCGATCTCAGAGTTTGGTTTGGGAAGTAGGGTATTGAGCAGTTGCAGGAGAGGACCAGGCCGGTCATCTGTGTTTTCTGTTTGCTACTTGGCATCCTAACCCTGCTTCTATGTTTGGCAAGTCCCCTTTGATGAGTGCTCATAGGAGGCAGATTCTATTTCTACTTAGATTTTCCGTTTTTTTTTGTTTTGTTTTTTTTTTTTTTTTGTGGTATGCGGGCCTCTCACTGTTGTGGCCTCTCTTGTTGCGGAGCACAGGCTCTGGATGTGCAGGCTCAGCGGCCATGGCTCACGGGCCCAGCCGCTCCGCGGCACGTGGGATCTTCCCGGACCAGGGCACGAACCCGTTTCCCCTGCATTGGCAGGCGGACTCCCAACCACTGCGCCACCAGGCAAGCCCTCTACTTAGATTTTGAAAAGGTTTGGTGCTCTGTTGTACAGCATTCTTGGCCCCAAGAGGCAAGCACCCGGATTAGCTGTGGCCCATCACACTTACTTGGTCTGGATTTGAGTCAGTGAAGAAGAAATTTTGCAACTGAGCAGCACCCAGAGGCTGCCATCTGAGTGGAAGGGAAAGTGTGGTCCCTTCCAGACTGGATCTGTGCAAAGGTGTGGCATGGCTGCGGCCCACCTGCCCATGTTACCTGCTGCTTTCTGAGCTCTGTTCCCTGGCCTTCGTGGTAATTCTGGAAGCTACCTAATATCTTTTCCATGGATTATTTTTCTGTTTACATCATCCAGAATCACTTTCTGTTTCTTCCAACCAAGAAGCTTGCGTTCAGGACCCCACAGGAGCACTTTTTTTTTTTTTTAATTGGAGTATAGTTGATTTTCAATGTTGTGTTAGTTTCAGGTGTACAGCGAAGTGCTTTTTTATACATATACATGTATCTATTCTTTTTCAGATTCTTTTCCAATTTAGGTTGTTACATAATATTGAGCAGAGTTCCCTGTGCTGTACAGGAGGTCCTTGTTGGTTATCTCTTGCATTATATATAGTGGTGCATATCCGTTAATCCCAAACTCCCAGGAGCACCCTAAGCCCCATCTCTGAGGCTCTGGCATTCTGAACCCACGCTCGTGTGGGAGGCAGTCTACATCTCCAGAGGAACCCAGGACCCAGCTCACTGTAAAGCCTCCAGAAAGGCCTGCTGGGTTGCGTAAAAGAGGCATTTGTGAACAGCTGCTTCTCCTCAGTGGTGGAGGAGTGTGGTCGGTCCTGTGGTTGCCTGAGGACATGATTCACAGAGACTGTGTCAGTGTTCTGAGTCACAGGAAACCTCAGGTGGGCTGTGGAGGCCCAGGAAATGTTTGTGGTATTTCCATCCTGATGTTGCAATAGGAATACGATCTATAAATCCTGCCTGCTGGCCTCAAAATGCCAAAGAGGCATTAACATAAACGTTTCAAAAAATGAGTGAGTGAACCAAAGAGGGGTTAAGTAGAAGGAAGAGAGGGCCAAAAACGTGTGGCTGTTCTCTCATTCACTAAGGTGAAAAGGATCGAAGGGTGGGTAGGGGTTTTGTTGGTTCCTTAGAGTGAAAATCAACAAGAGCTTATTACACAAAAAGGAAGAAAAGTTTCCAAGTTAGCAAAAAATGGATGAATCCTCTTCTGAGCACCTTGTGAGGTCACTAGCTAATCACAGGGCTTGGCTAAAATGGGCAATGTGAATTATCTAGTTGTTTATTGGAAAAAAGTTAAGTAGAGCTTGCTTATCTGTTTTTTAATGTGAAGAATAGGTGGTTATTCAGAATTCTCATGAATAGGGAGGAACTATGGAAAATGTAACCACCACGGAAGGCAAATCAGATAGTAGAGGTGAGAATGGGGAGTGTTTATGGCCTTAGGAAGACAAATGAAAACGATTTTAGATTGCCTTGAACCTGAAAGGTGCAGAAGTTCAAGCTTTAAAAGGGAAATTCTGTGACACAGTCAGAGAAAAAGCCAGCATTGAAAATGTATATATCTAAAGATATATTGTGAAGTACATACTTTATAAGGGTAATTCTACCAAAGCCTAAGACTCATTTTGGCTCTTGAGGTACAGAAAGAAATTATAATGAAAATAAAAATAAGGATACAAGACTTTATGCTCATCCACAGTACTAGCTAATATAAAATAGTTTATAGTCCCAGGATTAAGCTTGTGGTGTGGCTGAGTTAGCAAAAGCTTGAAATTGCTCAGGCCTGGGTCTGAATCCTGGTTCTGTCACCTTGGGTTTGCTAGGGCTGCTGTAACAAAGTACTACTGACTTGGTGCCTTAAATAGCAGAAATGTATTTCTCCCAATTCTGGAGGCTAGAAGTCTTGAGATAAGGTGTCAGCAGGGTTGGTTCCTTCTAGGGGTCACATGGGAATGGTCTGTCCAGGCCTTTCTCCATGGTCTGTAGATGGCCGTCTTCTGCCTGTGTCTTCACACCATCTTCCCCCGGACATGTCTGTGTTCAAATTCCCTCTTTTTATAAGGACACCAGTCAGATGGATCAGGTCTACTCCAATGACCTCATTTTACTTTAATTACCTCGTTAAAGACCCTATCTCAAGATACTATTATATTCTGAGAATCTGAGGACTTCAACATGTGAGTTTTTAGGAGACACAATTCAGCCTATTACAGTCACTCTGTATTCTTGGACAAGTCGCTTAATTCTTCTGAGACATTTTGCTTATCTTTAAAATAGGGATAAAAGATTGTTGTAAGATGAGAGGTAAACCACCCAGAACAATGGCTGGCACATGGTAAGAACTAAAAAAAAGTCAGCAAATATTACTGCTATTATTGTTGTCATAAAGTATATTCTAAGTGTTGAGAGCACAGAAAAGGAAACTCCCAAATCTATCTATCATCTATCTTTACCTATCATCTTTCTATCTATATCCATGTATATACGTCTATGTATGTATCTGTGTATGTATGTGTCTATCTATTTATCTATATTGTAAGCAGTACTGTTTTTTTTAGTTGTAGATTTATTTTTTGAGGTAACATTGACTTATAACATTATATGTTTCATGTGTACAATATTCTATTTCTATTTCTATGTACCCTACAGCATACTTATCACCAGAAATGTAGTTTCCATCCATCACCACACAGTTGATCCCCTTTACCTATTTTACCCTCTCCCCCACCACCCCTTCCCCTTTGCACCAGAACTATATAAAACAATTATTCACAGACATAAAGGGAGAAATATTTTTAAGTTATATTACTCCAGCACTTTCAGTGAGCTCAGAAAATCTCTGTACTCCGCAGTACTTTTCTCTGACCCTCACAATCGGGGTGTCTTTGAACAGATATATATATTTGGCCATGCCACGTGGCTTGCAGGATCTTAGTTCCCTGACCAGAGATTGAACACGGGCCCTCGGCAGTGAAGGCACAGAGTCCTAACCACCGGACCACCAGGGAATTCCGCGGATGTCACTCTTTTTCTCCTCCTTCCCGACCCACCCAGGTCATCCATATCTCTTTCTCAGCCAAGAAAATAGGCATCTGGCTAGGGAAAAAAAAATCATATTTCCAGCCTAGATACTGTTTCAGGTGAAAAACAAAAACAACGAAGTAAAAAGGGAGCGTTAGAGTAGAACACATTTCCTGGGTATGTGCCCCCGGCTTTGCTAACCACTGTTAAACCCGAGGATTCTGTTGCCGGTGAGTCGGAGGGACGCCAGCAGAGGGCAGCAAAGAGCCAGGCAGTGGGACCTGCAGACGGGCTGGCTTCCAGGTGTAGGAGACACCTTGGCAGGTGTGTTTCCCTCTAGGCCAGTGGTTCTCAAACTTTGCTGCACATTAGAAGCACCTGGGAAACTTTAAAAAAAACTCCTGATATCCTGGTCAAAGTCCAGACAGGCTGATTAAACCAGAATTTCTAGAACTGGGCATCAAGCGTCAGTGTTCTCTTAAAGAGCCCCTGTCGTCCTAATGTGTAGCCAAGTGCGGGGATGTCTGCTGTGGGTGGAGCTAACAGAGGAAAAGAGGTGACACTGGAGCGGTTGTTGGGGCACGTGTACCAGTCCACCAGGAGCCCAGAGTGGCCCAGGCCACCCTTCCCACCAATGGGGCCCGGGAACGCCTTTGAGTGTACATCACTCGGTGGAAGGAGAGAGGTGGGTGGAACAAGGCTCCGAGAAGTATCAATACTTAAGAACCCTGAAGTCTAAGGAAGGAACAGAGAGAGGTTTTTATAGAGTTTTGCAGAAGGAGAATTTACAGATCATAGAATTAAACGTTTAGGGAGGGAGGAGAAATTCTTACGGAATTTGAATGGGAGAGCTTAACATATCTGAGTAAAGACAGTTGTGACAATCGTTTCTGTATGTTCAGAGTGTGACTGCTACCCGAGTAGGTAGGTTTTTTCAAAATTTTTAATTGGAGTAGAGTTGATTTACAATGCTGTGTCAGTTTCAGGTGTCCAGCAAAGTAATTCAGTTATACTTACACATATATACATTCTTTTTTAGATTCTTTTCTCGTATAGGTTATCACAGAATATTGAGCAGAGTTCTCTGCGCTCTCCGGTAGGTCCTTGTCTTTTATCTATTTTATATATAGTAGTGTGAATATGTTAATCCCAAACTCCTAATTGCTCTTCCCTCCTCTCCCTGCTATCCCCTTTGGTAATCATAAATTTGTTTTCTATGTCTGTGAGTCTATTTCTGTTATTTCTGTTTTGTAAATAAGTTCATTTGTATCATTTTTTTAGATTCCACAGATAAATAATATCATATGGTATTTGTCTTTCTCTGACTTACTTCACTTAGTATGATAATCTCTTTGTGCATCCATGTTGCTGCAAATGGCATTATTTTATTCTTTTTTATGGTTGACTAATATTCCATTATATATATATGTATATGTGTGTATATATATATCTTTCTCCATTCATCTGTGGACGGACACTTAGGTTGCTTCTGTGTCTTGGCTATTGTGAATAGTGCTGCTCTGAACATAGGGGTGTGTGTGTCTTTTTGAATTAGAGTTTTCATCTTTTCTAGATATATGCCCAGGAGTGGGATTGCTGGATCATATGGCAACTATATTTTTAGTTTTTTAAGGAACCTGCCTACTGTTTTCCATAGTGGCTTCACCAACTTACGTTCCCATCAACAGTGTAGGAGAATTCCTTTTTCTCCACACCCTCTCCAGCATTTATTTGTAGACCCTTTGATGATGGCCATCCTGACAGGTGTGAGGTGATGCCACATTGTAATTTGATTCACATTTCTCTAATAATTAGTGACATTGAGCATTTTTTCATGTGCCTCTTGGCCATCTGTATGTCTTCTTCGGAGAACTGAGTAGGTAGTTTGAGGTGGACGCATTAAGAACCTATTTGTCAACCATTTGAAGTAAACGATTTTTTTTTCTGGTGTGACTCTAAGTAATATTGCCGTTTTCAAGCCCTGTTGTTCTAGTATTTTAATAAATAATCCATTACGGAGTTCTGAGAGTTGACAGAACACGGACATGTTTCTCTGAAACAGCGACCCTCAAAATTTAGTGTATGTCGGGTTTGCTGGAACACAGATAGCTGGGCCTCCAGAGTTTCTAATTCAGAGGGACTTGTGAATTTGCTTTTGTCAGATGTTCCCAAGTGATACCAGCACTGCTGGTCTTGGGACTACCCTTTGAGAGCCACTGCTTTAAAGGAAAACATTGTTATTCTGAAGAGGATGATTCTTGTTTTTTCTTTTGTTTTTTTGCGGTACGCGGGTCTCTCACTGCTGTGGCCTCTCCCGTTGCGGAGCACAGGCTCCAGACACGCAGGCTCAGCGGCCATGGCTCATGGGCCCAGCTGCTGTGCGGCATGTGGGATCTTCCCGGACCGGGGCACGAACCGCGTCCCCTGCATCAGCAGGCGGACTCCTAACCACTGCACCACCAGGGAAGCCCGAGGATGATTCTTGATGGCAGAGGCACGTGAAGAATGCTTACCTCTGTTTAGCTCAGTGATGTCGGCTTTGTGCACTGGGATCAACTGGGGAGTGGTAAAAATACTCATGACTAGATCTTCCCCACACCCCCAGACAGTCTATCATAAGGTAAGTGGCCTGGGCCTCAGGATGTTTAAATCTGTGGATGATTCAAATATGCAGCCAGGGTAGAGAGCCGTTAGCTAGCCAGCCAACATCCCAGCTATAGTTGTTCTTTGCTTGTGTGTCTGGATAGTTATACAGTCAAGATGATGAACAGTCCCAGCTGACATTTGTCAAATGCTTTTTATGGGTCTGCACAGTTTGAAGCATTTCATGTGTACTATCTCATTTAAACTTCACTGTAAGAGATGTATTTTCGGTTACCCCTACAGCAGTAAAGTCTAGGGCTCATGGCTCTGCAACAAATTATAAAAAGGGTTGAGATTTGGCAAAAATATATTGGCTCCAAACACAAAAGAAAAACTGAACTGAAATTAATATTAATCACTTTGACAATAAAATGATAAAACTTTCTTAAATATATTTTTTAAATTAATTAATTTATTTACTTTTGGCTGTGTTGGGTCCTCGTTGCTGTGCGCGGGCCCCCTCCAGTTGCAGCGAGCGGGGGCTGCTCTCCATTGCGGTGCGCGGGCTTCTCATTGCAGTGGCTCCTCCTGTTGTGGAGCGTGGGCTCCAGGCATGAGAGCCTCAGCAGCTGTGGCACACGGGTTCAGTAGTTGTGGCTCGCGGGCTCCAGAACACAGGCTCAGTAGTTGCGGCGCACAGGCCCAGCCGCTCCGCGGCACATGGGATCTTCCCGGACCAGGGCCTGAACCCGTGTACCCTGCATTGGCAGGTGGACTCTTAACCACTGCGCCACCAGGGAAGCCTTCTCTTAAATATTATAAAAATGATTTCTTATAGTTAATAAGGAGTATAAGTGCTTTTAAAAATGTGCTTTACCGTTTCATTAGGTAAGACTGCCAAAGGGTTGGTGCCTAGGATTGTCTTCGAGTGGCCTGCTCACCATAACTTTCATGATAGAAATGATGATTAACTGCACTTGGTAGAGGACACAGTTGAGGCACAGAGGATTTCAGTAATTTGCTTTAAGTCACACAGCTAAGTAAGGGATAAAGAAAGAACTCAGAGACTCTGACTTCATAAGTCAGTGTCATGCAGTGTATCTATCTCCCGTACACACGCGTAGACACAACCATGCTTTTTGAAAAACTTGCCCAGGCAAGTTGTAAAGGAATTGCAATTTGGGGTTGTTTTAAAGGCTTTCGGAGAATGTGTGGCTCGCTAAATTACCTGGCCTGAGTTCAGCAGGGCAGGGGCAGCTGAGATCAGTTCCTGGGGAAGCTCAGTGCAGGCTGTGTGACAGAGACACCCCTGGAGGTGGCCGGCATGGCAGCCCTGCATCAGGACCGCTGATTCACGCATCTTGGTTGGCAGCACAGGCCTTGGGAAATATGGCGTAAAAAGAGGAAAAAGTTAGAAAAATATTCAGAAGACTCCCTTGGTTCACTTTAAAACGATAAGCTCTTAAGCATTATTTAGGATTTGATCCCCTTGCTTTAAAATAAGAGGAAATTGGTCACCTGCAGCCCCGAGCACCTAGGCCATCCTCCTGTAAGTGCCGGGGACCAGGACCGGCTGGCAGCCCCGAGGAACCCGGGACTATGAGACTGATACCTCCTAGTGTTTGTTTTCCACAAGACAAATCAGTGAAGAGATGTGTCCTGTGTCCACTGAGGAGGTTTTTTGCAGGATGCCCTGAACCTTGACTTTATGTTGGAGACCGCATACGCCCGCACAACAGGGAGAGGGGAGGGGGTATTACGCGGAGGGCTTAGCAGACAAATATTTATTTTAAACATTGTCACCCTCTGGCACGGAAGCTGATCATCGCCCCAGGGTTTGGGATTCTTTCTCCTCTTCTGCCATCTGGTGGTGCTTCTGACACACATTTCCATTCCAGGGTCCTGGACCCCAGCAGTCATTTCTATGGCATTTGTTCCCTTTTCCAGGTCATTACCACTCAAATCATCAAGTCACATTCTCAAGGAATTTGGAAATTTTGATTTGGTGTTCAGGTCAGAGTGATAGCTTATGATTATTTCTATACACTGCAGAGTTTCATTTCTGTTAAATATTTTGCTCCTAAAATTTGAGCTCATTCTGTGACATTGTTAAATACTATGAATGTGAATCTGTACAAATCGGCACTCTAAGTAGAAGAGAAAATCAAGACATGGCGATTCTATTCAACTGGATATTTATTTAAACCTAGGAGTCACTAGTTGCTGTGGTATCATGTATTGAAAGAGAAAATACTGTTTAAAGAATTGCCTTTCGAAATGAGTACCTGCCTGCAGCTTGTGGCTGATTTTCTGGTATCAGTAGGTCGTTGCCACGATTACACCAGGAATTAATGAAAAGGAATTCAGGTTTACTCATATTGTTAAAAATTAAATTAAATCCATATCTCAAATAATATGAGGTTTTTAAAAAATTGCCCTTCCACCAGCTTTGGAGCTTTTATGTAAAATTCCAGATCTCCACCTTCTCTGAGAAATAAGAGAATCTGGCAGGTATTGGCCTAGTCCTGTAGCTGCCAACTTCTCCGTAAGGGGCTCTATCTCTAGAGTTTCTCTCCTCCTCCTGAAACTCCAGTCCGGCAATTATGCTTCCGCCCCGAACCCAGGGCAAGTCACAAAGCAGTGGAGGAAAACTTCATCGCAGAAAAATCAAACACAAAATTATAAATAACGAATAAAAGGCCAAAAGAGACTCCCTGTCATTGTATCCATATCTTCAGGTGAAATCAGCAATTTGAAAAATGAAGAATAGCAAAGTAAAACGCACACTTTGGAAGAGTTAAATGACTCTTTTGATTTACTGAATGTCAGCATGTAATTAACTCATGTGTTTTCTCAATGCACAATGGCAGCCAGTGCACACAAGAAGCATGATTTGTTGATTAAAGGCTACAATGACTATTAAAGTCTTGAAAATTAGTTTGAAAATTCTTAGTTGAAAAAACGTTTTAAAATACTGATATTGTTAGTCAAAAGTTTGTGGAAATACTTGAAAATTATGCCTGCTAAAATAAAACTGAACAAATCACAGAAGACAACGATTACAGAATGCTTGAAAATTGTTAGTTTTACCTTATCCATGTCATTTTTACCTACTCTGAATTTCCAGCTCACTTTCTCAGTCCTATTTGTATAGATAGAATGGAAAAGATGTGACATCCTGAAGTCTTTCATGGCATTGGAATAATTGCTTCCACTGTTCTTTCTGGGCTAACGTACATATTTTTGTAATGCCTTATTCCAAAGCTCCTAGCTTCTTAAGCAAAAGATGTTTCTTCAAGCTGACAGCCAGGCTACTGTTTTCTCCTTCTTACTGTCAAAAAAGAAAAAAAAGGGGTGGGGGGCTTCCCTGGTGGCACAGTGGTTGAGAATCTGCCTGCCGATGCAGGGGACATGGGTTCGAGCCCTGGTCTGGGAAGATCCCACATGCCACGGAGCAACTGGGCCTGTGAGCCACAACTACTGAGCCTGCGCGTCTGGAGCCTGTGCTATGCAACAAGAGTGGCCACGATAGTGAGAGGCCCGCGCACCGCGATGAAGACACCCACTTGCCGCAACTGGAGAAAGCCCTCGCACAGAAACGAAGACACAACACAGCCAAAAATAAATAAATAAATAAATAAAATAAAAAGAAAAAAAATCATCTACCCTATGACAAGAAACAAGGACAGAGAAGGGTCTTAATTTGCCCAAGATTGTAGCTAAGAAAAGAGATGAAGTCCCAGGTTTGTGGTCTCTAATTCTCAGTCCATTGCCTTTTACAGTTTTAGAGGAATTTCAGGTGTAATCAACAATGTAAATTTCATCATTTACATGAATATTAAGTCAACTTCTAAAATTGGCCCATTTTCTCATGAAGCTGCTTAGGTGGGCACATTTTGCTGTGATTTATAAACTGGCTCACTAAGGTACCAGCATTGGCAGCCCAGGAACTGGGCTGAAACTGGCAGAAACTCTCCTCTAAGGATTACACACCTTGGACGTCTTTGTGAACTCACTGCTAGATCCAGAGATCCCAGACACCTACCTGGTGAATTCCCCAGGTGCTGCAGCCTCTTCCTGGATCGTGTGGAGGACAGGATGCTTGGGGAGACCCACAGCCAGGAGCCGGGACAGGGCACATGCCTGACTCCGAGATCCCCAGAGTGGTCTGTCTCTGTGCATAAAGGGCGACATTGTATAGGGGTTATTTTTATATGTTTCTAACTCTTTAATTTACAATTGCCTTTTTCACCTGGTGTCCCAAAACAATGTCAAGTGAGGATTTTCCAAGTCTCTGGGCTGTGGATTGAGATCAGGGACAGTTTGAAGCTGTGAGTTACTCTCTCACCAAAGCTTACAAAGCCCCTGGTTTGCATGTGTATTTTTGACACCGTGGACAGAAATAGTTTTTAAAAATAAAACATTAAATGACTTGTCCACTTTCTCACCAGCATATTGTTTTTCAGCAGATAACTTTGGCTTTTAGTTGTGAATTTAATGTAGTTTAAAGTAGAAAGCAATCCTTTAGAAAACACACACAGCTCAGTCAAATACATTTGCTCATAAAAACTTCTGACCCTTCAATAAGCACTGAACCAGAGATAGGTATATTCTCAGTGCTTGTCACTAAAAACGCTCATATAAACCTCCCTCTAGCGATTCAAGTTTAGACCTATGTACAATGTAGCTCTTATTCAGCAGTTTTATTTTCATCTAAATGTGCAAAGACTTTCAGCAACTGTTCTTTATGGGCCTACGTGCCACATAATGTTGACAGACCAGCATTTTATTGACACGTAAAAGCCTTTCCAGTCAAACAACTAGGCGTAGCTATCTATTTTTCCTCTTAATATGAATCTTGTGCTTCCTGGTCTAGGTATTTTGAAACCTGAGGACAGGTAGATTCCCTTGTGCTTTCTATAAAATGTACCCAGTTTGACACTGCAGCCTGTCCTCTGCATCTGATGCAGAAGTGCATTCATCCTCCATCCCATCCCACTCCCCACCCCCTTTTTAAAAAATCAGAGCCGTTTCCCAGTTATGGACAGTTGGGTTGTATTGCCCTAGATCTGGAAACTCAGAGGACTCCTGAGAGCCAGCTGCCGCGTAAGATGGGTTAGTAACCATGTTGAGACTGCCGCACCAGAGAGGACGCACAGGCCCCCTGGCGGACAGCCCAGCTCAGCCCCAGTTGGTAGCTAGTGTAACTGCCACGTGGGTGGACCTTCTTGGGCGTCTGGCTCAGTGGAGCCCTAAGAAGACCACAGCTCCAGAAGTGATCCACTGCTGCCACATGAGAAATCCCAGGTGAGAATTGCCCAGCCCAGCATTTTGCCCAGAGAGAATTTTATAGGGCGATTGGACAGGATACTAGTTAAAAGTCGGTGAAGGATCCAGGGAGCACTGATGTTAGTGGTAGAAACACTTACATCTTATAAACCCATAATAATCTCAAACATAACTCTTACATTTCTACCTTTTAAAGCAAAATCAGTGGGACTCCTCTTCCCCCAGTCTTTTCCCTCTGTCTCTTTCCCCTTGGTACATAACCCTATCAAAGTGTCTGTTGTCATTGTGTGATTTTGGCTTTCCTGTGAGGCATCACTCTAACTGAGGTATCCCATGAATGTCTCTGATACTGCCAGTGCCCCTCTGTTCCCGCACATCCCTGGAGCCGACACCATCGTTATCTCTGTATTTCTCTTTCACTCGCCTCACTTCTTGGGCCTGAATCCACCCCCGTTCTCTTTGCTGTTCAGTGATGTTTTCCCTCCCGTTTTTTTGCCACGTTTATTTCTCTTTTCTCAAAACATACCAATGCCACCCACTCCCTTTTAAATTGCATCAGTTATGGACATTTTATTTAGAAGAAATTTGGAGAATGGTAATTGTGGAGAACATCCAGAAGAAGAGAACGAACTTAAAATGATTGAATTTGGAGAAAGTATTGTTTAGTAAATTTCACATCTGTGAAATAGAAAAGCAGTTGACTTCAGTTACATAATAAGATGGATGCAGCTAAGAGAGGGGTAGGACGTGGGGGGTGGCTAACCTCATCCAGCAAGGCTCATCCGGGTCTCTACAGTTGCCTGGCAGTCTTCCCTTCGTTCTTCACGTGTCTCGTTTATATTCATCTTCGAAATCTCCGTTTAAAGTCATTCTGTCTAAAGTAACACTCTTTCCGTTTTGAAAAAAATCTCAGCAATCTGTTTCCCTCACAGCACTAATTTCAATTTTGTAAGTGCGGTAATTTAAAATTTTCTGTGATTTCATAATTACTGCTTTGTGATTACTGTTGTTTATTTGGTTGCTAGCCCCACTAGGATGTAAGCTCTTTGGTGCAGGGGGGACAGCTCTGCTATCTTGGCTACTGATTCACAGACGTCAAGCATAGCTCTAGGCATACAAAGTAGTTGCTCAATAAAAACTTATCAATGAACTGCTGGTAATGCAGTGTCAAGACCATTATAGCCTCATTCTCATAGCTGAAGTAACAGTACACACTATTGCTGCAGAAATTGAAGGTATAATATGGGAGGTGAACCACCAGAATTATTTCACTGGTGTTATTTAGATAAACACGGAAAGATGATCGTGGGTAAGTTTATCAAGAACAAAGCTTGGCTGTGGTAATTCCCCTGTCATATTTCTTCTTTCTCATTTCTAGACACAGCAGAAATATTTGAATTTTAATAAGGACAACTCTGAAAGTACCCCCTCATACATACACACACACACACACACACACACACACACACACACACACATACATATACACACACACACCTTTAAGATCCCAAGGAGTTAACTGATTTTGCAAGTTGTGTTTAGGATGTCATGACAGGCAGGCAGTGGCCAGGGATTGGGATGAGTTTTTTAGATGGTGATATTTTCTGGCATCCCTCAAATCACACCATGTGGGATACTAACTTCTCTGCTAATTCATATTATTGTCTCGAACAAGTGCTTTTGGTTTCCAAAGGAGGGTGATTGGTTTATGTGAATGTGTCTGACCCCATTTTCTGGACATCTGGAAGAACCCCCTCTTTATAGGAAGGGGAATCAGTGGCATATGAGTGGATTCCAGCAAAGTAGAACTGTGGAGTGTGGAGCGAATAGAACAGAATGACGTGGAGACGGCCAGTCTGAGGCTAAATCTCCATCCTGCCACCTACCAAATCAGTGACCTCATTCAACCATTGTAGGGTTTATTATTTCTTTCTTTTTTCTTTTTCTTTTTTTTTCTGTAAATTGAAGACAATAACTGTGACGTTTCAAATAAGTTACATACAAAATACTACCATATAGTGGGAAATCAACCAATTCCAGTCACCTGATGAATAATCTAGGGAATCATCATTCTGTGATTCTAAGGCTCTGATTGTTATAAACACAGTATAAGCCTTTACCCTAAATTTTACATAGAGCTTGGTATTTACTTTAAATTTGTAAATTATACATGATATACAAGAACAGATTAAACCTTTTATTCACTTTTTACTTCCTTTCAAGGTATAGCTTATATGCAATAAAAGTGCACAATTCTTAAGTTCATAGCTTGATGTATACACCCATGTGACCATTCGTATCGAAGCCGAGGACATTTCCTGCACCACAGATGGCTCCCTCCTGCTCTCTGCCCCGTCAGTACTTTCCTTCAAAAGTAACTGCTAATCTAACCTCTATCTCCATCAAATAATTTTATCGAATTTTAAATTTCATAGAAACGGAATGAAATTTATCTATGTTTTTATGCGAGCAAAAAACATTATTTTAAAGCATAGTCCCGAACTTGGCAAGGGATGAATTATTTTCAGAAATAAAAATATCACCACATCCCCCCTGAAAACTATCCATTTTCGCCCCAAACATACTCTACACACATGCTCTACACTTTGCCCCAAACATACTCTACACACATGCTCTACACTGTTCTTCGTGTCCTTTCTGAATAATCTTACTCTGTGTGTTACATCCATGATGCATTTGGATGGCCTGCTCATCATATCTAATTACACAATCAGATTCTGACTCCACTTCGTAGTGCTAGTGGATAAATAGTGATGCTTTAGATTTTAGCAGTCCAGTATAAAAGAGCCCAGGGAACTGAAATTCTCACAAGTCCAGGGCAAGGGCTTCCTGGTATCCTAAGGGTGAAAGGGCTTCATTTATTTCTGCTTCACTGGTTTCATCATTCTGTTTGATATCTTCAGGGAAACAGAGTGTTGACTGTCTCTCAAGTCAGGTTATGGAATATTTTTAGTTTAATTACTACAGACAAGAAGGAGGAAGTGAGAACGCCTAAAATATAGGAGAAAGAAATTTAACTGCTCCGTAATATGGCAGACATGACACTTTTATTACAGTAAAGACCCGGCCCAGATCTGACTCTAGTCTGCTCTGTGGATGTTGGCCATTCGACATCCAAATTACGTGACTGATTGTGCTGCTTCTGTTCCCACGCTACGCAAGAAGTTTCTGATTATAGATTGGCAACCCACCGCTTTTCCTTGACAGATATGTAGCTCACTGCAAATGAATTAATTGGTATGGAAACTGTATATGTCAGCCTTTGTGAGCCTTGTGCAGTTGAGTCCGTATCCTTGGTCAGAACAACTTTGTTGCACTGGAGTTTCTTTTTTTGCAGTATGCGGGCCTCTCACTGTTGTGGCCTCTCCCGTTGTGGAGCACAGGCTCCGGACGCGGAGGCTCAGCGGCCATGGCTCACGGGCCCAGCCGCTCCACGGCATGTGGGATCTTCCCAGACCGGGGCACGAACCCGCGTCGCCTGCATCGGTAGGCAGACTCTCAACCACTGCGCCACCAGGGAAGCCCTATTTTATTTATTTTTTTATACAGCAGGTTCTTATTAGTTATCCATGTTATACATAATAGTGTATATATGTCAAGCCCAATCTTCCAATTCATCTCACCACCACCGCCCCCTTCTGCTGCTTTCCCCCCTTGGGGTCCATACGTTTGTTCTCTACATCTGTGTCTCAATTTCTGCCATGCAAACCGGTTCATCTGTACCATTTTTCTAGGTTCCACATATATGCTTTAATATACAATATTTATTTTTCTCTTCCTGACTTACTCAACCCTGTATGACAGTCTCTAGATTCATCCATGTGTCTACAAAGGACCCAATTTCGTTCCTTTTAATGGCTGAGTAATATTCCATTGTATATGTGTACTACATCTTCTTTAACCATTCATCTGTCGATGGGCATTTAGGTTGCTTCCATGACCTGGCTATTGTAAATAGTGCTGCAGTGAACATTGGGGTGCATGTGTCTTTTTGAATTATGGTTTTCTCAGGGTATATGCCCAGTAGTGGGATTGCTGGTACATATGGTAAATATATTTTGAGATTTTTAAGGAACCTCCATATTGTTCTCCAGAGTGGCTGTATCAATTTACATTCCCACCAACAGTGCAAGAGGGTTCCCTTTTCTCCACACCCTCTCAAGCATTTGTTGTTTGTAGATTTTCTAATGATGCCCACTCTAACTGGTGTGAGGCGATACCTCATTGTAGTTCTGATTTTCATTTCTCTAATAATTAGTGATGTTGAGCATCTTTTCATGTGCCTCTTGGCAATCTGTATGTCTTCTTTGGAGAAATGTCTGTTTAGGTCTTCTGCCCATTTTTGGATTGGGTTGTTTGTTTTTTTAGTATTGAGCTTCATGAGCTGTTTGTGTATTTTGGAGATTAATCCTTTGTCTGTTGATTCGTTTGCAAATATTTTCTCCCATTCTGAGGGTTGTCTTTTCGTCTTGTTTCCTTTGCTTTGCAAAAGCTTTTAAGTTTCATTAGGTCCCATTTGTTTTTTTTTGTTTTTATTTTCATTACTGAAGAGGTGGATCAAAAAAGATCTTGCTGTGATTTATGTCAGAGAGTGTTCTTCCTATGTTTTCCTCTAAGAGTTTTATAGTGTCCCGTCTTACACTTAGGTCTTTAATCAATTTTGAGTTTCTTTTTGTGTATGGTGTTAGGGAATGTTCTAATTTCGTCCTTTTACATGTAGCTGTCCAGTTTTCCCAGCACCACTTATTGAAGAGGCTGTCTTTTCTCCATTGTATATCCTTACCTCCTTTGTCATAGATTAGTTGACCATAGGTCTGTGGGTTTATCTCTGGGCTTTCTATCCTGTTCCATTGATCTGTATGTCTGTTTTTGTGCCAGTACCATATTGTCTTGATTACTGTAGCTTTGTAGTATAGTCTGAAGTCAGGGAGTCGGATTCCTCTAGCTCCGTTTTTTTCCCTCAAGACTGCTTTTGCTATTCAGGGTCTTTTGTGTCTCCATACAAATTTTCAGATTTTTTGTTCTAGTTCTGTAAAAAAAGCCATTGGGGGGCCTCCCTGGTGGCGCAGTGGTTGAGAGTCCGCCTGCCAATGCAGGGGACACGGGTTCGTGCCCCGGTCCGGGAAGATCCCACATGCCGCGGAGCGGCTGGGCCCGTGAGCCATGGCCTCTGAGCCTGTGCGTCCGGAGCCTGTGCTCCGCAACGGGAGAGGCCACAACAGTGAGAGGCCTGCAAAAAAAAAAAAAAAAAAAAAAAAAGCCATTGGTAATTTGATAGGGATTGCATTGAAACTGTAGATTGCTTTGGGTAGTATAGTCATTTTCACAATATTGATTCTTCCAATCCAAGAACATGGTATATCTCTCCATCTGTTTGCATCATCTTTGATTGCTTTCATCAGTATCTTATAGTTTTCTGAGTACAGGTCTTTTACCTTCTCAGGTAGGTTTATTCCTAGGTATTTTATTCTTTTTGTTGCAATGATAAATGGGAGTGTTTCCTTAATTCCTCTTTCAGAGCTTTCATCATTAATGTATAGGAATGTGAGAGATTTCTGTGCATTAATTTTGTATCCTGCAACTTTACCAAATTCATTGATTAGGTCTAGTAGTTTTCTGGTGGCATCTTTAGGATTCTCTATGTATAGTATCATGTCATCTGCAAAGAGTGACAGTTTTACTTCTTCTTTTCCAATTTATATTCCTTTTATTTCTTTTTCTCTTCTGATTGCCATTGCTAGGACTTCCAAAACTATGTTGAATAATAGTGGTGAGAGTGGACATCCTTGTTGCTGATCTTAGAGGAAATGTTTTCAATTTTTCACCATTGAGAATGATGTTTGCTGTGGGTTTGTGGTATATAGCCTTTATTATGTTGAGGTAGGTTCCCTCTATGCCCACTTTCTGGAGAATTTTTATAATAAATGGGTGTTGAATTTTGTCAAAAGCTTCTGTATCTATTGAGATGATCATATGGTTTTTATTCTTCAGTTTGTTAATATGGTGTATCACATTGATTGATTTGTGTATATTGAAGAATCCTTGCATCCCTGGGATAAATCCGACTTGATCATGGTGTATGATCCTTTCAATGTGCTGTTGGATTCCATTTGCTAGTATTTTGTTGAGGATTTTTATCAATATTCATCAGTGATATTGTTCTGTAATTTCCTTTTTTTGTGGTATCTGTGTCTGATTTTGGTATCAGGGTGATGGTGGCCTCATAGAATGAGTTTGGACGTGTTCCTTCCTCTGCAATGTTTTGGAAGAGTTTGAGAAGGATGAGTGTTAACTCTTCTGTAAATGTTTGATAGAATTCACCTGTGAATTCACTTTTCTTTGTTGGAAAATTTTTAATCACAGTTTCAATTTCAGTGCTTGTGATTGGTCTGTTCATATTTTCTATTTCTTCCTGGTTCAGTCTTAGAAGGTTATACCTTTTTAAGAATTTGTCCATTTCTTCCAGGTTGTCCATTTTATTGGCAGAGAGTTGCTTGCAGTAGTCTCTTAGGATGCTTTGTATTTCTGTGGTGTCTGTTGTAACTTCTCCTTTTTCATTTCTAATTTCATTGATTTGAGTCCTCTCCCTCTTTTTCTTGATGAGTCTGGCTAATGGTTTATCAATTTTGTTTATCTTCTCAAAGAACCAGCTTTTAGTTTTATTGATCTTTGCTATTGTCTTCTTTGTTTCTATTTCATTTATTTCTGCTCTGATCTTTATGGTTTCTTTCCTTCTGCTAACTTTGGGTTTTGTTTGTTCTTCTTTCTCTAGTTCCTCTAGGTGTAAGGTTAGATTGTTTATTTGAGATTTTTCTTGTTTCTTGAGGTAGGATTGTATAGCTATAAACTTCCCTCTTAGAACTGCTTTTCCTGGATCCCATAGGTTTTGGATCATTGTGTTTTCATTGTCATTTGTCTCTAGGTATTTTTTGATTTCCTCTTTGATTTCTTCAGTGATCTCTTGGTTATTTAGTAACGTATTCTTTAACCTCCATGTGTTTGTGTTTTTTTACGTTTTTTTCCCTGTAATTGGTTTCTAGTTTCATAGCATTGTAGTCAGAAAAGTTGCTTGATATGATTTCAATTTTCTTAAATTTATCAAGGCTTGATTTATGACCCAAGATGTGATCTATCCTGGAGAATGTTCCATGTGCACTTGAGAAGAAAGTGTAATCTTCTGTTTTTGGATGGAATGTCCTATAAGTATCAATTAAATCTATCTGGTCTATTGTGCCATTTAAAGCTTGTGTTTCCTTATTAATTTTCTGTTAGGATGATCTGGCTGTTGGTGTGAGTGAGGTGTTGAAATCCCCCAGTATTATTGTGTTACTGTTGATTTCCTCTTTCATAGCTGTTAGCAGTTGCCTTATGTATTGTGGTGGTCCTATGTTGGGTGCATATATATTTATAATTGTTAATATCTTCTTCTTGGATTTATCCCTTGTTCTTTATGTAGTGTCCTTCCTTATCTCTTGTAACATTCTTTATTTTAAAGTCTATTTTATCTGATATGAGTATTGCTACTCCAGCTTTCTTTTGATTTCCGTTTGCATGGAATATCTTCTTCCATCCCCTCACTTTCAGTCTGTATGTGTCCCTAGGTCTGAAGTGGGTCTCTTGTAGACAGCATATATATGCGTCTTGTTTTTGTATCCATTCAGCAAGCCTGTGTCTTTTGGTTAGAGCATTTAATCCATTCACGTTTAAGGTAATTAGATATGTATGTTATACATATGTATGTTACTTTTACCATTTTCTTAATTGTTTTGGGTTTGTTTTTGTACGTCCTTTTCTTCTTTTGTGTTTCCCACTTAGAGAAGTTCCCTTAGCATTTGTTGTAAAGCTGGTTTGGTGGTGCTGAATTCTCTTAGCTTTTGCTTTTCTGTAAAGCTTTGGACTTCTCCATCGAATCTGAATGAGGTCCTTGCCAGGTAGAGTAATCTTGGTAGTAGGTTCTTTCCTTTCATCAACTTAAATATGTCATACCACTCCCTTCTGGCTTGTAGTTTCTGCTGAAAAATCAGCTGTTAACCTTATGGGAGTTCCCTTGTGTGTTAATTGTCGTTTTTCCCTTGCTGTTTTCAGTAAATTTTCTTTCTCTTTAATGTTTGCCAATTTGATTACTATGTGTCTCAGCGTTTTTATCTTTGGGTTTTTCCTGTATGGGACTCTCTGTGCTTCCTGGACTTTGGTGGCTATTTCCTTTCCCACGTTAGGGAAGTTTTCGAGTATAATCTCTTCAAATATTTTCTCTGGTCCTTTCTCTTTCTCTTCTCCTTTTGGGACCCCTGTAATGCAAATGTTTTTGTGTTTAATGTTGTCCCAGAGGTCTCTTAGGCTGTCTTTATTTCTTTTCATTCTTTTTTTTTTTTTATTCTGTTCTGCAGCAGTGAATTCCACCATTCTGTCTTCCAAGTCACTTATCTGTTCTTCTTCCTCAGTTATTCTGCTATTGATTCCTTCTAGTGTATTTTTCATTTCAGTTATTGTATTGTTCATTTCTGTTTGTTTGTTCTTTGATTCTTCTAGGTCTTTGTTAAACATTTCTTGAATCTTCTCGAATTTTGCCTCCATTCTTTTTCCGAGGTCCTGGATCATCTTTACTATCATTATTCTGAATTCTTTTTCTGTAGGGTTGCCTATCTCCACCTTCATTTAGTTTTTTTCTGAGGCTTTATCTTGTTCCTTCATCTGGTACATATCCCTCTGCGTTTTCATCTTGTCTAACTTTCTATGAATGTGGTTTTTGTTCCACAGGCTGCGGGACTGTAGTTCTTCTTGCTTCTGCTGTCTGCCCTCTGGTGGATGAGACTTTATAAGAGGCTTGTGCAAGTTTCCTGATGGGAAGGACTGGTGGTGGGTAGAGCTGGCTGTTGCTCTGGTGGGCAGAGCTCTGTAAAACTTTAATCTGCTTGACTGCTGATGGGTGGGGCTGGGTTGCCTCCCTGTTGGTTGTTTGGCCTGAGGCGACCCAACACTGGAGCCTACCCAGGCCCTTAGGTGGGGCTTATGGCAGACTCTGGGAGGGCTCATGCCAAGGAATACTTCCCAGAACTTCTGCTGCCAGTGTCCTTGTCCTCACGGTGAGCCACAGCCACCCACCGCCTCTGCAGGAGACCCTCCAACACTAGCAGCGAGGTCTGGTTCAGTGTCCCCTGGGGTCACTGCTCCTTCCCCTGGGTCCCAACGTGCACACTACTTTGTGTGTGCCCTCCAAGTGTGGAGTCTCTGTTTCCCCCAGTCCTTTCAAAGTCTTGCAGTCAAATCCCGCTAGCCTCCAAAGTCAGATTCTCTAGGAATTCCTCCTCCCGTTGCCAGACCCCCATGTTCAGAAGCCTGACGTGGGGCTCAGAACCTTCACTCCAGTGGGCGGACTTCTGTGGTATAAGTGTGCTCCAGTTTGTGGGTCACCCACCCAGCAGTTATGGGATTTGATTTTACTGTGATTGCGCCCCTCCTACCGTCTCATTGTGGCTTCTCCTGTGCCTTTGGATGTGGGGTATCTTTTTTGGTGAGTTCCAGTGTCTCCCTGTCGATGACTGTTCAGCAGTTAGTTGTGATTCTGGTGCTCTCTCAAGAGGGAGTGAGCGCACATCCTTCTACTCTGCCATCTTGAACCAATCTCCCATTCATTTCTAGTTTAATGTTATTTTCAGAGAACATAAGCATTATGATTTTAGTCCTTTGAATTTTACTGAATTTTTTTTAGTGGTCTGTCTTGGTAAATATAGCCTGTACGTTTGTAAAGAATGTATGACTTCTACAACTTTTGGATGTAGTGTTCTATCAATACCAACTGGGACGAAGTGGCTAGTAGTGTTGTTCAGATCTTCTCTTTTTTTTTCTGATGTTTTTATCTAGTTCTATTAGTTTCTGAGAAGAGGTGTTATAATCTCCAGTTATGATGATGGAATTGTTTATTTCCCATTTTATTTCTGTCATTTTTTCTTCATGGATTTTGATGCTGTGCTGTTGGGGACATACATATTTGTGATTGTTTTGTCTTTCTGATAAACTGATCCATTTATCATTATTTCTTTTCTCTGTCAAAAGTTTATCTGATATTAGCATAGTCACTTCAACCCTCTTAAACTTACTGTTTTCAAGGTATATATTTTTCCATCTGTTTACTTCCCACTTATCTTGGTCACACTTTTTACATTCATTTGAAGTATTTTTCTTTAAAGTGTTTATTTCATTGATATTTAAAGCTAATTATTGATATCACTAAATTTGTCTACTATTTTATAATTTAATTTTAATTTATCTCTTCTGTATTGTTTCTGTTTCTCCTGGTACTTTCATTTGGATTAATTGAACATTTTTATAATTCCCTTTTGATTTAGTCACTGATTTTTAAACTATATCTGAATTTTATTTTGTTGATTGTTCTAGGGATCAGAATAAACAACTTTAACTTGACACAGTCAATTTAAGGTTGATGTTGTATCCGTTTATGTAAAATGCTAAAAAACTTGTAACCATTTATGTCCATTTACCCCTTCCCCAATCATTCATTGTATATTTTTCATTTGTACCACATCACATTATATTAAAAGCCCACTATATAGATAATTGTGGCTTTAAACTGTTGTATGTATTTAAAGTTATTAAAGGGGAATTGTTTTTTATAATTACTCATTACATTTACTATTTCCAGTGTTCTTCATTCTTTTTTGAGGAATAACATTTCTATTTGATGTCATTTGCATTCAGCCTGAAGAAATTGCTTTAGCATTTATTGTAGTACATTCGGGCCTGCTGGTGATAAAACCTCTTTGTTTTGTTTTGTCTGGAAATATCCTTATTTGACATTCATTTCTGAGGGATATTTTGGCTGCATATAGGATTCTGCACTGACAGTTTACCTTTTACTTTAGCTCTCAGAGATTTATTTCACTCTCTTCTGACTTTGTTTCTAATGAAAAGGCAGCAGTATTTTGAACTGTTTGTTATATGTAACATCATGTCTCTGACTGGTTTTAAGATTTTTCTCTTTGTTTTTAGAATTTAACGGTTTGACCAAGATGTACCTTGGTGTGGTTTTCTTTGTATTTCTCTTGTTTGGCCTTGCCGAACTCCTTGAATCCATATATTTATGTATTTCATCAGATTTGGAAACATTTTTGCCATTAATTCTTCAATTATATATATTTTTTGCTCCATTCTCTCTCTCCTTTCCTCTGAGCTTCAACTATAAGAAGCTAAATATTTGGTTCATAGTCCTGAAATTTAATTTTAAAACTATGTTCCTTTATTATAAAATTATTTAAAATCTTAAAGTTTGAGTTGGTATGGAATTCAGTTTCTTAATTTCCTTTCCAAGAGTTAATGTTCCCAAGCATTGTAGACTGAGTGAGTATAATGTCTGTTTTCAATGCATATTTTTTAATTCTCTTAAAGGGATTTCCCATGTTCTTCACAAACAATTATCTTACCTTTGGACATTTTCCATGTGATTATAAGATTTTGAGTTCTCTTGGGAATCTTCATGTGTAGGTGGATATGTTATCAGTAGTCATAAGTAGGAGAGTAAACAGGTGTGATCTGAGACCTGTAGCGGATTTAGACAGTACTTTTGTTATGTAACTCATAACTCATTCATATAACCAGGTGAAAGCATCTCAGACCAGAGGAAATTCTACTGTCTCTTTGTTTAGGGAGTTAGAGATTTGATATTTTATCTCCTCCTCAGAAGACAATGTTATCTTATTTCAATGTAATACTTCCATTTCTGGTCAGGGATAAGTAAATCCACAGCATGTGCTGAATGTAGCACCAGAAGGTTTATGGTAGTGTTATTGTACAAAGAAACCACAGAGAGATTCATAGAGGTATGGAACTGTAGGACAGTTTTTGTAACATCCTATGGCTTGAGTTTTAAACCATGCAGACAAGTATGGACCTAACTCAGTTTACTGAATTTTTTAAAGGAAATTTCCTTCATCAGTATTTTTTAGGATATTTTTCTCAGGATTTAACAGCTTATCCTCAGCTGATATTTCTTTTTTAACATAAAAACTAAATTTATTTTGCCCCAAAGGCAACAACAAATAATCAACTTTTGATGACATGGGAAGATATATACGTTTGCAGTTTAACATAAGTTTTATCTTTAAACAGGCAAGTACCCTGGGAAAAATTAATATCATTACAAACCAGCAAGAAATAAAAATTCTATCTTGTGAAATACCAATTGCTTCAGAGTAATTATTGCCATAAGGTATGCACTATAATTTGGGAATATGCCTTCGTCTCCACAGCCAGGCAGAGTACCACTCCCTTTTTTGATCAAAACTCCTCCTGAGACCAAAGCTGAGGCCACACAGAGAATGAAAGGAGCAGGAATGTAGCTAAGTATACATTCCTGTAGCATCAGAGCTATGGCTGCATCAGGCAATGGAGGGATTAGGTGAGGAAGGAAAGGAACAAATACTTGGGATTGCATCTCTGACCTCTTTCTGCTTCCTTTTTAATGCCTGGGTGTGGGGTGGGGTTGATATGGCCATATAAGTAGTAGGTGATAACGTGTTATTTTAATATTCAGTAACTTTGGGGGAATTTTTATCAAGTGATTTATATTTAGTGTTTCTGAATTATTAAGGCTAATGAGTACCTTTATTATATGGGCATGTTAGAATGGCAAGTATATTTGAAATTACTGGATATAACTTTACCTACATTAACGTAAATCTATCTGAGCACACTTTGACTCGTACTTTTCAACCATGAGTTTGGATCTTCTACTTCTTTCAACCCTTAGTGTGCTGAGCATTTGAGAGTTTACTGTGCTCTTATTGTTCTGTCCTCCCTCAAGCCCAGAGAACAGCTCACTAACCATCGCCTCTGACAAAGAAATGGTAAGGACAGTCCCTGCCTCAAAGGGTTTGCAGTCCAGCTGGGTAGACAAATGCAGAGTAAGACACCGATGCGATGCATCACATACAAGCACCACACGTTGAGAGGACCGTCTTATTCAAGTTGATCCTAAGCAACTCCAAGACAAGAGTAGGCTCTTGTACCTTTGGGATCTGACATGCTGTACAGCAGGGTTTCTTAACCTCAGCACTGTTAGGTTTAGGCCAGATAATTCTTTGTTGTGAGGATATGTCCTGGAAGGATGTTTGGAAGCATCCCTAGCCTCTACCCAGTAGATGCCAATAGAACCCATGCCCAGCTGTGACATCCAAAAATGTTTCCAGATGTCCTCTGGGGGCTAAACTGACCCCAACTGAGAGCCCCTGCTCTAAGGGCTTAGCAAATATCACACAGAAAACTCTTTGAATTTTAACCATATGTTAAGATAAAGCAAGTATTTTAAAATTAAAAAGCAGGCAGTGGTATCATTCTTTTGAGCAAGAGGACATTCGACAATTTTGAAATTTCTGAAGTCAAATAATAACACTTCTAAGAAGCCATTTTATTAGGTTCCGAAATAAATAATGTGCCATTAAAAGTGAACGGGGTAAAAGGATCTTTCACCTGCCTGTACCCACAGGTATCTGTTTTAATTTGGCCAACACTTTTGCTATTCCTCCAAAAGTTTTAGATCATTCACTCAGAAAGTTTAGCCTTTTAATTCAATCCAATCCTATCCTAGTAAGGCCAAGATCTATTGACAGATGAACAGTACCAGGTTGATAACATTCCAAAAGCCCTTTCTGGTTCTAATGAAATTGTATAGCATTTTAGGAAAATAACAAGTTGCATGTGGCTGTCACAAGAGAAGAATTTTATAGTATGGAATGAAAAACATAGAAGAGACATTTACAACTTAACAAAAGTCATCAGCAAAGGGGAGTGAAAATGATGGGTAGGGTGAATGATGCTATATATCACCAGTATTTCTTAGTGCTTGAAGAGGCTTAAATTCCATCATCATTATCTAGCTGCATCAATATCATTTAAATAAAATTGCTCATACATAATCAGGATTGTGTCTTTGGAAGTTCTAGCGTTCTATTTTAGGTTGTTTATTTTCTACTTTATAGAATTTTCAGTGATATCCCGTGGTCTTAAGCAATCTCCTCAGTCAAAAGACCTTTTTAGATTCTACTTAACCTATTATTTGCACCAAAGAGGCAACGCCTGTTAAGTGGTATAAGGTATTACCTGCCACTAAGGTATTTGTATGAAGACAAATTACCAAAGTAAAAGGTTCTGTACCCAGTTCCAGTGGGAGGTGGGGTGAGTTTCCGACACCCACAAGCACTTCTTGGACACTGACTGGGTGTCCTACAATTCAGCTTAGGCCTGACGCTGTCATTATATCCCACATTATATCCCACAGGTTAAAGGCTCAGTCCTACAAGGCTGCCCCACACTCCACTTTAGATACCAGGTCACCTGTGCTTCTGACAGACCGGCTATGCCCCCTCTTTGGGTTCCATTAATTTGCTAGAGTGGCTCACAGAACTCAGAGAAATATTCTGCTCATGAGATTAGCAGTTTATTATGAGTGTAACCCAGGAACATCCAGATGGGAGAGATGCATATGGCAAAGTGTGGGGAAAGGGCTCGGAGTTCCCCTGCTCTCTCCAGGCGCATCACCCTCTCTCCCAGAGTCCCCACATGTTCGCTCACCTGGAAGCCCTCCGATCCCCTTCCCTTTGGGTTTCTATGGAGGCTTCATTACACAGGCCTGATTGGTTTACCAATGGCCATTGGCGATTAAGTCACCCTCCACCCATCTTCCGCTTTCAGGCGGTGGGACTGAAAGTTCCAACCCTCTAATCACATGGTTGGTTCTCCTGGCAACCAGCCCCCATCCTTAAGTGTGGACCAGAAGTCACCTCTTTAGCATAACAGAAGACAATTTCATCCCTCTCAAGACGGGATGATGACCAAATATGTATCTCTTATTGTAAATCACAATGTCGCACAAAGGATGGAGCAGGAATTGGGGATAGAAGGATCTTCCTGAAAATCAGACCATCTTAGGTACAAGGGAATAACATAAAGACCCACAAGCATTAGCATGAAAGATGCCCAGGAGAACATAGGTAAGGTTTAAAATTTGGGCAAAATGGAGGAAAGCAGACAGATAATGTCTCACTAGCAGTCGTGTGCATCTGTGGTCAGTTCCACAAGTAAAAACATTCGTATTAAAACAGCCACTGCAATTAGTGTGTGCTTTATCAGTAAAGAAAGGGAAAAGTAAACACAGAAGGAATTATTGAGGGATATTGGCGATTGGTTCTAACAAAAGGAAAAGCCTCTAGCAAACAATGTAAAAATACAGAGTGTTACTAAAAGACATTTCAGGAACAGTGGTCTCTTGGGTACCAATAACTCAGACACTCCTTTTGTTGTCTATCAGTCAAAATGCATGTGCAGTAGACACACACACTAATAATGATGGCTAATCCGTATTGAGTCCTTACTTTGTGTCAGAAAATTATTTAATCCTTGCAACAATACTCTGAGGCGTTTCCTTTGTTATCTTCATTTTGCACATCAGGAAATTGAGGCTTAGAGACGTGAAGTTACTTGCCCAAGGTCACACAGCAAGGATTTGCACCTAAGCCTGACAGACACCAGTGCTTAAGTATTTATCTACTCTACACCATGGTGCTTCAGTGCAAATGAATTAGATGCTTTGCATCCAAGTGAAGGGCCAAACCAGCTGTGCCCCTCTTGGGTCGACCTGCTTTCCCCTGTCTCCCTGGGTCTCCAAGTCCCCCAAATAGATTTCTTGGGAGATTTGTCTTTAAGGTTTGGAAACCAATGAACTTGATGGCCACTAAGTTTATGCCAACTGTCTTGTCAAAACCAGAGTGTGTTAGGAGTTGCATTGGGAGGACTAGGGTATAAGGCGGAGAGACTTGTAACTAAGTGTGCCTGGTATGGTTCTGGCCCTCAGTGAAGGGTAGAAATTCCTTAGCAATTCTCAGTAAATGTGGGCAGAACCAGCCCATCCAATAGGGATTCTGAACCATAGTGGAAACAGGCCCATGTTGCTGGGCAGGAAGGGTGGAGGATTCCAGACCTGGCCCCTTTTTCCCCCATGTTGTGACCTGCAACAACCAATTTATTTTCCTTTTTCAGGGCCCCTCACGGCATATGAAATGATTGGGTAAGAATATAATCTGTAAGGGCCTTCCAGAAATGCTTGATCCTGTGAAATCTCAAGAAGGATGAAAAGTTACTGAGAAGGGAGGTGTGTTATGATAAGTAAATAATCATGGTGCACTGTCAATGAATGTCTGTAATATGTCCCTTTTGCAAGTAAGGAAACATACCAGACCTCCTTCCCCATCTCCATCGCACTACATCTTGCATATGGAACCATGCGAATCCAGAGACTGAGTTCTGTTAATAAGCTGTTATTGTCATGGATTCATTTGCCCTTTCTGTTTTATTTGCCCCCCATGTGGGTGGCAGTGTGAGTAGTGGTTAGAACCCGGCATTTGTAGCCATGATGAACCATGTTCTAGTTCTTGATTCTGTCACTTACTAATTGTGTGACCTTGAGATGTGACCTTGGGAGAGTTCACATAGTGGGAGACAGCCCCTATGTACCAATTGCTAAACCTCTAAATCAGAAAGTTAATAACTGCTACCTGAAGATGTTAATTAAATGTGATACTGCACATGGCATTCATTAGGACTTTTCCGTTGAAAATAACAGAAACTGAACTCAAACTGGCTTAAGGAAAAAAGAGATTTTAACAAGTCTAAGACCAGTCTCACTTCAAACATAGTTAGAGCCAGGTGTTCGAAGGGTTTCATCAGAATCATTCTCCCAGTTTCAAGTCTGCTTTTTCATTCTAATTCTCAGGCAAGCTCTTCTCAAGGGGAGACAGAGGTGGCCAGGAGCAGCTCCAGGCTTAGTCAGCTCAGTGAGAAGAGGGATCTTCTTTGCCAAGAGTCCTAGCTAAGTCCTCAGCTTGGGTCTCATTTCCATTCCCAAACCATTCATTGTGGTGAGAAGGATGGGGCTTGATGATTGGCCAGGTGTGCCAGCAGACTCTTAGAAAATTTGGCTTATAAACACCACAAAGAGGATTTTTTGGACTCATGCTATGTGACAATTCTCCTTAGGCAGAAATTTAAAGGAGGTTTCTTGAAAACCCCCCTTGAAATATTTCTGATTGCTCACTTCACTACTTTATGAGAGAACCATTCCATTAATTAGAGCTGGGCAGAAAATTTACTCTGAATCTTGGTCAGAGTTGCTTAAAATACCAGCCTTTGTTCATATACTGCTCCTCGGAGCCTAGAGTGGGATCTGCCCTATCCAAAGAACACTAATCAAGGACGTGGGAGAAGTGATTTCACCAAAGGAATACCAGGGTGAATTTACCAGAAAGGGGAAATGGACGTTTAGGCAAAAACAAGCTGTACCTGATGTTTATCATACCACCTGACACACAGAGCATGATAAATTTTATGTCTACACAATGTTCAATAAATATTTTTGAATACCTGAAGCAGATAAGGGACTGTCTAAGGTACCGGAGATATAGTAACAGTGTCCTCAAGAAGCTTAGGGTTTAGCAGAGAGAGGAGAAAATTCAGAAAGTAGACAAGAGATTTTATTTCTGTTAAGCAGGTCATAATAGAAGCAGAAGAAGTTGCTATGGGAACTACAGCAGGGCAGTAATAACAGTCTTGAAGCAGGAAGAAACTTCCCAGGGAAGGCAACATGTACACTGAGACTCCAGAGGAATGGCAGGAGTTAGTAAGATAAAAGAGGGGGACTCCTCCAGGTCTCTGTCCATTGGCTATCTGAGCTTAAATTTTATCATCTTGTAAAAGGCCAATAAAGATTGGATATCTTTAGCCCAGCTTGAGGGATGTTGAATTCAAAAGAGAGAAAGAGAGCAGCTGGCTGAAACATTCTGTTGAAATTTTGGGAACCTACCAGCAGAGTAGAATATTCTTGGTATGAGTATTCATTTTGGAGACACCATGTAAAAAACATATTTTTAAACAAGAGGAAATCGAACAAAAACTTTAATAACCTGTATATGTGGGAGAGACCCAGGAAAACTGATAACTCCCCCCCAAGATATTAATTTTAAGAAGACTACCATTATAACTTAACATCCAAAATAAGATTTATTTTGTATGTTAAACAAAATAAAGATTTGAATAAATAAGCAAGTAAGATTTATTTCCAAAGAAAACATGAGATTTCCTGGACAATGGGTTTAGCCAAGACTCTTACCCACCTGGACAGGACCAGTTGGGCAATCATAAACCCAGGAGCTGGCCCAAGGAGCAGGTGCTTGGGGTAGAGGAAATTCAGGCAGAGCTAGGGTCGGGAGCATGAGGACCATGCCTACCCAAGCTTGAGCCAGGCAGGTGGGAAGGCAGGAAGGGAGGAGGGAATGGCATGTTCATCCACACTTTCGTGGATCTTGGAAGTACAAGCATTAGATGGGTCCAGAGAACTCAAACCGTTGTGCCCCAGCATCCCATGCTTCAGAAAACCCATGCTTCCAAAATTCTATTACATGTCATAGAATCCAACTTAAAGTGGCTTATAGTAATTTGAACAAGAAAGTTGGATTTGTTAGAAGGATGCTGGATTGGTTCAGATTGGGGAACATCTTAGAAACCAAGCTTTCTGACTCCTAGTTTAGATACTCCATTTCTTATATATTAAAGCAACTAATACACCACTGGCCATGGGGATATTCTGGAGACATTGGCCCAAGGCTTGCTTTACTTTGACCTGTCCTTCTGCCTTTTGTAGTTTCTTTTACTATTTCCATGGTGCCTAGAGTTAGAACTTTCTATACTTTGAGTTACTGGAAGGAAAATTTTGTGAGGATAGAACCAAAAAAATAATCAAATGAAATTATTTAGGAAAATTCTACAATCCTGCCATAGAAAGAAATACCCCATGGTATTTGGGGAAGGGATGGAAGTGATCTACTTTAGAAATGTGTAATGTTTTCTGCAATAACAAATGCTCTGTCTTGGATTACATCTGGAAATCCAACCCTGAACGCATCTGTAGATTTTGAGAGATGGGAAGCATTTACAAGTTTGGGGGTTCTGTGTGGAAGCAGTGACACTGCTTTCGATCTTGACAAAAGGATCAACCCAGCTGTGGACCCTAGAATCTTACATCTTCAGCTCTTCCACCTTCCACTCTTGAGTTCTTCATCCTGATCTTAGAGGAAAAGCTTTCAGTTTTTCATCATTGAGCATAATGTTAGCTGTGGGCTTGTCCTCTATGGCCTTTATTATGTTGACATATGTTTCTTCTATATCCAATCTGTTGCGGGTTTTTATCATGTAAGCGTGTTGTATTTTGTCAAATGCTTTTTCCGCATCTATTGAGATGATCATGTGATTTTTAACTTTCATTCTATTAGTGAGGTGCAACACATTTATTGAGTTGTGTATGTTGAACCACCTTTGCATTCCAGGGATAAATCCCACTTGGTCATGGTGTATAATCCTCCTGATACGTTCTTGAATTCAGTTTGCTATTATTTTGTTGAGGACTTTTACATCTATATTGATCAGGGATATTGATCTATAGTTTCCTTTTTCTTGTAGTGTCCTCATCTGCCTTTGGTATCAGGGTAATGCTAACCAGGTTATTCTTAACACAAATGTCATCTACTTGAAGAGGCTCCTCTGACTACTGTCCTTAAAGTGGCCATAAACTCACTAGAATAGTTTGATTTCAAAATGTTAGCAATTTTTCATCCCGGTCTGTATCCATACCTCTTAGCTTTTTAACTCCTCCCATTAAGAGGTGGAATCTTGTAGATTTGATCTGCCCGATAGGATGAAACCAAAGTGACATTAGAATAAGCATGGCCTGCTGGAGGATGACAGTCCATGTGGAGGAGAACCCAGGTGCCTCAGCATAGTTCAGCTGATCCCCATACATGTAAGAGACTCAAGCCAAGGTTAGTAGAGCCATTGACCGAACGTGAAGCTGTTCACTGATAAGTAAGTGAGGTTGACTGAGTGCAGGAGAATCGTCTAGCTGATCTGTAGCAACAATAAATGCTTATTGTCTTTTTTTTTTTTTTTTTTTGCAGATAGCATTTTTAATTTAGAGAGGGGTTTGCCTATTTTCACTTTTTTTTTTTTAACATCTTTATTGGAGTATAATTGCTTTACACTGGTGTGTTAGTTTCTGCTTTATAACAGAGTGAATCAGCTATACATATACATATATCCCCATATCTCCTCTCTCTTGCGTCCCCCTTCCACCCTCCCTATCCCACCCCTCTAGGTGGTCACAAAGCACCGAGCTGATCTCCCTGTGCTATGCGGCTGCTTCCCACTAGCTATCTGTTTTACATTTGGTAGTGCATATATGTCCATGCCACTCTCTCATTTCATCCCAGCTTACCCTTCCCCCACTCCATGTCCTCAAGTCCATTCTCTACGTCTGCGTATTTATTCCTGTCCTGCCCCTAGGTTCTTCAGAACCATTTTTTTTTTTTTTAGATTCCATATATATTTGTTAGCATATGGTATTTGTTTTTCTCTTTCTGACTCACTTCACTCTGTATGACAGACTCTAGGTCTATCTACCTCACTACAAATAACTCAATTTCGTTTCTTTCAATGGCTGAGTAATATTCCATTGTATATATGTGCCACATCTTCTTTATCCATTCATCTGTCGATGGACACTTAGGTTGCTTCCATGTCCTGGCTATTGTAAATAGAGCTGCAGTGAACATTGTGGTACATGACTCTTTTTGAATTATAGTTTTCTCAGGGTATATGCCCAGTAGTGGGATTGCTGGGTCGTATGGTAGTTCTATTTTTAGTTTTTTAAGGAACCTCCATACGGTTCTCCATAGTGGCTGTATCAATTTACATTCCCACCAACAGTGCAAGAGGGTTTCCTTTTCTCCACACCCTCTCCAGCATTTATTGTTTGTAGATTTTTTGATGATGGCCATTCTGACTGGTGTGAAATGGTACCTCATTGTAGTTTTTTGTTTTTGTTTTCGTTTTTTTTTGCGGTACGCAGGCCTCTCACTGTTGTGGCCTCTCCCGTTGTGGAGCACAGGCTCCGGACACACAGGCTCAGTGGCCATGGCTCATGGGCCCAGCCGCTCCGTGGCATGTGGGATCTTCCTGGACCGGGGCACGAACCCGTGTCCCCTGCATCGGCAGGCGGACTCTCAACCACTGCGCTACCAGGGAAGCCCCCTCGTTGTAGTTTTGATTTGCATTTCTCTGATGATTAGTGATGTTGAGCATCCTTTCATGTGTTTGTTGGCAATCTTTATATCTTCCTTGGAGAAATGTCTATTTAGGTGTTTTGCCCATTTTTGGATTGGGTTGTTTGTTTTTTTTGGTATTGAGCTGCATGAGCTGCTTGTATATTTTGGACATTAAGCCTTTGTCAGTTGCTTCACTTGCAAATATTTTCTCCCATTCTGAGGGTGTCCCTTTGTCTTGTTTATGGTTTCCTTTGCTGTGCAAAAGCTTTTAAGTTTCATTAGGTCCCATTTGTTTATTTTGGTTTTTATTTCCATTTCTCTAGGAGGTGGATCAAAAAGGATCTTGCTGTGATTTATGTCATGGAGTGTTCTGCCTATGTTTTCCTCTAAGAGTTTTATAGTGTCTGGCCTTACATTAAATCTTTAATCCATTTTGAGTTCATTTTTGTGTATGGTATTAGGGAGTATTCTAATTTCATTCTTTTACATGTAGCTGTCCAGTTTTCCCAGCATCACTTATTGAAGAGGCTGTCTTTTCTCCATTGTATATTTTTGCCTCCTTTATCAAAAATAAGGTGACTGTATGTGCATGGGTTTATTTCTGGGCATTCTGTCCTGTTCCATTGATCTATATTTCTGTTTTTGTTCCAGTACCATACTGTCTTGATTCCTGTAGCTTTGTAGTATAGTCTGAAGTCCAGGAGCCTGATTGCTCCAGCTCTGTTTTTCTTTCTCAAGATTGCTTTGGCTATTCGGGGTCTTTTGTGTTTCCATACAAATTGTGAAATTTTTTGTTCTAGGTCTGTGAAAAATGCCATTGGTAGGTTGATAGGGATTGCATTGAATTTGTAGATTGCTTTGGGTATTATAGTCATTTTGCTTATTGTCTTAAGTCACTGAATTTTGGGATAATTTGTTACATAGTAATAGATGGTATATTCACTGCTTTATAGTTCTTATCACTATCTGAAAATATCGTGTATATTTATTCATTTGTTAGACTCTACCACTATAAAGTAAGCTCTCTCTTGGCCCTAGTAAGCCAACACCTAAACTAATATATGATAGTTACTCAATAAATATTTGTTAACTGAGAATAAACGGGAAGTAATACTCAAGTACCATTATGTATAGGTCCTTTATCTCCCTCTTCCTTATTTTAGTCTTCTGAAGAGCCCTGTAAAGAAGATATTATTAGTTTTCAAATGAAAGGCAAAAAAGTTAAGTAACGTGCACAAGTCCAATAATTACAAGAAATAAGAGTTTATTAATGTATATATAACATCTATGGGCTAATCAAACTATTGACATAGGAAGGCACGCATTGCTTGGGACCAGTTGCTATTACTTTTGGTGGTATATTAATATAACAGCCTGTTTCTAAAGATACTTCAGATCTATATAATGCAAACTAAAAAGAAGTCATAACTGCAAGTTATTTATATGTGCCAACGATTTACATTTACTGACTCAGTTCACAGGTAGGTATTTGACAAGTTCTTAACTGCATCCATTGACAAGCAGTACAACCCATGGGTGAGTCTCAGAGCTGCTGTGTTTTTCTGTGGGACCTCACACAGAAGACACTGTCACAGGGTGAATCTCTGAGAGCCCCTGTGTCCCAGTTGGGCTGGAACCTCAGGTCCCTTGGTTTCAGGCTAAATAGAACTCATTTCCCATCTTCTTCAGAGATGGGAACCAGAAGAATCAAGGTCCTCAACAGGGTCAAGCCTGAGGATTAAGAGTGGTGAGAAAAAGAAATAATCTGTCACACTCAAGGAAAAATTTGCTATGGCCCCAAGGGCACTGGGGCTGTGCGTGGGCATTTTGGGGACAGAAGTGAAGCAGGTTATGGAAACTTTTTTATATTGTTATGTTATTTACACACTAAAGGGAAAGCCCTTGCAATGTAGTTGCTTTGACAACAAGAACAACAAGCAAGGAACTGAGCTACCATGGGCCAGACAGAGGACTGGGCTCATCACCTGGGGAATCTCATTTAGTCTTCTCAAGAGCACTGCCAGGCATGCCGATGGAACTATACTTTCACGCTGCAAGACATGGAGTCTCAGAAAGGTTGTTTGGCCCAAGGTTATCCATCCTTGCCAAGGTCAGACTGATAATTATTTCCTCCTCGTATCAAATGGGTCCTGTAGAATTTGCCACATGGTTTTAACAGTTTTCTGTAAATACTCAAACTCTTTTGACCTCATCCTTCATTTCATATGTAGTTTTGAACAAAATACCCATCTGCAGTAATAAAGGCATTTTGGCTTTTCTGATGGCTGATTACCATATGCATAATAGTATCTATACTAATTTCGAGTTAGATTTTCTTGTCTAGCAATATATGATATGAAATATTATACTAATAGGAGCAATACTCATCAGAAATAGCAACTTCAGAGGTGTTGGCACCTATCTTCCCTTGGAGCAAAAATGATGCCCACATTGGCTCTCATGAGATTCTCACACTGAAATAAATCTGACTTTGCCATATAGTTTCCATTTAAAGTCACTTTATTCTATTTAAAAACATAGCCATTCATTTCTTAGTTTCCCCAGGAGGAAGGAGAAAGCAAGGGCAAATATCAAATCAACAAGAAAAGGGGTTTTGGCCATATGGTTATTTTAAATAACTATTTGGTTTGAAGAATGGGTAGCATTTGAATCCATTGCTATGTTTCCTCTAACTGCTTTTCCTTGCCAAGAGAGGAGAATTAAATTTGACCGGCTCATGTTTATCCTCCAGCCCTGACGATTTCCTAGGTTATTTGCTGTTTGTGGCTTTGATGGCATAGTCTTAGCCCTAGGAGACCTTATTCCAGAGGAGAGAGCTATAATTTAAGTTGGTTTGATTTCTCTTTAAGTTGGTTCGTATTTCTCTTACTTAATATCATTAGCAAAGAGTTTTTCTCCAAGTAATTAGCTGTTCTTTCAGTTCCTTCTCTCTTGGTGATCATTGACTGTTTTCTAGTGGACAAACCCAGACCAGAGAATTATTTTCTCTAAAAACAAATAGGAAAAAAATGAGTGTGTCCACATGTATTAGCTTCAAGAATGCCTCTTTCATGTCAGTGAAATGTGGGTTGGAATAGCTAAAAGATTGGATCTAACTTTTGCTTTAATCCTGATAAAATAGGGCAAACTCTAAATATTTTAAACTCAAGAATTAGGGCAAGATGGGGAGAAATGCACTGTGTGTTTTTGTGAAATCAGGTCAAAATGCTGCATTGTTGTAAACAAGGGGAACCAATATGGACACGTTTGCCTCCCAAGCCTCAGTGAGATTGAAAACATTGGTTATGGGGTGGCAAACAGAGCAATCGGAACTATGGAAACCTGACTGCTCCCAAACAAACTCTTTGCAGTTACAAGCCCAGAGAACACCCATGGAGCTCTCAAACTGGGTACCAAAGAAGGCGGAGGCTGCTAACTTCCAAGCAAGCAACAGTAGGAAAGGAACAACCCAGTCGGGATGAGCTTGCCCTTCTCAGGTGGGCCCAGAATTGCTCGAAGAAAGCAACATGAAGCCTGGCAGTCAGGGAGCCACAAGTAAAAGCTGTATTCTAGCAAAAGCAGGGGAAAAGACAAAGTCTTTATTAGTTAAAGAAACTATGTGTTTACAGTGTTATTAATGGGCTGCATTATGTCAAAACCGTCTCTTGCCAGCCAATGCAGAAGTAGATGCTGTAGCCACACGTATGGTAAGGTGTTTTAAAACACTGGCATTTCTCGGTAGGCTGAGGATTTACGTGCCGGCTTAGCTGTGTGGGGTCATTTTAAGATGTTACTGATTTTCCGAATCCTAGAACAAAGCTTCTCAAACTTTAATGTGCACAACACAGTCACCCAGGGTCTTGCTGAAATGCAGGTTCTGATTCAGCAAATCTAGGTGAGGCCTGAGACTCTGCATTTATACCTATTCCCAGGTGATGACAATGGTACTGGCCCATAAATCACATTTGGAGTTGCAATGTTCTAGACCACATTATGTCAACATAATGAGAAAAGGGGAGGGCGGTTTGGAACAAATTAGGTTATATACACAGGATATCGTAGAATAAAATGACGAACTTTAATTAGCGTTTGAATGTGCCTATTGCAATATGAGATTAAAAAAGACACTTGCATTTAGAAGACTCATTTCTTTTTTCCCACTGAGCATAGCAGTTACAACAGAAGCAGAATTTGGTAATATACTGTTATCTTTGCGTCAGTAGAGACCTCAGAGCTGAACAAGCAGGTAAGCATCTTGCCTCCACACCCAGTGCTGCATCCACAGTGTCCAAAGGGCCCCCTCCTCGTGTTCAGCATCAGGGCAGCTGCCGCAAACCCCCTCGCATCCCGCTGTGTTAGTTTCCTGTGGCCGCTATAACAAATTATTACAAATGTGGTGGTTTAAAACAATAAAAATGTATCCTCTTCCTGTTCTAAGGGCCAGATTTCCAAAATCCTTATTACTGGGCAGAACTCAAGGTGTCCACATGACTATGCTCTCTCCAGAGGCTCTAGGGGAGAATCTGTTCCTTGCCTCGTCCAGCCTCTGGTGGCTGCCAGCCTTCCGGCACTTGTAGTCACATCGCTCCAGTCTTCAGAGCCAGCTCTGTCTTCCCATTGCCTTCTCTGAGGGTGTCTCTGGGGAATCTCTGTCGGTCTGTCTCTTATAAGGATACTCGTGTGCATTTAGGGCCCACACAGAATATCCAGGATGATCTCTCCCTGGAAGATCCTTACTCACATCTGTGAAGACCCTTCTTCTGCACTAGGTAATATTTCTGGGGATTAGGACCTGATATTTTGGGGGGCTTTTATTCAGCCCATCACACACAGCTAACTACTTTTGCACAATTCCTGAGGTATGCTCAGAAAGATTTACTAGTGTAGCAGGTCAGAGGTAAGACATGCGGTCATGGGACAATTGTCTGCTGAAGTACTGAGACACCCATTCATGTAACACAGGGTATCAGGGCAGATCCGTTTCTCAGAGGTGCATGAAGCCTTACTCCATTTATAGGGCATTTATAGATGACATCGTCTGCCATGGAATTTAGGTTGTTGGGCAATGTATCTTCACAACCTGCTTCTTAGATCTCAGGTAATAAGCACTGCCCTGTTTTTGTTGTTGTTTTTCAAACGTTTAACACGCTTTATTGACATAGTTAGAGATACACAGGTCATTGCAAAGATAAGTACACAGAGGCCTCTTACACCTGTCACCCAGTCTCTCCCTAAAGTAACATCTTGCATCACGATAGTATAGTATCAAAACCAGGAAATTGACCTCCATATAATTTGCAGAGCTTTTTCGGAAGGCTCATATTTGTAACTGATTAAATAATAACACAGGACTTTAAAATTTTTTAATATTTATGTTACAAATAAATGTCCTTTATTTAGTCCAAATGTCATTCTTACAGCCTGTTCCAGCACACAATTAAAGGTAAAAGACATCCGTGGTTTAGAGGTATAGGGGCACTCTCGCCAGGAGATGGCACCTGACATGTATGTTATGAACCTCAGGAACCAGCAAACTGCTGCAATGCCTTCTCCCTGCGGCTTCCTGGCATTTCATTTGCTACCGTAGAGCGAGTAATGAAAGAAATTTAAAGGCATGAATCCGACATCATACTCCGCTTAGAGCCTGTAGTCGTTCGTTTACATGTATTGTTAGAGCTTTGGCGTGATGGGGTTTTGATTTTCATAGCGGACCTTCATGAATTGTAATGAATTGTGCAATATTTTTAGGGAAGTTTATTATTTTCTGTGAAAAGGATCTTATACTTTGAATGTTAAGGTCTATGCACTCTTCTTTACTTCACATTTTCTACTTCTGATGTTGTCAGCCTGGGTATATGAGAAAGCGCTAAGGAAATAGGTGAAAATGGGACAGCTGCGTGGGTGCACTTCCGGGAGAGGACCATTTGGAAACCAGGTGGAGCTGAGGAAACAAGACAATGGTAGGCCAGGGAGGAGTTTAATTTCTGTGAGGCAAAAGAAAACCCCAAATCACACCTTCTCCCTCAAAGAGGGGGGAAACATCTCGAGGGGAGTGCTGACGCATATTACATCTGAAAGTAGTGCTGGGTGGAACCACATCGGAAGTTGAGGCATTTATTTGTAAAAATACTGCATTGAAATACTATTTATTTTGCCAAGTGTTTTGGCGCCCCTTAACTTGCATTCCGCCCTCACCTTACCCTTGTTCTTGTTCTGACCATGGCTCCTGAATAGAGGCTGGGAGCTGTGGCTGTCACTGCCAGGACTGCCCCGGGAGCTGAATGTCTCCAGACTTCCAGCTCTCTGCCAATGCTGGGGAAGCAGCTCCAGGAGCACCCCAGATTTTCTGAGGATGAACCGTAGGTGCTGGCTGTTGGATGGGAGAGCACAGCAAAGGGTTGGGGAGAGGTACCCAAAATAGTAGAGAAGAATTGATGGAGATCTGGGGACAACACCCACATAATTTGCTATTATTTCCAATAATAATCTCTCAAAAACCCCTCAGCTCAATCCCTGCACCAATCTCTATGTCCTCATTCGCAATTGTTCTCTTGACTCAGTGACCTGTTATCCCAATTGTAGTGATACAATTGGAGTGATACACACGTACTGTCGGCAGACTCCCTCACCGGGGCCCTTGACCTAGAAGGAATGCTGTTTGGGATGGCTGCCCAGGGTGGGGTGGGGCTGACAGAGAAAGCAACCCTTGTCTTTTCTTTCCCAGACTTCATTAGAACCACTGACCTCAATGAGTTATGGATTTTTCTCTCTGTTGTCTCTTCATACAGGGGATCTGGCAGGGACAAGAGCACGAATCAGCACAAATATAGAGCCATGATTGGAGAACACATTCGAAGTCAGTAATACACTGGAAGTAGATAAAAGGCATAATCTTTGCATTTGAACATTGTCACGCATTTCCTATATGGAATCTCTGTAGCTCTTCTGTAGTATGGGAGACTGTCTATCAGTGAAGATAACCAGCAAAAATCCCCCTGCCCTATGAACAACCACCGAATTGGAGGAGGAACATAATCATATTTTTTTTGTGGAAGTAAATGACAGATTGGTATATGGCATGCATTTAGAAATGTGCAAAAATTATAACTGTACAACTCCATATATTTTCACAAAATTACCCGTATGGCCAGCATCTAGATCAGGAATGACCACCAGAAGCCCCCTGTCACCTCCTCGCAGTGAGCAGGCAATCACTCTGCCTACATCTAATCCCATAGATTAGTTAGCCTGGGTTTGTACTTCATATAAATGAAATTGTGCAGTATGTCCTCCCTTCTGTCAGGCTTCTTTTGCACAGATATTATGTTTGTGAGATTCATTCACATGTTGTTTATAGCGATAATAATTTGTTTATTTTCATTGCTGTGAAATATTCCCCTGTATGAATGTACTCCAATTTATTCCACTATTTACAGTGGATGGACACTGGTTTGTTTTTGGTTTGGGGCTGTTAGGAATATGGCTGCAAGAATATTCCTGTGTGTGCACATTCTTGCATTCTAGGACATGTCTGGGGACATACAAAGACCTGCTGGGTTATACATAGGAATTAAATTGCTGTGGTTTACAGGACTTTATTGACAGTTGTACGTTTATGAGTAGAATTGTTTATGTACAACTCAGGACAGGATTGCTTAAAACAGGCAAGATGCCTCCTCTTGTACCATGGGTATCATTTAATTCAAATTCCATTTTCAGGAGAGCATTTTCTAATCCGGTAACCCCTTATGCTAGTGGAATTATAGTCTGTCTATTATACCTAGCATTTATCTTGTTAAGCAATTTAAATGATTTCTTCTCCTCTACATGGACACGTTATGAACCCATTTTCAAAAGCAATATGGAAATATGTATAATAAATATAGTGTTACATATACAAAGAGAACCCCAAGTTGTAATTAAGCTAGATTATCACCATTCATACATAAATACGTGGTTTGTAAAATAATCGTTGGAGTGACAGCATGGAGTTGTAGACAGTTGTTTCTAATTCAACAACTGTACATTGATTCTTGTTATAACATCTATGTAATAAACACACACATTTAAATATTCATATCCATCAGCTATGAAGGAACTTTCAGGGAATGAACTCAGTTTCTGAATTAGGAAACTCGTGTTAATCTAGAAAACAGAAGGCCAGCGTGGTCTGCTTTAAGAGTAGAGCCTTTAAGTGTACTCCAATGAAGATGTTAAAAAAAAAAAAAAAAAGAATACAGCCTTTGGTTCTGGCTCAGAAGTACTGTGGCCGTAAGAACCAAGTGACTCTGATCCTCAGCTCTTGGCTTGAGCTGTTTGTAAAATTTGTCACCTGAATTGAATTATTCAAATGGAAGAAATATTAGTAATACAAAAATCGTTGGCCCCGTTCACAGTGATGATGAAATAAACAAAGTTACATCATCTGTGGCCTATGGAGTCCCCACGGGGCTTCTGCATGTATTATATCCATGAGGACACCACCCCCTAGTGTGGGGAGGTTGGCAGGGGATCCCCATTTTAATGGTGAGAAAAATGAAACTCAGAGGGGTCAAATGTCCTTTCCAGGGTCATGGCGCCATTAAGTGGCAGAAGCGGGACGTGACCCAGGTTTCCTCATTTTAAACCTATTGTGCCAAGGTCAGAGGCTAAGCAGTTGGGAGTTAACGGACGTAAATAAACTATATTTGGGCCCATTTGTTTGGGATATCAAGCCGTGACCTAAATTTGCCTCCTTTTCCAATGTGGAGTTTCTTGAGAATGTCAATTAATCTCTGCTAATTTTGTTGAATCAGCAGCCAGCCTAAAATAATCTCACTGGGAGGAAAGTCGTTTCTTCATTTATCTTAATGGGGAGTTAATTTTGAGACTTAATTATCAGAAACGCTGTCCCTTTGCACTTGGAGTAACCTATGCGGAGCTGCAGAACACAATTAGCTGGTGTAATTTCAGTCCGTGCTCACGTGGCTGTAGGATTTGATGCCTGGGGTGGGGAGCTCAGGAAAGGAAGTTTAGGTGTTCATTGTTTCTCTCTGAATACAGGGAACTTTTCTTCTGATGTTTCTCTGCATCGGGGGTTGATCCCCAACTCCTTATCTTCCTGAGTCTAAGAATGTAGTGTTTCCAGACATGTGCATGTATTAAGTGGTTTGCTTGTGTGTCCTTCAAAGCCTATCACAGAAAGTGATGGGGGGTGATAGGGAAGTGGTTTCACATTCTTCAAAGATCTTAAATTTAAACTCTGACATTTTCTCCAGAAGAGGATATACGGATAGATAATTTCATGGCATAGTAGTTGAAAGTGTGGGTTTTGGAGTCAGGCTGCCTGCTTTCCAGTTCTGGCTCTACCTCTTAGTGCTGTGTGACTTTAGGCCATGCGCAGTCTTTCTGTGACTCAGTGTCTTCATATGTATAATAGGGAAGAATGATAACAAGCACCTTATGGAATTGTTGCGGGTGCAATGAAAATACACCTTTTAAGCACTGGAAACAATAAGCCATTACTATTTGTATGTTACAGTAAAAGTGGTAATTTGTAAAGTGTAAGTATTTAAAATACACTGCAATTTTTTTTTAACCTGATAGGGCATTTCTCCAAATTTTTTTTATGTGTTTGAGGTATTGAAAGCCTCAAGAAATGGAAATATTCCTCTTGCTGGAGAATTCCCTTTTGGAAATTTCCTCGTGGATTCATGTCTTCGTGTTTGTGATGAGCGTATATATCTTCCAATTTAAAATCAAATCACATTCACAAAAATGATTTAACAGAAATAATTCTAGTCAAAGAATTTATTCTAACAAGCACTTTAAGCCCTCTCCCCATTCTACCAGTGCATTTTGGTGGAGCCTTTGATTTCCAAAGTAAGAAATTCATCCTAAAGCCAGTTCAGGTATTTCATCATGATGCTTTTCCCCACCATTCAGCTCTCCCTCCTCTGAATACCACTGAATGCCTATAATTTAACCGTCACACTTTTGGCACTTATATATTTCATTATATCTTAGGTTTATGAGTATATACCTTTCCCCTTCACTAGATTTTAAGCTCTTTTTAGGCAAGAGCTCATTTGCAATCCACAGGTCAACTTCTGTCTCTGACCCCTAAATCTATAAATGTTGTCTCAGTTTCACCCCCGTATCATTCCAGGTTCATAGCTCAGATGCCCTGATGATTTCCTTAAGAGATCCGTTTACAACAGGCATTTCGTGAGTTTCAGAAAAATGCTCACATCGTTTTGGGAAAGGCTGATTATGAGTGGTAACAGTGCAGAGAATGCATATGACTTCACCTCCTTTTCTACCTTGTTGCCCTCCCCTCTGCCGTTATTAGAGAGCCCATCCAGAGTTCCAGATTCTTCTCTCTCTGGTATTTTGGGTCTTTTCCACTCTCCTTAGATGTCTGCAGGGGACTTCCCTGGCTGTCCAATGGTTAGAACTCAGTGCTCTCACTCCCGGGGCCTGGGTTTGATCCGTGGTCTGGGAACAAAGATCCTACAAGCTGCAAGGTGCAGCGATAAAAAAGAAGTCTGCAGAAACAAATAATTTGGGTGCAAACATTCTCCAACCTCTGTCTGCTTTGGTTTTCCCAGACTAGCAACTGGCATTGCCATAATGTGTATACAATAGGCACTTAATAAATGTTGCCTGGTGATGCAAAATACTTGTTGATGGTAGAAGTAATTTTGATAGATGGTGAGGGTTTCTTGCTATAGATTGAATACTTGTGTCCCCCCTAAATTTCATATGTTGAAATCCTAGCCCTCAAGGTGATGGTATTTGGAGGTGGGACCTTTGGGAGGTGATTAGGTCCTGAAGACAGAGCCCTTTCAAATGCAATTAGTGCCCTTGTGAAAGAGACCCCAGAGAGATCCCTAACCCCTTCCACAGTGTGAGGTTAGAGAGAGAAGGTGGCCACCTGTGAGCAAATGGGCTCTCACCAGATGCTGAATCTGCCAATGCCTCCATCCTGGACTTCCCAGTCTCCAGAACTGTGAGAAATCAATGTCTGTTGTTTATAAGCTGCCCAGTCTATAGTGTTCTGTTACAGCAGCCCAAGTGGACTAAGATACCACCCCAGCAGGACTACACAATACAGGGATCTAGTCTTACTAACAGTGGAAGCATTTTAAAGAGATGTCTCTTCTTACGTTGGCTGCTACCACTTCTTCAACCAGTAACCTCAGTTACAACTGAAAATCGCTAGGAAGTTCATTACTCTAATCTCAAGCCTGGAAAATACTTGGAAGATTTTGCTTCTCTTAACTCTCATGCCTTGACTGTGTGAAAAAGTCATGGGTATTAAAGGAATGCTGAACTTTCACTCACATCCAAGCAGTGTGAATATGCAGCCTCAGGGATAAACACAAAAGCTAGGGAGTAGTCCCTTCGTGTGGCAATTCAAGTCATGTCGCTCCATCTTTTCCCTTGTGACAGGGTGAAGAGCTGAAGGTTCCCATCCCAGAGGGCAAAGAGAGCCCATGTTCTTCATAAGAACAGCTGGATTCTGGAGGAGAGAGCCTTAAAAAGGAGGCTAGAACTCTCCAAAACAGGCCTGGAGAGGAGATGTCTGTTTATGCCTCAAGAGATTTGGGAGGTAAGATGCTGTGTAGACAAGTGCTGTTGAGCTGGAGAGAGGCTCCGCATCAGGACCAGGATGTCAGCCTCAGGTCTGGACATGAACTTAGCCATAGTGTGCTGGAAGCAGAATTAAGACTACATATATGGGCCCTCGGGTTAACACGTTAGCAAAACTGTGGTTTACATCATGACTGTTTGAGGATAGAATAGACCAGTGTTACCCAAAGTGTGGACTACAAGATATTTTAGGTGGCACACAGCTCATCTTTTAATTTTTTATACATTTGTGTTTACTAAAATATATAGAAAATAAAGTCAGTCAAACCCATGATTTCATATGCAGGTGGCCATCTAAATAGCAGGAACTATACATGATGTGTTCAAGCATGTCCAGAGTTGTTTCAAGACTTGGATAACTGAAATTTTCACCAAAACCATCTGTAATATACATAGTTCAGATGACTTGGACTGCTGGTGTGGATCTGTGTAAATAGAATGTCCACATTCATCTTCACATGTCTTTCAGGCATATAAGAAAAGAGGGGGATTTGATTATTTAAATATCATTATGGTGGTATGTGAATAGCCAACTTTAGGACAGGGGGGTTAGACAACCACTTGGTGGAGATGTCGTTGCTGAAGAGATTCAGGCACTAAATGGGGTAAAGTGGACTTCGAGGTCCCTTTCCTGTTGGAGACCTTGGGCCTGGAGAAAGGGACTTTATAAGGAAGGGATGTAGCCGTTGTCAAAGGATACAGGACCTCCTTATGGTTCTTGGAATAATGAGTACTGACACGTGGTGGGCAGGGGCCAGTTTCATTTAGACATCTTACACTGCATGGGAGACCCCACAGTGAACAACTGTGTTACATCCACACAACTTTTGAATGTCTTGCTGGTCACTTGTTTCGGTGGACAAATCTCTTGATAATTATCAGAACCTAAAACTGAACTCTGATGTAGAAGCAACTTTTTTTTTTTAGTTCTGTTATACTCTCATTTTTCCAACTCTACAACTACTGTGTCATTCGCAGGACCACTGTTTAAGGATGGCAATCCATTTTGGTTTGTTATCAGTTACTTTTTATTAAAATTAGGGCATTTTATTAATTTGTAAGGAATTGTGTGTTTATTTGGGTTATAGCGTCTATGAATTTTATACCCAGGTCTGTTTAAGAATTTCTGAAGTGGTAGCTGCCTGCACACTCTCTCTTATCATTAGTAGAGCTTCAGTTTGTCTTCTCCACAGATCAGGATCTGTGGGCTGGTAAGAGAATTTTATTCAGCACTTCTGTCAAAGAAATTCTAAATACTGGAATTTCCAGAAAATTGTCATTGGAATTTCCACAACAAACCCTGCAGATCTTTGGACTTCTACACTAATTCTGGAACTGATCGATTGATTGATGATTATACAATTTTTAAAGGTTACCTTCCATTTACAGTTATTTACAGTTATTACAGAATACCAGCTGTGTTCCCCATGTTGTACAGTACACCCTTATAGCCTATCTTACACCCAACAGTTTGTACCTCCTCCCCACCTTTATGTTGCCCCTCCCACCTCTCCCCACTGGTAACCACTAGTTTGTTCTCTGTATCTGTGAGTCTGCTTCTTTTTTGCTATATTCATTAGTTCGTTGTATTTTTTGGATTCCATGTATAAGTGAGATCATACAGTATTTGTCTTTTTCTGTCAGACTTATTTCACTCAGTATAATGCCCTTCAAGTCCATCCATGTTGCTGCAAAGGGCAAAGTTTTGTTCTTTTATGGCTGAGTAGTAGTCCATTGTACATATGTACACCATCTTCTTTATCCATTCTTCATTTTATGTTGCTCCCATTTCTTGGCTATTGTAAATAACGCTGTCACGGACGTTGGGGTGCATGTGTCTTTTCAAATCAGTGTGTTTGTTTTTTTTTCAGATATATACCCAGGAGTGGAATTGCTGGGTCATAGGGTAGTTCTAGTTTTAGTTTTTTGAGTAAGCTTCATATTGTTTTCCACGGTGGTTGCACTAATTTACATTCCCACCATCAGTATACGAGGGAGGGTTCCCTTTTCTCCATATCCTCGCCAACATTTGTTTGTGTTCTCTTTGACAGTAGCCATTATGACAGGTGTAAGGTGATATCTCATTGTGGTTTTGATTCGCAGTTCCCTGATGATTATCAATGTTGGGCACCTCTACACGTGCCTGTTGGCCATCTGCATTTACTCTCACCTGAGATGTCACCACAATGAGACATTTTTCCAAAGAGGATTTCTACACTATTTCAATCCCAAGAGATCTTACCTAGTTTTCTGGATAGTAGATTAAAGAAATATCTCTATTCTACAAAAATAATTAGCCCAAATATTCTTCTTTTTAGCTTAGATGTCTTCAGACTTCGGTGTACCTTGAATCACTAGGGCCACTTGTAGAAAATGCAGATTCTTGGGTCCCACCATGACTAACTTGCACTGAAAAAGCATCTTCATATTTCTGATCTAGGTAGTTCATGAGCCACAAGTTTGAGAACACTGCTTGAGGTTATATAATTCGCACTAGAGTTGAAGAGAAAAACAAACCAGACCTTGATACCTCACCTGTCAGAATACTCTTACAGGTCCCACTCCGCTGTTCTGATGGGTGGAATCAGACATTAGAGTGATCCCATGTGCAAATTTCTTCTTTGAGGAAAACCTTAGGAAACACTAATGTTCAGCTTTCCGTTGATCCAGCCCCAGCACACTTGGGTGTCCTGGGATATCCCCCTTTGAGTTGTCAGCTCACCACCACCCATTTAGCTCTGGCCTTTGAGTAGCTGCCCAGAAAGGCAGGAGGAGGGCTTCCTTCTGGTCAAGGCTGAAGCTCCTCTCATTTCTCCATTGCTCTCTTCTTGTAAGAAATGCCAATCGCACTTGAGTTGGGTTCCTTGAGGCTAAAGACCAGCACTTCCCGCTTTGTTCTGGAGGGACTGTCTTCCCCCCAGGCTCTGCGACATGTGCTCCTGCCTCCTTGTCTCTGGCCCCTCTCTGGTGCCCCAGGAAGGCCTGCTGTTTGTTTTCTCACCTCTGCTTGCCAGTCAGCAGGGTGAAGAGGCGATATCTGCTCAGGTCTTTGCTGTTCTGCTGCCAGTCGCAAACAAGCACATTCCTTCTTAAGAAAGCAACCTGCGGCTTTGCTTTCACACCCCCAGTTTGCAGAAAGAAATCCGAGGCTAATAGCATTAGATCTGTGTCAAAGGCATTATTTACTTTCATTATGCATGGTGCGAAAACACAGTGGCTGGTACACACGCTGGGGCATTTTGTCATCTTACGTGCCAGTTCATTGCTGTCTTGTTAAGTGTTAATATAACACTTACACAGTAATTGGTTATTAAAGTATATGATTATGTCTAATGTTCTAACTCATGGAAAAATATACACTTTGGTTTTGCATGTTTAGGAGAATTTGTATGATTTTTCCCCCAAAATGGGGAAACGAGCCTATTAAAACAAATTTGTTCAACCAAATTAAAACTCACTATATTTCACTAAGAAATGGCATCCATGTTTTTGGCATTTAAGATTAATTTTCTAAGAAAGCTAGAAGAAAGATTCACAAAGGCGCAAGAATGCAGAACAAAATTGATTTCTCTTCGTTCAACAGCAATCACTAAATTATATTGGTTTTTATTCCAGATCTATTTATTGAGGGCCAACAAATTGCCAGGCACTGTGGTAGGCTTTATAAATGGTGGGAAACAGGCATGCAAACCCTGATTATCAGAGAGCTTCAGTTACTATGTGAGGGGCAGGTAGGGGTGAGAAACACTGAACAAGTAATGATATAGAAGAATAGAAAGGATTGGTGCAGCCGGTTAGCCAGGGCTAAATGGGCGGTGGTGAGCTGACAACTCAAAGGGGGATATCCCTTCTTGGAGGAGGTAACATATCACCTTGAAAGAACTTAATCGTTTAATTAATGACCAGCGTGCACAGAGCACTTTTCCTGGGGTATAAATGACTTCCCGGCACTGTCTGTGAAAGGAAATGAAGAGCACCTGGCTCCCAGAGGAGGAGAAAGAACTGGGGGAAAGAATGAAAAGGTGTCTGAATATAGACGTGAAGGCTTTTTGATTCCTTTCTTGTCCTAGAGTTTGTGTAGTTAAACATTTCTTTGACTTTACAGAAGAAAAGGTGATTGTGTTAGAAAGGGCCATTTACCTAAGATGTAAGTCAAGGGGGAAAACAATCCTTTTCCCTCCAGCCACGAGGGCTTTCGGGTGTACACACAGCAGCTGGCTCTGTCTTTGCACATCCTGTTGGTTCTTCTTGCTGAAGGGCCTGCTGACTTTTCTCTACTTCCCTTTGATAACCTCTACCTGACCTTTGGGAATGTCCTTAAACATCCCTCCCTCAGAGCAGTCCTTCCTGATTCTTCAAGATTGAGTTAGCTTCTCCCTCAAGCAAGGGCTCCCACCATCTCCTGTCTGTAATTCCCCATCATAATAGAATTTTTGCCACACTGTGTTGTGATTGTCTGTTTATATATTTGTCTCCACAGGTTCACTAGATGAGATCTCTTAAGGGAATATGTTTCACTGACTCCTATTCTCTTATTATCTATTGGAGAGTCTAGGATACAGCAGATGCTTTATAAGTATTTGGTGAATTAAAGGATGAATGGGTGGATAAGTGAATGAATAATTGGTAGATTCATGGCCTCCCGAGAACATTCACAATATCTAAGTTCAACTAGTCTCTCAAAGATGACAGTAGGTTAAAGGTAGATTTTTCAATAGAATAGCACAAAGATTATCCCAAGCCAGTCTACTGTAGGTGTATTAGTTACTTAATCGTGTGTAACAAATAACTGCATAATTTAGTGGCTTAGAACAAGAAGAACAATTCATTATTTTGCACTTTCTGTGAGCCAGGCCTTTAGGAGTCACTTTGTTGGGTGCGTCTAGCTCAGGTTTCTCATGGGGCTGCAGTCAGATGTAGCCTGGGGCTGTGTCATCTGAAGGTTTGACTATGGCTGGAGGATACCCTTCCCGGGAGGTTCGCTCATGTTGATGGCAAGTTGGAGTTGGTAAGTCGGCTCCTCTCCACTTGGGCCTCTTCCTGGGGCTTCTTGAATATCCTAATCACGTGGTAGCTGACTGCTCACTCTAGGAGACCAAAGGGAAACTGCAGTGCCTTCTGTAACCTCGCCTTGGAAGTCACACGCTTTGCCACGTTCTATAAATAAGCTGGCTGTGATTCAGTGTGGGACGGAACATGACAAGGAGAGAATACAAGGAGGCGAGGGTCATGGGGCCATCTTGGAGTTCTGTTATCTTAACAGGCTGTGTGAAGTCTCCCCTTCGAGAGAGGAATCAGAGTGTTTTCACTTGGCCATACCCCAGAGGGGTGTTTGGGAAGGTCGTAAAGAGAAGGTTAAACCCATGGGAACTGCACATGAGCTACACGTGAGTTGTTGACAGGCAAAGAGTCTTTGACTTATCTTCCACCTTTCGCCTATGTTCTCCCCTGCCCTTTGTAATACAAATAAATTTCCACAACGCTCCTCTTTGGTGGGTGTTATTTTCCTTATTACAGATGATAAGTTAGGGTCAAAACACAGTCAGGGGAATTGCCCAAGGGTACACCATATGTCACTGTCAGAAGAGGGACTGCAACTCACGGTATCTGAATTCCATGTTTAGACTGGACCACCTTGGGTGCATAATGAGTGGTAGCAAGTGCTGACTTCTCTGAATTTCCTTTTAGCTCTACCTAATCCTTGCTGAATTCATCCCCTAACCCCACACTACACACACCACCACCCCAATCACGTACAGTTCAAACACAGCACACACAAGCACGTTCAGACATACTTACTACACACAAGCACACACACACACACACACACACACACACACACACACACACACACACACACACCTCTTACCCTTTCTCCAGGTCTTCTGAAAACCCAAATGGCCCCTTCATGATAGCCTCGCTCTTGCGCCAATAGGGGGCCCCTAGGCAGGACTTTTAGAGTAAGAGCCAAGGCTCCCACATTCAGAATGAGAAAGCTGTAATTTTCGTATTGTATCTCCTCACCAATTGTAAATCAGTCATTTTAAGGATGCCTCTCATTCTTGTTTCCCTTCAGGCAGCTCTTATTCCTCTCCGGAAAAAGCAAAGATTTGCTTTATAGCTAACTGCAGGACTGAAATGACATATAAAATAGCAACAGCAGGGAACAAATGTGTCCCTAAAGTGGCAATATGGTGCCTTTTTGTGTGTTTTAAAGCTTTGGAGTGAGAGGCAATTTTTCTTTTCCAGCTTCTATTTGAATAGGTGTTGAAAATTTAGAAAACAATATTAGGTATATTCAGTAATGGGTCCTGACCCGAGTTGTTCTGTACTATCAGTGGTAGGGATATATATATTTTAAATATATTCCAGTAATAGTCTGGCCAGCTGCCCTAACGATATTTGCAGGGCAGAGCTATCAAGCTAATAACAAAGATTGTTCCATTATTAGGTGTGGGGTTTTTCTTTTATTATAAGATACTTTTCCCACCAAAATCGCTGGTGTTGTATATCATTAATTGAAAAACCATAGAATAAAACCCATTTTATTCCCTCCTTCATCTTTCGTTTTCTTTCTTTCAGTGTAAGAAATAGCTATTCTGACCAGCAAGCCTATTTTCATTTTTTTTCTTTTATTTTTGTCAAATACGACAATTCAAACATTTCTTTTGAAACAAAGAGCCCCAAAGCCAAAGTAATGTCTATATTTCTCCAAACTCCCTGTAGTATCAATAAATCCAAAGGGCTGACAGCATGGGGGAAAGTTCTATGCGGAGAAAAAGAGCAAATTGGATCAGCAGTGCTGTTCGTTATCCTCCGTATTAGAAAGGTGCTGCCGAGGGTTATTTCCTGGAGGGGAGACCCCTGTGTGACCTGCCTTCCTCACCACACTGCCTGTGTGAGGTCTCCCTCACCATCGAGACTTGAAAGTGTCGTTTCAAAAAGGGAAGGACTGCCTGTCCTTTTTTCTTCTGTCCGTGCCCCTTCTCCCCTCCTTGTTTTACATTGCTAAATTAAGGTCTTCTTCTGTCCTTCTCAACATTCAACACATGTAAGACTGTGGAAAAACTTAGCCCCCGATGGCCATCATCCTGCAGCAATTGTGGGAAGAAGAGGGATGCCACACACTGAGGCATGCTCCATCCCCTCCCATGAGGTGGGAGAATTTCCCACAATGCCCAGAGGCATGGCTTGGTGGAGATGGACCATGGCCTCGATTGGACCATGGAGGATGGACCATTCTTCATTGGCCACTGACAACCTGGGAAACCTTGGACTTCTCTGCCTAGTCTTCCCTTCTGGAAGATGATCTGCTAGTTCCCTTCTGTTTCTAAAGCTTCTCTGACTCTAGGATGCCAGGCTCATGGGAGGCGTTTCTAGATCGTAGGCTGGAGGAGGGGAGCGTCTCAGGATTGGTGATAACCCATGTGCACAGTGAATTGGGACTGGAGAAGAGGAAAAATGAAGTTTTACAAGTGGCCTGTGTTGTGGCATAACAGGACTATTAGTCATGCACTGTCCTCTTACAGATTCTAAACCATATGAGAATTGGATGCAGAGGCGGGGGTCCAAAAGTCAGCCTAATTGTTGGCAACATTGGATGGAAAACCTGGTGTGGATCTAGGCTCAGATGGGCTTCCCTCTCCTTCCTTCCCTGGTTGCCCCTCTCCCAGGTAATGATATCATACACTTAGCATTTAATATGTGTTCCAAGCCCTCAATATAGATAAGAAACTCACTTGATTCTGACAGCAAGCCTTTGCAGTAGATAACTGTTCTGATCCTCATGTTATGGGTGAGAACACCGAGGCACAGGTCAGCTGTGTAGCTGCCCAGGGCCGTACAGCTCTTGCGGCAGAATTGGCGTTGGCGGCCAGCGCTCGCATCCACTGGTCTGGAACAGGCAGAGTGGCCAGAGAGAAGAGCTGGCTTCCATACCTGAGCAGGTCAGGGATGAGAGCAGAGAGGCGAGTATGTGAGGGCCTGGACGGGTATGCCAGGTGCCCTGAAGACCCTTCTCTAACCTCACTCATGGCATCCTCACTCTCAGAGCTTGCCAGGCTCATGGGAGGCGTTTCTAGATCGTAGGCTGGAGGAGGGGAGCGTCTGGAACCCTCACATGTGTGCTACGCTGCCTTCTAATCCTGACCCAGGGTTCACGTGCTTCCCACATTCAGGACTTTCACATTGGCATTCTCAAAATAAACTAGGTTGCAGAGCTAACGCGAGTAAAGGCACAGGCTTTCCTAGTATTTTAGTTACTTGTCCAGGTATGGGTAATAGTAAACTTGAAGGGCAACTGAGTTTCTCAAAACGTCTTGCATGTCAGCTGGGATCTGAGCCTCTTCCCAGCTCTGTGAGGTTGGAGTGCAGTGGGTTTCACTGTTCCAACCTCCCAGTTGGGGACCTGAGGCTCCCTGGGACTCTCCACTGACTGAGGGTCCCGGTGCTGACAACAGAGGGGTGGGTTCCTGGAGTCCAGATTAAGGCTGTGAGAATTACTCTGAACCCCAGGTTGTGATGGAGGAGGAATCTGAACGCACCCCATGTCCGGCCTGGCTTGTGGATCCATGGGAGCAGTCATCCAAGTGAGGTGACTTTTGGGGACGCAGAGTGGGTGGCATGTGCCAGGGGTGGTTTGTGTTTGGAGGAAGGGGCTTGCCTGGTGAGGGCTCTCCCCTCCCCCCCTCCCTGGGGCTCTTTGATTCTCAGAAAGGACTGTGAGGACAGAAGGGAAACATGAAAGCCAGGAGAGCCGGTCTGAGGCAGGTCTTGTGGGGTGAAGTGGCTGTTACGGAAACCTAGGCTGTTTAGTTCATGGCTAATACAAAAGGAATTTATGAAAGAGGAATATTAAAACAAACAAATAATTAAAAAACAACAAACTTTTACTGACTTACCCCTGACTGTCCTGGTCTGGTTAGCCGTGGGGCTTCTTCGGATTATTTTTATTAGCTTAGAAATAGTCAAATATTGACCTACAAAAATAGAAATTTCATAGTTTCTTCTTAATACTTTTGGCATACTGTGAATTTCATTATAGAGAACTTAAGTTGCTTTTTTCTCTTTTGATCCACTTTCGGAAAAAGTAGTGAAGGGACTTATGTGTCTTCAAGGGTCAGTAATGGCTTGAGAAGAGGAACCACGAAGCAGTGGCTGGGGAGGGGGTCGGGGGTTGCAGAAAGGAAGCCTTTTCAATATTAATTTAAAACTTCTTTATGCTGCACTCCCCTACCTGAGTAAATAAATAAGTACACTGACTGCTGGGGGCCTCGACAATATTCACGGTAACAGTAACTGCAGTGTGTGTGGAGTAGCGCCAGACACTCTACTAAGGATGTGACATACGTGATCTCGTTTGCTCCTTACAAAAGCCTGTTTTACAGACAAGCCAGGCTCAGAGGGGTTTAGTAACTTGCCCAAGGTCACACTGCTCATAAGAAGGTGGTGTCTGTCTGAATCTAGAAGCTTCTCTTCACCATTGTACTATGCAGACATCCAAAGGCAGCATTCGGGAATTCCCTGGCGGTCCAGTGGTTGGGACTCCCTGCTTTCACTGCCGGGCCCGAAACAAAGGCAGCGTGCACTCAGCATTCGAACACTCACTGAGTCCCTAATGGACCAAACACTGCATTCGGTGCTGGCAGGAGGCTGTTATATTGATTTCAACCTGTGGGTCAGTTAGCACATTCCTAGGAGGATGTGTATCTCCTGCTATCTGTCTGCTTTTCCCAGTGGCATTACACAGCAGGTAAACTTAGGCTTTCTAACCCAAGCTTGGGAGACAGTGGTTAGGAAGCAAGATGTGTACAGAAATGGCGAATAAGAGAGAAGAAGGTCAGAGGCTTGCATTTTCCTGGAGTCACCTTGAGACTGAAGCTTCTCCTGGGAGGAGAGCTTTGAAGACGCCCCGGGCCACCCTCCCCATCAGAGGATGTTGAAGGGGTCAGATGGATAGGGTACATGTACAGACTGTTAAGAACAGAGGCACAAGCCCTGAGGCCTTTTCCAGACTTGGATGTAGGTGGGGAAATTAGTAAGGCTTCTTACTAATTGAGCCATTTAATCCCCAGTGAAGTTCAATGTCAGTGTCATTTTTGGACTTAGGAGTGTCATGAGGCTGGTTGCCTTGTGTTGGTAATGGTAATGAGTAAACATTACAGCCACATTCATTGCTGAATCTCTGGTGATCATGAGGTGAGCAGCATTTATGGAGTGTCCACTATTTTTTAAGTCCTCTAGGTATATGTTTCCATGCCTCTGCCTCAAAAGAGATATCATGATCCCTTTTTTAGCTTGAAAAAATGCAATCACAGAGGTTTAGGAGAATTGAATTGTTGGCTCATGGTTACCCAGGGGCAAGGTCATCCTTTGAACCCATGTCTGCCCAACTCTGAGGCCTGTGATGTTTGTCCTATTGATTTCAACCTGTGGGTCAGTTAGCACATTAGGCCTCTGTTAAGGACCAGAGCAGGTAGAAACAACCAAGGATAACATACAGCTGGCCCTCAAGATGTTAACAAAAGTATCAGGAAAGGAGATGGATGGCCGAGTGCCAGTGCTGGCTCTGGGCGTGATGAATTTGGCCAAGTTCATTAGCTTTCCTAAGTCTCAGTTTCCTTATCTGTAAAATAGACACAATAAAATTTCCTCCTTGCTAGGGGAGTAGTGAGTACTGAATGAGAAATCCCTTCAGGGACTCTATTGCATAAGAATAAACACAAAGAAAACTCACTAGGGCTCACGGCAGCTCCTGCCTACCCCTCTCCACACAGGCCAACTGTGCCAGCCCTTCCTTGGGTTCTGTGAATGAGCCCTGCTCCCTCCTGCCTCGGGGCCTTTGCATGCATGATTCATCTGCCTGCAACACTCTTGCCCTTTCCCCTCAAATGTTGCTTTGCCAGGAAATCTTCCTTTCCTGACATCCAGATGAAATAAATCCCCTTTCTAAGCTCTACTAACTGCCTACGATTTGTCTTCCTAGCTCTTATCATAGATTTTATACATTTGTAAGATAATTTAATGCACATTTTTCCCAACCAAACTGGGACTTTTCGTACCTAGACTAAACTTGTAATGGCTTGCCTCTGTTTTTTCATGACTGTATCCCTAGCATGTAACACAGTTCTTAGTACATAGCAGTGTCAGATACATGTTTGTTGAATGAATGAATGAATAAAAAACACCCACTATGTCTGGCACATAGAAAGCCTTCAAGACATATAAGATATTGTTATGACTATTGTATAAAGTACCAAGAATCAATTCAAGAGTTATATAAAAACCCTTGTTGACAATACAATGACAGCTTTAGGCAGTGTATCAGTTATCTACGGCCACAGTAATGGTGAGTAACAAACTACAAAACTCAGTGGCTCCAACCATATGCACTGATGGAGAATCTGTGGGCCAGCTGGGTGGTTCCTCTGGCCCTACTGCAGGCACTAGTGGCTGGTGGTTTTGCTGATCTTGGATGAGTCAGCTATCAGCGATGGCACAGGCCGAGGCAACTGGGGCCACTCACTTCTGCTCCATGTGTTCATCCTCCAGCTTGCTGGCCTGGGGGGTGTTCTCCCGGTGAAAGCAGACTGTCTGTGCTCCAGCTCTGGAACACATTGCATCGACCATAGGGAGGAGCTGGTGCACAGGAAGAAGGGGAAATCTGGTTGGGAACAGTGGCTTTCTTCCCGTTGTGTCTTAGCCCTGTTTTCCAGCTGCTGCTGATTGTGAGCTACTAATGATACATGACAGAATAAATTCTCATCTCCTAAGGAAATGAGGGCTTATTCTCTGCTTTTCCTGGTAGCACTTCCCTCTGGGCAGCAACCCCCCTTTGAATTCACGGGGGCCACGGAGCTGGAGAGCAGAAACAGCTCTTTTTGAGCTTGAGACACAGTCTGAGACGTGATGGATACTTGGTTGTTAATGAAAACCCTGAGGGTCAAATTGTCATGCCTGTGTCAATGGGCAGTGACCTCTCGGAGCCCACACTCAAGTTCAGTGATTGCGCTGCCGTTGACAGATGGCAAGTTCTTGGATGGCTTGTCCATTCATTTTGAGGTCTCCTCCTTCTGTCTCTCTCTGCCTGTCTTTCCTTCCTTTCCCTTCCTTCCTCCCTCCCTGTTTTTCTTTCTCTTTTTCCTCCTTCAAATAAGCACTTCTCAGTGGTTAAATGTTTATGTTCTATTTATGGCACAGAATGTGGGTATGATTTTCCCCCCTTTTCTCTACACACATAGTTTTCTCCCCACAGCATTCCGTAATGAATTCTCATGTTCTGGGAATGTTTACTCCATAGCTCTGGACTTACTTCACTCAGGCAAGGTGGGAAATCATCCATCCTTGTATATCAGTTAATGACCCAAAGCTGGTTAAGGTGGGAATAAGTGTTCAATAAAACAATCTGTTGTATTTCTCTTCACAGCTCTAATCCCATGTTTAAATGTTTGAGAGATTCTTACTACGAAAAATTATTAACAAAATTGATAAAGTATCAGGCTTCAAAGAATTGTGATTTTACGAATGAGGATATGAAGTTCCAAAAGCTAAGTAGGTGGTTAAAAATGAATAAGAGATGTGTGTAATTAATAAGTATGTTTCAGTTTTATACCAGGGAGCTAGGCTCAGCCAATACTTGCATGTTTTTGACACTTCTGACTGGGGTCAGTCAGTTTCAGGGACAGGACCGATGAAGGTAATTGCTCCTGATTGAGTGTGGATAATGGCAGGTCCTGGCTGGGGTAGGTGACTTCTTAGCTCAACCATCTGGTCACTTCTTTTTCCCAAATCAAACTCTGGCCACTTCACTGAGAACATATGCAAACATTGACATTTTTAATCCTCGGAGGAGCAAATAGACAGAGAAGTCTACATTATATTAGAGAAATATCTGGATTGACAAACCCCATTGGAAGAACATATGCTAGACTCAGTGATGAAAAATCTAGTTGATACAGAAAACATTAATTTAAATGTATCTCTTTTTCACAATAATAATAAATATTTATTGGGTACTTAGTGATGTGCCAGGCACTGTAATAGGTAGTTTTTTAATTGAAGTATGGTTGATTTACAGTGTTGTGTTAGTTTCTGGTGTACAGCAAAGTGATTCAGTGATATATGTATATATATTATATATATATTCTTATATATATTATATATTATATATATTTTATATATATATTCTGTTCCATTATGATTTATTACAGGATATTAAATATAGTTCCCTGTTCTATACAGTAGGACCTTGTGTTTTTGTTGTTTATATATTTTATATATAGTAGTTTATATCTGCTAATCCCAGACTCTTAATTTATCCCTCCCCCACCCCCTTTCCCCTTTGGTAACCATGAGTTTGTTTTCTATGTCTGTGACTCTGTTTCTGTTTTGTAAATAAGTTCATTTGTATCATGTTTTAGATTCCATACATAAGTGATATCATATGGTATTTGTCTTTTTCTGCTTGACTTACTTCACTTAGTATGATAATCTCTAGGTCCATCTATGTTGCTGCAAATGGCATTATTTTGTTCTTTTTTATAGCTATAATATTCCATTGTATATATGTACCACATCTTCTTTATCCAATCATCTGTCCATGGACTAAATGTATCTGTTTAAGCTTGCAACAAACTTCTTTTTAATTAATTAATTTATTTATTTTTGGCTGCATTGGGTCTTCGTTGCTGTGCACAGTCTTCCTTTAGTTGTGGTGAGTGGGGGCTACTCTTTGTTGCAGTGCACGGGCTTCTCACTGAGGTGGCTTCTCTTGTTGCGGAGCACCGGCTCTAGGCACGCAGGCTTCAGTATTTGTGGCATGCGGGCTCAGTAGTTGTGGCTTGCGGGCTCTAGAGCGCAGGCTCAGTAGTTGTGGCGCATGGGCTTAGTTGCTCTGTGCCATGTGGGGTCTTCCCGGACCAGGGCTCAAACTCGTGTCGCCTGCATTGGCAGGCGGATTCTTAACCACTGTACCACCAAGGAAGTCCCAACAAACCTCTTTTGAACTACCTATTTTTAAATTTTTGCTGATTATGTAAATAAAGTTTTATTAGAACATAGTCACACTCATGCTTTCTCATATCGTCTGTGGCTGCTTTCCTGCCAAAACAGCCGAGTAGTTGCAACACAGACTCTCTGGCTTACAAAGTCTAAAATCTTTACTCTCTGACCCTTTCCAGGAAAAGTTTCCTGACACCAGCCCTAGACCTGTGTGAACTACTTATTTTAAATTGTGAGTATCATTCCTGGATTAGACTTTGCTAAACTCTCTAAGAGTGTAGAATGATATCATCCAGAAAGTAGTTAAATTATACTTCTTAATTGAAGCTTTAGGGACTGTGAATCCATTAACTAAAGATTTATTTTCTAGTAACTATCCAAAGTAGTGCTCCCTACAAAGTAAAGTTTGCGTTTATTTTGAACTTGTAAAATATGCAGCTACCAAAATAGCATCATTTAACCAAGAGATAACTTGTTGAGTTCTGGGGTTAAGCCAGGCATTTCTAATTTATAAATACTGAGGAGACACCTCACCACACACAAAGCGCAGAATAAGGTCCCAGTTCATCTGCTCTCAAAGACCCGTAATACTCAAATATCGTGAACATGTTGCATCTTTATTGTACTCTTACTGTTTTTGTGTTAATTTAATTAATTGTGATTGGCATAATGGTGAGATGGGCAAAGATTTATTAAAGCACTACATGGTGGGGGGCAGTTAGGCTGTTAAAAACAACTGAAATAAGTTTCCTGATTCATTACACATGTTCAGCTGACCGATTCCATTCAGCCAAATAGCCCACTCCAGGAGCACCTAGATCAGACCCTGGAGAAAAGGGAACCTTCTCTGATACAGACTCCTGATTTTGAGCTGTGGCCATGATCCACTCCTTGAGCTTCAGTCTATGTAGTTCTTACCTGGTAAAGCCTAACCTTACTCTTTCTTCTACGTCCCTCCATTTCTTTGATCTGTAGAACAGAAATGGTTTCCTTGGCTTCCTTCCACAGTCCTCTTCCTCCCCAGCCCGGCTTCCTCAGGTCTACCACCTGCAGTGACGCACGTCATTGTCTAACCCCATCCTAGGACCATCACAGGTACGGTTTGTCTCTGCCTGTGATTTCTCCATCCCTTTACCTGTAGCACTGGTTGAGGCCTTAGTACCCAGAGCAGTCTGTAGCAGTGGCAATGGGTCAGGAGTCTGGAACTGCAACTGCGTTCCTCAGATTCCCCAGCACTTCCCACTTGTTGTTGGGACAGCTTGTTATTTCTCTCTGAACTCTCCCAAGACACTCTTTCCAATTACCATCAAGTGGACGATACTGAATTTCCTACTCTTCGTGACTGGTCTTTCTGAATATTTTCTTCCCTCTTTCAGCTGGACCTTTATCCAGTATCTGTCCTGTCCTAATTACAGATCAGGGCGCCTCTCACTTTTCCCATTTGACTGTTGCTAACAGGCTCTTCCCAGGACACTTTGTGGCTCACGCTAGAAAAGGCAGTGGATTAGAGAATTGCAAGTATCCTTTAAGTGCTGTGATTAAGTGGTAGACACATGTGTGTTGTAAATTACACCAAACTAAGTTTTATCTTTCTGAAGTAGTGTTGATTTACAATATATTAGTTTCAAGTGTACAGCATAGATTCAACATTTTTATAGGTTATACTCCTTTTAAAGTTATTATAAAATATTGGCTATATTTCCTATGCTGTATAATATATCCTTGTATCTTATTTAGTTTATATGTAGTATTTTGTACTTCTTAATCCCTTACCCCTATCTTGCCCATCCCCTCTTCCCTCTCCCACTGGTACCCCCTAGTTTGTTCTCTGTATCTGTGACTCTGTTTCTCCAAACTAACTTTTATCCTTTGAAAGCCAATGAAGTCCCCATGACATAGCTGTTATGTCAATAGACAAACCAATAGCATTGAACCTGTGGTTGAATTTAATCTGGATGGTTGCTCAGTTTCTTAAATTAATGGTGCATTGATCTGGTAAATTATTGAAATCACAATGATATGATGTTTTAAGTTAGTTCATGAGTAGGTGGATGTAAAGGGAGAATTGAGAAAATAGGCTATTGTAAAAATCATCCTAGTCTATTTCTTTTCTTTTTTTGATCTACACAACTTGATTATAAAAGAACTATAAAATCCAAAGAAGATCACAGGTTACTGCATATCAAAGCTCAAAAAGATATTTTGAGAAGTTAAATTTCTAGGGTCGTATAGTTTGTATCAGTTGCAGAGCTGGGATCAGACCATAACAGCTCTTTGACAATGGTGTGCAAATAAATTTCAAATTTGATTAATTTGTTAATAATCTTTGCTATTTTAGAGATTGTGTGGCCTAATGAAGATATGCTTTGCAGTACATGCTAGATGAGAGTAAAAGTCAGTGGTACTTGTGCTAAAATCAGAAACTCAGGTGACCGCCAAGGTGTAGGGCAAACTCATTTGCCAGTGTTATCACAGAATGCTTCCATTCAGGACAGTGACAACGTTTTAGATCTCTTGCCCTCTAGTGCAACCCTTTGAGATAAATAAATACATTTTTAAGGGACGTGCTTAAAGCATTGCTTTGATTTATTTTTTAAAAGATAAATTAATAACCCATATCCCCACCCAGCAACACTCGGTGTTTTGATGTGCACATACGTCTATCCTATTTGTTCACATAAAGGATCATCCACACATTAAGGTAAACCTGTCGTGTGCCCATTAGTGAATCATCACTGCATTAAGAGGCTTTCAATACCGAATCTTTCTAATGTTGTTAGACAGCCTTGACCTTCAGTTTCTTGCAATGTGAATAATATTGCATCGTATCTACAGAGAACAGTATAATCATCTTTTCTATTCGTGGCACTAAGACAGTCAACAGTATTTGATACAATCAGCATGTGTCTTGATACGGAAGGCACATGGTGACAAGCCTAACTGAATGTAGTTATTCGGCTGTCATGAAATGCACCTTATGGTGATAAACTTCCGCCATAAAATTGGAAGACTATCACATAAACATGTTCCACGAAGAAATACACTCGCAGAATTCATGGCCGGGTTATTGTTGGAAAACAGCATCCTATTTATTGTGCTGTGGTTTTTACAGTATGTGTCAGTGTTTGGATGTTCATTACGTTTTACAATGAAGTAATTACAGGCTGGTGATTTCTCAGTTCTGAACAGCAATTCTATCTAATTAGTGAACAATAAATTGAAGTAGTTAGATTAGGGAAATTTTTTTTAACATCTTTATTGGAGTATAATTGCTTACAGTGGTGTGTTAGTTTCTGCTGTATAACAAAGTGACTCAGCTATACGTATACATATATCCCCATATCTCCTCTCTCTTGTGACTCCCTCCCACCCTCCCTGTCCCACCGCTCTCGGTGGTCACAAAGGACTGAGCTGATCTCCCTGTGCTATGCGGCTGCTTCCCACTAGCTATCTGTTTTACGTTTGGTAGTGTATATATGTCCATGCCACTCTCTCACTTCATCCCAGCTTACCCTTCCTCCTCCCTGTGTCCTCAAGTCCATTCTCTACGTCTGCGTCTTTATTCCTGTCCTGCCCCTAGGTTCTTCAGAAGCATTTGGGTTTTTTTTTTAGATTCCATATATAAGTGTTAGCATATGTTGAACGGACTTAGCAGGGCCAGCTAATTCTCAGTATATAGATGTATTGTTTAAACTTAAGGTCTCAAACTACATGCATTTTTCAATTTTATGGTAATTGGTTTTTCTACCAGCTTTTTTCTTTTACCTTAGTCTCTGCTTTTTCTCTGTCTCTTTCTCTAATATCACTGCATTATTAACTAATAAAATGACACATTAATGGTGCTGATGAACTGAGATATACCACTGAGGCTAAGCATATAACCATCCAGTGTGCTTACATGGCCCCTAAACTGATAGTATACAACGTATTTCGAGACATTTGTCCTTGAGTTTTCTTATGCCCCTGGGATTGATCTTCGCATTCTGGTGCCTGCTCTCCAGCGATGGATGGACGATGGTAGGAGGGGCTGTTCCTGGAATCTGCGTGCGGAACCCAGCCTCACTGTTTTTGCTGAGGAAGGGTCTGAGATCTCACTTTCCTCTCACAGAGCTAGGAACTATTTGTATTGTTACAATTTTTATCACATATCCTGGATGTTCAGTCTGTGTTTTGTAGATTCGTGCCTTGAAAAAGAGCCACAACTACCTTCAAATTCCATGCATAGTAATGATAGGTAAATATTTTCTAAAGAGAAAATTTAAAAACAGAGACGACCATAGCCAGATACAAATCAAGACAAGTAATTTGAAAAGCTGGGACTCAGACCCAGCCTTTCCCCTGGGGCCTTGCCCCGCTGCCTGCAAGCCGTGTTAACCGGGTCTTCTGCACTCCCAGTAACCTCTAAGATGGCAGCCCCAGATGCTGCTGTAAGGTCTGGTTCTTTGGGTCTGCGGGGTGTTAGTCAGGGAGGAGCCAAGGCTGGAACGGAGGAGAGGGGTAAGGAGAATGAGAGAATAGAAAAGACTTCAGCAGGCAAGTAATAATGGAATAGCAGTGTAGCAATACGAAGCCAAAAATAGATTTTAAAGGGACACTAAATCATAATAAAAAGAGCAATTTACCAAGAATGTATTATAGCCAGGTATATGAACCTAAAAACACAGCCTTAAATATATATGAAACAAACACTGACATGGTTTTATGGAGAAAAATTTTTAAATTACAATCATTGTGGGAGATTTTTAACACTTGCCTACCGAAAACTGGATAGAAAAAAATAATTGTAAGGATATAGAAAACTAGAGACCTTTTTTAAGAGCTAATTTAAAGGTGGCCACCACTCCTCAGTTTTAGAGTTTGGTTATCAGGAGAAAATACAGGCCCAGTGCGGCTGGAACACCAGATCTCCCAAGAGAAGTTTAGAATCAAAATTTTCGGGTAAGATCTTATTGACAGTGTGACAGGTGGCCTGAGGCTTAAATAATATCAGAATACAGAGCACCTGACGTGTAGTAGACACACAATAATTTATAGCTCCCCTCTTCCCTTTTGGGAACAAGTCTGTTTCTCATAGTAGTGGGCTGGGAGGGGCACTGAGTTGTTAGAATTGGTTCTAGATCAGTTCTAGATATACAGGGACAAGGAATGCAAGCCTGCCCCAAAATGCCTTTCTCACCAGCCTGTTTGGATTCATTTTTCCATCCTTGAAATGTCCCTCTTCAAAGTTTAACAAGTCAGGCTAGGGAGTTGCTTCCAGAACACTGTTGAAATGCACACATCTTTTCTGAGGATGGACCTCTGTCATCGACTCGTAAATAGGAATGGACTTTCATAGTGGCACATTAAGAGCACGAGTGCAACCTTTTGAAGACATCACCTTGTGTCTTGTGAAATCCTGGAATATTGCGTTTAAAGCCCCTGCAAGGGATCATCTCTTACCAATGACTCCTTAACCTGTTAGGATGAAAAACACTTGAGATAATCTGTCAACATCAAAACATCACCCCTGGAATGTGCTTCTGTCCACCTGCACATGAAACGTCATGTACAATGCAGGGTGTCCATGGCTCTTCTCATGTCCCTGTGTGGGCCTTGTATCCAAAGCCTACAACTTCCAGGGTTTGTGTGTTTGATTGATTGATTCTTTTTTTTTTTTTTTTCCTTATCTGGATGGGACCTGAGTCCTGGATTCACAGACTCAGGTTGGATGTGTAATTGCAGATTGGATTTCCCAGGAAAGAGATTTCAGGTGGAGACCAGTGAGCAGGATGTTTATTAGGGAGTGTCCTTGGGTCAACACCTGCATGAGGGAGAGGGATAAAGCAGAATTGGGCAAAGGGAGAAGTTGAGCCAAAATATATTCTTTTAAAAAATTTTTTATTTAATTTCATTTAAAAATTTTTAATTTTTATACAATTTTTTTTTCTTTTTTTTTTTTGCGGTATGCGGGCCTCTCACTGTTGTGGCCTCTCCCGTTGCGGAGCACAGGCTCTGGACGCGCAGGCTCAGCAGCCATGGCTCATGGGCCCAGCCACTCCGTGGCATGTGGGATCCTCCCGGACCGGGGCACGAACCCGTGTCCCCTGCATCGGCAGGCGGACCCTCAACCACTGTGCCACCAGGGAAGCCCTATACAATTTTTAAAGGTTACTTTCCATTTACAGTTATTACAAAATATTGTCTATGTTCCCCATGCTGTATAATACATCCTTGGAGCCTATTTTACCCCCAATATTTTGTACCTCCCCTCCCCCAACCCCTGTATTATCTTCCCCCCCACTGGTAACCACTAGTTTGTTCTCTGTATCTGTGACTCTGTTTTTTTTGTTATATTCACTAGTTTTTCATATTTTAGATTCCACATATAAGCAATATCATATGATACTTGTCTTTCTCTGTCTGACTTACTTCACTTAGTGTGATAATTTCTAGGTGCATCCATGTTGCTGCAAATGGCATTATTTCATTCATTTGTATGGCTGAGTAATGTTCCATTGTCTATATGTACCACATCTTCTTTATCCATTCATCTGTCGATGAACATTTAGGTTCCTTCCATATCTTGGCTGTTGTAAATTGTGCTGCTTTGAACACTGGGGTGCATGTATCTTTTCTAATTAGTGTTTTTGTTTTGGTAATGCATTAACAAAGGCCTCAGCTGCCCTCGCGGGGACCTCTGGAGGTAAAATGACCTTTCTAAGTCTTTCCACGTCAGGGCAGGAGGGCCAGCCTGGCGTCTTCATTGACCAGTCATTGCATGTGGACTTCCCCAGGTGAAGCTGTGCTCTTCCACAGAGGCAATCCCTAACAGGGTCCACACTAAGATGCTCTCCTGGGATTACTCCCAGAAGCAGGGGAAATGAGTCCTTCAGTCCTGAAGGGAGAATCTGGGGAGCACATCACAGTATCCACCATAGGCAGTGATTTACCAGGGTGGCTTGGCCTTGGACCCAGTCTACAGGCCCCTAGCTCAGTGCTCTTTCCCTTCCCCCTTTGCCTCTTGGTCTGTTGCTCCTGGTCCATATTTCATCCCGCTGGCAACATTCCAGAGCGCTTCAGTATTCTCCTGTGAACAGCTCTACCTCAGCCTGCTAGGAAGAAACATTTCCTTGAATATTGTCTAAGCCTCTTTGTGTAGCTTGTTAAAGGTCCTGCTGCTCTTGTGCAAGGCCAAATAACACCTGCAATGGGAAAAAAAGAGCCTAAAATTAAATCCCATCACTCATCTCAGGAGCACAACAGACACAGAAGAAGTTCAGAAAGCGGCAATGAAAAAGAATTGAGTCATAACAGAAGTTTATGGAGTAATGAGTTTAATTTCCCCAATTCTCAGTTTCCACCCTCAGTTCCAAGCATGTTTCTTTTCAGGCAATTTAGCCATAATTTCAGGGTAGCTTTATTGTATTGACTAAGAATTAATTAGTGTGTTTTAAGCCTTGCATGTGTCTGATTTGTGAATTGCAACTTTTGGAGTTTTTCCTCTGCAATTTGACCAAAGCTAAACCATCTTTCAAAATGCTACCCTTGTCATTAATCATCAGAGAAATGCAAATCAAAACTACAATGAGATATCATCTCACACCAGTCAGAATGGCCATCATCAAAAAATCTATAAACAATAAATGCTGGAGAGGGTGTGGAGTAAAGGGAACCCTCTTGCACTGCTGGTGGGAATGTGAAATGGTTCAGCCACTATGGAGAACAGTATGGAGGTTCCTTAAAAAACTACAAATAGAATTACCATATGACCCAGCAATCCCACTACTGGGCATATACCCTGAGAAAACCATAATTCAAAAAGAGTCATGTACCAAAATGTTCATTGCAGCTCTATTTACAATAGCCCGGAGATGGAAAGAACCTAAGCGCCCATCATCGGATGAATGGATAAAGAAGATGTGGCACATATACACAATGGAATATTACTCAGCCTTAAAAAGAAATGAAATTGAGCTATTTGTAATGAGATGGATAGACCTAGAGTCTGTCATACAGAGTGAAGTAAGTCAGAAAGAAAAAGACAAATACCGTATGCTAACACATATATATGGAATTTAAGGGAAAAAAATGTCATGAAGAACCTAGGGGTAAGACAGGAATAAAGACACAGACCTACTGGAGAACGGACTTGAGGATATGGGGAGGGGGAAGGGTGAGTTTTGACAGGGCGAGAGAGAGTCATGGACATATACACACTAACAAACGTAGTAAGGTAGATAGCTAGGGGGAAGCAGCCGCAAGGCACAGGGATATTAGCTCGGTGCTTTGTGACAGCCTGGAAGGGTGGGATGGGGAGAGTGGGAGGGAGGAGACGCAAGAGGGAAGAGATGTGGGAACATATGTACATGTATAGCTGATTCACTTTGTTATAAAGCAGAAACTAACACACCATTGTAAAGCAATTATACCCCAATAAAGATGTTTAAAACAAAACAAAACAAAAAAATGCTACCCTTGGAGATAAAGTGCTTTTCTGCCGAGGGGGGCCCTGCGATTTCTGATGGCAGCCAGGAAGCTACAAGAAAGCACCTCCCTCCCTGGTGTTTTTGGTCTCAAGTGTCAGTTCTCAAGAAGAGCCCTGCCATCCTGTGGGAGTGAAGATTAGGCTATATGCATGCCTCCCTTTCTAGTACCTGGTCTCCTTTTTTTTTTTTTTTTTGATGTGGACTATTTTTAAAGTCTTTATTGAATTTGTTATAATATTGCTTCTGTTTTATGTTTTGGTTTTTTGGTCCTGATGCATGTGGGTTCTTAGCTCCTTGACCAGGGGTTGAACCTGCACCCCCTGCATTGGAAGGTGAAGTCTTAACCACTGGACCGCCGGGGACGTCCTGACCTGATCTACTTTCTACCTGGTTTCTGTTGACACTCTGAAGAAGGGTTCCTCCACATCAGAATCCGAGATACCACAAATGATCATCTCTGCACGACAAAAGGTTGTGTTATCACAGGCTGCCAGTATGTGTTTGCTGAAGAGCACTGTAGTAGACCTTACTAGCGTTCCCCAACGCAGGGCTCTCTTCTCATCACCCTTATAGGTGCATGGGACTATGTAACTATTTCTGGGCAATAAAATATTAGAAGTGATGCATCTCATCTCCAGGCCAACTCAGTAGAACTCCCCTGTATTGTTCTCATCTCACTTGTCCTCTTCTCTGGCGAGATGGAGAAGGAGGCCTTGTGTCGGGATGATGAAGCCCCCTCACTTTCCCCCAAAAGAGGATGTAGCCCTGATCCTTGAGTCATCATTTGGAGAGTGGCTTTCCTAGAGAGTCATCCAGACCCACAGTGGACTTAGAATTAGTGAAAAACACATCTTCGTCTTGTAAAGTCACTGAGATTTGTTGTTACTGCAGCAGAGCCTGGCTTATGCTAATTAATATACCTGCTTCCTTGTCTGCCTCATCTCCCCACCCTCCCCCCTCCACTGGCACCAAATACTGACCTAAGGGGTCTATATGTATCTAAACTCTTTCTCTCTGGTCTGTAACAGCCCAAACAACTTTGGATTGTGTTCTCACTACACACTTGGAAAAATCTCTTCTGCACCGCTAATTGATGAAGTAGGGGAATACTACTTCACCTTCGAAACCCCAGAACTTAGTAGAAGCCCAGGTTAGAGGAAGCATTCAATAAAAGTTTGTGGAACAACAGATTGATCACTGGATATCTCTTTGGGGGACAATGTGCATGTATTTTGCACTCAGGGCTTTTCTAGTTCCTTTTATTAATCCACTGCCAGTTCCAATTCATGCTTCTTTAAGTCTCTGGCAGAGAGGGCAAGAGAGGCTGTGAACGTATCTCAGAGGAAATGAGACAGAGGATGCAGAACCTTCACTCTCTCTCATTGTTGACTTTCTCTGTGGCCTTGGGCAGATTACTGAGCCTCCTGAAACCTCAATTTTTCTCATCTGGAGAAACGGGGGCCTCCTTCACAGGGTTGATGTAAAAATTAATGAGACAATGCATGTAAACAGCTTAGCGTGATGCCTTGCACAAAATAAGTGGCATGGAACAAATGCAATCTATTGAACCGATCTGATACCCTTCTTTCCTTTTGATTCCTTTCTCTACTGTCCCTCTAACCCTGACTCCCAACTACTACCTGGGGTCCCTTCACTACCCAGAGATTGTCTTGCAGTCTTACTATCTGGTGACGTCTCATCTAAGCCTGTCTTCCTCAGACAGTGGCAGCAAATCCACTTTGCTGCCTTAAAACTATAGGTAGTTGGGGGAAATGGGGCTAATAATCTAATTCCTACTACTATGACTCATTGACTCAGTGTGTCAATAACTAATCTGATACTGCTTTAGGAGTGCGTACATTTTAAGAAGGTTACCGGCATATTCAGGGCATCTGAAGCACAAAGATGGTTCTCCCAGGCAAGAGTCACTGGCTTTGTGTTGGGAACCATGGCACTGGAGATTCTCACTTCTTGCTGGAGTCACACCACGTAGGTGGCCATTGGTTCTGTTTGTGCTGGAACTGGTCCTGAGATCCCCACCATGACCATGTCTAGATGTTTAGGAGTCAGAGAAGCCACTGTTGTTTTGCGTACATTTAGAAATGATATTTGCATAATTGGCATATAGATTGATACTGTCCATTCCTAGTTAGTTGTCAAGTTAAGCATTTATTATTGTGACCTTTCAGCATGTCACTTTTGAAAAATTTATTTGCAGCATCTACCTACCGTCATTGGTCCAGATTCTCAAAACCTTAACAGAACCTAAATCAGAGAAAGTATCAATCACTGAATTTCTTACGGTCAGAAAATCTTTATTACCGAGAAAGAGGATGGTCCTTCCTTCAGCCAGGAGCAAAGCAAATTCCAGTGTTCTGTGCTCGCTTCACTCCTCCCTGTAACCCTCTGCGTGTCCCAGGAAGACAATCTCTTCCTCCTGCGTTGTGGCCCACGAGGCTGACCCACATGGAGAGTACCATGGATTCCCTTGCCTTCTGACTGCAAGTTCAGTTGATGGGAAACACGGGCAGGATTTTGGAGGACAGGGAGAGAGTGGGGCTGGAACGTTTATTCCCCGAACTGCCTCCTCGCTGAGTGGCTACGGGATGATTATGTCCCTCAGGGGAAGGCCATAGCTCCTACTGGGGGGTCAGCTCCATTTAACCACCTCCCTGGGTTTCTGGAGCCGCTCCCTTTCCTTACCACTTCAGGTGCCAGGTGCTACTGGCTCCTTCACTGTAGGTAGGCACAGGGTACCATCCCACCTTGGTTTCCCTAAATCCGATTTTACCTTTGTAAATTATAAATCTGAACTAAATTCATATCAGATAACCTAGTGTTTCCTGCCAGGATGCTGACACTCACTCACCCACTTACTCATTTGTTGTTGGCAGCCTGATGCTGCGTCGCCCAGAGAAGCTTCTCAGATGGACATAATCCTTGCCCTCTGATACCATGGAAATACCTCCACATTTAAAATTCCTGGGCCAAATGGAGTGATTTTTCCTTACTTTATCTGCTGTCTTTTTTTCCGCCCTTAAAAAAGTGTTATCAGTAGAAGAGCTTTCAGCTTATCCCAAGTCCAGGATTGGAGGCGGGCTTCCAGAAAGTGTGACAAATGCACAAGCGTGTCAGGCTGCGACAGTCTCAATGGGCTGAGATTTCAAAAATCTTATGAAAGGGAGACTTTGAAGTGCCCTATTCAAAGGCAGCCAAGGCTTTTATGATCAGAGGAGGAGATTCTAACGTGGCCTGTTAACTAGCATAGAGTGGGAGCCTCCACCCTCTCCAAGGGATGAGATGCCCTGGCTGGTATGTTCCCTGAACCCAAATGTGGTTGCAGAAAGAGCCAGGGTCTCACTGCTGACATTTATAACCATATCAACCATCGTTTTATGAGATGCCACATCGTTTTTTAAAAAGCTTTAAACTTACAGAGCTATTCAAATAACCATTGAGCCATTTGAACTGAAATAGGAGTTAGTTCAAAGTGGCAGTTCATAAATTTGAGGTGCTATGGTTTCATGGAGAAGGCATAAATGCCGAGCAAAGAGTCTGATGCACTAGTTTATTAACTTATAGTTATGCTTATGATTCTATAGGACTGGGGGACCAAGCTGGCAGAATTTGACTTTTAATTTGACTTTGGAGCATACTTAGACGCCATCAGCCATGAGGCACATGCAGAACATGCTTCATGATATTTGTTTATTCATTCAGTCACTCAAAATATTTTTCTTAGCCTCAAACTGTATGCGAGGGAAAAATGAGTAAATAACAAGGCAGATCTTTAAGGAATTTTTAGTTTAATAGGGAAGTCCTGAAAACACAGAATCATGATGTAATGTAAGAGCCTCGTGGCAAGAATGAGCAGGAATCAAGAAACAGGAACAGGTCCTGACTGTGGGCCTTGGGCAAAGCCAGGGAAGACTTTGTCAGAGGAAGGGGTGTATGAGCTATTTCTTACAGGAGAAGTTGTCGTGTCTCAGAAGGGGGAGGTTAGGGAGGAACTTCCCAGCAGAGAGTGTAGAGAGCTTTGCAGGACAATCCCGAAAACCTCGGGGCATTCCATAGGGCTGGAAGGTGATGTTTGTGGGGTGTCACGGTAGAAAGTAGTACCTGGGTCTGGGGGTATTGCACTGAAGGGATCTGGCTTTCATCTATAGACTTATGGTCTCCTGCTTTGGCAGGCATCCATATCACCTGGAGAGCGGGTGAAAATGCAGGTGACTGCGTCCTACTCTTTGACATTCTGATTCAGCAGGTCCGGGATGGGATTAAAGAAGCTGCATTTTAAAAAGCAATGTATGAACCATATTTGAGAAATACTGCCACTGGGAATGGAAAGCCTTGGAGGGGAGTCATGGCAGTGCCCAAAGAACATATCTATGTGGGTAGTCATTTGCCCTCCTTTGTATTCTTCTCTACTCTTCTGATTTGCTCCTCCTTTTGTGAGACTCAGGGAAAGTTGAAGGATGCTTCTGAAATAACCTGCTGTTGAGTGTTGCAGTACATGTGTGACCCCCGCCCCCCTCCAGTTGGGTCATCAGACAGTTACTTCGTGTTGCCATCTTGACAGCTAATGTAGATCCCAGCAACTCCAAAGTGTAATTGACTAGATGAGCAGCACCAAATACAGTGTGCGGTGGGGCAATTAAACGGTTTACATAGTAAACCCAGCTGAAAGGGTGTAGCTACTACGTGGAGACTTAGATGCCTAGTTAGGAGAGACAAGTTGTGAAAAACTTTCGATTTCCTGGTAACACAGGGAAAAATAGAAACTGTGTTGAATTAGACATTTTGCATTGTTTGAGAAAAAGGGCATTCATTGGTTAGAGAGAAATATTTTGCTATCTTAAGTTCAAGGAGGGGTTTGTGTATAATGGTCAAGGTTGATTACAGTTTTGTAAAAAGTAGAAAACGTGTCCCTGTTATAAGAAGTGACACGTTTTTTTAGACCTCAGTTGCTTGAGTGGGTTGATGATCAGGAAGCTTGTAACTGCACACAAGTAATTTTGGTTGTAGTGCAAAGAGCCAGGGGAAAGACAGTGTTTCGCTTTCTACTTAGGATTGCACATACACAGGGATTTTCTTTTGTTCTTACAAACAATATTATGTCTTTGCTGTAGTTATAAATGAAGTTATCTACTCAAAACCTTGCTTTTAAAAACAGCTGAGGCAGTTGATAGTAGTAAAAATCAATGTTTGGGTACGTTTGGCCTTATAATATTTAATGTCTAATGCATAATACAAGTGACCCATAAGAGCAGGGGACACGGGCATGTAATAAAAAGCACACGTTTTGGAATGAAAAAGGAACAAAAAAGGAAAAGAAAAATGCAGTGAAGATAGTATAGACAGACAGAGAGAAAAAGATGTAGAAAACTTTTTATTAAGAGTAAGACTCACATTATAATGAGCAACAGACAGAATATTGACCTGGGAATGTAGGGAACTGTGTTGGTATTTGTGTTGCCTTTACTGTGTGTGACCACAGTTTGAACTCTGTATGTATTAGTTTCATCACTCACAAGATAAAGGAATTACTTACAATAGGTTAGGATTGGCAACTACAGCTCAGGAGCCAAACCCTGCCTGCCACTTACTTTCATGAATAAAATTTTATTGGAATACAGCCTTGTGGCCCATTTATGTACAGCAGCCTATGGCAGCTTTCATGCTATAATGACAAAGTGGCAACAGAAAATGTATGGCTCCTAAGACCTAAAATATTTATCCTCTGGTCCTATACAGATAATGTTTGACAGTGCTTGCAATGAGTGACTATGTGAATTAGTGAAAATATCAGTTTGGTTACTGTAAAGTGGAACCAAAATGAACAATGGGTAAAAACAAAAAAAAACAAAACTCCCTACTCAAGTAGAAGAATGCTATTATTAACTTGCCTCCAGGGCTTTCCATCTCCCATGGCCATATTTCTCAATATATGGTCCCTGGGTTGCTTCATTAAATGCAGATTTCTTAATTATTATTATTCCTCACCCAGGCAGAGGTCTGAGCTGGTGGGTAGCTCCCCTGTACAAAGGAGCTCATTGCTCTGCCATCTTCCATGATGACTTACTGCTCAGGGTCCAGCATGGCCACTCCAGCTCTCTAGGTCACTTCTGTGTTCCAGCCATCAGGCAGGGGAGAGCAGACACAGAAGGCACGCCCTTCTCCTAAAGGGTGCAAATTGGTGGTCGAATTGATAACCCCCTTCAAGTCATGCAAGCTCAAATTGATGTCATGGTCATATCTGCAAGGGATGCTGGGAAATACACTTTTTATCTGGGTGGCCATGGCCCAACTCAAAATTCTGTTATTGCATAAGAAGAGAATGGATATGGTGGGACTGATCAACTATAAATTTCTTTCCACTTAAAATCTATGAACATAGATAATTTGTCTGTGTGGGCAGCCACAACAAATCCCACAGACTGGGTTACTTAAACAGAAATTTATTTTCTCAGAGTTCTGGAGGCTGGAAAGTCCAAGATCAAGGTGCTGGCCTGTTAGGTTCCCAGTGAGAGCTCTCTCCTGGCTTCTTCGCACAGTGTACTCCCATGGCCTTTCCTTGGGGTGCACATATGGGCAGAGAGCGTGCTCTCCGGTGTCTCATCTTATAAGGATGCTCATCCTACTGGGTCAGACTCCACCCTTATGACCTCATTTAACCTTAATCACCTCCTTAAAGGCCGTTATCTCCAAAGACATTTCCACTGGGGCTTAGGGCTTTAATAAAGAAAATTTTTGTTGGTGGGGGCATTATTCAGCCCATAGCACAGTGGCTCTACGAAATTGACAAAAACAGACAAGTCATGAATGCACCAATAATAGACGATGGAAATGAGGCTGTGGCCTTCTCATCATTAGCACCTCCTTAGAAAGGAGAGGGTAGTTCTTAAATTCACACTGTCAATTCTATAGAACACCTAAAATTAGTTTGTGTCATTGTTTAGTTAAATGGTTCTTTTTTACCTATAGTAAAAAGTATTCGGAAATTATTGCTTTATTTCAGAAGCTTCCATTAAAAGCTCTTTAAAGCACACATCAAAAACTGTAGTGTCTTGGGACTTCCCTGGTGGTCCAATGGTAAAGAATCCACCTTCCAATGCAGGGGACGTGGGTTTGATCCCTGGTCAGGGAACTAAGATCCCACGTAACGTGGGGCAACGAAGTACACACGCCACAACTACTGAGCCCGTGTGCCTTGGAGCCCGCACGCCACAACTAGAGAGAAGCCCATGCACCGCAATGAACGATACCACGTGCCACAACGAAGATCCCGCATGCTGCAACCTAAGACCCGATGCAGCCAAAAAATAAAAATAAATAAATAAAAACATTTAAAAAAATTGTAGTGTCTTATTGAGGGATGTTCTACTAAACAAGTTGGCTGAAATCGAATATGTCAAGGTCATGAAAATCGAGGAAAAGACAAGGAACTGTTCCAGACTGAAGGATACTAAAGACACGTGACAACTAAATGCAAGATAATGATTCTGAACTGGATCCTTTTACTAAATAGGACACTGGACAAATGGCAAAACTTAAGTCCAGTGGTACATTAGATGATAACATATCCACATCAACTTCCTGAATTTGATGGTTGATTGTGGTTATGTGAGAGAATAGTTTTGTTTGTAGGAAATAGATACTAAAATATTTGGGGGTGATGAGGCAACAAGTTAGTTGCTGACTCTGAAGTAATTCAGGAAAAAAATTGGGGGTGTTGAAATTTCTCTAAGTTTGAGATTGTTTCAAAAATGTTAAATAAAATAAAGTAGAATGATGCACACAACAGCAAATACAAAAAAAAAAAAAAATATATATATATATATATATATATATATATATGTATAGTGTCATAACCTAAGCAACAATGTCCAGGCAGGCACTGCTGGCCTGGGTGCCTTGACAACAAATTGTTTTGTTGACACATGTTTGGGGTTCTAGAAAGGATTATCACTGAAAGAGTCTACCAATAACAATTCCCTCTGGGTAAACAGATAAAGGGTGCTCAAAAATCTCATCTTTTGAAATTTAAGCTGCATGATACGACATCAGGAGAATTTGCCCAGCTCTCTTCGTGAGAGTCGTCATTCATTTTTTTAATCATTCCACTTTGTATTGGGGGTACTGTTTTGATTGTCTATTGCCCAAAACTCAGGGGTCTAAAACAACATTAACCATTTATTTTCTCAGGATTTTGCTATTTGAGTGGGGCTCAACACAGACAGGTTATCCCTACATAACACGGTGTGAGCTTGGGCAGATCACCTAGGTCAGAAGACCCACTTCCAAGGCAGCTTCACTCCCGTGGTTGGTGTGTTGGTAGTGGTTGTCAGTGGAGGGCTCAGCTGAGGCTGTTAGTTAGTGGCCTTGATTCTTTCTCCGTGTGGGCTTCTTTATGTAGCTGCTCAAGCTTCCTTTCAAGAGGAAGAAAGCAGAAGCTGCCAGTCCTCTCAAAGTGTAAGCCCAGAACTGGCATAGCATCACTTTCACTTTGCGTGGACAGTCCAAACAGTCACAGGGCCCAGCCCACAATCAAGAGGGTGGAAAAATGGACTCCACCTCTTGGCAGGTATAGGAACAAAGAACACGTGGCTACCTTCAATTCACAAAGGTGACAAGAATTATCAGCCATCCTAAATTTGTTGTAAGCATATATGCTTTGATAATTCTTTCTGGGTCCCTCCCTAAAGATCCCTTCTAGTAGACACTTTTTTCTAACTGCTCCCCCCATGAAATTTTAATACCGCAGTTACACTATGTATCTGGTTATGTGCTGTATATGTTTCTGTGTTTTATACCTTAGAAGAGTAAGATTTTTTCATTCCCATAGAAACTAATTTTCATCCCCGTGGGGGCAATATTGCCTCCAGTGAAAGTACATGGCCTAGACTCTGCAACCTCAGAAACCCCCTAACATTCATTTTGTCAAATAACCACCAACTTTATTCACTGTCCTTATAGAAAAATGTCTCAAACAATGTGGGTAGGAGGAACATGTGTAAGGTTAATCTCCCAGGCAATGCCCATCATTGTCTTTCCTACAAATAAAATTAACTAGTTCATTGTATAATTATCATCTAATATATATATTTTTTTTAGCCACGCCATGCGGCATGCAAAACCTTAGTTCCCCAACCAGGATTTGAACCTGTGCCCCCTGCCTTGGGACCGTGAGGTCTTAACCACTGGACCTCCGGGGAAGTCCTAATATCTTTCTTAATTGCAGTGTCTGTAGGGGCAGGAGCATGTCTGTCTCAGTCATTTTTGAACAGATTCTGACACAAAACAGGCGATCGATATTTCTGGAATATATTAATAAAGCATTTAATGTCTAAAAGAGAAATGAGGGCAAGACAGGTGGAAATGAGAGTATTCCTGAGCTTGTTCAGAGTTGTGTAAGAGGGGTTGCAAGAGGCAAGAGAAAGTGAGACAGCCAAGGTCATTTTTCTATTCAGTAGAGATTTAGTCCTTCACTTGAGGAGCTTTGTAGACCAAAGCTTGAGGATGGAACCTTGTCCTGTTCATTGTTAAATGCTGTAGGGGTTTTAACACAACACCTTGGAAAGATGGTTGAATGTTGTTTGAATTTTGAATTCATAGTTAAGATAGAAAGCAAATCTTTTGAATAAAGAGAGGCATAAATCTTCTTACTTTTCCCTTTTTCATTTATTTAAATATATATTTAGAATGATCTACCTTTATATCTATTAGAAGAAGCTTTTTCAAAAGAAACTTTTTATATTTAAAGAAAAATAATTTTTGACATTCATATTTTCTTCCATTTAATATGTTAGGTTTGTATCTTTCTTTTCTCCATTCAGATCATCTACAACATGACAATTCTTTTCCCTTTTTAAAATAGAATAGATTCTAAAAGCCCAGTTATAACCCCCTCAAAAAATAAAAGGACTATAGGGAGACGTTTTAAAAAAACTGAGTTGCGTGTATCAGTTCTCTTTTCTGCCACATCTTTGTGGCTGCCATGGGAAGATTACAAAAGCTTCAGGTCTGATTTTGGTGGATGAATTCCCAATGAACACCCCCTCCAAGGAGTGATCGATATTCTGGACAAAAGCGGGGTATTTCTTCAATATGTCCATTTGATTTTATTTTGTGAGGCAACCACGTTTGTAACCCACACTAACATGTCAGAAATATGACACTGCTTTTAGTTCCCTGCCCTGTAAAAGATGCCTGGTAAAAAAATAAATACAACTAGGAATGCCCGAGTAAGTCATTTTATTTTTTATGATTCAAGCCCCAAAAGGTCCTGAACTGTCAGATGGATTGTCTCTCCAGTTTTACGACTTTTAGTTGTATTTATTCTTTGATGTTTACCATCAACTGTGTCTACGTACGCCATGGTCTGTGGGATTTCATATTGCTAAATCATTTTTTAAGCTTTAGTTGTAGCTTCTATTTAGCATCCATCCCCCGAGACATGCCATTAACATGAATCATTTTTGAAAGTGTTTGGTGCAATGGGAACTCCCTGTTGAGTCGATCACTCATTGCGATGGAAAGCAACAATGACCTTCTCAGAAATATCCATCACAGTGAAATAATCAAGGACGTACTCAACGCTCAGGGACTTCTGATCGGGGTGTTCCCATCGACTTCATCATCATCCCCAAAGCAGGAGATGGGTGGTCAGTGCAACTTTAGGAGGGAAAAAGGAAAAGAGGGGCAGGGGGAGAAAAACAGCTAACCCAAAGCATAGTTATTTTGTCAGAGGGTGAGTTTTTCCCCACTTCCATGAAGGTGATTTTCATAGAAGATGAATTTCAGAGGCAATCACAACACTATTTGAATGCATTCTTCTCTAACACTCTATTTTCAACTTCCATGTTTTCTTCTTCAAGAATGGTTATGAGGTTAGCTTCTTTGATTTCTCTTCTTTGCGATGCCCACCTCTGACCTGGGCATATTTTCTCAGTTCAAACTCTATATTCAACTGCTCAACTGATAGAGATTTGAGGGTCTCATTCCTGACTAAAAAGTTTCTGAAAGAAATGAGTATAATTACCACTGGAAATAAGTTCTTTCCCTTGGTTTATACCAAGTGTTTAGATACTTTTCAGTTGTAAACCAGGACATTAACTTGTAAATTATTCTGGTAGACTGCTATCCTTTCTCTGTTTATGTTTGGTTAAGTCTGGCCTCCAAATTCTCCCTTATCTTCAAATTTCCTAGCTCCTTCCTCAGACTAATAAATACAAATATACTATACGTTAAGATTAGAGGACAACAGATAAGTATATTCCAAAGCAGGGGTCAGAAAACTGCAGCCCACAGGCCAAATGTAGCCTTCTGGCTGTTTTGTAAATAAAGTTTTATTGGAACACACACACCCATCCACTTATCTGTTGCCTATGTTGCTTTCACTCTACAGCAGCATTTGAGAAATTGTAATAGAATGGCACTCAAAGACTAAAACATTTACTATCTGGTCCTTACAGAAAAAGTCTGCTGTTCTAAGGTGTAGCTATTCAAACATAATCGTATTTACTAAGTAAACAATAATAATTTTATTAACTGGACTCTTCTCAAACTAGAAGGCCAATTTTGAGAAAAATATCAGCATATTTTAGGAAAATACAGAAGGAGATAATTTCTAACTTCACTTTGGTTTCTTGGCTCTCTGCTTTCAGGCATTCTTTCAGCTGTTATTTTTTCCCCCTATTTAAAGAGAGTATCTCCAAATTGCAAAATATGAAATTTTGTCATATGTATATTTTAACTTTTGGGGAAATCCCAGTTTCTCAGTTTTTGCCTAATTGTTCCTGAATAAACTGATCATTTAATATTATTGAATTAAAATAGGCCATTTGTCAGGGAAAATGTAGTCTGTTTTTGTTCTAATCTGCATTTTTTTCATAAATTGTGAGATTGAACACTTTTTTCCCTTTGTTCATTGGTTGCTAGTAATTATACTTTGTGAATTCTTTTCACATCATTTATTTTTCAAAATAAGCTTTTGCTGAAATTTTGGACTAAATTGGTTAGACTCCTTATTTGTGTTAGTCTAGTATGAATCTTCCAGTTAGAATTTATACTCCCCCCAGTGCAGCCTCTCATGTAAGAGGACATGCAGAAAGCCCTGGGCATACGGCATAGTATCTTTAATGTGTTCTATGATTTAAAATATAATGAAGTACCAATGACAGTGGAAATCACAAAACAAAGAGTAAATAGGGGGACTTCCCTGGTGGTCCAGGCATAAAGAATCGGCTTTCCAAAGCAGGGGACGCGGGTTCGATCCCTGGTCAGGGAGCTAAGATCCTACATGCTGCGGGGCAACTAAGCCCACTCGCCACAACTACTGAGCCCCCAGGCCTCAACTAGAGAGTCTGCATGCCACAAAGTACAGAGCCCACGCACCCTGGAGCCCACGCACCATAAGGAGAGAGAGAAAACCTGCAGGCCACAACTAGAGAGAAGTCTGAGCACCACAAGGAAGAGCTCACATGCTGCAACTAAGACCCGACACAGCCAAAAAATAATAATAATAAATAAAGAGTACGTTAAACACTTTTAGGAAAGTAAAACATATATCAAAAATTAGGGGCTTCCCTGGTGGCGCAGTGGTTGAGAGTCTGCCTGCCCATGCAGGGGATACGGGTTCGTGCCCCGGTCCGGGAAGATCCCACAGGCTGTGGAGCGGCTGGGCCCGTGAGCCATGGCTGCTGAGCCTGCGCGTCTGGAGCCTGTGCTCCGCAATGGGAGAGGCCACAACAGTCAGAGGCCCGGGTACCACAAAAAAAAAAAAAAGAATTAGAATTTTATATCCTAAAACAAAGGCAAATGTTTCTACTTCACTGAAATTGTAACAAATTGTATCAACTCTCAACCAAACAAGGAATTTAAAGTTACTTTATAGTATTTCCCATGGTTTGAGCTTTTTTTTCTTTCTTCTTAAGCTCACCATACTTTACGGTCATGGGATTTTTACTTGGCATGCTGCAGTATAACTGATGAGACACTTACTTCCAGATGATAGATGCCTATGATTGAGAAGAAACTGCTTTCTTTAAATTGTAACTGACTGACTTATGGAGATGAATGGCTTGTTAGCATAAGAAGCTTTATAGCTAGGCAATTCTAAGAAAAAAGACTGAGATTAAAATATCTAGCAATTCTAGAATATTTGCATAGTGAGAGAGAAAGAGAGAGAGAAAGGGAAAGAAAGAGTGTGTGGTGTGTGTGTGTGTGTGCACGCGATGGGAGAAGGGAGGGACTATGTGTGTAAACATATGAGCACACGCACACACACACACACAATGTAGAATGCACTGCTCCAAGATAAAATGCATACAGATCCCCTGCTGACATAATGGTGATTTTTATTTTTAATAACCCAATATAAAACTGATGGGTGAAGGCAAAAAACAGTAGTCAGTAGTTTTCATTTATGGAGGTCACAGAGAGAATTATTCCATGTTGACGTATGTCAGAGAACAGGGATGCAATTCCAAAGGAAAATGTACGTGGAAGTTAGTCTTGCCACCAATTCCTTCCTTCCCTGTCTGTGCGGGCTGCTCTTCCCCTTGAAACTCAGCTGGACTTAGAGATTTGCTTGGCCAGTCGAATGCAGTGGGAGTGACATTCTGAGGCTTCCCGTGCTACATCATAATAAGCCCTTTAGCTTCCTCCTGGGTCCCTTGGAAAGTTGATCCTTGAAATACTTCCTCTCAGAACCTGGTCGTCATTCTCTGAGAAATCCAAACCACGTAGAGAAGTCACGTGTCAGCTCCTGGTTGATAACCGCAGCCAACAGCAACTGCCAGTCGTGCGAGGTCACCATGCGGACGTCCAGTCTAATACAGCCCTATACTCCTGATTAGCCTGCATCTGATAGCAAATTCGTGAGAGCTTCCTAGCTGAGACAAGTCAACACACAGAATTGTAGTAGTTGACGAAAAATTGTTGTTTCAAACCGCTCTGTATTGTGGTGGTTTGTAAAGCAGCAAAAGAGAGTTGATACAGGATAAAACATTTATGAAACGCATCAAGGTAATGATTTCATAGAAAATATGTCAGTAGGATGAGTAGGTTTAACATATCCCACACAGAAAGTTTTCTGCCTTCCCAAACTCCACCAAAAAGTTCCTCCCAGACCCAAGAAACATTCTCCTAACTCTCAACTAAGGAGATCAGGACCAGACCCTTTAAGGTGGAGCTCAAACCCTGGACTTCTTTCCCCCCACAGGGACTTGCATTTCTAGCCAAGTTAGTAAATACTAAATGGAATCTACACTCACAGAGGCAATTGAGACGTTTGAAGAACACAGCACTATAAAAGAATAATAAATGGGACAAACCAGAAGAGATAAAACAAGGAACAGACAGAACAAGAACTTAAAGCAAACATAATAATTAATCTCGAAAAATATGAGAGGATATTGGAAACATGAAACAAAAATTAGCCAGTAGAGAAGAACCAAAGGAAGACATGAAATAGTTGACCCCAGTGGATGAGGTAAATATAAAAGAGTAGTCAAAGAAAGCATTACTGAACTGAAAGATCAGGTCCAAAATGCATTCATAGCAAAGTGAAAAAAGAGAACAATAAAATGCCAAATTGGCTATAACAAAGATCCCAAAATAGAAAATAAAGGGGGAGAAATATATGAAAAAAAATACCGAAAATTTCCAAAAAGTGAAGAAAAATACTGGGCAGAAATTAACAGAACTCACCGGAACAATTGAAAAACAAGCAAAACACAACGTTGTACATCAACTATACTTCAGTTAAAAAAAACAAGCAAACCAAATGATGAGACCCATTAAAATGTTACTAAAGAATAACTGAGAGATAGAGAGCTCACACACAATATCTACAATGAACAAATGTCAGATTAGTACCGAGTTCTCTGTGGCAACTACTGGATGAAAAAAAAAGCAATAGAATTAAACTACCAGAATGACAAAGGAGGAATATTTTATCTTAGGGTTTATGGCCAGATGATTTATCATTTAAATGCAAAGTCAAAATAGAGATATGCTCATTCGTAAAATGCCTCATAGGATTCTCCACACAAAGACTCTGTTGGGGCTTCCCTGGTGGCGCAGTGGTTGAGAGTCCCCCTGCCGGTACAGGGGACGCGGGTTCGTGCCCCGGTCCAGGAGGATCCCACATGCCGCGGAGCGGCTGGGCCCGTGAGCCATGGCCGCTGGGCCTGCGCGTCCGGAACCTGTGCTCCACAACGGGAGAGGCCGCAACAGTGAGGGGCCTGTGTACCACAAAAAAAAAAAAAAAAAAAAAAGACTCTGTTGGAAGAAGTTTTTCCAGATAGCTGCTGTAAAATATATGCAAAGTAAGAATAATAATATAATTCAGTAAGGTTTACTGTTTTCTAAAGAGTAAGCAACCAAGCAAAAATATATTCAAAACAATGTAGAATAAAAGTCTAGAAAAGCACAGTCTACTAGAAGTCTCTGAGTTAATGGAGGTCTTCTCTGTGTCTGCCATACGCAGCTATTGAACACTTACAAAGTGATTGGTGTGACAGGGAAACTGAATCTTTTACTTATTCAATTTTAATTAGCTTAAATTTAAAGATAAATAGCCACGTGTGGCTTGTGGCTACTCTAGTAGACAGTGCAGTTCTAGATGACACCTACATGGTGAGTTTGGGATGGACAGTGTCATGGGTATGAGAGACCAGAGAGAGCTGGGAGCACGTGATGTACATTTATGGTTTAAAAAAATACTAGAATCTGATAAGATTAAGAAATTTACAGGGAAGGATAAAATGTACGTGTTTATCTTAATAGTCAAGGATAACTAGATGAAGACCCCAAACAGAATGTATAACTTTTAAACCAGCAGATGGAAGTTCAGTCAACTTACAGAGAAGATAAAAAAAGAAGATGAAAAAACAAGAAAGCACGGCAAATAGAAAAATAGAATGTCAAAAATGTCCCACCATATCAAATGATGAATATAATTATTATGAATGTAAAGTTTCAACCCACCATTTAAAGAGAGAACTTTTCAGACTGCATTAAAGAAATTCACCAATATGTTCCCTACAAGAGGCATATTTAAACAATCATATTCAGAAGATTTGAAAATAAAGTGATAGAGAATGCAGATGGATAAATACAAATCTGAAGTAAACTGGCATAGCAATTTTAATATCAGACAACATAGAATTTAAGAGTAAAATCATATAAGTAAAAGGGATATTAAGAGAAAAAAAACACAGTAGATCAAGAAGCTACAACTGGTATCAATAATCACAATGGGGAAAGGATAGTCTCTTTAACAAATAGTGCTCAGAAAACTGAATACCCACAGGCAAAAGAATGAAATTGGACACTTAACCTTAAACCATACACAAAATCAACTCACAACGGTCTAAGACTTAAACATGAGGCTTGAACTAAAACTCCTAGAAGAAAACAGGGAAAAGCTTCATGATATTGATTGTAGCAATATATTAATGGCTACAACATCAAAAGTACAGACAACAAAAGAAAAAATAGACAAATGGGACCATAACAAACTAAAAAACTTCTGCTCAGCAAAGACAACAATCAACAGAGTGAAAGGGCAACCTACAGAATGGGAGAAAATATTTGCAAACCTTATATCAGAAAGGGAGTTAATTTGCAAAATATATACGTGCTCCCACAACTCAAAGGAAAAACACTAACTGATTTTTTAAATGTGCAAAGGACTTGAATATACATTTCTCCAAAGAAAACATACAAATGGCCAATAATAGGTTTATGAAAAAATATTCAATGTCACTGATCATGAGGGAAATGCAAATCACAACCACAATGAAATATCACCTCACGCCTGTTAGGATGGCTATTATTAAAAAAACGAAAGTATTCATGAGGGTGTAGAGAAAAGGGAAGACTTGTACCCTCTTGGTGGGAATGTAAAATGGAACAACTGATATGGATAACAATATAGAAGTTTCTCAAAAAAATTAAAAATAGAACTGCCACGTGATTCAGCAATTCTGCTCCTGGGTATTTATCCAAAAGAATTGAAATTAGGATCTTGAAGAGATATCTGCACCCCTATGTTCGTTGCAGCACTATTCATAATAGCCAAGACATGGAAACAACCTTAATGTCCAGTGACAGATGGATGAATGGATAAAGAAAATGTGAATACATACAATGGAGTATTATTTAGCCTTAAAAAAGAAAGTTCTTCAGTATGTGACAACATAGATGAACAATTAATTTATGTAGAAATTCTGCATTAAAGGAGGTGGAGTGTAACTCCCCATTCCTTAAATGTGAGCCGCACGTAGTGACTTTGTCCAAAGAGTGCTGTACAGAAAGAGAGGGCAAAGAATAACTCTATGGTGGAGAAACCCAACAAACACAGCTTCAGCCAGGTGATCAAAGTTGCTATCAATAGTCATGAATCATGTTGATATGAAGTGATGAAAATGTCACTTTACTCCACAACACGCATAACCCGACTAAGGAGGCAAATTTCAGTAGAGGGACACCCTGCAATACACCTGTCCAGTTATTCTTCAAAACTGCCAAGGTCATCGAAAGCAAGGAAAAAGTCTGAGAAACTGTCACAGTCCAGAGGAGCCTGAAGAGACATGAGAATAAATGTAACATAGTGTCCTGGATGGGATCTTGGAACAGAAAAAAAGACATTAGGTTAAAAACTAAGGAGAGCTGAATATACTATTTGGTTAATGATAATGTAGCAATATTGGTTTATTAATTGTAACAAATATAGCTTACTTGTGTGAGGTGTTAATTACATGGGAAGCCATGTGCTGGAGTGTATGTATGGGCACTCTCTGTACTATCTTATCAATTTTTCTGTAAATCTCAAGCTGTTTCTGAAAGGTAAAGTCTATTAGAGAAAATGAGAGAATTACTGAGAGGACCAAAGAAGTCAAAAATTTCCTCTGGAAATTTTAACACATTCAAGGAACTGAGAGATAAAGAATTAACAAACAAAATCATGAACAATAAAAAGAGAATGTGCATTCTTTGATGAGCACACATGGCATATTCATAAAAGGGGTCATTCTCTAAATGCTGGCACAGCTGAGGCTCACCTCCATCCCACCTCCTCCTGTGTGTTCTCCTCTCCTGAGCAACTTCACCGGATTCTGGTTGTCTTTAAATACCAGCCATTTGCTGATGCTGTTCAGGTTGGGAGGATCTCTCCTAAACTCCAGATCTTGTACACCTGTTGCCAATTTAATATCTAAAAGACATTCTTGAACTTGGCATGTCCCCAAACCAAACATCTCCTTTTCCCCACTGCCCCTAGTTGACAACCCCATCCTTCCAATTCTTCAGGCAAAAAGCAAAACAAAATAAAGCATAAAACAAGCAAACAGATACCTCGTTACCTTATGTGCCCTACTAAATGCTGTTGGCCCTCACTTCAAATTATCAATGGCATACTGGGGTTTGACAACCAAAGTGGATTTTTTTTTCTTTTTAACATCTCTGTTCTTGTGTCCTGCATCTGTGCCAAACTTAATTACTAGTTCTAGTTGTGTAAATTTGTTGGAATTTTCTGTGTGGCCAATCATGCTGCCTGTAAACAGAGACATTTTTAAAATTTCTTTTACTGTTATTATGACTTCTTTCCCCCTTTTTCTTGTCTTACTGCACTGGCTAGTTCTTCCAGTAAGATGTTGAATAAAGTGGTGAGAGGGAATATCCATGTCTTCTTAACTGTCTTAGGGATAAAGCATTCATGTTTTTACTAAGTGATGTTAGCTACAGGTTTTATGTAGATGCCTCTTACCAGATTAAGAAAGATGCCTTCTACTCCTAGTCTGCTGAAAGTTTTTATCCTGAATTAATGTTGAAACTTATCCAATGCTGTTTCTACATCAGTTGAGATAAGCATTTGTATTTCCTTCTTTAGTCTGTTAATGGTGAATTACTTTGATTTTTGAATGTGGAAGCAGCCTCGCATTCTTGGGATAAACTCACTTGTTAGATATATATTATCCTTTTTATATTTTTCTGGGTTTGATTAGCTAATATTTTATAGGAGATATTTGTATCTTTGTACATGAGGAATACTGTTCCTCTTCTTAGTTTTCTATTCTTATAATGACTTTGTCTCGTTTTAATATTAGGGTAATGCTGACCTCATAAGATGCGTTTGGAAGTGTAGTCTTCCTTACCATTTTCTAGAAGAGATTTTGTAGAATTGGTATCATTTTTCTTAAAGTTCTGGTAGAACTCATCTGAGACAAAGGTTTTCTTTGTTGGAAGGTTTAACTGTGAATTTAATATTTTTTATAGATATGTGCTATTCCAGTTATCTACTTATTTCTTGAGCAAGTATTAGCATTTTGTGTCTTTCAAGGAATTGGCTCGTTCCATCCAGGTTCTTGAATTTATGAGCATAGAGTTGTTTACAGTAGTCCCACATCATTCTTTTAATAACCCTGTGGGATCTGTATAATAGTCTTCACCTTTCATTTCTGATATTAGTAATTTTTTTCTTCTCTCAGTTTCTTGGTTAGTCTGGCTAGAGTTTTATTAATTTTTTGATTTTTTTTTAAGAAAAGGAACAGCTTTTAGTTTCACTGATTTTTCTCTATTGCTTTTCTATCTCCAGTTTCACTGATTTCTGCTTTTTATTATTTCCTTCTGCTTGCTTGCTAAGGTTTAATTTAATTATTTCCTAGTCTCTTGAAGAGGGAGATTACTTATTTGTGACATTTATTCTTCTTTAAAATAAAAATTTATGCTATAAATTTCTCTCCAAGCACTGCTTAAGTTTTATACAATAAGCTTTGATAGGTTTAATATTTATTTTCTATGAGTTAAAAATATTTTCAAATTTCATAAAATACCATCTTTGACTTATGGGTTATGAAGAGCTGTCTTTGTTAAATTTTTACGTATATTTAAGGACTTTCCAGATAGCTTTCTGTTACTGATTCATAGTATAATTGAATTATTTTCCAAGAACTTAATTTTGTATGATTTCTGTTCTTTCAAATTTGTTAAGATGTAGAATATGGTCTATCTTGATGAATGTTTCATGTATACTTGAAAATAATGTACCGTCTGCTATTGTTGGCATGACTGTTCTATAAATATCAATTAGATCAAACTGGTTTCTAGACTTAATCAGCTCCTCTGTATCTTAGTGATTTTCTGTCTACTTGTTCCATCAATTACTAAAAGTGTTACAGTATCTAATTATTATTGAGAGTTTGTGTACTTCTTTCAAATCCAGAAATTTTTGCTTCATACACTTTGAAACTCTGTAGTTAGTTGAAACTCTGTTGCATGCACTAGTATGGAATTATGTTTCACAGAAGATTGATTTCTTTATAATTCTTAATGTTTGTACTGGATAACCCTCCGGGTTCTGAAGTACACTTTGTGTGATACTAATATAGCCACTTCGGCTTTCATTTGATTTATGTTTGCATGGTTTATCTTTCCCCATAATTTTACTTTTAACCTATCTGTATTTTTATATTTAAAGTGGATTTCTTATAGATGGTATATAGTTGAAACTTTCCTTTTTACCCAATCTGGCAATCTCTTACTTAACTTATATGTTCAACCAGTCATATTTAATGTAATTATTGATATAATTGGTTTAAAATATATCTTCTTGGTAGCCGTTATCAATTTGTTACATCTGCTCTTTTTCCCCCTATTTTTCTGCCTTCTCTTGGGTTAAACATTTATTGTTATTCTATTTTATCCCAAATCTTAACTTATTATTTATACCTCTTATTAAATTTTTTAGTGGTTGCTGTAGGGTTTACAAGATAGAGTCTACTTTCAAATACTACTATACTACTTAATGTTTAGTTAAGGACTTTAAGAAACTTAAACAGTAGATTCCCAATTCCTCCTTCTCAGACTTTGAGCTAGTGATGTCACACATGTTAGATTTATCTTTGCTGTAAACACACGATAGATTGCAACCATTTTTGCTCTAAACAATGACGTATCTTTTAGAGCTATCAAAATATAAGAAAAAATAATTTTATTTTACTTTCATTTATTCCATTTCTAGTCCTATTCATTTCCTTATGTAGATTCAAGTTTCTATTTGATTTCGTATTCCTTCTAACTAAAGAACTTCCTTTACCATTCCTTTTAGAGTAAGTTTGCTAGTAATGAATTCTTTCAGTATTTGTTTGTCTGAGAAAGTATTTCTCTTTCTTTTTTTTTCTACTTCATTAAAAGTATTTTTTCACTGATATAGATCCTGGGTAAACTTATTCTTAGTAAGTAAACCATTTTTCTTTCAGGACCCTAAAAATATCCCTTTATTATATTATAGTTTGCATGGTTTCTGGCAGGAAATGACTCTTAATTCTCATCTGTGTTTTGCATGTGTAATCCCCCGCCCCAGCCATGTCTGTATCAAGATCTTCTCTTTATCTTTTGTCTTCAGAAGTTGACTAATGTTCTTATATGTGATTTTTACATATTTATTTTGCTTGATATTCTCTGATACTCTTTGATCTGTGGCTTAGCATCAGTTATTCTAGAATATTCTAAGCCATTATTTAAAAAAATTTTGTTTTGCCCCATTATCTCTGTCTTATCCTTGTTAGATTAGTGAGCTATTTGATATCATTCCACAGTTCTTGAATGCTCTGTTCTGTTTATTTATTTATTTTTTAATTGAAGTATAGTTGATTTACAATGTTGTGTTAATTTCTGCTGTCCAGCAAAGTGAATCAGTTTTTTATATACATATATATTTTCAAGATAAAGGAGGATACTATATAATGATAAAAGGATCAGTCATGTTTTTATTTTCACACTATTTTTTTAGCTTCAGTTTGGATAATTTCTAATGACTTGTCTTCCACTTTACTGATTCTATCTTAGTGTATGTCAACCCTACTCATGAACCCACTGATATCATTCATCTCTGTTAGTGCGTTTTTCATTTCTAGTATTTCCATTTAATGATTTCTTATAGTTTTTGAGTCTATACTGAAATTTCCCATCTGATCATGCAGATTTTACTCCTCTTATATTAGATCCTTTAGCTTACTAATCAAAATTAATCAGAATTAATATTAATCATTTTGTTTGACATATTAATCATAACATTTAAATTACCACTAATTTCCAACATCAGTGTCATATCTGTCTGATTGCTTTGTCTCTCAGCAGTATGTTGTTTTGTCTTGCCTTTTTTTACATCTCATGATTTTTTGTCAAAAATGAGACATCGTGTATTGGATAATAGCAACTGAGTTTTTATGCTTAAAAAAGGACATGAAGCCTTTCCTTCTGCTAGGTCATTTTATCCCTGCTAATTCTTTTTTTTTTTTTTTTTGCGTACGCAGGCCTCTCACTGTTGTGGCCTCTCCCATTGCAGAACATGGGCTCCGGACACACAGGCTCAGTGGCCATGGCTCACGGGCCCAGCCACTCCACGGCATGTGGGATCTTCCCGGACTGGGGCACGAACCCGTGTCCGCTGTATTGGCAGGCGGACTCTCAACCACTGTGCCACCAGGGAAGCGCCCCCCTGCTAATTCTTTAATGTGCATGTTTAAATTAATCCAGCCAGGAGTTGGAAAGTTTTCCAGGTTTGCTGTTAACTATCTTTACCCTCGATGCCCCACAGGCTTTAAATTCCTTTGATGAGGGCTTCCCTGGTGGCACAGTGGTTGAGAGTCCTGCCGATGCAGGGGACACGTATTTTGCTCCATCCCTCAACTGTGGTTCTAGATCCAGCACACATTCCTTATCCTTTCCCCAAAGATAGAGGGTTTTTTTTTTTTCTTTCCAGGCTGCAACACCACTGCCCTCAGGGTGAGAGTGTTGGATGTCTTTCACTAGAGAGGTTATACATTTTTTTTCCCCCACAGGAGAGACAAGGAAGAAGATTCGGGTTGGATCTGAGTTTCTCCCACAGTGGCTGCTATTTGACTCTCCTCAGCCTGCCATAAGGGATGCTTTCTTGGGACTCTCGCTGGTCATTTTTTCTGAGAGCATGATGGAGTCTGTGGAGGAGAACTTGAAAAGAAATCTTGAAACTTTCTATATCTTCATCTTCTATGGCTCCACAGTCTCTCACCAGCCCCTGTTCAGCCTCCACCGGTTTATTAACTATGCTAGCCGAATTATTCTCACCAGTGTCAGGCTTCATCTGCTCCAGGTGAATAAGTATTCAAGTCCCATCTCTTCCTACATGCATCTGTCTCCTTAGATTTTAGCTGGTTGGTTTCTAGCAACATCTGCTTTCTGATGTGTTCAAGAAAACTTACCAACTTGCAGTTTGTGTGGCTTTTTTTATGATTATTGTGATTGTAAGCTTGGGAGTACCGCTCTCCCCAGATTTCTACATCCCAAGTGGAAACTAGAAGTTTCTTGACTCTTTCAAGACAATTTCTAAAATTAGATTTCAACTGGGAAAATAGAATTTTCAGCTGTTGAAGAACTAGGTTCTACAGAGCTAGAAGGTTAGTGCTACTAGTATTTTTTTTTAAATAAGGTTTTTCCACAGGCAAATGTTCTTCTTTTGTCCTTCAAACATAAAGGGCTATAAGACATATTCCATTGCAGCATGACAAGACAAAGTGAGACTAATCAACACATTTTCTTGGCACAAGAAAGCAGAGAAAAAGTCCTTGAAGAAGTGAATACCTTTCCTTATCTAAAAAGATGTCAAATGTTGAAATTCCTCTGATTTTGCCTTGTACCCATTATTCTTTACATTCTCTTGAATGAGCCAATCACATCAGAATTATTATTGAGTAATGTAAAATTTTATGTTGAATTTATAGGGGAGAAAGAGCGGGTTTACATTACACGTTGCAATTATAGTTCCATTATATTGTTCATAGTCTTCATAAATCCATTAGACAACGGTCGTCATGGTCCCTCTTGTTGCCTGTGTTTTCTTTAAGCAACGTTAGGATATTCCCTATTAGGTGGAACAATTCTGCTCTGCTCTCATATGTGTGAGCCCCACTGACCACTGTGCTCAAGGATCAAAATGCCCTTTAGTTGTATTTTCCTCTCCCTACTTCTTCGAAGATATTTAAGATATCTTGTTGATGTATGTTGCCTCTAGCATGCCTTTTGGGTCTTTCCTCAACCTTAAGTAATTTAGTAAAAGATCTTTTCCAAATACACACAGTATTTTTCCCAGGAATAATTCTGGGAAATAATTTTATCCATATTATTACAGATACATGCCAAGAAATAGGAATTTTAGAAGGAAAAAAAAATGACCTCTTTTATTATCCCATGGGATCTGGCTTACAGGCATGAAGTGGAGGAACTATCCCCTCTCACATGGTGTGCACATACTGACAGCTGGCTCAGTAGCAGTGTCTCCTGTTGGGAGTATAAGGACCTGATCTGTGTGTGAGGGTTTGGTAAGTGTCACAGGTTTATCCATGAATTATGGCACCTGACAGATGGGGCAGTCTAGTTTAAAATTTATCCTCGTTGTCATCATGATAGGGGATAATTAACTGAAAAAAAATTACATTGTTGCACAGCTGCCCCCCACCCATATTGCACCTTCTCCCAACAGTTGTGGAATATTGGGGGTCCTTGGTACTCTTTTGTACAAAGTCCTTTGTGCTCTTTAGATGAAAAATGTTACAAATACGCAAGGTAAAAATAGCTTGGTAAAATGTAACAATTGACATTCAAGGTTTAACAGCATTTCCTTCCTCTAATATCTTGCAAAAGATATAACACTGCATCATTGGCCTGATGACATACCCCAAAGCATTTGAATTTTTTAAAGGTGGTCCTGGGATAAAAGAAAGTCATTCTGCATCATCACTTGGGATTGTGATATTTAAAGGTCATCAGAAAAGCATCTTCCTGACACATAACATCAATGGCAACCTCTAGGTATATGAGCTGATGGTACATTGTTAAAAGCGTTGTGTGACAAATGGAAATAAGAATGTTTGTGTCAAATATTTGCTGCTTGTACAAATAGAAAAGATAAGTTTCATGGTATTTATTCTTCTGTCTCCTAGTATATGTGAACATTCCTATCAGTTTTATCTTTATAGTGGTATCTCCAGTAGAGATATAATAACCTTGAATGGATTTTTTAACTACTGGAAAGGTAAATTTTACTGTTTGTGGCCAATGTCAGAAATAATAATGATATAGACATCTGGCACTAGAGTGACAAAAAGTTTTAAAATAAAAAAAAAGTAGCTGCATGGGATCATATGAAATTATGTCTCCCCGTGGGCCTCTGGATGATATGGCATTGCCTTTGTTAAAATCATCTGTAAATAGTTTTATTTTTATGCAATGATAAATGATAAGAAATTTTAGGTGATTTTTAAATCTAAGAATGTCAGAAATACATCAAAGGAAAGGGGAAATTGCTATAGGAATTAGGATAAGTTGAAAGGTAAACAGTTTCAGTGTGTCTTCCCTGAGCAAAATTTTACTTTTTGTACGTTCTACTTTACATATAATATAGTCTATTTCTCCAGATAAAATTGGGTTTGAATGGAAGGTTGTGAGAGCTTGGATTCCACAAGGACCATCAGACAGGGACAAATTAAAGTAGAGTTTGTCTCCCTGATGCAAAATTTCCCAATAAATAAGTCATATAACCTCTCTGTATTGAAAATAATTTGCAATATGAATTTGCATTTAGATTAGGTTTTGATTATTAAGGACAGTTCTGGTTTTGAAAACTTTGCAGTTCAATTAGAATCCAAAATATTGTTAAATATCTCATGATTCTATACTAGATATCAAACTATTTGGCACTTTCCTTAATATATTATTTTTTCTATTATTCATTATTCTGTCAATATAGATTGTGAAACTGACTGAAATCGTCTAGGTCCTGTGTAGTACACTCAAAAAGTTTAATTGAATAAAGTTAAATGAAGGAACTATTTTGAGAGGTGTGAGCAGTGTTAGGGAAACAATTGATTGAGAACCTTGTGCAAAACTACTGCCACTTCTAGGCTGGAAGGCACAGCCATGAGGGAGAGAGCTTGGAGCTGTGGAAGAGGGACATCCCCTCCATCAGGAGCTGTAAGCCTGGTGCTCGGCTACTGCCAGAACCACAGTCAGGAAGAGATGGGGAAGGGGGATAATTTCTCCAACTTTGATTTCCCTTCCACTTTCTCTTGGTCCAGACCAACTGAAAGCCACAGAACTAGGGAGCCTGAGTAATGTAATCCATAGAGATCAACCACCACAAGGCAGAGATGGTGGGAAGTGGATATGAAGGAGGATGGAAATGGATGTTTAAATATATTATCCACATATGAACGATATCTCGTATGTGCATGCTCTCGTGAGTGTGCATGATCATTCTTTTTGGGGTCAACTTGATCTCTCTGGACTTTGACCTCCACATTTCCGATCCTTTGCTCTGCCGCACTTATCCCCCACTCCCAGCATCATACCCAAGGACTTCTCTTATCCTAATTGCAGGCATTCCAATGCTTAACCACCCTCTCCTATATTTCCAATTTGTTTATTGTAATATGTGCACTGCAAGAGTTCTCTGACCTCATGAAGACCTAAGATCTCATATGACCCCCCCCACCATGTTCTCTTTCGTCTTTGCTTTGCTTAGATTTTATGATCCTCATTATACTTTGCTTAGATTCTATGATCCTCATTATAATCATTTTTTTTTTTTTTTTTTTTTTTTTTTTATGCGTTACGCGGGCCTCTCACTGTTGTGGCCTCTCCCGCTGCGGAGGACAGGCTCCGGACGCGCAGGCTCAGCGGCCATGGCTCACGGGCCCAGCCGCTCCGCGGCACGCGGGACCCTCCCAGACCGGGGCACGAACCCGTGTCCCCTGCATCGGCAGGCGGACTCTCAACCACTGCGCCACCAGGGAAGCCCTATAATCATTTTTTTAAACACCAGGCCTCCCTTGTTTACTTTTTCCTTTATTACAATCACCTGGTAAAACCCCGGCCTTTGTTGAACCCAAGCTTCTCCATTACTTACATCTAAACCGACTCATCTGAGCACTGCTGAAAAAAATATCACAACCCATGTGACTGGTTTCAATTTATGGAAATGATTGTAAAATTCAAATAGACACTCAAATAACAAGAAATAACAGCAAAATAAAACCATCAATTATGTATAGAAAGAGTCACACTTTTCTCATATACTGAGACATCCAGCGGCCGGCAGTTGTAGGCTAATTCCAGAATCAAAAATGTCAAGGTGCTATGTTAAGGTCTCTTGGTCTATCCAACAGAGTTTTAAGGTGGTGGCAGCAGCTTCAAGCACCACAGTACAGTTGACACAGATTCACAGGCCAGCCACAGGAGGTTCTGTTGCAAAGAGCACTTCTCCTCACGTAACCCTTCTCTTATTAGAAAGAAAATTCTTTCACAGAAGATACCCCCTTATAACACATGAACTCACGCCCATCCCTAGATCAGGGGCTGGGTCCACCTTCCCAGAAATCAAGTCTTCTCTGCCTGACTCCCAAACATAAAGGTGTGTTCTGTTAATGAGGGTGAAGCATGTGGGAATGACTTGTGTGGGGAAACACGTAGTCAGGCAAACAGCTTCTGGTGTAAATATATCATAGTCCTTTCCTTGTGGGACTGACACACATATGCACCCTCATATTCAGACCCACAGTGGCTAAGTTTTGGTCGTGTGTAATAGCTGTAGCAAGGAGTGAGACTAAGGAATTCTGAGAAATCGTGACAGTCATTATTTAATCAGCACCCACTTTTTGTTCTAGGTGCCGTAGGAGAGGAGGAGAAAGTCTTTCATAGTTAGGATTTGACTCCAGAATTGTCTTTCAGTGTGGTCTTACAGTTTATAAGTCTAAATATTGCTTGAGCATATATGAAATTCATTTGCTGATAAATACTATTGATTTTTTTTTTTTGCGGTACGCGGGCCTCTCACTGTTGTGGCCTCTCCTGTTGCGGAGCACAGGCTCCGGACGCGCAGGCTCAGCGGCCATGGCTTATGGGCCCAGCCACTCCGCGGCATGTGAGATCTTCCCTACCGGGGCACGAACCCATGTCCCCTGCATCGGCAGGAGGACTCACAACCACTGGGCCACCAGGGAAGCCCAATACTATTGATTTTTAATGAGGTGTGACTAGTTCATTTTAAGTACAATTAGTAGATGTATATAGAAAAGTTCCAAATTGAACCTCCATGAATGCATTTACTAATTGTTAGTGCCTGCTAAAGAGAGTAGCTAGCATCTAATTACTTGCTACAATGTACGTGTTATTTTATCTATCTGGTATAATAAGATTGTGAGTTACTTTGTTAAAATTGATGATATTTGAAGAGGACCCAGAATCTCTTTAAATTTCAGTGGTGAGAATTACTCATCCATGTTTAGTGGCAAGTGAATTTCACTGGCATAAGTCTTTGCTAAATATCTCCAATGCCACCACCTGTTATGGATTTGAAGCTAAGTCCAAAGAAAATGCTAATTTCCTCAAAGGAGCCTCAGTCAAGGGGAACAGATCAGGTACTAGTACAGTATCAAAGTGGTATCAAAATTCAAATTTGTTTTGAATTCTCACAGTAAGTGAATATCAAATAAATGTTACTTCCTCTCTTGGCAAAGATTTGTAACCCATAATTACATTGATACATGTGCTGTGTCAGTGGCAGCAGTGAAATTCATAGTATTTTTATGTGAAACGCACTGTTATATTGCATTAATTCACATTTAATGTGTACACAGTAATAACCATAAAGTATGATAACCAAAGTTATATATTTTCTTCAAATCATTCATTTAGAGAGCTTTCAAAAGAGTCTGAGGAAATTAGAATATCAGTTTACCTGCAGGATATAGAGCAAAAGCAGAATCATGTCTTTTATAAGCCACCCGTTCCTCCCCATATAATGTTCTTACTTCTGGCTGATAAAATACAATAGTCATAACTCTGTACGTAGTTTTTTAACTAGGGTACACAAAACAAAGGTTTCTGGAGAGAAGGAAAATATACCTCCATCAGTAAAATTGCATTATTCCCATGATTACAAGTGGAGGGTTGAAGGTAAGAGAAAGCAGTGAAGGTCCCAAAGCCCTTTCTTGGTAATGAGCTGCAGAAAGATGGCAGGAGAAGTGGAGGCCCAGGGGATGTTGAGAAATTACAAATGAGCAGGTACCCAGAAAACAGAACAAGAATGAAAAATCTTCATCATATCGAGGACCAAAACAATAAGACACAGCAGGATATAATGTTCCAAAATCCGTGAAAGAGGAAACAAAGAAATGGCGAGTTTAAACTTGGTGAACACAAAAGGGTTCTAGCAGTACAGGAGGCTGCTCGTACCTTTTTCTTCTTCTTAATCTTCTCAGACTTGAACATTCTTGCTGTTCACTACTCTGCTCTAGTACACATAAACAAGTTGTTACAAATTAAGGCATGCTTCAAGACCCGATATACTGTATCCTTCAAGAAGGCACTCATGACAACTACAGCACCTACTGTTTCTTAGTTGAATTCTTATTGCCTCCATATCACTTACACAGTTTTTTTCATTAATTCATACTTCATTCATTCAACATTTAAGAAGCACTTTCCATGGGTTGAACGTGGCTATAGTTTATCACTGTATCATGTTCTAATTAAAACGTGTAATAGTAACATATCTATAATTGGATATTTTTGTCATTAAAGTCATTTTTAAAAATACAAATCATACACACATAATTAAAAAAAAATTTAACCAAAAAGAAAGGTTCAACGCAAAGAGTAAAGCCTCTTTCCTTGCTACAACTTTAATCTCCCTCACCAAAATATTCACGTATTTTCTTGAGAGTTCATTAAGAAAAACAAAATACACATATTGGCATATGCTTTTCTAAAAGTATGTTTAAAAATCTAAAGAGATGGAATCTATACACATACATAGGCACACACATAATGTATATACATACACATACACACACATGCAGAGGCTGCTCTGTACATTGCATTTTCCTCTTAACTCTGTCTTGAAAGGTGACTGCATTAAAGCATCATGGTCTTGAGTTGGTCTCCATCACCAGTCCAAGTCCCCTCCTTCCTAGGTTCATAGCCAGACTACATTTCCGACACTTGCTAACAGTTAGGTGTGACCTAACCAGAGTGAGTTCTAACCAGTGTATGGGAGTGGTAGGGATGTGTGCCCCTTCCATATTTAGTCCATAAAAATATCCATGCCTGATTCTTTCCCCATTTTCTATCTGCCACCTGGATGTTAATGACCAAGGTGACCAGGAAAGCCAGGTGTTGAGAGCAGCAGAGCCTCTATCAGGCTGGATGTCTGAAAGAGTGCAAGGAACAATCTCCCCCCAGCCTCCTTCCTTGACCCTGACCAGTGCACTCACATTGGGCTATAACATGAGAAAGAAATAAATTTCATTATGTTAAGACATTGAAATTCTGAGATCATAGTCAGCAGTTAGTGTTGCCACAAACCTATACACACAGGTAGGAATAACTATTTGTTGTTTTTAATAAATTTATTTATTTTTGGCTGCATTGGGTCTTTGTTGCTGCGTGCGGGCTTTCTGTAGTTGCGGTGAGCGGGGGCTACTCTTCGTTGAGGTGCGCGGGCTTCTCATTGCGGTGGCTTCTCTTGTTGCAGAGCATGGGCTCTAGGCACATGGGCTTCAGCAGTTGTGGCTCACGGGCTCCAGAGCGCAGGCTCAGTAGTTGCGGAGCACGGGCTTAGTTGCGCCGCAGCATGTGGGATCTTCCCGCACCAGGGCTTGAACCCGTGTCCCCTGCATTGCAGGCGGATTCTTTTGTTGTTGTTGTTGCGGTACGCGGGCCTCTCACTGTTGTGGTCTCTCCTGTTGTGGAGCACAGGCTCCGGACACGCACGCTCAGCGGCCATGGCTCACGGGCCCAGCCGCTCTGCGGCATCTTCCCGGACCTGGGCACAAACCCGTGTCCCCTGCATCGGCAGGCAGACTCTCAACCACTGTGCCACCAGGGAAGCCCCTAGGCGGATTCTTAACTACTGCGCCACCAGGGAAGCCCTAACTAGTTTTGTTTTACTGTCTAAGGAGTATAGTTCATTTTTGCAAGAACCATTATTCATTTAAGCTACCCCTTGATATGTTGATAGGCATTTAAGTTGCTAGTGGTTTTTGTTATTAATATCATGAATAATCTTTTATCGAGGACAATAATCTTGTCCTTGTTTCTGAGTATCTCCATAGGGTAGTAGGTCAAAGGCACTTTTAAAAACTTTGGTACTGTGGAAGCTATACTAACTTTTCCTTCAAATTGTTTCCTTTAATAGTATTTGAGCATGCTTCCTTCTTCACATCTTCATGGATGCTTAGGTATTTCAAAAGTGTTAATTCTTTTTCAATCTAGTTGGTGAAAAATAAATTTCATTACTTGAAACATTGTAAATCAGCTATACTTCAATTTTATTTATTTATTTTAAAAATTTTATTGGAGTAGAGTTGACTTACAATGTTGTGTTAGTTTCAGGTATGAAGCAAAGTGCCTCAGTCACACATATACATATATTTATTCTTTTTCACATTCTTTTCTCATATAGGTTATCATATACTTCAGTTTTTAAAAATAAATTTTAAAAATTTCAGTCTTTGGATTCTAACATTTTAAGTGTGATTGTGTGTCTTTTGGTATGATTTTGGCCACTTCATTTCTTTCTCTACAGCTTGAATGCTCATGCCCTTTGCAGATTTCTCTGATGGGCTGTTTGTCTTTCTTGTATTGATGTGTAACAGAACTATAAGCTGCTTGAGAGATCTCATCAGATGTTTCTTGGCTTAACTCTCAGTCCAGGAGCTAAACACATTTGAGCAGTTTTTGCATAATTAGAAATATTTACAGTCCTGCACTTCTTGCCATAGCTGTATCAACCTCTGCATTCAGTGGAAGAAGAAATAGAGGCTAAAGGAGTTAAATGGCTTGCCAATGTCAAATAACCACTAGGTGGTGGAGCTGGATAAGGACCCAGAATCTCCAGCATGAGATCCTGTGCTTTTTCTAGAACATCGTTGACTTTTATAGAGTGTTTTTTCTGTATGCTTCTACTAGATTTCAAAACCAAAAGTGCCCCATATAATCATCATCATCATCATTATCCATCATCTACCACTCATCATCAATTATCAACAAATATCCATAGGTGAATGGTGCTAGCAACCAAGTAAAATGGCTGACAAGGGCATTCTTTACAGGTACCTATGGAAGACACTTTTTTTAAAAAACATCTTTATTGGAGTATAATTGCTTTACAATGGTGTGTTAGTTTCTGCTGTATAACAAAGTGAATCAGCTATACTTATACATACATCCCCCCATATCCCCTCCCTCTTGCGCCTCCCTCCCTCCCAACCTCCCTATCCCACCCCTCTAGGTGGTCACCAAGCACCGAGCTGATCTCTCTGTGCTATGCAGCTGCTTCCCACTAGCTATCTGTTTTACATTTGGTGGTGTATATATGTCCATGCCACTCTCTCACTTCGTCCCAGTTTACCCTTCCCCCTCCCCATGTCCTCAAGTCCATTCTCTACATCTCCATCTTTATTCCTGTCCTGCCCCTAGGTTCAACAGAACCATTTTTATTTTTTTAGATTCCATATATATGTGTTAGCATACAGTATTTGTTTTTCTCTTTCAGACTTACTTAACTCTGTATGACAGACTCTAGGTCCATCCACCTCACAACAAATAACTCAATTTTGTATCTTTCTAAGGCTGAGAAATGTTCCTTTCCATATATGTGCCACATCTTCTTTATCCATTCATCTGTTGATGGATGCTTAGGTTGCTTCCCTGTCCGGGCTATTGTAAATAGTGCTGCAGTGAACATTGGGGTGCATGTGTCTTTTTGAATTATGCTTTTCTCAGGGTATATGCCCAGTAGTGGGATTGCTGGGTCATATGGTAGTTCTATTTTTAGGTTTTTAAGGAACCTCCATACTGTTCTCCATAGTGGCTGTATCAATTTACAGTGCAAGAAGGTTCCCTTTTCTCCACACCCTCTCCAGTATTTATTGTTGTAGATTTTTTGGTGATGGCCATTCTGACCAGTGTGAGATGATACCTCATTGTAGTTTAGATTTGCATTTCTCTAATGATGAGTGATGTTGAGCATCCTTTCATGTGTTTGTTGGCAATCTGTATATCTTTTCTGGAGAAATGTCTGTTCAGGTCTTCTGCCCATTTTTGGATTGGGTTGTTTCATTTTTTGATAATGAGCTGCTTGTATATTTTGGAGAATAATCCTTTGTCAGTTACTTCATTTGCAAATATTTTCTTCCATTCTGAGGGTTGTCTTTTCATCTTGTTTATGGTTTCCTTGGCTGTGCAAAAGCTTTTAAGTTTCATTACGTCCCATTTGTTTATTTTTCTTTTTTTTCCATTTCTCTAGGAGGTGGGTCAGAAAGGATCTTGTTATAATTTCTGTCATAGTCTGTACTGCCTATGTTTTCCTCTAAGCATTTTATACTATCTGGCCATACATTAAGGTCTTTAATACATTTTGAGTTTATTTTTGTGTATGGTGTTAGGGAGTGCTCTAATTTCATTCTTTTACATGTAGCTGTCCAGTTTTCCCAGCACCACTTATTGAAGGCTGTCTTTTCTTCATTGTATATTCTTGCCTCCTTTATCAAAGATAAGGTGACCATATGTGTGTGGATTTATCTCTGGGCTTTCTATCCAGTTCCATTGATCTATATTTCTGTTTTTGTGCGAGTATCATACTGTCTTGATTACTGTAGCTTTGTAGTATAGTCTGAAGTCCGGGAGCCTGATTCCTCCAGCTCCGTTTTTCTTTCTTAAGATTGCTTTGGCTGTTCGGGGTCTTTTGTGTTTCCATACAAATTGTGAAGTTTTTGGTTCCAGTTCTGTGAAAAATGCCATTGGTAGTTTGATAAGGATTGCATTGAATCTGTAGATTGCTTTGGGTAGTATAGTCATTTGCACAATGTTGATTCTTCCAGTCCAAGAACATTGTATATCTCTCCATCTGTTTGTATCATCTTTAATTTTTTTCATCAGTGTCTTATAGTTTTCTGCATACAGGTCTTTGTTTCCCTAGGTAGGTTTATTCCTAGGTATTTTATTCTTTTTGTTGCAGTGGTAAATGGGAGTGTTACCTTAATTTCTCTTTCAGATTTTTCATCATTAGTGTATAGAAATGTAAGAGATTTCTGTGCATTAATTTTGTATCCTTTAGTTTTCTGGTAGCATCTTTAGGATTTTCTATGTATAGTATCATGTCATCTGCAAACAGTGACAGTTTTACTTCGTTCCCAATTAGGATTCCTTTTATTTCTTTTTCTTCTCTGATTGCTGTGGCTGAAACTTTCAAAACTATGTTGAATAATATTGGTGAGAGTGGACAACCTTGTCTTGTTCCTGATCTTAGAGGAAATGGTTTCAGTTTTTCACCATTGGGAACGATGTTGGCTGTGGTTTTGTCATACGTGGCCTTTATTATGTTGAGGTAAATTCCCTCTATGCCTACTTTCTGGAAAGTTTTTTTATCATAAATGGGTGTTGAATTTTGTCAAAAGTTTTTCTGCATCAATTGAGAATATCATATGGTTTTTATCCTTCAGTTTGTTAAAATGGTATATCACATTGATTGTTTTGCATATATTGAAGAATCCTTGCATTCCTGGGATAAACCCTACTTGATCATGGTGTATCTTCCTTCTAATGTGCTCTTGGATTCCATTTGCTAGTGTTTTGTTGAGGATTTTTGCATGTATGTTCATCAGTGATGTTGGCCTGTAGTTTTCTTTTTTTGTGACATCTTTGTCTGGTATTGGTATCAGGGTGATGGTGGCCTTGTAGAATGAGTTTGGGAGTGTTCCTCCCTCTGCTATATTTTGGAAGAGTTTGAGAAGGATAGGTGTTAGCTCTTCTCTAAACGTTTGATAGAATTCACCTGTGAAGCCATCTGGTCCTGGGCTTTTGTTTGCTGGAAGATTTTTAATCACAGTTTCAATTTCAGTGCTTGTGATTGGTCTCTTTATATTTTCTATTTCTTCCTGGTTCAGTCTCAGAAGGTTGTGCATTTCTAAGAATATGTCCATTTCTTCCAGGTTGTCCATTTTATTGGCATAGAGTTGCTTGTAGTAATCTCTCATGATCCTTTGTATTCCTGCAGTGTTAGTTGTTGCTTCTCCTTTTTCATTTCTAATTCTATTGATTTGAGTCTTCTCCCATTTTTTCTTGATGAGTCTGGCTAATGGTTTATCAATTTTGTTTATCTTTTCAAAGAACCAGCTTTTAGTTTTATTGAGCTTTGCAATTGTTTCCTTAATTTCCTTTTCATTTGTTTCTGATCTGATCTTTATGATTTCTTTCCTTCTGCTAACTTTGGGGTTTTTTTTGTTCTTCTTTCTCTAAATGCTTTAGATGTAAGTTTAGGTTGTTTATTTGAGACTTTTTTCTTGTTTCTTGAGGTAGGATTGTATTGCTATAACCTTCCCTCTTAGAACTGCTTTTGCTGCATCCCGTAGGTTTTGGGCCATCGTGTTTTCCTTGTCATTTGTTTCTAGGTATTTTTGATTTCCTCTTTGATTTCTTCAGTGATCTCTTGGTTATTTAGTAGTGTATTGTTTAACCTTCTTGTGTTTGTATTTTTTACAGTATTTTTTCATGTAATTGATATCTAGTCTCATAGAGTTGTGGTCAGAAAATATACTTGATGCAATTTCAATTTTCTTAAATTTACCAAGGCTTGATTTGTGACCCAAGATATGATCTCTCCTGGAGAATGTTCCAAGAGCACTTGAGAAGAAAGTATATTCTGTTGTTGTTGAATGGCATGTCCGATAAATATCAATTTAGTCCATCTTGTTTAATGTATCATTTAAAGCTTGTGTTTCCTTATTTATTTTCTGTTTTGATGATCTGTCCATTGGTGAAAGTGGGGTGTTAAAAGTCCCCTACTAGGATTGTGTTACTGTCGATTTCCTCTTTTATCACTGTTAGCATTTGCCTTATGTATTGGGGTGCTTCTATGTTGGGTGCATAAATATTTACAATTGTTATATCTTCTTCTTGGATTGATCCCTTGATCATTATGTAGTGTCCTTCTTTGTCTCTTTTAATAGTCTTTATTTTAAAGTCTATTTTGTCTGATACGAGAATTGCTGCTCCTGCTTTCTTTTGATTTCCATTTACATGGAATATCTTTTTCCATCCCCTCACTTTCTATCTGTATGTGTCCCTAGTTCTGAATTGGTGCTCCTGTACACAGCATATACACATGTCTTGTTTTTGTATCCATTCAGCCAGTCTGTGACTTGCTTGGAGCATTTAATCATTTACATTTAAGGTAATTATCAATATGTATGTTTCTATTACCATTTTCTTAATTGCTTTGGGTTTGTTATTGTAGGTCTCTTCCTTCTATTGTGTTCCTGCACTAGAGAAGTTCCTTTAGCATTTGTTGTAAAGCTGGTTTGGTGGTGCTGAATTCTCTTAGCTTTTGCTTGTCTGTAAAGGTTTTAATTTCTCTGTCAAATCTGAATGATATCCTTGCTGGGTACAGTAATCTTGGTTGTAGGTTTTTCCCTTTCATTATTTTAAATATGTCCTGCCACACCCTTCTGGCTTGCAGAGTTTCTGCTGAAAGATCAGCTGTTTACCTTATGGGGATTCCCTTGTATGTTATTTGTTGCTCTTCCGTTGTTGCTTTTAATATTTTTTCTTTGTATTTAATTTTTGATAGGTTGATTAATATGTGTCTTGGCGTGTTTCTCCTTAGATTTATCCCGTATGGGACTCTCTGCACTTCCTGGACTTGACTGACTCTTCCCTTTCCCATGTTAGGGAAGTTTTCAACTCTAATCTCTTCAAATATTTTCTCAGCTCCCTTCTTTTTCTCTTCTTCTTCTGGAACCCCTATAATTCGAATGTTGGTGTGTTTAATGTTGTCCCAGAGGTCTCTGAGACTGTCCTCAATTCTTTTCATGCTTTTTTCTTTATTTTTCTCTGCAGTAGTTATTTCTACTATTTTATCTTCTAGGTCACTTATCCATTCTTCTGCCTCAGTTATTCTGCTATTGATTCCTTCTAGAGAAGTTTTCATTTCATTTATTGTGTTGTTCATCATTGTTTGTTTGCTCTTTAGTTCTTCTAGGTCCTTGTTAAACATTTCTTGTATTTTCTCCATTTTATTTCCAAGATTTGGGTCATCTTTACTATCATTACTGTGAATTCTTTTTCAGGTAGACTGCCTATTTCCTCTTTATTTGTTTGGTCTTGCTCCTTCATCTGTGTGTGTTTCTCTGTCTTGTCCTTTTGCTTAATGTATTGTGTTTGGGGTCTCCTTTTTTCAGGCTGTAGGTTCATAGTTCCCGTTGTTTTTGGTGTCTGCCCCCAGTGGGTGAGGTTGGTTCAGTGGCTTTTGTAGGCTTCCTGGTGGAGGGGATTGGTGCCTGTGTTCTGGTGGATGGGGCTGGATCTTGTCTTTTTGGTGGGCAGTGGTGTGTTGGGGTGACTGTGAACTTAGTATGATTTTAGGCAGCCTCTATGCTAATGGGTGGGGTTGTGTTCCCGTCTTACTAGTTGTTTGGCATGGGGCTTCCAGCCGTGGAGTTTGCTGGCCATTGGGTGGAGCTGGGTCTTAATGTTGAGATGGAGATCTGTGGGAGAGTTTTCTCCTTTTGATGTTACATGGAGCTGGGAGGGCTCTGATGGTCCAGTGTCCTGAACTTGGCTTTCCCACCTCAGATGCTCAGGCCTGACACTCGGCCGGAGCACCAAGACCCTGTCAGCCACACAGCTCAGAAGAAAAGGGAGAAGAAAAGAAAGAAAAAATAAATTTAAAAAATTACAAATTAAAAAAATTATTAAAATAATTTAATAATAAAAAGAATAGAGCAACCAAACCAATAAACAAATCCACCAATGATAACAAGCACTAAAAACTACACTAAGATAAACATAAAAATCAGAAACAAATCAGTCACAGACAGGAAACCCCAAGTCTACATTTGCTCCCAAGGTCCACCACCTCAATTTTGGGATAATTTCTTGTCTATTCAGGTATTCCACAGATGCAGGGTACATCAAGTTGATTGTGGGGATTTAATCCTCTGCTCCTGAGGCTGCACAGAGAAATTCACCTTTCTCTTCTTTGTTCACACAGCTCCTGGGGTTCAGCTTTAGTTTTGGTCCCACGTCTGAGTGTCACCCTCAAGCATCTGTTCCCGCCCAGACAGGACGGCGTTAGAACAGTGGCTGATTAGGGGACTCTGGCTCACTCAGGCCAGGGGGAGGGAGGGATACGGTAGTCATAATTGGAAAGTGGGGCAAGCCTGCGGTGACAGAAGCTGCCGTGATGTTGCAGCAGCCTGAGGGGCGGCGTGTATTCTTCCGGGGAAGCTGTCCCTGGATCCCGGGACCCTGGCAGTGGCGGGCTGCACAGGCTCCCAGGAGGGGAGTTGTGGATCGTGATCTGTACTTGCACACAGGCTTCTTGGTGGCTGCAGCAGCAGCGTTAGTGATTCATGCCCATCTCTAGGATCCGAGCAATAGCTGTGGCTCACGCCCATCTCTGGAGCTCATTTAGGCGGTGCTGTGAATCCCCTGTCCTCGTGCACCCCGAAACAATGGTCTCTTGCCTCTTAGGCAGTTCCAGACTTTTTCCCGGACTCCCTCCCGGCTAGCTGTAGCGCACTAGCCCCCTTCAGGCTGTGTTCACGCAGCCAACCCCAGTCCTCTCCCTGGGGTCTGACCTCCGAAGCCCGAGCCTCAGCTCCCAGCCCCCACCCATCCCGGCGGGTGAACAGACAAGCCTCTCGGGCTGGTGAGTGCTGGTCAGCACCAATCTGATTTGCCCTCTGTACCCCTGTGGCTGCACTCTCCTCTGTGCCTCCGAATCTTCCCCCAACCCACCCCCCGTCTCCACCAGTGAAGGGGCTTCCTGGTGTGTGGAAACGTTTCCTCCTTCACAGCTCCCTCCCAGAGGTGCAGGTCCCGTCCCTATTCTTTTCTCTGTTTTTTCTTTTGCCCTACCCAGGTACGTGGTGAGTTTCTTGCCTTTTGGGAAGTCTGAGGTCTTCTGCCAGCATTCAGTAGGTGTTCTGTAGGAGTTGTTCCACATGTAGATGTATTTCTGATGTGTCTGTGGGGAGGAGGTGATCTCTGCGTCTTACTCCTCCGCCATCTTGAAGGTCCTCTCCAAGATATTTAAATGTACGACGTATTCTAAGAAAATGTCCAGCACAGAGATCTAGGTGAATTTCTAACAGTGCTCACTGGTTGATTCCATATGTTATAAATGGACTTTGTACAAAATGTACTTTGTATACATTTTATGGTAGATGCTTGTCCTGGAGAAGCTTACATTTTTTTCTGAAGAAAATATGAAGCAAAATTGTGACTAAAATACAATCCAGAACTCCTTTTCTATAGTTCTTTACGGGGTAACATGAAAACACTGAGAAAGGAGTGAATAATTGCATTTGGAATTTCTGAGCAGGTATACCTGAGAGATGACATTTGATCTGGGTGTTGGCAGTTGAGTAGATTTCCTGCATAGGAAACTTTAGGTTCTTTGCTGAAAACTGAGGTATCATTTAGATCATTAGTAATCACCTATATCAGACGAAATGTACTGAGACACGTGAAGATAAATATGGTATTGCCACAGTGTCAGATACCACTTGGCCATATTAGTTCCCAGCATTTAGAATTTAGGAGATGACAGAGTGTTCTACTTATGATTTCCAGGGTGTGTAGCATAGAATAGACTCAATAAAAATTTGTCGAATTGAATTACACTGAATTGAACGGCTTTCTGAGATTCATATGCACCATTCTTGGGGCTAACTAGAACTTAGCATGATAAGGAATGCTATGTCATTAGGTACATCTTCTGATGGAACAGAATCAATTTAGAAGGAAAAAACTAAAAGCAAGGATGACATCACAAACCTCCCAGTGGCACTTGTTCTTTTTAGTGGCTCTCAGGAAGTAAGAGTCTCCCCTAACCCTAACCCTAACCGTAACTCCTGTGCCAGGAAATAGATGTTCACCAGTGATTTACATTCTCCCTACTTCCCCATTGCCTGTAACGTAAAGTTGTCATGAAAAGGCTCCCCAGCCAGGGGCTACATATCCCAGGCCCCTTTGCATCCAGATGGGGCCATATGGTGAGTTCTCAGCAGTGGAATGCGACTGGAATTGGTGTGTGTCACTGGCCCTCCTCACACTCACATACACATTGGTCCAACTGCCAACTGCCAGCACCTGCATTTCTTTTCCGGAAGACTTTGTCCTCCAGGGCTTGCTTTGCCCACTGACACAAGCAGGTTGGAAATGCCTGGGAATTACCATCCCCTGGCAAACAGCTTTAAACAAATGATTGACAACATGGATGTAAACCCGTCTTCCTCATCCTTCAAGTGAGAAGACTCTGAGACATGCAATTTACACTGGGTCCCAGAATTTCCCCAACAGGATCAACCTCTGGTTGCCCATAGTGGCACCTTGCTTGATAATATACTCTTTCTGTGTTTTCTTCCCTTTTTCACTTCCTCCATTGCCCTACCAGCATTCACACCCATGTCTCAGAGTCAGATTCTGGACAATGCAAACTAAGATTATACATTTTCTCCTAGACCCCACGTTTCTTTCTCTTGTTTTACTCTTTTGATTTACAACCTCTACTAGCTTTCTAGAAAAGATCAGTAGAAGGAAAAATTTTTGATTTTGATCTCGTGTGTCAAAATATAGCCTTTAAATTCAGCTATATGCATTAAGAGATAAATATTACATATAATAATTAGATTAAATTATAGTAATTTTCAAAATTATTTCCCTTCAACTTTGGAATGTATTAGTCCACTGTTTCTCAGTTTCTAGTGCTGTTCTTGAGAAGGCCCATGTCATTAAAATCTCTCCTCTTTTGTATGTGATTATATTCTCTTTCTGAAAGATTTCAGAATCTTCTCTCTATCCAGATTTCCTACAGTTTAATGATTAAGGGCCTTACTGTTGTTTATATGGTTGTTTTTCCATTCACTGATCTGGGCTCTCAAGGAATTCTTACAAACCGGAAACTCCTGTCCTTCAGATCTGCAAATGTGTCTTATTATTTCTGTATAATTTCCTCCCCTTTGTTTTCTTGTTCTTTTCCCCTGAAACTCATTATTTGGATGTTTGAACTCCTGAATAGTTCTCAAATTTCCTTTATTTTTAAAAAAAATTTCATTAATCTTTTATTAAATTTTATGGAAGAACTCTTAAACTCTATTTGCTTATCTTTCTATTATTTTCTTTTCGATATATCATATGTTTGATTTCAAAAATCTGCCATTATAAGCAGAAGACCTGGAATCATATCTAAACATGTACAGTTTTTAGAGGAGGGTTATTAAGGGGGAAAGAACAAAAATACGCTTTCAGGTACATGCCTCCTATGGACACATCCAGTAGTCACTGCTACTCTCCTTGCTCACCTGGCTCCCAGCCTGAAAAACTTGTTGCTGTCAATAATAATGATAATGGTGTTGATACCTGTCAGTCTAGTTAGGAAGATGGAAATGACTCTAGTTACTTCAAATGGATTTTAACCAAGGGATTTGTTTAGAAAAGTGTTGGAAGGACCAGGGAATCAAGAAGGAAAAGGACGAGATGTTACTCAGAGATTAGTACCTGAGAGGTGTTAGTACACCCCTAGAGCTGCAGGGACAAAACGGACGGTGTCGTTTTGTGGAATCCACATGGGCTGTGCTGCTGAGGGTACTGGGGTGTCATTAGCAACACAGCTGTTATCAATCTCCCACCACTGCTGCTCTGCAGGAAGTCAAGAGCCTGCCCTCCTGCTGACTCTGCAGGGGCCCTGGAGCCCAGTCTTGCTGAAGCTGTTGGAATTGCTGCTGAGACTTTAGAACCCATAGTTGTTTGTTTCTGCTGCTACAGCTGCCATAACCATGCTTCTAGGGCAACACCTGGCAGTTACCTACATTTGCGTGCCACTGCCACTGCTGCTGCAGCTGCTGCAGTCAGAGGCCAGGAGCTCACGTTTCTGAAGTTTTGGGCGTTCTGCCTCTGTCACTTCTAGAGACAGAAGCAAAGGAAGGAAAATGTCTTATCTTTTCTACTGCCTTTTACTCCACCAATATCTCTCAATGGTTAGCAGAGGATAATCAGAAACTGGCAAGGGAGTCTGGGGCGTACTGCTTTGAGGTAGGAAGGTTGGAAATGGAGCTGAGAGTCAAAAGGCAAATAACCAACATCTACACTTCTTATGCACTAAATAGGTACCAGGACTATGTCTACATCATCTCATTTAATCCTCACAACAAACCACTGAAAGTAGCTCCAGTTGCTACCCGCATTGTAGAGATGAGGAAACTGACTCAGATGTTTATGTAGCTGGCAAGATGGCAGATTCAGGATTCTAACTCAGGTCAGTCTCCAATAAGTCGTGGGCTCTTCATCATTTTGCTTCCTACAGATCTTCAGTGAAGTACCCTTCATGCCTCATGGCTGCCCTGGGCACTGCTGTCATCCTCTGTATTAGTGATTGCTGTTGGTCTTCTCCCCTTCAGGCCAAGAAAAGCCCCTTCTGGTTTTTTTATGAGCAGCTTTTCACATAGTAAAGCTTTATCCTAAGTGACCCAGCAGCCTTCTTGACCCTTGCCACTCCAAGTGGATCCTGTGTGCCAGCAGAACTGGCATCACCTGGGAGAAGTTAAAGTGCTGAATTTCAGTCCCCATCTACCCACCCTGTACTCTTGAATCAAAATCTGCATTTTCACAAGAGTGTCAGTTGATTTTCATGTTCCCTGGAGTTTGAGAAAAGGTGCTGTCTACCTCATCTCTCTACTGCCCAGAGCATGTCCATATATTCTGGGAGGGGGGGAGAGATGGTGGGGTGCATGTCACAGTATCACACTGTACTTGAAATCATTGCTCCCTTGTAAATTCTGCCTTGACCTTTAGATTGATCCACTTTGCCAAAGTTTTTCTTCATTTGCTGATTCTTTTTCAGTTACCACAATGTCTCTGTTGTTGATCTGGCATGTTTGGGGAATCCCATTCCATCAGATGGTCTGACTCCAAGTGTTCCCTAGTCCAAGGTCTCTTTTATATATACATCCCTGAACCTCATATAGACCAGCCCAGGTGTCTGCAGATATGATTCAGTGCTTCTAGACATGCCATGATAGAAAAGAATCCCACCCTCCAGCACTCTAAGATAGCAGGAAGCTTATTTTTCCATGATCATATTAGACGCCCTAATTCCCACTCTAATTGCACTATTCATTCCCTATAGACGGGAAACAGGTGGTTGTGTAGCAGCAAGCAGAGAGAAATGAGAGAACATATCCTCAACAGCTTGTATTCACTCCTGTTTCTTGTTCTTTTGTCTGCTCTACGTGTAATGCCACGCCGCCAGCCCTGCCTGCCCCTCCACCATGGGTGACAGAATTTATATATTCTACTTGTGTGATTAACTTCCCTCCGTTTCTGGGAGCTGCTACCAAAATCCAGACATCTAGAGAGCATGATATGAATAGACTTTTCAGGGAAACCATAGTCATATTTTCAAGCAATACATCAATGTTTATTCTGCTTCTTGAACAGCTTCTTAATTCTCATTGGAGTTTATTAGTCACCCTTGTTCTCAGTTGATTAAATTTGTTTGTAGTTGCCTCCAATATTATATTGACAGATATTCCTCCTTACAATTTAATAACAACATTTTTGCAGCCGACAGAGTAAGACAAATGGAAAAAGTGAATGCACCACACTGTATAGATCTGATTCGTCTTTCTTCCCGTCTCTGTATTTGTTTTTGCCATGAGTGGGAGCCAAATGAACAGAGTGACACTGGGTTTTAGTAAGATAACTCTATTATTTTTGATTTATGGTTTCATATTTTTGAAAGCCAATACAATAAAAGTAAAGATAAAAGTTAACTGGTGTAATTTGTACAGTCACTATATTTTATGAGTTAGTTGTTTTAGAGTACATTATGATCGGCACAAATTAAAACAATATGGAGGAAAAAATATAAGGTATTTTAAAAGTCTATTCTGGCTACATTTAACTGGTTCTCTTTAAATAAGGACGCTTCCAAGGAGTAGGAAGTGCATATGACATGCAGCATGAGAGCAGCGGCTGGTCTGTTGAGCAATTTTTATTTAATTTACACAGTATAGTATGTGTGTCTACTATGTGCCCATTACTGGATTGGGGATAATTTTTGTAAGGTTGCAAGGAAGAGACAAAATCAAATAACCTTTTGTGGAATAATAGAAAAAAAAAGGCTGTCCTTCGTGGTCTTATAGTCACTTTGAATCACAATTCTCCAAGATTAGTTGCAGATTGAGCCACGTGGAGAACCAGGTCATCAGCTCAGCTACACTGTCTGCCATGACTTTCCCTTTGTTCTAGCAGGTGGATGCCCACAGTACGTATATGAATGAGTTGATTTCCTAATAAACACCACGAGTACCCCTAAAGGATGGAGCTTGTAGACACAGTTGGCCTCTTGGGCATTTTGCCTTTCTCTGGGGTTCTGATCTGGTGCCCACATAAGCAGAGTTGCTGCCTCTGCTTGGCCCAAGTTACCAGCCATGGCAGCTTTGCCTGGAAAGCCCCAAATTTGTGATCATGAGCAAGAGACACTTATGCCTTTATGGATTCTTCTCCATCCAGGGATCAAGGAATCTGTTTCCCTCCAAAGTCAAAGAATTTAAATAATTTTTTAATAAGCTGCCATTTGGGTGTTGGGTGAATCACACAGCGTAAGTTCCAGAGGGGCATTGTTTTATCCACTGCTGTATCCTCAGTGCCTAGAGCACCATCGGGTCATAATGGGCTCTCCAGAAACATCTGTGGAAGAAATGTCTACAGGTGGCGCAATGGTTATGTTTAACATTGTTGGCTAAAAGGTAGGGTCAGGATATATGAGGTAAGCTCAGTAAACTGGAGAGTCTATGGTCTGCCTTTTTTAGTATCTAGGAGGAGGAGCATTTATACCTTGCCCGCCTCCTAGTTGTGCTGAGAGGATTATTTAGGTGGTGCTGTTAAGTACCACAGGTTTAGAAAATGCTCCGCTCAATTGAATTCTGCTTAATTAGTGCTTATTGTGTTTGCTGAGTTCTTAGGGGTGTGAAGAAATGCAAGCCCTTCTCAGTGCCCTTTATAATCCCATTTTTATTCTGACAGATGTGGCCCTATGCTCACTCCTTCCCCACTGCTTCACTCTTCCCTCTGTTCTCTCTTGTGGGGCCAGAGCAAGATGGTAAGAGTGCCATCCTGATTGGCTTGTGTGTGCTGGGGGACCGCAGGGGAAGGCGGAGGTGGTGAGTCCCAGGCTGTGTCAAACAGGCTTACCTATTGCCGTAGTGGACAGCACAGAACCTGGAAATACGATGTGATGGTCTGTGTGCTGAGCAAAAATAAAATAGGAGAATAAGCTTAAGATCAATATCTGGGATGTCCCAAGAAGGGCTGACGTAATTACTGGAAATGGTCCGAACACAGTGGTCAGAAGTCAAGTTTTTAATAGAGGGCATTGGCTGATACTTGGGGACAAGGGTGAGCGCTTAAAGTTGCCACTCATGGTGGACACTATTAAGTGCTCACACACTTACAGTTTGGGTTCTTTTCCCATCAATGCAAACTCTTCTCCCACGGGCTTCCAGTAACATTCCCGATGCAATGACATGTGCTCTCTCTCTCTTTTTTTTTTATATTGGGGTATAGTTGATTAACAATGTTGTGTTAGTTTCAGGGGTACAGCAAAGTGATTCAGTTGTACATATACATGTACCTATTTTTTTTCAAATTCTTCTCCCATTTAGTTTATTACAGAGTATTGAGCAGAGTTCCCTGTGCTCTACAGTAAGTCCTTGTTGCTATCTATTTTAAATATAGCAGTGTGCACATGACATGTTTTCTTTTGCTCCAGTCCCTTATTTCAAAAAACCTTTAAAATGTTTTCCCCTCAATTCCTCCCGCCAATACATAAAGATCCTATCTCAGATGACACCCAACTTTTCTTTGCTTAAAAATTAGTGCTTGGGCTTCTGGGTAAAGATGATTCATTAGAAAGTGCATTTACATCCCTTCATACTAAGTTTACAGTAAAGGTGTAAACCTGAGACACACTCACAAGAGCAAAGAGGGTGAGAGGAATGCCATAGCAGATAACACACCTGTATATTTCTGTAATTCAAAACTGCAAGGGTGACAACAAATGAAACTGAGCAGAGGAAGCCTCAGCCTAGAATACACACCATGGCGCTCCGAAGTGGTGTAGAATCCCAGAAAAGATTCACCATATGGAGCAGAAATGCGATATGTGGCTAAAATGAGGGGAAATAATTAAAAGTCTGAACAGGCAGTCCCCACCTCCCTCTCCAACCTGCAGAGGTGAGGCACAGGTATCCTAGCAATTGGCCCCAGATCAAAGGATCGGGGGAATGTTTTCCTTAAAGGAAATCAGAATGAACCCTGAAATGAGTGGACGTACCATAGATGAAAGCCCTTCCCACTCTGGCACATGGGATGGGCTCCGGTCATAACAGGTGCCTCCCCACCTGATCGTTCTGAGAAACCTGCCTTTGACAAACCCCTCAGGCCCACACAGCTGCCAGCCAGGCTTCCACCCATGACTGGATGCCCAGGGCCACCGAATATTTGAGGAAAGCCTGGATCATGGAAGAGAAAAGACCAGAATAAATAGACTGGCAACCTGACCCCAGAAAACATATTTATAATTTCATTAATGTTCTCCAAGTGGATTTAAGAAGGTAATACATCTGTAAAACAGGAATAGACTTATCTTTAAAAGTCAATAGTCTTATCTTTAAAAGTCAAGCTTCCAGAAATTAAAACAAGGATTCAAGAAATTTTTTAAAAATCGAAATTCCGTTGAGGTTTTGAATGAGAAAATTTATAATATCCCTGAATATAGCTATCCATATAATACTGAATTCCTGCTTGCTACCATATACAGTAATAAATTACATATGGGTTAAAGACTGAAAAGTAGGGCTTCCCTGGTGGCGCAGTGGTTGGGAGTCCGCCTGCCGATGCAGGGGACGCAGTTCGTGCCCCGGTCCGGGAAGATCCCACATGCCGCGGAGTGGCTGGGCCCGTGAGCCATGGCTGCTGAGCCTGCGCGTCTGGAGCCTGTGCTCCGCAACGGGAGGGGCCACAACAGCGAGAGGCCCGCGTACTGCAAAAAAAAAAAAAAAAAAAAAAAAGACTGAAAAGTAAAATAAAAAAATTGTTTGAAGGCAATTTGGGAGAAAATCTTTGTGACTTGGAGAAGAGGTGGATTTCTTAAACTAGAAACCCCTATTCTCAGTATCTCTATGCCAAAGTAAACACAATGAACAGTTTACCTGTATGTGTGTGTGTATTTCTAGATTTTCATATTCATGCAATGTATTTGTATGTAGATACACACACTTGAACCCACACACCCCTCATATGTGTGTGTGTGTGTGTGTGTGTGTGTGTGTATTATATATATATATATCATTCACTTTATTCAAACTATAGCACACTAGATGAATGTTGGGAACCTTGTTTTTTGGTTTTTGTTTTTCACTTAATATCATGATTTAGTAATTTTTTTCATGTTAATGTGTATTGATGAACCTCATTATTTTCAATGACTAAATAGTGTTCCATCACTTAATGTGTCATATTTACGTAACTAGCTTCTTATTGACTCACATTTATGTTGTTTCCAGTTCTCAGTGTTACAAACCACTCTTCAATGAACATCTTCATAATTGTTTAACAGTACATTTTTAAAAGTATATTCCCAGCTGTGGAATCGCTTTCATTTTATCATTCTAAAATACCATATTCCATACTATATTCCTGCTCAAGAATTTCAGAGGCCCTGTAAGATCTAGAATGAAATATATAAACTCTAAAAGCTGGCCAACCACAAACTGCCTCAGTTTACTTTTCTATGTGTGTACTTCCCTTTATGAACCCCCCATGAATGCTCAGTTTGATCAGGTATCTCAGGAACTCTCATCTGGTCACATCATGCCCATTTCTGTCCCTGGGCCCCATCTAGGACTGCTCGGTTATTTTTCAGCCAGTCCGAATCTTCTAAGCAGCAGAATGCTGGGAATTTGGCATCAAGTAGACCAGGCCTGGTCCTGAATATCACCCCAGCCATTGGACCCTGGGCGGGTTACTTGGCTGGACCTTAAATCTATAAGATGGAGATAATAATGATTAATAATGCTGAATGAAATCATGCTTATAAAGGCTGGCATACAGTGCTTAATGAATCCTAATTTGCCTTCTCTGTGTATTCCTTTGGATTGAGAATAAATTCCACCTTAGCTGTAAAAATCACTCCCTACCCCCATCCTCATTTTAGACCACGTTAATTTCTCCACCTGTGTGACCTTGGGCACTTCTTGTCAGGTACATTCATTTCCTTTAAGTTAAAAAAGAATATCGAGCTCTATGAGATGGCGAAACTCACATAAAGTGCTTCACACAAGACTCGACACATAGTTAAGTGCTCTATAAATATTTCTGCAGCTGCTGCTGTTGCAAAGGCAACGGCCACTCATGCCCCAGCGGCAACAGCACTTCCACTGATGACTTGTTTGTTCACGGAGAGAAAGACAGGCAGTGAAAGTCACGGTGAAGGGCATACCCTCCGGACCCACTGCCTGGATTAGAATCCTAGCTAGACTGTTTCCAGCTGTGTGACCTCTGGTTTCCTTCACCTCGCTTCTTTAGGATGCCCATAATAGTTATCCACCCGTAGAGTTGTTTTCAGGAGCAAATGAATCAAACAATAAAAAGAATGTAAATACCTGACACATAAAAATACTTTGTATGCTTTCACTGGTGCCGATTTATTTTTAGCCTTTTCAGTCCTGACCGCGTCACCCCCTACCCCACCCCACCGCCTGAGTATTTTCAAAGCTCCTAAGGACAGCGATGTATATTTATACCGATCTTATCACTTCATGAGGGAAAAATAAAACAACAGATGGCATAGGGTAGGCCTAGTACCATGCCTGGAGCACGGTAAAAGCTCTGTAATAGCTGGTTTCCTTCCCCTTATCTTATCTACCACACCTAGTAAGTAGTTCTAGGAATTGCTCCTTAAGCATTTTTGGAAAGGAATGTATGAATATCGATTTTTCCTATATGCCAAGGAACACCATTAAATATAGAGCATTATAATTCAAAAGACTGCTTGCTATTCCATGAAATTCTGGTTTGGTAAAGTTATGCCCTTATTTTTTAACTTACATCATTTGCTATATCCTGACCGCCCCAAAGCTTCTTGACATATTTTGTTCAAAGCCCTGAGTTGCAATGTAGTGTTTAAATCAGACATTGTCTTAATTTTCTTTTAGTTTCACCTTCATTTCCTTCCCCGTTTTCTCTGTTCCTTTCCTTCTGTCTCCGGCCTACTTGCATTCATATGTAAATCACTGAACTGTCACTAAGTGGCAAAATAACTTTTCTTTACAAAAGACTAGCTAGAATTATTCTCAATTGCTTCTATCTGCAACATTTTCAACGTTTCACAGGTGAAGCTATGAAATCAACACAGGGGGAAGCAACCATCAAAATGCCTTTGATCTTGAAGTCATCTTGAGTTTGACAAGTATAGTGTAAAGTTAACCCCTGAATAAATCTGAAAGGTAATAACATATAGGATGACCAAGACACAGATTGTTAGGTTGACTCCGTAATCTTTTTGCCCCTAGCATTATTGAGATATAATTGGCATATAGTGTACGTAAATTTAAGGTGTACAGCGTGATGATTTGATGCAACTATGTATTACAAAATGTTCAACACAATAAGGTTAGTTAACACATTCATCACCTTACATAATTACCAATTGTGTGTGTGTGTGTGTGTGGTGATAACCTTTAAGATCTATACTCTTAGCTGGTCTCAGGTATATAATAGGGCATTGTTCACTGTAGTCATCATGCTATACATTAGATTCCCGGAACTTATTCGTCTTATAACTAGAACTTTGTACTCTGACCAACACCTCCCTGTTTCCCCCAACCCCTAGGCCCCTATTTCTGTGAATCTGGCTTTTGTAGATTCCAATCTAAATAAAAACATTCAGCATCTCTCTTTCTCTACCTGACTTTTTTTCAGTTAGCATGACACCTTCAAGTTTCATCCATGTTGTCATAAATGTCGAGGGTTTTTTTTTTTTCTTTTTATGGCTGAAAAATATTCCATTGTATATATGGAATTACACATTGTATATATGGAATTAGGGTTAGGGTTAGTATACATATATATATAAAATTTCTTTTTTATCTATTCATCCTTTGTTAGACACTCAGTTTGTTTCCATGTCTTGGCTATTGCTAACAGTGCTGAAATGAATATGGAGGTGCAGATATTTCTTCAAGATAATGATTTTATTTCCTTTGGGTATATACCCAAGTGTGGGATTGCTGGATCATATGGTAGTTCTATTTTTAATTTTTTGAGGAACCTCCATACTGGCTTCTGTAGTGGCTAAACCAGTTTACATTCCCACCAATAGTGCTTGAGGGTTGCCTTTTCTCCACATTCTCACCAACACTTGTTATTTCTTTTTTTTTTTATGATTAGAATATCTTTATTCAAATTTTAGTCATTTTCTTTTATATAATTTATTTTTTTAACATCTTTATTGAGGTATAATTGCTTTACAATGGTGTGTTAGTTTCTGCTTTATAACAAAGTGAATCAGTTATACATATGTTCCCATATCTCTTCCCTCTTGAGTCTCCCTCCCTCCCACCCTCCCTATCCCACCCCTCCAGGCGGTCACAAAGCACCAAGCTGCTCTCCCTGTGCTATGCGGCTGCTTCCCACTAGCTGTCTACCTTACATTTGGTAACACTTGTTATTTCTTATCATCTGAATAATAGCCATTCTAACACGTATGAGGTGGTATCTCGTGTGGTTTTGATTTGTATTTCCCTGGTGATTAGAATAGCTTTTCACTTACCTGTTGGTCATTTTTATATCTTCATTGGAAAAAATGTCTATTCAAGTCCTCCACCCATTTTTTACCCAGATTATTTGTTTTTGTGGTTGTTGTTGTTAATCAGTTGCCTGAGTTCTTTTATCTATTTTAGATATCAATTCCATGTCAGATGGATGGTTTGCAAGTATTTTCTCTCATTCCACAGGTTGCCTTTTCATTTTATTGATTGCTACTTTTCCTGTGCAGAAGCTTTTTAGTTTCATGTAGTCCTGCTTGTTATTTTTGCTTTCATTGCTTACACTTTTGGTGTCATATCCAGAAAATCGTTGTCAAGACCAATGTCCATATCAAAAAGCTTTTACCATATATTTTCTAGGAGTCTGTGGTTTCGGGTCTTTAATCCATTTTGTCCTTTAATCCATTTTGAGTTAATCTTTGTGAGTCATATATAGTAGGGTTCCAGTGAAACTGGAACCTATGTTTCTCCAATTTTCCCAACACTATTTATTGAAGAAACTATTCTTGGCTCCCTTGTGAAATATTAGTTGACCATGTATGCATGAGTTTATTTCTGAGCCCTCTATTCTGCTCCACTGATCTATATATCTGTTTTTCTGCCAGTACCATACTAGTATATAGTTTTGATTACTATAACTTTGTAATTAAGATTGAAATCAGGAAGTATGATGCCTCCAGCTTTGTTCTTCTTTCTCAGACTTTCTTTGGCTATTCAAGGTATTTTGTGGTTCCATATGCATTTTATGATTGTTTTTCTACTTCTGTGAAGAATGCAATTGGAATTTTGATAGAGATTGCATTAAATCTATAGATGACTTTGGATAGTCTGGACATGTTAACGATATCAATTCTTCCAATTTATGAACATGGGATATTTTTCCATTTATTTGTGTCTTCTTCAATTTCATTCATCAATGGCTTGCAATTTTCAATGTACAGATCTTTCACCTCCTTGGTTAAATTTCCTCAATATTTTATTAGCTTTGATGCTAATAAATGGAATTATTAAATGGAATTATTTTACTTCTTTTTCAGATAGCTCATTGTTAGTGTATAGAAAGAGAACTGATTTTTCTATGTTGATTGTTGTATCCTACAACTTAAGTAAATTTATTAGTTCTGACAATTTTTTAGTGGAATCTTTAGGATTTTCTATATATAAGATCATATCATCTGGAAACAAAGATAATTTTACTCTTCCTTTCTAATTTGATGCCCTTTATTTCTTTTTCTTGCGTAATTGGTCTGGCTAGGACTTCCAATACTGTGTTGAATAGGAGCAGTGAAAGCGGGCACCCTGATATAGAGGAAAAGCTTTCAACCTTTCAATGTCGAGTATGATGTTACCTGCGGGTTTTTCATATATGTCCTTTATTATGTTGAGATATGTTCCTTCTATAACTAATTTGTTGAGAGTGTTTATAATCAAAGACTGTTGAAGTTTGTCAAATGCTTTTTCTGCATCTATTTAAATGATCATATAATTTTTTCTTTAATTTTATTAATGTGGTGTATCACATTTATTGATTTGTGTATTTACACCATCCTTGCATCCAAGAAAGAAATCCCACTTGATCATGGTGTATGATCCTTTTAATATGCTGTTGAATTCACTTTTCTAGTATTTTATTGATTTTGCATCTACATTCATCAGATATTGCCCTATATTTTTCTTCCCTTGTAATGTTCTTTTCTGGTTTGGGGGTGAGGGTGATGCTGGCTTTGTAAGATGAATTTGGAAACGTCCCCTCCTCTTCAATTTTTTTGAAGGGATTGAGAAGAATTGTTATCAATTTTTCTTTAAATGTTTGGTAGAATTTACCAGTGGAACCATCTGGTCCTGGGCTTTTCTTTGTTAGGTAATTTTTTTTATTACTGCTTCAATCTCCTTACTTGTTATTTGTTCAGATTTTCTATTTCTTCATGATTCTGTCTTAGTAGACTGTTTCTAGGAATTCGTCCGTTTCTTCGAGGTTATCCAATTTGTTGGCATAAAATTGTTTATAGTAGTCTCTAGTGGTCCTTTGTATTTCCATGGTGTCAGTTGTAATGTCTCCTCTTTCATTTCTGATATTATTTAGTTGAGTCTTTTTCCTTTATTCTTAGTCGGCTAAAGGTTTGTTAATTTTATTTATCTTTTCAAAAAAACAGATCTTTGTTTTGTTGATATTTTATACCATTTTTCTGGTCTTTATTTCATTTCATTTCTTCCCTGATCTTTGTTATTTCCTTCCTTCTGCTAACTTCAGGCTTAGTTTGTTCTTTTTTTTTAATTCCTTGATGTGTAAAGTTGGGTTGTTTATTTTGATCTTACTTTCCTTAATATAGGCATTTGTTGCATAAACTTCCTTCTTAGAACTACTTTTGCTACATCCCCCAAATTGTGGTATGTTGTGTTTTCACTTTTATTTGTTTCAAGATATTTTTAATTTCCTTTTTGATTTCTTCCTTGACCCATTGGTTATTCAGGAATGTGTTGTTTAATTTCCATTCATTTGTGAATTCTCTAGTTTCCTTCTTGTTACTGATTTCTAGTTTCATACCACTGTTTGTGGTTGGAAAAGATACTTGGTATTATTTCACTCTTCTTAATTTGCTAAGGCTTGTTTTGTGACCTAACATATGATCTATCGTGGAGAATGTTTCACGTGCTCTGGGAAGAATGTGTGTTGTGCTGCTGTTGGATGCAATGTTTTGTGTATGTTGGTTAGATCCATTGTTTCTAAGGTATAGTTTAAGTCCAGTGTTTCCTTATTGAATGTCTGAATGATCTATCCATTGTTGAAAGTGGGGTACTGAAGTTCCCTACTATTGTTGCATTGTTGTCTATTTCAGATCTGTTAGAATTTGCTTAATATAGTTAGGTGCTCTGATGTTGAGTGCATATATATTTACAATGTTACATTCTCTTGATGAATTGACCCCCTTATCATTATATAATAACCTATTTGTACCTTGTTACAATTTTTGACTTAAAGTTTATTTTGCCTGATATAAATATAAATACCGCTGCTCTCTTGGTTTCCATTTGCATGGAATATCTTTTCCAGCCCTTCACTTTAAGCCACGTGTATCCTTAAAACTGAAGTAAGCCTCTTATAGGCAGGGTTTTGTTTTTTAATCCTTTCAGCCACTTGATGCCTTTTGATTGGAGAATTTAATCCATTTATATTTAAAGTAATTATTGGCAGGTAAGGACTTACTCATGACATCTTATTGTTTTCAGGCCTGTTAATAGGTTCTTTTTCCCTTTCTTCCTTTTTTGCTCTGACTTTGTGAATTGATAATTGGAATGCTTTGAGTCTCTTCTCTTATATTTTGTGTATCTACTGTAAGTTTTTGCTTTGTGATTGCCATAAGTCTTATATAAAACATCTCGTACATATAACACTATTTTAAGATGATAACAACTTAATTTTGATTACATACAAAGTCTCTACCCTTTACTACCCCCATCATATTTTATGTTTTTGATGTCAAAATTTACATCTCTTTATAGTTTTTATCTATTAACAAACTATTGTAGCTATAATCAGTTTTAATACTTTTGTCCTTTAACCTTTGTACTAGAGTTAGATGATTAGCAAATCACTATACTACAGTATTAGAGCATTCTGATTTTGACTATATACTCACCTTCACCACTATGTTTTATATTTTCATGTTACTAATTAGCATTCTTTCATTTCAGCTTGAAGAACCCTTTTCAGCATTTCTTATAAGGAAGGTCTAGTGGTGATGAATTCTTCCAGCTTCTGATTATTGGGAAATTCTTTTCTCTTCTTCACTTCTGAAAGACAATTTTGCCAGGTAAAGTATTCTTGGTTGGAAATTTTTTTTTTCTTTCAACTCTTTGAATATATTATCCCACTTTCTCCTGACCTGCAAGGGTTCTTTTGTGAAATCCACCAATTGTCTTATGGGTGTTCTTTTGTATGTATGGGATGATTTTTTATCTTGCCACTTTAAAAATTCTCTCCATCTTTGATTTTATTATAATGTGTGTCTTAGAGATATCATTTTGGGTTGAAATTTTGTGGTGACCTATTAGCTTCATAAACTTAGACATCAAATCCCTCCCCAGATTTGAGAAGTTCTCAGCCATTATCTCTTTGAATAAGCTTTCTTCTTCTTTCTCCCTCTCTTTTCCTTCTTGGATTCCCATAATGCACAGATTTTTTTTCTTTTAATGGTATGCCATAATTCACATAGGCTTTTTTCATTCTTTTTTCTCCTCTAACCCAGTGATTTCAAATTACCTGTCTTCTAGTTCACTAATTCTATCTTCTGCTTCATAGACTCTGCTGTTGAAGCTTTCTGTGTAACTCTTCTGAGCATTCATTTTACTCTTCAATTGTAGAATTTCCTGTTTTTAAATGGTCTCTATTTCTTTGTTGAACTTCTCACTTTGTTCATGCATTGTTTTCTCCATTTATTTAGTTGTCTGTGTTTTCTTGCAGTTCACTGAATTTTTAAAAGAGGACTATTCTGAATTCTTTGTCGAACAGTTCATAGATCTCCATTCCTTTTGGTCCAGTCACTGGAGATTTATTAATTTTTTTTGTGGTGTCATGTTTTCTTCATTATTCATGATCCTTGTGGCCTGTGTTGGTGCCTGCACATTTGAAGAATAGGCACCTCCTCCAGGCTTTACTGACTGGCTTCAGCAGGCAAAGGCCTTCACCGGTCAGCCTATCCAGAGATTTTTGAGTGAACTGCCTTGTGCTGTCCATGGGTGGCCTTGCTGCTGGAGTCCTTGAGTGGGCAGATCTGGTTTCTGGGTCAGCAGGTCATCATGTCTTGTGTTTGGTTCTGTGGGGACCATTCTTGTGCCTGAGTCTGCAGTGATAGGCCTGGTACTTGGGACCTAGGAGACTAGGTCCATAGAACATCACCTGAAGCCTGGGTCCTCTGGGGCTAGATTGACAGGTATAATTTAAACTCCTGAATGAATCTGAATGGTGATGATGTACAGGATGACTAAGATACAAGTTATTAGGTTGAATCCATAATCTTTTATATTAGTAGGAATAAAAAAGACAGCGTTCAAATTATGTTCAAACCCTTGGTTTGCCACTTGCAAACTGTATATTTAAGGTCAAATAACTGAACCTCTTAGATTCCATTGATACATCTGTGAAATGAGGACAATAATATTTCTTACTGCACACAGTCATTGTGGGAATTAACTAACACTATATGCATTTATAATGTACATAAAATACTTAATACATTGGTTGTGATATTGAAGGAGCTATACAAAAGAACTCATTCTAGTGCAGTGGATTTTCAGTTAGGTTAGTTTCCCTGAAACACAGAGTCTAAGATGGAGGTTTGCCTGCTAAAATTTTATTATGGAATCATTTGGAGATAACACCTATGAGGGAGTGAAGGAAATAAGTTTGGATAAAGTTGGGCTGTAATTAAGTCTCAAAAAAAACTTCAGCTGATTGCATTGGGTTCTCCAGAGCTGGGGTGACCCTTCAACAAGGTCCCCATTGAGGCAAGAGGGCTGGTCCTTTATACCCCTGAATAGACCAGATCTGAATGTGAGCTATCCCCAGAAGGGGTCTGTTCTTGGGTGAGATAATTCTCTGCTGCTGAGGGCAAGCACTAGAGACAGATTGAGCTGACTGCTTTCAGCCACCAAAACTCCAAGCCATTGGGGAAACGAGTGTCACAGTCTTGAAGGGGGATTGAGTTGTGCACCACAGCATGCAGGATGGGTTCCTAATGATAAGTGTATAATAATTGTATATGACACATCACTTTATTTTACCACTTTTTCTAGACAATATGTTCCTATTGGGTAAGAGTTATGCCTCTCTTATCTGCCTGGTACATAGGAGGAACTCAAGAAATATGTCTCAAATAAATGAAATTATTTATAAAAAAACATACTCTATCCTACATTTAAGGAATTAGAAAATCTATCCTCAGACATGCAGAAATTACTGATATTTTTATAATGTGGTGTTGATTTTCTTTATAATTTAACAAGGGCACAAAATTCCGTGAACAAAACAGCGCTCTAATTCCCCTGATTTTGGATATGTAAAGGCAAAAGGTAAACTGAATCTTCCCAAACAATTTATTACCATGTTTGTTAATTTGATCCAATTTATAATATTGTTTACTAAGATCCCTATCTTCTGAATTAATAGTTAAGCAGAGAGATGGGATGAATACTAATGTGATGTAGTGAAATATTATTTGTAGAATCTAGGAAGTACCCTTGTAGGTGATCAATACATTATTTTTTTCATCTTTTGCACATTTGAAAATTTTCGTAACAGAATTTTGCAGAAAAATAACTTTTTTCATTAAGTTGGCTATATGTTTGTGAAAATATTGAACTGGGTTAGTCCTTAAGTGAAATAAGAGAGCACTAGTGTAAGCCAAGCATTTTGGTATGTAGAGAGTTGTAACAAGTTAAGGACATCTCTGTTTGAACAGTGTCCACTATGTGTTCCTAACAACAAATGCATAATAACTTTATTATGACACATTGATTTACTTTATTAATTTTTCTAGACAATATGTTCATGATGGGTAAGAGCTATGTCTGTCTTGATTGCCTAGCACATAGGAGAAATTCAATAAATATGTCTTAAACAAATGAAATTGTTTATTAAAACAAACCCTCCTTAAAAAAACGTTCCTGAGTTTTTATTAGTTGTTCCTTTTAGAGGTAGTATATGAAGGACATCGTGTAACAGTGACAGGTATATTATGGAAGGATACAGCAAAAGATTTAATTATTGGATACTTTTGTTGGTTTATCCATACATGTGGTTATTTCAGATTTACGACTTTGGATATCTTGAGCTTCAGCACATTACCCTCATGAGTCTGTGATATTTTTTTCTTTGTCACCTATTTGTACAAATTGATGAAAAATTCAAGGAAAAAAAAGAAATATGCATAAATAAAAATGCATGCCTATTATTTTAAATAAAATAATTTTGTTTAGTATTTTTAAAAAGCATTATGAGCTGTGCTTTTACCAAACTCAGTAAAATTTTGACCATTATTCTTTAAATATTTTTTGCTGCCATTATACTTTCTCCTACTCTTCCTCTCCTTTTCTAACTTCTCTCCCCTTCTTCTAGAACTCCATTTATGTCTGTGTTATAACTTTTGATATTATTCCATAGGTCCTAAGCTGTTTATTTTTTTCTATCTTATTTTCTTTCTGTTCTTCAAAGTGCATAATTGCATATTGGTATTTCATTGAATTCAGTGGTTTTTTAGGGTGCCAATCTGTGATTAAGGCTATCAAGTGACTTTTCTTCAAATATTATACTTTTCAATTCAGTTTGGTGCATTTTTATAGTTTCCATTCCTATTCTGAGATACCCTATCTGTTCATTCATCATGACTGTGTTGTCTTTTAGAATATTTATAAAAGCTTCTTTAAAGTCCCTGTCTGCTAATTTCAAAATCTGGACCTTTGGTATTGATTTATACAGACTGCTTTTTCCCTCAAATATGAGTCACACGTTTTTGTTTTCTTACTTCTAGTAACTTTTAGTTATATGCTGAAATTATGAATCATAAATTAAAGGGAATCTGGATTATGCTGCCTCCCTTAAACAATGTTGACTTTTTATGGCTGACAGATAAATCACTTGTGGATACTTTTGTTCTCGTCAGGCTTGGATTTACTCTTTATTAAAGATTAATTTATATTTAATTTTAAACTTCTTTCTAGGGCATGTCCTTACACTAGAGCAGGGTCCTTACACTTAAGAGATCATTTCCATGAAGTCTCAACTGAATGACAAGTTAGGTCACTTCACTTTGGCTAAGCTGGGACTCCAATAAATTCCAGTACTGTATGCCCTCAAGTATTACTGTCTAGCTCTCAGCCCTGAACACACAATCTTTGCTAGGCCTTGTGGGGCGCCACTCTGCACACATGCTGCCCAGCCGTTGGCTGAGCACCTGCAGTCCACCTCCACAGACACTGCTGGGTCCCTCATTAGCATAGCTCCTTTTCTCACGTGACGTGGCTTATAGGTTCCAGATGTCTTAGCAGCCTGGATCACCGATCTCTTCTTCTTCAGATCAGTGAGACCACCCTCCTGTTAGCTCTACTTTCCTGCCACTGGGAAAGTTGAGGTGATTGTGGGGTGATCATGATCATGCTCATGACTTCTCTTTCTCTTCTTTCAAGGATCACAGTCTTATCCAGACTATTGCTTAATTTCTGAAACAATGACTTTACATATTTTCCAATTTTATAGCACTTTTTGGAAAGAAGGTATGTCTGTTATGAGTTATTTTGTCAGAATTAAAAATTGAATTTACTTTCAGGGACTTCCCTGGCAGTCCAGTGGTTAATACTCTGAGCTTCCACTACAGGGGGCATGGATTCGATCCCTGGTTGGGGAAACTAAGATCCCACATACTGCACAGCGAGGCCAAAAAAAAAAGGAAAAAAAAAAGTTGAAGTTGCTTTCAATAGACTTTTAAATTAATTTTTATTGGAGTATAGTTGATTTATAATGTTAGTTTCTGCTTCACAGCAAAGGGAATCAGTTATACATATACATGTATCCACTCTTTTTTAGATTCTTTTCTCATATGGGTCATTACAGAGTATTGAGTAGAGTTCCCTGTGCTATACAGAAGGTCCTTGTTGGTTATGTATTCTGTATACAGTAGTGAGTACATGTCAATCCAATCTCCCAATTTATCCCTCCCCCCCAAATAGATATTTTAAACCAGTTTCCTCTAGCATTTCTGAACTTAACAGTAAAATCAGATAGCATGTTAGGATGTTTTAAATAACCCTCCAAAGAAACAAACAAAATCTAATAACCCCTAGTACACATACACATGCCCTATAACTTATCAAAATAGAGAATTCCTTCAGAATTTTTCTATAACATGGATTAAATGTATCTTCTTTTTTTTTGGTTAGGGAAATTTTATTTATGTGTGCAAATCCATTCAACTAAGAATTTGGATCTCTTTGGTTAATTTTATTTTTCTAATAATTCATTATCTCACCTAACTGCTGACAATTTTTTTTTAACATCTTTATTGGAGTATAATTGCTTTACAGTGTTGGGTTGCTTGCTGCTGTATAACAAAGTGAATCAGCTATAGGTATACATATATCCCCATATCTACTCCCCCTTGCATCTCCCACCCACCCGTCTAGGAGGACACAAAGCACCGAGCTCATCTCCCTGTGCTATGCGGCTGCTTCCCACTAGCTATCTGCTTTACATTTGGTAGTGTATATATGTCCATGCCACTCTCTCACTTCGTCCCAGCTTAACCTTCCCCCTCCCTGTGTCCTCAAGTCCATTCTGTATGTCTGCATCTTTTTTCCTGTCCTACACCTAGGTTCTTCAGAACCTTTTTTTTTTTCGATTCCATATATATATATGTTACCATATGGTATTTGTTTTTCTCTTTCTGACTTACTTCACTCTGTATAACAATCTCTAGATCCATCCACCTCATTACAAATAACTCAATTTTGCTTCGTTTTATGGCTGAGTAATATTCCATTGTATATATGTGACACATCTTTTTTATCCATTCATCTGTCGATGGACACTTAGGTTGCTCCCATGTCCTGGCTATTGTAAATAGAGCTGCAATGAGCAGTGTGGTACATGGCTCTTTTTGAATTATGCTTTTCTCCGGGTATATGCCCAGTAGTGGGGTTGCTGGGTCATATAGTAGTTCTGTTTTTAGTTTCTTAAGGAACCTCCGTACTGTTCTCCATAGTGGCTGTATCAATTTACATTCCCACCAACAGTGCAAGAGGGTTCCCTTTTCTCCACACTCTCTCCAGCATTTATTGTTTATAGATTTTTTGTTGATGGCCATTCTGACTAGTGTGAGGTGATAACCTCATTGTAGTTTTAATTTGCATTTCTCTAATGATTAATGATACTGGGCATCCTTTCATGTGTTTCTTGGCAATCTGTATATCTTCTTCGGAGAAATGTCTATTTTGGTCTTCTGCCCATTTTTGGATTGGGTTGTTTGTTTTTTTGATATTAAGCTGCATGAGCTGCTTGTATATTTTGGAGAATAATCCTTTGTCAGTTGCTTCATTTGCAAATATTTTCTCCCATTCTGAGGGTTGTCTTCTCCTCTTGTTTATGGTTTCCTTGGCTGTGCAAAAGCTTTTAAGTTTCATTAGGTTCCATTTGTTTATTTTTGTTTTTACTTCCATTTCTCTAGGGGTTGGGTCAAAAAGGATCTTGCTGTAATTTACGTCACAGAGTGTTCTGCCTATGTTTTCCATAAGAGTTTTATAGTGTCTGGCCTTACATTTAGGTCTTTAATCCATTTTGTTTGTGTATGGTGTTAGGGAGTGCTCTAATTTCATTCTTTTACATGTAGCTGTCCAGTTTTCCCAGCACCACTTACTGAAGAGGCTCTCTTTTCTCCATTGTATATTCTTGCCTCCTTTATGAAAGATAAGGTGACCATATGTGCGTGGGTTTGTCTCTGGGCTTTCTAACCTGTTCCACTGATCTATATTTCTGTCTTTGTCTGAGTACCATACTGTCTTGATTACTGTAGCTTTGTAGTAGTCTGAAGTCAGGGAGCCTGATTCCTCCAGCTCTGTTTTTCTTTCTCAAGATTGCTTTGGCTCTTCGGGGTCTTTTGTGTTTGCATACAGATTGTGAAATTTTTTGTTCTAGTTCTGTGAAAAATGCCATCGGTGGTTTGATAGGGATTGAATTGAATCTGTAGATTGCTTTGGGTGGTATAGTCATTTTCACAATGTTGATTCTTCCAATCCAAGACCATGGTATATCTCTCCATTTTTTGGTATCATCCTTAATTTTTTTCATCAGTGTCTTATACTTTTCTGCATAAAGGTCTTTTGTGTCTTTAGGTAGGTTTATTCCTAGGTATTTTATTCTTCTTGTTGCAGTGGTAAATGGGAGTGTTTCCTTAATTTCTCTTTCAGATTTTTCATCATTAGTGTATAGGAATGCAAGAGATTTCTGTGCATTAATTTTGTATCCTGCTACTTTACCAAATTCATGGATTACCTCTAGTAGTTTTCTGGTAGCATCTTTAGGAATCTCTATGCATAGTATCATGTCATTGCAAACAGTGACAGTTTTACTTCTTCTTTTCCAATTTGGCTTCCTTTTATTTCTTTTTCTTCTCTGATTGCTGTGGCTAGGACTTCCAAAACTATGTTGAATAATAGTGGCAAGAGTGGACATGCTTGTCTTTTTCCTGATCTTAGTGGAAATGGTTTCAGTTTTTCACCATTGAGAACCATGTTGGCTGTGAGTTTGTCATATATGGCCTTTATTATGTTGATGTAAGTTCCCTCTATGCCTACTTTCTGAAGAATTTTTATCATAAATGGGTGTTGAATTTTGTTGAAAGCTTTTTCTGTATATATTGAGATGAGCATATGGTTTTCATCCTTCAATTTGTTAATATGGTTTATCACATTAATTGATTTTCATTTATGGAAGAATCCTTGCATTCCTGGGATAAAACCCACTTGATCATGGTGTATGATCCTTTTAATGTATTATTGGATTCTGTTTGCTAGTATTCTGTTGAGGATTTTTGCATCTATGTTCATCAGTGATGTTGGCCTGTAGTTATCTTTTTTTGTGACATCTTTGTCTGGTTTTGGTATCAGGGTGATGTTGGCCTCATAGAATGAGTTTGGGAGTATCCCTCCCTCTGCTATATTTTGGAAGAGTTTGAGAAGGACATATGTTAGCTCTTCTCTAAATGTTTGATACAATTCACCTGTGAAGCCGTGTGATCCTGGGCTTTTGTTTCTTGGAAGATTTTTAATCACAGTTTTAATTTCAGTACTTGTGATTGGTCTGTTTATATTTTCTATTTCTACCTGTTTCAGTCTCAGAAGGTTGTGCTTTTCTAAGAATTTGTCCATTTCTTCCAGGTTGTCCATTTTATTGGCATATAGTTGCTTGTAGTAATCTCTCATGATCCTTTGCATTTCTGCAGTGTCAGTTGTTACTTCTCCTTTTTCATTTCTAATTCTATTGATTTGAGTCTTCTCCCTTTTTTTCCTGATGAGTCTAATGGTTTTTCAATTTTGTTTATCTTCTCAAAGAACAAGCTTTTAGTTTTATTGATCTTTGCAATCGTTTCCTTCATTTCTTTTTCATTTATTTCTGATCTGACCTTTATGATTTCTTTCCTTCTGCTAACTTTGGGGTTTTTTTTTTTTTTTGTTCTTCTTTCTCTAATTGCTTTAGGTGTAAGGTTAGGTTGTTTATTTGAGATGTTTCTTGTTTCCTGAGGTTGGATTGTATTGCTTTTAACTTCCCTCTTAGAACTGCTTTTGGTCCATTCCGCAGGTTTTGGGCCGTCGTGTTTTCATTGTCATTTGTTTCTAGGTATTTTTTGATTTCCTCTTTGATTTCTGTAGTGATCACTTGGCTATTTAGTAGCATATTGTTTAGCCTCCAGGTGTTTGTATTTTTTACATATTTTTTCCTGTAATCATATCTAGTCTCCTAGTGTTGTGGTTGGAAAAGGTACTTGATATGATTTCAATTTTCTTAAATTTACCAGGGCTTGATTTGTGACCCACGATATAATCTATCCTGGAGAATGTTCCATGAGCACTTAAGAAGAAAGTGTATTCTGTTGTTTTTGGATGAAATGTCCTATAAATATAAATTAAGTCCCTCTTGTTTAATAGATCATTTAAAGCTTGTGTGTATTTATTTTCATTTTGGATGTTCTGTCCATTGGTGTAAGTGGGGTGTTTAAGTCCCCTACTATTACTGTGTTACCTCTTTTATGGTTGTTAGGATTTGCCTTATGTATTGAGGTGCTCCTATGTTGGGTGCATAAATATGTAACATTGTTATATCTTCTTCTTGGATTGATCCCTTGATCATTATGTAGTGTCCTTCTTTGTCTCTTGTAAGAGTCTTTTTTTTAAAGTCTATTTTTCTCATATGAGAATTGCTACTCCAGCTTTCTTTTGATTTCCGTTTTCATGGAATATCTTTTTCCATCTCCTCACTTTCAGTCTGTTTGTGTCCCTAGGTCTGAAGTGGGTCTCTTGTAGACAGCATATATACAGGTCTTGTTTTTCTATCCATTCATCCAGTCTGTGTCTTTTGGTTGAAGAATTTAATCCATTTACATTTAAGGTAGTTGTTGATATGTATGTTCCTATTACCCTTTTGTTTTTTCTTTTTTTTTTTTTTCTAGAATCATCTCTTCATGTTGTTAAATCAGTTCAAGTTAAAATAGGTACAAACTGAACAATGGCTAGGGATGTCAAATATTTTAGAAGTCAACACCAAGATATTCATGATCTTTAATTCAATGGACAAACTCTACAATATCCGCTCATATGATGGAACGTCTCTTCAGCAAGGACTGGAGAGAGGGCATCAGATCCATGTTGCTGCTGGTGCGGGGACTGAGTCCAGTCTTGATTTTCATATAGAAAGAGTCCACTCTTATCTTTTACTGAGGTAGCTGTTCTTCTGTCAGGCTCACCAGCTCGACTTCAGGGAGATCTTCATTGGAGCATGCATCAGGGCTCACATGGTACAGGGCGTCAGATGTAGACAAGGAACAGCACCCAAGGCAGATTTTGATAATGTGATAGGAGGCCAGTGATGCTCTCTGAGTCTCTGTGATGGATATTTATGAGGTTTTCTTCACCCATCGGTGAGGCATTCTAGGATTGACTCATGCAAGATCCTTTCTTGTTTTGGTTGAGCAGGCAGCTTTGGTTTGAATCAGAGTAAAGGAAATCCATCAAGCCATTCAATAAAGAAAGGTTCTGGTCAAATGGATATTTTCTTTTAAACATATATTTTTTTTTGATGGTCAATTGACATCTGGAGCAATGAGTGCTCTCATGTGATTATCACTGCTTGGATGGTCATGACAGAGTATGCCAAGATGTAGGCATAAGGATGCCTGTACAGTATTTTCTTTTTTAAAAGCACACATACAGAAAGGAATGGTCCGGTGTCCTCCATTCTTCACACATGCTTGCTCAGGGAGAAAACTCTAAAGCAGCGGCAGTCTGAGAGGAGCAGCAGAAGCGGCCGCCACTGCCAGTTACCTCCCGGGCGTGGCAGGGACGGACGGGCGATTTCACATTATCATTCGGCGACTTTGGTTTTGCAGCTATTCCAGGTCAATGACAACCCCCACACATTTGGGGAAGAGAGAAACCCATTCTCCCAGCAGCCTGCAGGGCACCAGCCCCATTTTCTTAATCGTTTTGGGTTTGTTACTGTAGGTCTTTTCCTTCTCTTGTGTTCCTTCCTAGAGAAGCTCCTTTAGCATTTGTTGTAAAGCTGGTTTAGTTGTGCTGAATTCTCTTAGCTTCTGCTTGTCTGTAAAGGTTTTAATTTCTCCATCGAATATGAATGAGATCCTTGCTGGGTAGAGTAATCTTGGTTGTAGGTTTTCCCCTTTCATAACTTTAAATATGTCCTGCAACTCCCTTCTGGCTTGCAGAGTTTCTGCTGAAAGATCAGCTGTTAACCTTATGGGGATTCCCTTGTATGTTATTTGTTGCTTTTCCCTTGCTGCTTTTAATATTTTTTCTTTGTATTTAATTTTTGATAGTTTGATTAATATGTGTCTTGGCATGTTTCTCTTTGAATTTATCCCATATGGGACTCTCTGCACTTCCTGGACTTTATTGACTATTTCCTTTCCCATATTAGGGAAGTTTTCAACTATAATCTCTTCAAATATATTCTCAGTCCCTTTTTGCTTCTCTTCTTCTTCTGAGACCACTATAATTTGAATGTTGGTGTGTTTAATGTTGTCCCAGAGGTCCCTGAGACTGTCCTCAATTCTTTTCATTTGTTTTTCTTTATTCTGCTCTGTGGTAGTTATTTCCTCTATTTTATCTTCCAGGTCACTTATCCATTCTTCTGCCTCAGTTATTCTGCTATTGATTCCTTCTAGAAAATTTTTAATTTCACTTATTTTGTTGTTCATCATTGTTTATTTGCTCCTTAGTTCTTCTAAGTCCTTGTTAAACGTTTCTTATACTTTCTCCATTCTATTTCCAGGATTTTGGATCATCTTTACTATCATTACTCTGAATTCTTTTTCAGGTAGTCTCCCTGTTTCCTCTTCACTTGTTTGGTCTGGTGGGTTTTTACCTGGCTCCTTCATCTGCTGTGTGTTTCTCTGTCTTCTCATTTTGCTTAACTTACTGTGTTTGGGGTCTCTTTTTTGCAGGCTGCAGGTTCGTAGTTCCTGTTGTTTTTGGTGTCTGCCCCCAGTGGCTAAGGTTGGTTCAGTGGGTTGTGGAGGCTTGCTGGTGGAGGGGAGTAGTGCCTGTGTTCTGGTGGATGAGGCTGGATCTTGTCTTTCTGGTGGGCATGACTGCATCCGGTGGTGTGTTTTGGGGTGTCTGTGACATTATTATGATTTTAAGCAGCCCTTCTGCTAATGGGTGGGGTTGTGTTCCTGTCTTGTTAGTTGCTTGGCATAGGGTGTAAAGCAGTGGAGCTTGCTGGTTGTTGAGTGGAGCTCGTCTCAGCGTTGAGATGGAGATCTCTGGGAGAGCTCTTGCCATTTGATATTATGTGGAGCTGGGAGGTCTGTGGGGGACCAATGTTCTGAATGTGGCTCTCCCACCTCAGAAGCTCAGGCCTGACACCCGGCTGGATCACCAAGACCCTGTCAGCCACACGGATTGGAAGAAAAGGAAGAAAGAGAAGAAAAAAGAAAAGAAAAGGAAAGGGAAAGGAAAGAAAAGAAAGAAGGAAGGAATTAAATTAAATTTATTAAAATAAAAAATAAAATAATATTATTAAAATAGAAAAATAAAAAGCTAATAAGGAAAAAGAAAGAAGAGAGCAAGCAAGCCAAAAAACAAATCTACCAATGAAAACAAGTACTACCAACTATACAAAAAAAAACCCCAAAACGACTGACAGAACCCTAGGACAAATGATAAAAGCAAAGCTATACAGACAAAATCCCACAAAGAAGCATACACATGCACACTCACAGAAAGAGAAAAAAGAAAAAAATATACATTAAAAAAAGGAAGAGAGCAACCAAATCAATAAATCTACCAGTGATAATAAGCTCTAAACACTAAACTAAGATAAACATAAAACCAGAAACAAATTAGATGCAGAAAGCAAACCTCAAGTCTACAGTTGCTCCCAAAGTCGCCACCTCAATTTTGGGATGATTCATTATCTATTCAGGTATTCCAGAGATGCAGGTTACCTCAAGTTGATTGTGGAGATTTAATCCGCTGCTCCTGAGGCTGCTGGGAGAGATTTCCCTTTCTCTTCTTTGTTCTCACAGCTCCTGGGGTTCAGCTTTGGGTTTGGCCCCACCTCTGCATGTAGGTCACCTGAGGGCATCTGTTTCTGCTCAGACAGGACGGGGGTTAAAGGAGCAGCTGATTCGGGGGGTCTGGCTCACTCAGGCCAGGGAGAGCGAGGGGTACAGAATGTGGGTCGAGCCTGCAGTGGTAGAGGTCAATGACATTGCAACAACCTGAGGTGCGCCATGTGTTCTCCAGGGGAAGCTGTCGCCGGATCACAGGACCCTAGTAGTGGTGGGCTGCACAGGCTCCCGGGAGGGGAGGTGTGGACAGCGACCTGTGCTTGCACTCAGGTTCCTTGGTGGCTGCAGCAGCAGCAGCCTTAGCATTTCATGCCTGTCTCTGGGGTTCACGCTGATAGCCACGGCTCACGCCCATCACTGGAGCTCATTTAGGCAGTGCTCTGAATCTCCTCTCCTCGCGCACCCCGAAACAATGGTCTCTTGCCTCTTAGGCAGTTCCAGACTTTTTCCCGGACTCCTTCCTAGCTAGCTGTGGTGCACTAGCCCCCTTCAGGCTGTGTTCACGCAGCCCACCCCTGTCCTCTCCCTGGGATCTTACCTCCGAAGCCTGAGCCTTAGCTCCCAGACCCCGCCCACCCCGTTGGGTGAGCAGACAAGCCTCTCGGGCTGGTGAGTGCTGGTCGGCACCGATCCTCTGTGTGGGAATCTCTCCACTTTGCCCTCTGCACCCTGTTGCTGTGCTCTCCTCCATGGCTCCAAAGCATTCCCCCCATCCACCCCCACCCCCGTCTCCACCAGTGAAGCGGCTTCCTAGTGTGTGGAAACTTTTCCTCCTTCACAGCTCCCTCCTAGAGGGGCAGGTCCCATCCCTAATGTTTTGTCTCTGTTTTTTCTTTTTTGTTTTGCCCTACCTGGGTACATGGGGAATTTCTTCCCTTTTGGGAAGTCTGAGGTGTTCTGCCAGCGTCAGTAGGTGTTCCGTAGGAGTTGTTCCACATGTAGATGTATTTTTGATGTATTAGTGAGGAGGAAGGTGATCTCCATGTCTTACTCCTCCGCCATCTTGAAGGTCTAAATATATCTTAATAAAAATAGGTTAACCTATAAATTGCTTCACAATTGATTAGTGTCAGGGGCATGGGGACAGTATATATTTATATTTATGTCCCAAATTAGCATTATATTTTAAAATATTACATCTTTTTTTAGGGAAGAAGACCTCAATTATTTTGATATTTCAGCAAATCACCTCTACTTAGAGTCTACAAATTATGCTTTATTTTGGTAGAGTCCTTTGTCTCTTAAAGACAGGGTTCAACTTACCAAACGAATTTCCAACAGGACCTGTACTCTCAGTGGAGAAAAACTCAATAAATGATTCCATCATTAAGCTTTTTTATTTCTATGATATAGTAACAGTCTACTAAAACTTTAAACAGATACCAAAGAGACAGAATGTGGTACCTCAGATATTTAAACTAAAATTTTAGTCAGAACACCCCTTGAAGAGGTTTTGAAAGTATTTACAATATATTTTACAGATTGTTGCTAAGAGCTTTGCACAATTCATCTTCCAGATGTAGACACATTAATGAATTTAAGTGTATTAATTTTCCTCTAGCATTCACAATTTATTATTGGCTTGCCTTGTCAGTGAGATGTTAAAAGGGGTTCAAGGTCCAAGTGAAATGATTTTTAAGTGCATTGGGAATGATGAGTCATATTCATTTTAACATCACCAAGTCCTTTTAAAGGCTTTATGTTGTTAATGTTAAGGTTTTTAAATCAGAATTTCCTTTGATAAATGCCTCACTGAAACACAGAAAAGACTAATTAGGCATTTAACAAACAAGGAAATACTTTAGACCAATAAACTGATGAAAATTCAATGTTTCAAACATCCCCATAAATAACCAGGGAGATGCAAAGTGAAACTACAATGAAGTATCATTGTATGCCTGACAGATTGGCAAAAATTTTTTAAAGTCTGATAATACCAAATGTTGGCAAAATGTGAAGCAACGGAAAACTCATGCGTTTCATCGGAGTATAAATTGGTATAATCACTATGGAATGTGATTGGACATTTTTCTAGTAAAATTAACTGTATCCAGTTTACCCAACCACCCTTCAAACCCACTTAAAGTACATACATACCCTAGGAAAGGTGGTGGGATATTAACATCAGGATAGATACACAAGAACAGTCATAGCAGCATTGCTTGCAAGGCAAAACCTAGGAGCAATTCATTATCTGTCCACAGCATAATGGATAAGGAAATTGTGTTATTTCTATACATTGGAATACTGTACTGAAAAGCAATGAAAGAATTAGCTGCAACTATGGACAAATCTCACAAACATAATATGGAGTGAAAAAAGCAGTCAAAATACTACATACATTTTTATAATCAGATAAGATTCCAAAGAGTGAAATCAAACTACATTGTTTAAGGATGCATGTGTAAGTGGAAAAATCATAGAGAAAATCAAAAAAGTAATTGTTATGGAAATCAGGAGAGTGGTTATTGCCAAGGGGAAGGACAGAGTTGTAGTTGGCGAGTGGGAGATGGAGGAGACTGGGTAGCTGGCCATGTTTTCTTTCTTTTTTTAATTGAAGTATAGTTGATGTGCACTGTTATGTTAGTTTCAGATATACACCATAGTGATTAGATCTTTAAATACATTATGAAATGATCACCACGGTAAGTCTAGTAACCATCTGTCACCATACACGTTACTACAGTGTTATTGACTATATTCCTCATGCTGTATGTTGTATCCCTATGACTTACTTGTTGTATAACTGGAAGTCTGAACCTCTTACTCTTTCACTGTTTAGCCCAGTCTTCTATCACCCTCCCCTCTGGCAACTACCCATCTGTTCTCTGTATCTATTTGTCTGTTTCTGTTTTGTTTTGGTTGTTCATTTGTTTTGTTGTTTTGATTCCAAATGTAAGTGAAATCATATGGCATTTGTCTTTTTTTGTCTGGTATTTCCCTTAGCCTACCTTCTAGATCCATCCATGTTGTTACAAATGGCAAGATTTCATTATTTTTATGGCTGAGTAATATCCCATTGTGTGTGTGTGTGTGTGTGCGTGTGTGTGTGTGTGTATATATATATATATATATATATATATATACCACATCTTCTTTATCCATTCATCTATTGATGGGCACTTAGGTTGCTTCCATATCTTAGCTATTGTAAATAATGCTGCAATGGATATAAGGGTGATCATCTTTTTGAGTTAATATTTTTGTTTTCCTTGGGCAAATACCCAGAAGTGGAATTGCTGGATCATATGATAGTTCTATTTTTAATTTTTTGAAGAAACTGCATACTGTTTTCCATAGTTGCTACACCAGTTTACACCCCACCAACAACGTACTAGCGTTCCCTTTTCTCCACATCCTCACTAACACTTCTTATTTCTTGCCTTTTGATAAAAGCCATTATGACAGGTATGAGGTAATATATGATTATGGTTTTAATTTGCCATTCCCTGAATGTTTAGTGATGTTGAGCATCTTTTCATATGCCTGTTGGCATTCTGTACCTTTCCTTTGAAAAATGTCTATTCATGTCCTCTGCCCGTTTTCCAATCGGATTGTTTGTGGGGTTTTTTTTTTTTTGATATTGAACCATATATGTTCCTGTTTTCTTTCCTGACCAAAGTAGTGTTCATAGTAATGTTTGCTTTATAACAATTCATTGTACTCTACATTTCACATTTTTTATCAATTTCTGAAAATGTTATCTTTCATAATAAAAAAAATTTAAACATATCCAGAAGAGTCTATATAAATGATTAGAACCAGAGGGAAACAAGAGGTTAGATAAAATAGCATTAAAAATGTGTTATAATGCTTTTGTCTGTAAGTAGGGTAAAACAACTCAAAATAATTGAAATAACTTGAATCATCTTATAAAACAAGAAGTCTTAAAATAAGATGGCTCTAAGTTAGATAATATAGGGGCCCAACAATGTCATCAAGGTTTCTTTCATCTTTCCACCCCGCAGTTTCCGTCATATTATACTATCTGATTGTTATAGGATGCTTGTCCCCAAAACAGAACAAACTGTGTATCCCTCTTTTTATTAGTAGAGAACTTTTTCCATGTGCCTACATACATACACATACATATACACATAAACAGACTTTTCCTCTTGATTCATTGATTGAATTGCATCCTATACTCCTGCCCCCAAAGCAGGGAAAGGGCCCCCATGATTGACTTAGACCAATTATGTTTTACCCTCTTACTTTCCTTAAACACAGTTGTGGGAAGGAGTACAGATAACTGAATAAAATCAAGGTTCTGTTAGATAGGAGGAAGAAGTGTGAATGTTGTCTGTTACACATTAAAAAATATAGAAAATTTCCCTGAAAATTTGGAGCCTTGGATGGAAGCACTCTTAGAGTACTAATCAACACATTGCTGAAAATGGCCCATTATCAAGCATTTCCTAATGTACCTTTTTAATTTCAAGAATTAAATTACCAGTAGGTAGACACCATATTACCCAAAGAGGAAACACAGTCAGGTTATATCAAAATCCAAATGCTACAAAAGGGGAACATCTACAGACGCTTTAGGGGAAATACTCCTTGTTTCTGATCATATTTATTCCTGGTTAGGTTACTGTTCATGGTAAAGGACAACAAAAATATACTGTCAGACAGGTAATAAATGTTACCACCCTAAGAAACTTGCTGGAAAAAAAAATGCCTGAAAAGGACTTTCCTGATTTTTTAATCATGAAGAAATAACTTTAGATTTACAGAAAAGCTACAGTAGTACAAAATTTCCTATATATACTCAGATTCTCCAAGAATTAATATTTCACTATTTTTGCTTTATCATTTTACACACGCACACACATACGTTCACACATACTTATATAAACATTTGAGAGTAAGGTACATACATAATCCTCCTCTATCCCCAAATACATGGCGTGTGTCTCCTAAAAACAAGGACAATCTCTTTCACAACTGCAGTACAATGATAAAAACCAAGAAAGCAACAATGATACTACTATTTAATCAGCAGGTCTAATTATTTCATCGCTTGTTTTAAGAAAGCAGAAGGAAAAGGGCTAGTCCCAAATCAATATTACACCCTCAGTTTTCATTGATAGTTAATACAAGGATAGTCAGGAAAAATTGTTTCTTTATTAGCTATAAAGCTCTTACGGAAAACACAGTCTACTAAATTTTTAATATTTCCTTGCTAAGAACCCAGTGTTAAGTTGCTTTTAGAGCTTAGTGAAAGGAAGATATTTGTATCTCTTAAGAAGTTTATACTTCAGTCAGTGTATGGGGAGGTTTCCCTCTAGGCCCTGTCAAAAGCTCAAAACTAACTTTGTGGCTTAATAACCACAACAGTATTAGCTTTCTATGCGTTCTGTTGTGAGCCTATCTCCAATGCAAATAGAAACACATATAACAAATAATAATATATAAAAAGATTAATAATATGACAAATGATAAAATCTCCAAGACTCTATGTATACTTATTGTTCTTTAAGTTAGAAAAATGCTAAATTCCAAAGATATTTTTGCATTGTAAAGATCTTTCTTAAAACTTATCAGGATTTGAAGTTAGTATAGAAGTCACGTAAAAAATAAACATCTACAAAAGTGGTCAAACTTAATTTAATGAACGGACTATACTAGTTATCAACTGCTGCATAGCAAATTACTCCAAAACTTATTAGATGAAAATAAAAAATATTTATTATCTCACATCATTTCTGAGGGTTAGGAATCCAGGGAAGATGGGTAGTTCTGGCTTAGGTTGCAGCCGAAGCCACAGTGATCTTGAGAAGCCCAGGACCAGAGCGTTCATGCCCGAGTTTACTCCAGTGGTGTAGACTGCTCAGCTCCTCACCACAGGGTCTCTCCAGAGGGCAGCTACTTCCAGCACAGAGAGAGAAAGAGAGCCCAGGACAGAAACCTCCTCATGGAAGTGTCATATTGTATGCCAGCCATCATCACTACTTAATCTTAGAACATTTTCATCACCCAGAAAATAAACCCTGAAAAACTTTTGTTCTGTAAAAGACACTGTCCAGAGAACAAACAGACAAGCCACAGGCTGAAAGAAACATTTTCAAGAGACACATCTGGTATTCAAAACATATAAAGAATACTTAAAACTCACTAACAAGAAAATGAATTAAAAAATGAGCAAAAGATCTGAACAGATACCTCACCAAAGAATATATACATATGCAAATGAGCATATGAAAAGATGCTCCACATCGTATGTCCTCAGGGAAATGCAAATTAAAACAATGAGATACCAGTATACATCTTTTTTAAAAAATTTATTTCTTTTATTTATTTATTTTTGGCTGTGTTGGGTCTTCCTTGCTGTGCACAGGGTTTCTCTAGTTGCGGTGAACGGGGTCTACTCTTCGTTGCGGTGTGCGGGCTTCTCATTGCAGTGGCTTCTCTCTTGTTGCAGAGCACGGGCTCTAGGCATGTGGGCTTCAGTAGCTGTGGCACGTGGGCTCAGTAGTTGTAGCTCGCAGGCTCTAGAGTGCAGGCTCAGTAGTTGTGTTGCATGGGCTTAGTTGCTCCACAGTATGTGGGATCTTCCCGGACCGGGACTCGAACCTGTGTCCTCTGCATTGGCAGGCAGATTCTTAACCACTGCGCCACCGGGGAAGTCCCCACCACTACACATCTATTAGAATTCCCCAAATCTGAAACACTGGCAACACCAAATCCTGGCAAGGACGTGGAGCACATGGAACTCTCATTCATTGCTGGTGGGAATGCAAGATGATGCAGCCACTTTAGAAGGCCATTTGGCGCTTTCTTACGAAGCTAAACATACTCTTTAGATACCATCCAGCAATCTTGCTCCTTGGTATTTACCCAAAGAAGTTGAAATTTAGTCCACACAGAAACCTGCACATGGACGTTTATAGCAGTTTTTTTCATAACTGCCAAAACTTGGAAGTAACCAAGATGTCTTTCAGTAGGTGAATGGATAAATAACCCATGGTTCATTCAGACAGTGAAATAGTATTCAGGGCTAAAAAGAATGAGCTATCAAGTCATAAAAAGGCATGGAGGAAACTTAAATGTATATTACTAAATGAAAGAAGCCAATCTGAAAAGGCTGTATATATATCCTAACTATATGACATTCTGGAAAAGGCAAAACTGTGGAGACAGTGAAAGGATCAGTGGTTGCCAGGGGTTACAGGGGCAGAGGGAGCACAAAGACTTTTAGGGCCGTGAACCTACTATAATGGTGGATATGTGTTATTACACATTTGTCCAATCCCATAGAATGTACAACAGCCAGAGTAAACACTAATGTAAAGTATGGACTTGGGTAATTATGACGTGTCAGTATAGGCTCATCAGTTGTAACAAATGTACCACACTGGTGGGGGATTTTGATAGCGGGGTAGGCCATGCCTATGTGGGCAAGAGGTATATGGGAAATCTCCATGCCTTTTCCTCAATTTTGCTGTGAACCTAAAACTGCTTTAAAGATAGTGTATTTTAAAACAAACAAGAAGAAGAAAAAACAAGAAAGAGAAAGAGAGAGAGAGAAAGAAAGAAAGAAAAAGAAAGAAAGAAAGAAAAAGAAAGAAAGGGAAAGAAAGAGGGAGGGACGGAGGAAGGGAGGAAGGGAAGGGAAGGGAAAAAGAATGAGAAATCCCTGTATCTATTAGCAATCACTCACCCTTCATAACCTACTACCACCAGCCCCTGGAAACCACTGATAGTTACTTTCTGTCTCCAGGGATTTGCCTATACTGAGCCATTCATATGTGCTGATCCATACAGTATGAGCCTTCTCTGTCTTCTTTCTTTAACTTATCGTAACGTTTTGAAAGTTCATCCATGTTACAGCATGTAGCAGTACTTTATTTATTTTTATGGCTGAATATTGTTCTGTTGTATGGAAAGACCACATTTTGTTTTCCACCCCTCAGTTTATGGACGTTTATAATGTTTCCACTTTTTGGCTAGTATGAATAATGCATCCCCAAACACTTATGTACACATTTTTGTGTGAGTATGTTTTCTATCCTCTTGGGTGTATATCTAGGAATAAAATTGCTGGGTCATTTGGTAACTCAATGTTCAAGTTTTGAGGACCTTCCAAACTGTTTTTGGAAGTTGGCTGCACCATTTTATATCCCCATCAGCAACATATAAAGGATTCCAATTTCTCCACATCCTCATCAGCAGTTGCTATTGTCTGTCTTTTTAAAATTTATTATTATACCTATTTTAGTGGATGTAAACTGGCATCTCATTGTGGTTTGTTTTTTTTTGCGGTACGCGGGCCTCTCACTGCTGTGGCCTCTTCCGTTGCGGAGCACAGGCTCTGGACGCGCAGGCTCAGCGGCCATGGCTCACGGGCCCAGCCACTCCGCGGCATGTGGCATCTTCCCGGACCAGGGCACGAACCCGCGTCCCCTGCATCGGCAGACGGACTCTCAACCACTGCACCACCAGGGTAGCCCTCATTGTGGTTTTGATTTGAATTTCCCTGATGACTAATGATGTTGAGCATCTTTTCATGTGCTAATTGCATATTTGCATATCTTCTTTGGAAAAACATCTCAGAACTTTTGCCAATTTTTAAATTTGGTTATCTTTTTTTTTTTTTCTGTTGAGTTGTAGGAGTTATTTATATCTTCTTGATACAAGACCTTATCAGATATACTATTTGCAAATATCTTCCCTATTCTGTGGCTTGCCTTTTAAATTTTTGATAGTGTTCCTTGATGCTTGAAAGTATTCCATTTTGATGAAGTCCAATTTATCTATTTATTCTTTTGTCACTTGTGCTTTTAGTGTCATATTTAGGAAACTACTGCCTAATCCAAACTCAAAAATATTTACTCTTGTGTTTTCTACTAACAGTTCTGTAGCTTTATCACTTGTATTTAGGTCTTTGATCCATTTTGAGTTAATTTTTGTGTATGGTATGTAGTAGGGGTCCAACTTCATTCTTTTGCAAATGATTACCTAGTTGTCAGATTATCATTGGCTTAAAAAATTATTCTTTCCCCATTGAATGGTCTTGGCACTCATGTCAAAAATCATTGAACATGCATATATGAATTTATTACTGGACTCTTTTTTCTAAACCATTAATCTGTGTATCTATCCTTATGTTAGTACTACATAGTCTTAATTATTATAGATTTGTAGCAAGTTTTAGTAGAAGTCCCCTAACATTTTCTTCTTGCTCAAGATTGTGTTAACCATTCTGGATCCTTTGCATTTCTGTATTAATTTTAGGATCAGCTTGTCAATTTTGGCAAAAAAAAAGAAAAGAAAAAGCCAGTTGGAAGAGTCTGCACTCTGAACCACTGAACCATTATTGAAGATTATTCAGTACCACAGAAAAATGCCTACTGTGGTCCCTGAATATAAGATTGTATTATTCTCTGGTAGACATAGATACGAATTAAAGGTTAAAGTAAGGTGATTGTTATTAGGAAGATGAGATCATGCATTGTCTTTTTTTCCCTTTCATAATTTTTGTTCTAATGCTATTTTATAATAAGGAAAATGTGTGTTATGTTCTTGAGGGAAGGATTTATTTCTAAACTCCTTAAAGTACGTGGCATATTGTGTTGTACATAGTAGGCACTCGGTAAATATTTCTTGGAATGAGTTTTGTATTGCTTATTTGCAATACAAATGCAAAAAAAGTGACTTCTTTTGTATTGCATGCAGCTCAAAGTTGCTCTTACAAAACAACTATTCGATCCAGCTAAATTCAACAAGAAAAGAAACTTTATGCCTACAAATGTCCTTGAGTCAATTGTATTAGAGATATAGTAGACCCTTCATAGATACTGATTTTTCTCAATAGATTCACAGTCCGCCCCCCATCAATATTATCAGTTCCCTTAAAACTGAGCCTTTAAAAAATAATTTTTGAAGTATCAGGAAAGAATTCTTTTTTCAAGTGGGCAGTGTGAGCTAGATCTTATGATATTTTCCCAAAAAAATCTAATCTTTGGGAGATTAGTAACTGAACTCCCTTCTGAAGTGTCAAAGTCTGAGGCTGTGGTTAGTGAATAAACTTTGGCAACCTATTAATTTATTCTTGGAAAGCTTTACTTGGATAACAAGATGACACTAATTGACGCCCTAAAAAGTTATATCAATAGGGAGGGAAAGGATAATTGTAAGCTACTCACAGGTAGTGAATTGCTCTTAGCATCATTAAGGAGAGCAGGTGAGGGTTAGTGGGGGAGCAAGAGGGAGTGGAGAAAACCTATCTCCGTGGCCTCCCAGTAATACCACAAACCACTCCACTTTTGCTTCCATGATTGATGATGCCACTAAAAACCTCCACGGGACCTCTGCACTTCCTTGAATCTCAAACTGTAGACCATTCATTATGCTCTGTATTTTCTACCCCGACCTGATATTGATGTACGCTGTGTTTAATGAATCATATTTGTCACACACTGTTACAGCACAGAAAGTCCTGTGTATCTCACCTTAGAGGCATGATCTAAGTGGTAAATGGAGCAAGTGAGGAATGGGAATAGAATCAGATGAGAAGGCAGGTCAGGGAGCCCAGGACAGGAAGGGGGAAGAGAGGGAACACCTGAGCTCGACTCTCCAGCTGCGACAACACAGAGCGTTCGAAACACGGGTGGAGACCCACAGTGGCCTCCTGCCACCTGTGTGGTGGCAAAGTGGCAACATCAGCAGAACCAGACCCTCCCCGCTTCGGATTCTCATCCGAATCGTTTTCCAGCTGGTGCTTGGAACAGTTTCCCCAAGTACTGAACCCACGTGCGTGTAACCAGAGCCAAATATTCTAACCAAAATAAACCAAGGTAATATTCATATAAATATTTTAAAGAAAAATGAAAAGGAGAGGAAACCAGCCTGTGCATATCTCTAACTAGTGCTTTTCCTTAAAAGAAAGCAAAAGAAGTAGACTTATGCATGGTGCTGAGCCACGTGTCCTTTTATTGTAGCTCTTCCTGTGTGCCTTGCCTCGCTAATGTCCCCAACATTTCAGAGCACATGGTAATTGGGCAGGACATGTCCCCAGGCGGTGCACCAGCCTTGCCAGGCCACAGCCATTGCAGTAAACACTGGTGTGGAGGCTCCTCTAAGGTAGAGGGAGTTACCTGAGGACACATCACAGGAGGCAGCCAGGAGAAGTAAACAATTCCAAATATAACCAATTGATTGTACAAACGTAAACGTAAACATGAAATTACATTTTTCTCAAACCACTGGCCCCAAATGCATATGCCAAATCTCTCTCCTGACCAGGTAGAAGACCCCTTAATAAGACCCTGGGCAGATTCCATAACTTCTGGCTCACTTCAGTTATTCACTTTCACTTCTTAGAAACCCGTCAAATTTCAATTTCCAGTATCTTCTCCAATTCAGAGCTCTCTCCCTGATCACAGGCCTGTGCGTCTAAGGAGGCTCAACTGGGAGGGGCCGTAGCCTGTGCTTACTTCTCAAAACAGCATCCAGGGACTTCCCTGGTGGCACAGTGGTTAAGAATCCACCTGCCAGTGCAGGGGACATGGGTTCAAGCCCTGGTCCGGGAAGATCCCACATGCCGCGGAGCAACTAAGCCTGTGCGCCACAACTGCTGAAGCCCGCACACCTAGAGCCTGTGCTCCGCAAGAAGAGAAACCACCGCGATGAAAAGCCCGTGCACCGCAGTGAAGAGTAGCCCCCGCTCGCCGCAACTAGAGAAAGCCCGCACACAACAACGGAGACCCAATGCAGCGAAAAAGAAATAATTTAATTAAAAACAAAGAACAAAAAAACAGCGTCCAGAATTCCAGGGGAATCAACGTTTGCTTTCAGGGTTTCTCTTTAACTTCCATTTTCGAGGCAAAACTCCCTTCTCTTCTCTTAGGGGCTGGGCGGGGAGGGGAGGAGGGTGGGCAAGATTCTCTCTATCACACTGCCTTTGTGTGGGCTGTCACCACTTCTCGGGCTCAGGTGAACTGGTCATCCATGCATTGTCATCCCGGGCGTCCAAACGCTGGGCTCTTACCGGTGACAGCATTATGAGGACACTGTGCCAGCCTAGAGCTCTGGTCTAGCTCTGTGACTCAGTGCCCTCCATGCGCCTACTACCCGACCCCATAGGACATCCCATAGAAGCTCGCTGGTGAGCTTCCTGTTCTCAGTGTGGACCCCTCTGCGGGGGTCAGGGGCGGGGGTTCAGCCACTCAGCTCATGTCTGGTGTTTGAGCTGGGAAGTCTCACATATTGAAACAAAGTCAGGGCTCGGGTCAGATACTCTCACATCTTTTCTACTGTTTTTGTGGGATATCCCACCTCCTCCAAATTTCTGAGTTCCATTGGTTTCAAGAGCTAGCACCCTTGGCGCCGACGCAAGGGCCAAGGAGTTTATTCCCCTTGGGAGATTGTTAACCAATAAACTGTCCAGCAAAGGAATCTGAATGTCCAGCTTTCTTAACTCAGTTTGGGACAGTTTAGAGTCTTAACTGCAACTCCAGAGCTTCCCTGCAGAGTGAGGTCAAGGCCAGCTCTCTGTGGGACTTATGGACCTTGACTGGCTTTCTTCTTTTCCCTGTTCTACTCACCCTAGTTCCCTTAGTGATTTCCCCTGGAACCACTTTCTTAATAAATCTCTGGCCCATAACTCCTCACTCAGAGCCTGCTGTTCGGGAACCTGACATGGCCTTGGGTAAGCATGGAGCTCGGCCACCGTGTTACCCTTGTGATAATTTTATGAGTCAACTTGACCGGCTCACTGGATGCCCAGATTTCTGATTAGACATGACTTCTGTGTGTGTCTGTGAAGGTGTTTCTAGAAGAGAGTAGCATTTGAGTTGGAGGACTGAGTAAAGCAGAAGGCTCTCCCCAGAGTGAGTGGGAATCCTCCAATCCCTTGAGAGCCTGGATAGAACAAAAAGGTGGAAGAATAGAGAATTTGTCCTTTCTCCTCCTGAGTGCTTGAGCAGGGACTTCCATCTTCTCCTGCCCCCGACCCGGGCTCCTAGTTCTCAGGCCTCCAGACACTGAGTAGAGTCCACGCCATCAGTTGTCCAGCTCCCAGGCCTTTGAACTACAGCACTGGCTCTTCTGGACCTCCAGCTTGCAGACGGGAGAGGGTGGGACTTCTCAGCGTCCACAATGATGTGAGCCAGTACCTAATAATAATCTCATTCTGTACATCTGTATCTACAATATATCTGTGCCTGCACCTTATCTATCTCCTATTGGTTCTGTTTCTCTGGAGACCCCGACTTAAAGTTCCTCCCCTCGTTACCCTGCCATCTCTTTCCAAGTTTCTTTTTGATCAGTTTCTAAGGCCTGAGTAGCAGTTAAAGTTCCTTCCGTCCCTCCCTCTCCTCTTCCCTTCCTTTCTCCCTTCATTCTTGCTTTGTCTTTCTTTTCCCTTCATCTCTCATCTAGAATAAGCCCGGTGATACCAGATTTCTAGTCCTTTCTCTCACACCACTCTTGGAATCTGGGGGGACGCTGAACTGTTTTGGATTCTTTAATGGACTAATTCTCTTAATAATAATTCTCTCCCTTTCATTACTGTACTTAAAATGGTAATGCTATTAGTGCTGAGCGCAGGTTGTCGTTTTTTATGAAAAAGGAACAGGAACGGGGCAGAGAAGAGGGCTCTTGAAGGCCCCCTTGCTCTGGGTACCACTGTCGAGTCTTCCTTGAGGACCAGACTTCCAGCTTCCAAATCTACCCAAAATCAGGGTGCAAAGCCAGAATAAGTCCCTGGAGAAGCCCCATGTGTTCTCCCCTGGCAAACAATCGTCAGTTCCTCTGGTGCTCAGTAATAGCTGAAGCTCTGGAGAATACAGAAGAGGATTAGGGCTCACTACCAATAAAACTGTGAGGTGACTTCCATTCGGTGCTTAGAGTTTGAGTCCAGTGATGCCTTGGGAAGTTGAAACCGGAAGCCTGGACAACAGCTGTATAATTAAAATGGCTACATGGGCAGGGGTGGTCCCTCTGTCTCTGATACACAGCAGTCATGAATGGGAGTGTTCAGCATCCCAGTGGCTCTCCTTCTGAACTGACTCATCCATTACTGGGGTAATGATTTTCCGTCGGAGCAACAGCAGAGCCAAAGGCCTATTACACAGGCAACATAAAGTTAAAAAGACATTATGAATAAAACGTTGGCTCTGGCAGGCTTTTGCCAACTCTTCTCCAGAGAAGATTGCCTGATGCCGACACGTGTTTATTACACTTAATAATGTTTACATAAGTCTTCCTTGAGCTCATTAGAGCTGTCAGATCAGAAGTAGATGTGCTCCCCCCTCGGTTTATCTTTAAAGACTTCGCAGTCAATAAAGCAAGATGAATGGCATCCAGGGCACAGACAACGTACGTACTCTCTCCGGCTTTGCAAACACTGAGAAGTTAAACCCGTCGGTCCGGTTGGGCTCCTTCCTGGGTCTTAGGCCTGCATCTGATCAGTCCCTTCGTTCTTGAGCAAGAGAGCAGTGCTTCTCCAACGTTAAGGGGCTTGGAATCACCACAAGGGCTTGTTAAAATACTGCTACCTTCATCCCCGGTGATTCTGCATCAGTGGATCTGGGGTGGGGCTGAGAAACATGAATTTCTAGCAAGCTCTCAGGTGCTCTTCAAGTGCATTGGCCCTTACTCACCCTGTTTCTAGGGGTCATTTGCCATCATCTCGTTTGTTGGGGTCAGGGGTGCCCCCTTGACAATTCGGGGCATCCTGGCCTATGGCATGCAACAGCAGCAGCAGCGGCGGCCACGCAGCGACGGCCGCAGCAACTGGACAGCAGCGGGAGGAGCAGCAGCCGCGGGGGTTGCCGCGGCTCGCGGGCAAACCCTCCTGGGCTCGTGTGGGTCCGCGCGGGGGCTCGGCCTGCGTGGAGGGGCGGGGCCTGGGGATGGGGGCGGGGCCTGGCGCACGGGGGCGGGGCGCGGCGCGCGGGGCTCGCACTGTCTGCTCTTCGAGGCGGCGGCAGGGGTTGAGGGCACGGCCAGCGGGCGGCGCGCCGCGGAGTCCCTGGCAGTCCGCCGAAAGGTAAAACCAGGAGAGCGCGCTGGCGGGTCTTCTTGCCTGGCAGCCGCATAAGCCCCGGAGCGTCCGGCCCCCAAACTAGGTTTGGGCGCCCAGGGCATTTGCCTAGCATCCAGGGACCGGCTGCTGAGCTGGGGGTTTGCATGTACGGCGCCGCCGGGACCCGGGCGGGGGGTTCGGGGTCTGCAGCTGGAGCCTGCGGCCATCCCGGGACATCCGGACTCGGAGACAACTTTGCGCAGCGGTCCTACTCTAAGTTCCCTTTATTGCTATTGTCTTAGCGCCTCCGGTCCGACAGTCTTCCCGGACTCCAGCTTTGTTCTCACCAGGCCAAACCCGCGGTCCCCTAGGGCTTGAACCCGGGAATCGCTGGCAAGTTGCACCTGCCTGCCGGGTCCTCCCAGGCTCCCTTCTCGGCCCTGCGAGGTCCAGCACGGTCCTATGCGCACCAAGGCTGGGCACCTCGAGACCCGGCGCCCACGGAGCGAGCGGTTTTCGCCAGTTTCCCTGTGGTTCGGGATCAAGGGCAGAGGCGTCAGACCTCCGGGATGCGCGATTTGAGTTGAGGCTGGAGAGAGGGCAAGAAAAAGTTTGGAAGCTCGGCTAGTGCTCGGGAGCCGGCAGCGCCCGGCTGCCCATGGCACGAGTTGGAGAGAGTGTTACGGGCTTGTCGCCGAGCAGAGGGACTCTGGGTACCTAGACGCCAGGTGCAGAGAGGGAACCTGCAGGGCAGAGGCTCCAAGCTTGGACTATCAGCAGAGATGGGATGCTTGTTGTGTGCACTCATTGGCAAGAGAAGGCTGTGTGTTACTGCAAAGAAGATGGGCGAAAAAGAGAGAGGAAGAGGGAGGGACTAGGGATACACACACACACACGCGCACACACACACACACATATAATTGCATTGTACCCAGTGTACACTTTTTCTCCCTTCAGATACCTTGGGAAACCTATGCACGGGATGCCTTCTTGTACCCGAACTCCCAGAGGTGGGGGTGGAGGTGGGGGAAGGGATAAGTTTTCCCCAGTGCTGGAGCTCGTTTTGAAAGCGAACAGGTGACAGAAGTCTTCTTGGTGTGTGTGTGTGTGTGTGTGTGTGCGCGCGCGCGCGCGCGCGTGCGCGCGCAGCAGCGAGTGATGCTGGGCCGCCCGCGGAACCTCCTCCCCTCCGGTCCACCGTCCCTCTTCCCGCTTCCAGCTCGTGACAGCGGTGTGAGTTTTCCTGCCACTCCTGTCCTGAGGCTGGCAGGCGAGAGGCGAAGTGATGGTCGCGGAGTGGAGCAGACAAAGGGTGCATTTGGACGACCCTCCGAGGGCGAGGCGGCTGGTGTGTGTGTGTGTGTGTGTGTCTGTCTGGAGGGGCTCCCTTTCCTGCCAGCTAGGGAGAAAGCATTGGTAGCAGAGGGATGAGGTAAAGTGGGAGAAAGGTGAGGTGGGGCGGAGGGGAAGAAACCCTGCGGGAGAAAGAAGAGAGCAGAGATTGAAAACCACCTTCCATGATTGGCTGTAAAATTATAAGTTAATTTTAAAAAGAGTTGGGGGCGGGTGCTGAACTAAAATTTTAGAGGATAGGGACGCAATTAGTTTGATTAATAAAGGTATTTTAGCGAGTGATGTTAAAGTCTGAAACCTTCGCCCAAGTTTATTGCTTGTTTTAGATAATCTGCTTTGACATATCTTTCCAGCACCTACTCCGGAAGTATTTTTCACTGTCTTAAAGAAGTAAAAGACATATATACACAAATAAAATGCAGCTAAAATGAAGTTTAAATGAAGCTTTGGGCAGGATTAAATGGCTTGTGTAACTGCTGAATGTTGCTAAAGTACTGTCAGGACTATAAAATAGCCAGACAAAAATAAAGGAAAAAAAATAATGGTAACAAGAAAACGAAGGCTTTACAAGAACTTCAGTAATGAACACATAACAATTGGTGGTATGATGCAGTAATTATTTTCGTATTTACGCCATTAACGATTGTCTTTTAACGTTAATGTCCTGATGTTTTATTCCTTCTCATTTGCAGGCAAAAGCGCATCTGAGACTGCATCAGGGAGTAATTTGGTTATATAAAGTCATGAATAGAAAACACTAAACCATGCTCAGAACTCTGACAACACAGAGCCTGAAACATAACAACCTCATTTGCTGTTTATTATCTGTCTTTATAATTCTGTTTACCATCATTTGCATAAATGAATAGCTAAATTGTATAGTATATCCCTTTTAGGAAAATAAATACTTGATGCTTATAGAGAGACTGGGAGGGAGAGGAGGGCTAGCAGGTAATTCTTACATCAAGCACGAAAAAGATTTTTAAAAAACTTTGTGGGATTAGAAGCCTTCTGGAAATAATCAGAATGTAAATTCAGCCTACTTTAGGCATCCTTAATTTATTTAACTTGGTTCAAGTACTTTTTAACTGTATATGTAATTCGTGAGTGGGCAGATTCTAAACTGCTTTCCTAGCTAATCTTAACAAACCAAACCAAACCAAAGTAGTCTATCTTACATCATAAAGCAATTTTTGTTAACATGAAAACCTCTTTTTTTTTCTATTCAGACTTTCAAAGGGTAAATTTTCTGAAATAAAGGAAGAGGTTTTTTCTGAAGGAAGCTCAAAACAAAATTCTTTCAGCAGAAATTTAAATTAATAACATTTCAAGACAAACATCAGAGGTCACACATTTTAAAACTATTGTTCATTATTTTAACTGTCGGATCTTTGCTAAAATTGTCTAACTCATATGATAAAGGGAACAACTAATAACTGTATTAAAAGAGCTCTGAAGTAACTTGCCAGCCAAACAGCTGAGCAAAACACGTAGTGGTTGGGGGGGAATCAGTCAATCCCATGAATGTTTAAAAAAATCTATTTATTCTTGCCAGGCACACAAAATATCATGATGATTGAATGCACCATTTCCTGCCCATACAAATATGCTGGTCTCATGTGGAACAGCACAGTGAAATCGGTATTACCTGAGAATGGATTCCATGTGGGAGTAAGAACCTTGTATGTATTTTAAGTGCAGGGGGGAGAAAAAGAATAAGTGACAAGCGAGCTGTTCATTATAGTGGAGGCTGGTGTAAGATTGTGTAAGATCAGGGCAAGTTCTTACAGTTTCGCTGGTTACAAACTTGGGAAATGTAATCGTGTGAATAAAGTACATTTTGAATACAGGTTTATTTATTATGTTCATTCTTAAAGTCACTACTCCTGTTATCACTTTTATATTCCAAGCGTTTCAAAGGCTGCCCAATATCTCTATATTTCTATTGTTCTTTATATCATTGTTCTGTAGGAAAGTTGTCTATTTTTCTTTTTTTTTTTTTTTTTTGCGGTACGCGGGCCTCTCACTGCCGTGGCCTCCTCCGCTGCGGAGCACAGGCTCCGGACGCGCAGGCTCAGCGGCCATGGCTCACGGGCCCAGCCGCCCCGCGGCATGTGGGATCCTCCCGGACCGGGGCACGAACCTGCGTCCCCTGCATCGGCAGGCGGACTCTCAAACACTGCGCCACCAGGGAAGCCCCTATTTTTCTTTTTTTTAAAGGCTAAAACCTGACTTCTGGTTAAATGATTTATTTCTGTGACATACATTTACTAAGTACCCATTATTAACTACCAGATACTGCACTAGGTGCTAGGGATTCAAGGATGAGTTAGACTCAGTCCTTGTACTTAGAAAGTGAGGGAGACAGTTATGTGGATAAACAAGTGCAATAGAACGTAATCTGTGGCAGTCTGTCCTAAGGCTCTGGAATGACATAGATTGGGTTCAACTTTCAGCTCTGCCTCTTACTAGCTGTGAGACCTTGATCCAATTTGTTAACCTTTCCGAGCGTCAGTTGTCTTTTCTGGTCAGTGGGGGAAATAATACCATTCAGATCACAGAGTTGTAAAGATGACATGTTAACATATTTTAATGTCTTACATCTTAAAAACAAACCCTGGATCCCATACTTCTGAGCACCCCTCACGTCATTTCTCTGCTCCATGCCACCGTCAGATTTCTGAGGATGCTGTATCTTCACATCCTCTCTCCTTTACTGTTCATCCTACACTTGTGTGGCTTCTGCCCCTACCACTTATGGAAACAACGTCTGTTGAGATCAGCAGTGACCTCTATGTGGTCAGACCCAGGGACCTACATGCTTCCTCAACTTCTTGGAGCATTTGAAAGGGTTGATTGGTCCCTTCTAATTCATAAGCTATTCTCTCTTGGCATCAATGACTTGGGTGGCTTCTGTGACACTAGACATCTCCAGTTTTCCTCATCAGGCTTTTATTATTTCTCAGCTGGCTCCTCATTCATTATTTTCTCTAAATGAAGGTTGGATCTTTTTTCCAACCTTGTGGCTCCATCCTAGCCCTCTTATAGCTCCGTCCCACACCCAGATGAAGGTCCACCACTACAGAAAGTAAGTTTAAGTAATCACCATTTGGAATGGTCTGCTTTTTCTCTTGGCCAACAGAGTACATTTAATCAAAGGCTAATCTAGACATATAATTAAGAGACCGAGTATCAAGCATGCTAAATGTTGGCATACAGAAATTTTGACAAATAGGAGAAACTGAAAGCACAGTAACCAGAGTGAGGTGTACCGTCAGGGCCGGCCCCAGGACCATTGGCTTTCCCATGGCCCCCCTTTGGTCTGGGAGGCTGCGTTCTTAGCACCGTGAGCACACTTCACTTTGCAATTGCCGCATTTGCGAGTTGCAAGGATTTACTTCAAGAAGGTAGCAGTGACGTCCATGTAACTGTGTCAGCAAGACTCGGTGCCATTATTGGAACTGAAAGATCAAGCATAGTCTCAGCTTCAGTTTTCTGAAGATAGAGACATTTTCTTTCACTAAAGAGGCACAGAAATGCAAGAATTGGTTCCATTGTAAGCATTCTCTGTATTCTCTGGCACCCTGCTGGTGCTGACCCTGGCTTTTCCCTGGGATGACAGCGGGCTGTAGACTCAGCCTCTTAGTGGTCCCCATTTCTCCCTGTCTTGTTCTCTCTTCCTCTTCCTTCCTTCCACTCTTTAGTTCCTTCCTTCCCCTTCTTCAGGGCTTCCTTTTTATTTCTTCAGTTTCTCTTATTCCTTTCCTTCCTTTCTCCCCTTCTCCTGTCCCTCATCCTTTTTATTGTCTTCTTTCATCGTTCTTACATAAGCAGAAACAAAATAGAAAGATCTACGTGAGCTTCTGCCCAGCTGTTAACCACCATCAAAGGCTTGAGTCTACCACATGGCCTCTGCCTTTCCTACTTGGTGGTCTTTGCATCCATCACTTGAAACTTGAAGAACCTTAAAATTCTTGCCTCAGTTTTCCCTTTGTCAACAAATAAACATAGAAGAGGTGGAAGCAAGGGATTAGAAAAATTGGTTTGTGGATCCATGCTCTAGAATGACATTTTCCAAGGAGTCTTTACCACCAGGTGATATATATAAAGGTGGCCTCCCTGCTTCCTGAGCTTGGGTACTGTTGATGTCCGTCTTCGCAGTGATGATGACAGTTAGAATAATGGTTTAAATGATGAAAACTAATATTTATGGAGTGCTTGCTACGTGCCAGATTCTGTGCTACACGTTTGATACATGTTTTATTTATTCCTCACGCCCAGTGGGCCCATATTAGAGGTGAGGAAACGGACCAAACAAGGTTCAATTGCTTGAGCAAAGGTTGCAGGACTCAAAGTATGGGAGTAGCAACTCAGCTCTTCTTAGCTGCCGTGCTCCATCCTGCAGCGACACTGGGTTTCTTTGACTACGTTCATATTGATGGTGAGCCGCAGGAATGCCCTGAAGCCATAGTATCTGATCTAATAACACTGCAAAGTAATGATGGGTGGGGAGACTGGCATTCATTGGCCTGTGGGCTCAACTTGTAGAGGAGGTCAGCTGGGTACATCTTAGGATGAGAGCCTTATAGGAAAGCGTGGTAAGGGCAGCTCATCATTGTCTCTCTCTCTCTCTCCAGTGTGTCTACTGGGGAAGCCTGAAAACTAGGGGTGTTTTCAGGTGGGATGACCTAAGCACCACAACTTTGGAAGAGCCTTAAGAGACTTCAGTGGCTTCTTGCTCTTCTTTCTAAGGCAATGCACTGTTTAATTTTTGGAAAAAAAAAAACATGCTGTAGTTTGTCTTCAGTGTGAATGAATGGTACAAAACACTGGGTTGGAGCAGAGGAGAAGCAGGATGGCCTTGTGTGGGTGAAATGAGCCTTGGCCAAGGGATAAGCACAGAGGGACCTCCTCTTCTGCAGGTGGGGGTGGTGTCTCTGATTCTTAGTAGAGGCAATGCCCAGGAGGCCGTGGATGCTGTACGTGGGGAACTGCATGTGAAGGAGACGGCAGCTGGCAGTCTGTGCTGACTGTCTTAGAAGGGCTTCCAAGATGTATCTTGTGCTCTGACAAAGTTCCTTCCAGAGCCTAGCTGGAGCTGTATGAGGACATGGGCAGTCAAAAACAGGAGTCTTCCAACAGCTCCCTGACTGGTGACCTTGCTTCTACCTTTGCCTCACAAGATGGGCCTCATTCAGATGCTAATCAGAATAAGAAACTTCCCCGAGTGATGGGCCACCCACGGCTTCCCACCTCTCTCTCTTCCTAAAAACCCAAGACCTTGCAGGGGCCTAGGAGGCTCTGCGTGCTCTGCCCCTGGTTATCCTTCTGACCTCCTCCACTGGCCTTCTTTGTTGAATAAATGAATGACTCTTGAGGGAACCAGGGATCGTCCAAGGTGCTCAATAGTGTCTTTTTAACAAATAAAGAAGGAGAGACTTCCTGTTTCAGTGGCGACACTAGAGAAATGAAGGTTAGAAACGAAAGGCATAGGGACAGTTTAGTGAGTGGAAGAATGAGGGTAAATGCAGTCTCTCAGAACTGCTGGATGCTAACCTAGAGTTGTCATCATCTATTTGTTCATTCATTTAACAAGAATTTATTGAGAATCTACCATGTACCAGGCACCAGTCTAAAGGCTGGCTGTCCATCAATGAACAAGCAGGCAAAGTCACTGGCCTCTTGTGGCTGACATTCTATTAGGAGAAATATACTACAACAAAGTAGACAAAATGATAATTTCAGGTAACAGTACATCCTATGAAGAAAACTTCACTGAGTTGCAGAAGGATTGGTTTAATTGCAGATCCCACTCCTTCCTGGTTTTAAACTCTGTCCCCCTTTCTCCTGTGCTGAAAATGGCACTGATCTCAAAGATGAGTACGGTTTAAACAGTCTCGCATAGTGTGAATATATCGTCTTGTCTTCCTTTAGGTTTTTCCTCTAGGCAAATAAGGCTTACTCTACGGATATTATTTGAAAAACAAACAGTTTGGCAAAAGAAGGCCCCAGAGTGGTGACTTCTGTGAATCTGTTCCTTATTTAATCTTAAAACTCTAGTGAAATGTTTCACGGATACAAATGGCAATTTTAGGATTGTTTTGATAACCAATTTAATAAAGAAGTCAAACGTGGAGTAGAAGCTTCTTCTTGCCTTCACACGTTAATACATCCAACATTATAGTTAAAAGAGATCATTCTGAAAAATTTAAATTGAAGAGGTTCAATTTCTATGTGATTCATCATTACTTACTTAATTTTCTCAGTACCAATTTTGGCCCCTTTATTTTCTGGTTAGTGTTAATTTGTTATGGCAGTGATAGAAAATAAATACAGGCTCCAAATCAATAGGATTAGCTTAGAAACATAAATGATTAACAGCAAAGTTAATGGTTAACAACAAAGAAATAATGATTGCAATGGATGAAGCATTCAGAGCCTTTCTGATACTACCCACTGGGGTTACTAGTGACCGTGGGGCCTGGATTCATTTTCTATCACTGCCTTAATAAATTGACACAAACTAGGAGGCTTAAAACATTACAAATTTATTATCTCACAGCCTCCGTAGGTGAGAAGTCCAGGCAGGTCTGGCTGGATACTCTGCTTAGGGTCTCACAAGGACCAAAATCAAGGGATGGCCAGCCTGAGCTTTCATTGGAAGTTCTGGGAAATAATTTGCTTCCAGGCTCATTCGTGTTGTTGGGAGAATTCATTTCCATGTGGTTGTGAGACTGAGGCCCTCACTTCCTTGTTGGCTGTCAACTGGGGATCATTCTCCACTTCCCGAGGCGTTTCTTGGCTCGTGGACCCTCCCATCTTCCAAACCAGCACCAGTGGGCTCAGTCCTCCTCATGCATCAGATCTCTCTGACCTCCTTTTCCCACGTCGTTCCTCCCTCCAGCCAGAGAAAGTGCTCTGCTTCAGAAGGGCCCCTGTGCTTAGACTGGGCTCGCCCAGATAATCCAAGATAACTCCCTATTTTAAGGTCAACTGATGAGTAATCTTTTTTTTTTCAATTAAAAAAAATTGAAGTATAGTTAATTTACAATGTTGTGTTAGCTTCAAGTGCACAGCAAAGTGGTTTAGTTATACGTGTATATATATATATATATATATATATATACACACACACATATATATGTATATATATATTATTTTCAGTCTTTTCCATTATAGGTTATTACAAGATATTGTGTATACCTGTAGTTCCCTGTGCTCTACAGTAATCTTGATTACATCTGCAAAATCCGTTTTCCCAAGTAAGGTAACATATTCACAGGAAAGACATCAGAGAGTGGGAGATATGGGGGCACACATTTTGTCTACCTGAGAAATAGCCTTGTCAACTGAGACAGACCAGATAACCTGACATGGAGATGGATTTGAAACCTATACACTTTCGTTGAAGGAGGAAGTGGTATTCTTTAAGTATATCTTCTATCCGAGCCATTACAGATTAAAGACACCCTCGGTGTTAAAACAACAAAACAGAACTCGCTTATTTAGTAATGTGAGACGTGGCCATTGAAGAACAAACTTAAGTAAACGAGGAAACGCTCTTGTCCTGTGGTAGAACGCGTCTGGAGCAGAAGGCAGGCAGCAGGATGTGTGAGAACTCGAGAGAAGGCAGCCCAGCTCCAGGTACTTGCTTTGCTCTGGAGCAGTTTCAGCCTCTTAATGGCAAATGTCTGACTTGAAATGATGGTTTAGAAATCTGGATTCTTCTGTGAGCCTGGAACTCTGTGTAAAATCTCCAGGGTTTTTTTTCAATGCCAAGTAAATCAAAATTAAAAATAATGGGAGCACCAAAACTTAATATATTTGGTGCCTAAATTTGGCTCGTGGGCTGCCAGTTTATGTTTGAGTATTTAATATGATAGAAAATACTTGAATTTTCTATCGAACGTTGAGGAATACTCGAGGAATTGGCTTGGACAAAAAATGTCAGAGTACTCCAATACAGTAAGACTAGGAAATGTTTGGCTTTGGCTTCCAGATTTGAGAGTGTGCCTTAATGATGTACTTTTGTTTTCTTTGCCAAGCAAACAAACAAAAAACCAAGGAAGATAATTAAATCTCTAATGCTATTTCCTGAGGGTTTAACCTTACACAGGTGTTTAGAATGCCACTTTTTCTTGGGTGGTACTCAAGTTTGCACAAGCAAAAGGGACCAGGGAAAAGTGTGAGGAATTACCCACGGAACTGGAAAGAGTGTGAAGGAACAGTTTGGATAATCCAAGCGTAGCTCCCAATCTGCAGTAAATGACATTTGTCTTCAGAGATTGGGAGAATGTCCTTTAAAAACACTGATTTAAAAGAATAATTTATTTTACAATATATCAAAGTGCACAAGGAGGCCCAGAAAGCTTGTTCTACAGATTGAGTTTGAGGTTCATAAGGTTTTTATCATTGTCTTCCACTGCATGGAAGCAGGGGTAAAAAGATGGTGTGGTTAAGAGAATAGCTCTGAGTCAGACTAATTGAACTTTGAATTAGGGCTCTGACACTCACCAGATGTGTGACCCTTGGCAAGGTTATTTAACTTCTCTGAGACTTAGTTTCCCCACCTGCAAAATGGGATCATTAACACCTAACTCAGTGGTGGTTGTGAAGATTAAATGGACAGATGGGCTTAAAGCACTCGGGTTCTTATTACATGATTCTAGATTGGGACACCCAGCATTTTATCAACCACCATCACTTCTCATGCAGTGGATTTAAAACTGACAGAACGTGGAACTGCCCATATCAGACCAGTGTTTATCTGTTCCTTATTAAGTGAAGCAGTGAGGACATAAAGGAATGGTATAGTTAGAATTTGAATCCTGGGTTGAAGCTTCATCTCTTCTTGGCCTGTTGCTGCCTTAGTTGAGGTGGATGGAATTCCAGAAATCCCCAGCATGGAATGTTGCTTTTGGAATTTTGTGCCTAAGGACCTGGATCCAAGCATGCTTTTACAACATTCCAGCCTAGCTATAGGAATATGGGAAAGACACACTGTATGAGCTCTAGATTTCCTTTGTATGAAATACAAAACCAAGGCTTCTTACTCACAATGGGTTTGAAAGGATTGCTTGAGACAACATATATAAATACTATTTATGGATTTGGAATCTAAATGGTTAGCATGTGCTCCTATACCTACTGGGCCATTTTCTTTGGTCTGGCATGAGTAAGAGAAAAGCAAAATGTGAAAATGACTTGAAGCACAAATGTGAAGATGACACCCAGCACAACCACTAGTGAATCACTTAATAAATATTTATTGAGCATCTATCCGGTTTCAGCTATACGAGGTGTCCAGGATAAAAACAAAACACACACATACCAATTACACAGCGCCTAACCTCTTGGAAGTCAGGTTCTAGCTGGGAAGATAAACATCGTAATGCACTGTGATACACACGCTGATTCAGGTTCTTCAAAGTATTGGGCTGGCCAAAAAGTTTGTTCGGAAAACCTGAACGAACTTTTTGGCCAACTCAATAGTTTAGAGAGCAATGGGGCAGTAGATTCCAGGAAGACATTTTAAATGAAAACCATTACAGTATTTTCCCTTGAGGTCAGTATCCAGGAGTTGCTCTAAAAGATGGAAAACACTCAACCAAACAAAACCAGATGTTTACCTATTGCTTTCTTAAACTTTACTTATTGTATATTCAAGTGAGCAATTCCATGGGTATGTCCCTAGTTTTTCCATTTAGGGTCATCCTTCTAAAAATATTACATAAGATTTCAAAATACAATTAGAAAAAAAGAAATTTACCTGCCATAGCCCTAGAGATGACATCAACATTGATTTGTATACAAAAAGACATGCACAAACCCAGCTCTTCGGCCACAGCACATGGCCACGTGCTTATAATTGGTCAGAACTGATGCCTAGGTGAGGGTTACCATAACCTTCTCAAACTGCTGTCGTGAGTCAGAAAGTTCTTACTTAATTTAAGATATTCCAGGGCTTTCCTGGTGGCGCAGTGGTTAAGAATCCGCCTGCAATGCCGGGGACACAGGTTGGATCCCTGGTCAGGGAAGATCCCACGTGCTGCAGAGCAACTAAGTCCACGCTCCACAACTACTGAGCCTGCGCTCTAGAGCCCGCGAGCCACAACTACTGAGCCCATGAGCCACAAATACTGAAGCCCACGCACGTAGAGCCCATGCTCCACAACAAGAGAAGCCACACAATGAGAAGCCCATGCATCGCAACGAAGCCCACTCACCACAACTAGAGAAAGCCTGTGCACAGCAATGAAGACCCAATACAGCCAAAAATAAAAACAAATAAATATTTAAAAAAAAAAGATATTTCAGAAGGTGTGTTGCAGTTTTGATGACTTATGAAATACCATAAAGTATTTTAGTAAGGTCAAGCTTAGAACTAGATTTCAAAGAAAAAATATTAAATTTATAGTAACCCCTTAAATCAAAATTAAATGCTATTGTGTTTTCACCTTTTAGGTGAGTAGAAAAATTAGACCAACAGCAGGCAAGTTAATTACATAATTCTAATACTAATAGTCTTTTATAATATAACAAAGAACAACTAATAAAATAAGTTACTATCAATGAGATCATTAGCAAACATTTTATAGTTTTATAACTATTAATGATAATGGATTGCAATAGGTTTAGAAATAATTGAAATATAGACATTTAGGTATTTAATATTTATTAATGCATATTTTGGGGGGCTTTATATCTATTGCCTTTTATATTATTACATGGAGCTACTACATATAATTATACGTGAACGAGCCAACTGAAAAATCATTTCTTTTGAGTTTTAATAATCTGAAAACAGAAAGTATACTCCTGGACCCTTGTCCGTAATTGATGTCTCCTATTTTCATGCTCCAAAGGCCTAATGATGCATTAAGAGTTCTCCATTTTTGTTGGTTTGATTTTCTATTGAGCAACATTCCTGAGAGTAATAGAATGAAGTAGGGAGGGGAAAGATTGAGAACCACCCAAGACTGGCTGCAGTTATGGAAATAAGCAAATGATGGGAAATAATTCAGGTCATTTTCATTTTTAGTTCTTATCAGAGATTCATTGCATTTAGATATAAAACACGGACACTATCCCACTATAAATTCAAAGCTACAGTTAGATCAGCAGATTAAGAACTACCTCAAAATGGAATTATTTTATCATTTTGACTTATTTCCCTTATAGAAGAAGAAATGCCAATTGGGATGCAAATAATAGAGGAATATCTTCTCTCCTTAGAAGAGTTAATGATATTAATATTATTTTGTGAGGAATTTGCTTTGGGGGTTGAGAGTGATCTTATTAACACCAGACTCCCTTGGCTAATCATCTCCTGACTATGGGATCTATATTAAATCCTTTTCTATTTATATTCCTTGGCAGGCTGTTATTCATTGCTGTTGTGGAGATTTTGTTAAGTAATAGTTCTCTTGAGAAATCATGGGTGCTTTTTGAGGTCACGATCTCCCGTGAGCTTAAAGAGAGGGCTATACATTCTCTCTGCAGTTAAGAATCCACTCCGTACCCATTTTCTCTAACACATACTTGATTTGTAAGGTTTCTGACACTCCTTTCTTCCAAGAACTGAAGAATGATCTATCACTCTTTATTTCGTGAAGTAAAATTGATTAGAGGAAACAATAAACATAATTCTTTAAGCATGAAACCCAATATAGTTTGAATACTTGGCTGAGCTGCCGTAGCAATCCTCGTGTGTTCGTTCTCCGGAGACTTGCTGGGCTGTGCCATAGGCCTCCTGGTAAACAGTCCTCACAGTATTTCTTTTAATGCTGGAAGGAATTTCACCCTTGGCCTTTGTTGTTATTGTTTTGCTCCGACATGACAAAAATCCATCACCTTCCAGATATTGATACCTGTACATTGCTGTCAGGTCATTGCCAGAAGGGGAAAACCTACCAATTCGGTGCTGTTGCTGTCCTTTAACATCCATATAGAGGCTTTAATGATAGCCGTGGTTTTAAAAAATTGGATTAATTGAGCAGTGCTGGCGAGCAGAGAGCCACATATTAGATTTTACTGGGCTTCGAGGGCCACCTGAAAGGCAACTCCCATTTCGAAATCTGTGGACTTGAAGCCATCTATTTTGAGACAGAAGTCAGCCTAAATGGATGAGGGGACAGTATAGGAGGGTCAGTAAAACGTGGATTTTAAAAGATATCTAGACTTCGTTTCAAATCTTACCTTTACTACTAACTAGCTGTGGGGCTGGAGACAGGTTACTCCGTCACTCTGAATTTACGCTTTCTCACCTGGGAAAGGGATGTAACGACACCTACCCATGAGAATTTGTTGAATTAGATCAGCAGGGTACCTGGCGTCATACAAAGTGAGTTCCCTACACTCATTTCCTTATGGGCACATGTAGATTTGTATCAAATATATCCCCCCTACCTGCCCGCACAACGGCCAACTCCACTATCAGAGCAGCATGAAGACCAGGTAAGCCTCTCACTCCTCTAGGTCGGGTCCTCAGATGAACGGCATTGGCGTCAGCTGGGAGCTGGTGAGAAAGGCAGCGTCTTGGGCCGGACCCCAGACCTTCGGAGTCAGAGGTTGCATTTGAACCAGGTGACTGTGTGCACGTCGAAGTTTGAGGAGCGCTGGCGTTTCTCTCCTGACCAAGTCTATCCTCCGTGCTCTGCGTTGTTGGTGTCTTTTCGGTGTTTCTTTGCCACTCATCTGTTGTTGGGTGATGCTGGGGGGACGGACACCTGTGCGTGGTGCCGAGGAGTGCAGTTCACGTCCCTACACGTCCAGAGAACAGCCCTCGGCTCTGGGCCTGGCACGAGGAGAACCTCAATAAATGTTTATGGAGTGAAATGGAGCTGCCAACAGGCAGACAAGCAGACTCTCGCATCTGTTCTGCAGACACACGGCAGACCTCGATGGGCCTGGAGAGAGATGGATGTGCCCGAGGTCTTTGCCAGGAGGCATTACCCATGCCCAGCGGGGAGGAGGGCCTTGCCCACGGCCGCTCCTGCAGGGAGATCTGTGGAGCTTCGGGGAGCCTGGCAGATGTGTGCAACCAGAGCAAAAGCCAGGGAGCGCCCTCTCTTCCTTCCGTGCCCTGCCTGGCAAAGGCGGGTGCCACCATGCTTCAGGGAGCAGTTTTCTTATGGTGATTGTCTTTCTTGCTCGTAAGGGACAGAGGAATGTGCTCAATGGCAGTACACCAGTGTCGTATTTTTCCACATCTGTGACTGACTGGCCTGCGTCTCAACTGCGTTCTCTATGGGTGTCAAATTTCCAATTTGCTGGTTCACAGGCTGGCACAGGGTATGGGTGTGGGGACAGCGCGGCGGGAATGGGAAGCTGATATTGCCCTGAGGACGATGAAGTGGTGGGCAGAGCTTGCTGCCTTGGGCTTCGGGAGAAACAGGAAACTAGGATCCTAAAGGTTTTGGGAATGAATTGTATTGCATGATCTCAGGCAAATCAAATGTGTCACTTTTCTCATCTGTAAAATCGTGATAAATATACTTAAGCCAAGCTCCATCAACCTATACCCAGAGTATATTTCAGTGAAGTTCACTCCAAGGTCGCTGGACCCTAGAAACCCAGAACCTGCCTCCCCAGTGGGTCAGTGCCGTAAAGCTCCTCTTCCCCTTGCTCTCAAGGCCAGTCTCGGCAACACTGTCAAGTCAGGAGACATCCTACCTCGCTCTCTGACTCTGCTCTCGCCTAAAGAATCTGCTGAACTCGGAATGGCCAAGTTGTTCTCTTCAGCAGACTCCTCCTGCATCCTTGCTGTACCATCTCCTCCTGGTCTGCTATCCCTCAGTCAAAACTCTCGTTTACCGACCTGGCCGATCTCAGCTGGGAGTCAGGAGGAAAACAGTCAGATGAGCACACATACAAAGTAGAATCTCCCCTAATTCTTGGAAGGACATTTTTTCTTTCTAGATGGAATCTTTATTTACGGAAACAGGCAAACAATCTGACTGACATTTAAAGTGGCATGCAGAATGACGCAACTGACAAAGGGTTAATCTCCAAAATTTACAAGCAGCTCAGGCAGCTCAATATCAAAAAAACAAACACCCCAATCCAAAAATGGGCAGAAGACCTAAATAGACATTTCTTCAAAGATATACAGATTGCCAACAAACACATGAAAGGACGCTCAGCATCACTAATCATTAGAGAAATGCAAATCAAAACTACAATGAGGTATCACCTCACACCAGTCAGCATGGCCATCATCAAAAAATCTAGAAACAATAAATGCTGGAGAGGGTGTGGAGAAAAGGGAACCCTCTTGCACTGTTAGTGGGAATGTAAATTGATACAGCCACTATGGAGAACAGCATGGAGGTTCCTTAAAAAACTAAAAATAGAACTACCATAGGACCCAGCAATCCCACTACTGGGCATATACCCTGAGAAAACCAAAATTCAAAAAGAGTCATGTACCACAATGTTCATTGCAGCTCTGTTTACAATAGCCAGGACATGGAAGCAACCTAAGTGTCCATCAACAGATGAATGGATAAAGAAGATGTGGCACATATATACAATGGAATATTACTCAGCCATAAAAAGAAACAAAACTGAGTTATTTGTAGTGAGGTGGATGGACCTGGAGTCTGTCATACAGAGTGAAGTAAGTCAGAGAAAAACAAATACTGTATGCTAACACAGATATATGGAATCTAAAAAACAAGCAAAAAAATGGTCATGAAGGACCTAGGGGCAAGACAGGAATAAAGATGCAAACCTACTAGAGAATGGACTTGAGGACACAGGGAGGGGAAGGGTAAGCTGGGACAAAGTGAGAGACAGGCATGGACATATATATATACTACCAAACGTAAAATAGATAGCTAGTGGGAAGCAGCCGCATAGCACAGGGAGATCAGCTTGGTGCTTTGTAACCACCTAGAGGGGTGGGATAGGGAGGGTGGGAGGGAGGGAGACGCAAGAGAGAAGAGATATGGGGAATCTATGTATATGTATCGCTGATTCACTTTGTTATAAAGCAGAAACTAACACACCACTGTAAAGCAGTTATACTCTAATACAGATGTTAAAAAAAATAAATTAAATAAATCCTAAAAATAAGTAAATAAACTGGCATGCAGCAGATTTTGGGGTAAAGGAGATATTGATCAGTGTAATGGTTTGGCTAAAAGCAGCTGCCAATGTAGCAGCCAGCCTCCCACATTTCAGTGACTTAATCAATGAAACTTGATGTAAATGTAGGTAACGGGAATGACGGACGACATGCCTGGACTGGGAGGAACAGTAGTGAGAAGGGCGGCTCCAGGCAGTCACTCAGGAACCCAGGCTGCCAAAGGTCAGCTGTCTTCCACGCCTGCTTTCCTAGGGTGCTCTGGGTATTGGCATCCAACTGGCAGATGGGGCAAGAGAGAGAGGATCGTGGCTGGCAGGTATTTATGGGGTGAAGCTAGAGGAGGTATGCATGCCTTCTGTTCACCTTTCCCTGTAAAAAGCAAATCCCATGGCGAAGTTTAACTGCAAAGGAGCTGGGAACTACAGCCTAGCTGGGTGCTAGGTTTGGTGATTCATCATTGCTCCCGTCCACGTAGGAACTGCCCTGTTTCTTTTTCCTCTTTTCTCCTGCAACTGCTCAGAGAGGTTTGGCATTCCCTCCCCATCTTGAACGGCAGCTCTCTGCAGTGAAAGCGCCCCTCCACCCACCTGAAGAACAAGAATAGAACCTTGGCATGCCTCACTTTAATGGTTGCCAACAATTAAGCCAGTCTCAATTTCCTGTATTTCACAAGGATGTTTTGAGAATTAATAAATTATTTTAGGTGATTATCATTCCTCTTACCATCGTCTTCGTCCTGTGCTTTTACAGTTTGCACAGTGTAGGCACAGACTTAACACAAAACCTCCTTGGTGAGAGGCAGAGTGCTTTTTACTATCCTACCCACCACAGGAAGAAGCTGAGATGCACACAAGTTAAAAGACACATTCTGTAGAGTGCAACAGGCTTCCGCCTGCAATATACTTCCGATAGTATACTTTTTTAAAACCTAGTATGCAAAGATATGACAAAAATGATGGTTTAACTTTTTTTATTAGTGCACCGACTCTGGAATCTGCCTGCTGGATGACTTTGGGCAAGTTACTCAGCCACTCTGTGTCTCAAATCCCCTAATCTGTAAAATGGGGCTAATCATAGTAGTTACCTCCTGGGTCGTTGTCTGGAGTAAATAAGATAATGGATGTTAAGTCTTTAGTACAATATCTGGAACATAACATGGGCCTCGTAAATATTAGCTATTACTTTCTTTTTCAATTCCAGGAGAATTGGTATCTAGTTCAGGGAATCCAAAGAAGAAGTTACAGGGTGTGTAGCCTTCTGTTACTGAAAAAGTGAAGTGAAGGTAGAAAATGTGACAGCAATATTATCTATTTGCAGAAGGGAATATGCTGCTTTTCGGTAGGTTGAATGGGTTGGAATCAAATTTTCCCAGGAGCCACAGCGAATAAATGCTGCCTCTCATTTGGAAGGTGCAGGAACTCTTGCAAAGGGCAGGGATTCCGAGGTCTGGCCTCGGGCACTGGTTCTGTCCAGATGTCCTTAGTGGGCTGGGGGCGGGGCTTCTGCTGGGTGGCTGCTTCCCTGGAGGGGCCAGAAGACCTTATGTCCCCCGAGCCGGTGCAAATGCTCCTTCACCGGCAGCGACAGAGCTTTCTGTTCTTGGCGTTGCAGGTAAGGTGTTTTATCCACGCTGACGGATGAATCTGTGTAGCTGTGAGAAAACAAACTTTCTTCTTCTGAGGTTAAAATCAAAATAAACAAATGAACAAAGGAAGAGAAGGGTATAGAGTACTGGTTCCGAGGAGGTAAAGCAGTTGTAGTTACATGCAGGAGGCAGATTTACCAACCTCTGAACGGTCCCTGTATCAGTGCTCCTCAGACCTTACTGTGCAAGTCAGTCGCCAGGGGATCTTGGTAAAATACAGATCCTGACAAAGCAGGTCTGGGTGGGACCTGAGAACCTGCATTTCTAACAAGCTCCCATGTGATTTGGATGCTGCGGGTCTGGGACCACACTTTGAGTAGCAAAATACTACATTGCTTCATTGTTGTGCTTTTGTTTTGTGTTTTTGAGAAAAGTACATGGCATAAAGGCAGCCGTTTCTCCCAGAACGAGAAGCTGGGGACCCTTTAGAACAGCAGTTCACGAAGTGTGAGCCCAGCAAGTCAGCCTCTGCATGACCTGGGATCGGAGCGTGTTAGGAATGCAAAATACTGTGCCCCCATCCACCGCCGCCCAGACCTCCTCAATCAGAGAGTGGGAGGGTGGGACCCAGCAGTCTGTGTTTACAGGCCCTGCAGGTGATTCTGACGGAGCTAAAGTTTGAGAACCGTTGCACTAGAGCTGCAGACTCTGGCTTCGAAAGTTCTGATGAGGATGTAACCAATGCTACAGAATGGCTCTGGGCTCCCGGAGCAGGTCTCCTGCTCTCCTTCTAGTCAAACTGGATTCCTTGGGCTGTGATGTCCTGGAGTGAAAGGATTGGGTGTGGAGGTAGATGATTCTTCAAAGGCTTAGCTGTTCCTCTCCCACCCTTGTTCTGCTTTCCTTATGTGGGGACCACGCAATACCAAATGTGTCTCCAAATTGAAACCTGGGAAATTGTTTCAGGGTGCAGTGATTCCTCAGCGGCTGTGAGTCTCAGATCTCCCTGTAGAGAGCTTCCTTTGGCTGTGGTATTGGGATAAATAGGGTGATCAGCTGTCCAGGTTCCCTGAGTGGTTTTCCACAGCACAGGACTTGCAGTGCTTATACCAGGCCCTGGACTGTTGGTCACCCTAATTGCAGGCTATTGACGGTCCAGATGTAAAGTGTGAATCACCAAGAGATCTTGTTAAAATGCAAGCTCTGATTTAGTCCTCTAGGTTGGAACTGGAGAGTCTGCATTTCCAACAAGCCCCCAGGTGACGTCCTGCGGCTGATCTGTGGACCACACTTGGGTAGCAAGGCAGTATGTCACCCTTGGGATTCAGAGCTGGCCTGTGTGCAGATAAATCGGGGTGCCCCATAGCCACTTACACTGCAGGTGGGCTGCTTGACCTTACCAAATTCAGAGAGAATTTCAGGGCCATCTCCAAGGCTTTAGGATTGTGGGTTTTGCCTACAAATATAAAGTACTAACAAATCCTACACTTCCGGGCTTTAGATTTTTTACCCATCAAATCCAAATACTCTGTAAAAAAAATTGTTCTTCACAAGGACAGGTGACTGCTGTTGACCCATGAATAGAACATTTGCAAGCCTATAATTGATCTCGGTTCGTGTTTGAGTACAACTTAATACTTTTCCTTGTTTGGGCTGAGCATCTGCATATGACCCTGGATGGTGTGTCTGTCATTTCTGGTCTTGTCTCTGCCTCGCAAATGGTACATTTGTCCTTGGGTTTACAGCTGTGCTCGACTGCAGGATCTTTTGCTTTTTGCAGTGTTTCTGCTTTTCAGCATAATGAGTTTTGCTTTATCCATAGCCTGCTTTACTAATTGCAACACAGCAGCACATTCTGTAGCCCATCTGTTTCCATGATTGATTGTCTTTTACTTCAGGGTGTCCTAGAGAGTTACTTTAAAAAGAAAGTCAGGCTTCAGTGTAACCTTTAAGATCATCATAAATTGTGTTTACACGTTGTGACCAGCCAAAACACAAGAAGAAAGTTATTTGATGTTGAGAATGTGATTTCTCCTTACTCCCCACTCTGGACAGGCATGCACTGAGCTCTATTGCCTTGTGACATCTCCCTCATTCTGTTTGCACCCCCCGTGGTCAGTCTTCCTGGCTACGTGCCTCTTCTGCTCATGGACAAAGAGAGAGTCGTCACGTCTGTGGCAGAGCTTTGAACTCACTCTCAAGAAGCTGCTGGTCATAGGAGTTTCTGATAATGTATAAAGTTGTCTGCATGAATAGTTAGTTCTCACTGTTCACGGTAGTTATTGTCTATAAAGACACCTCAAACTCTGAGCTAGCAAAAGCTGAACATTTGCCCCTAGGGAATGTACAGGGTTGGGTTCCTGGTCTTATGGTCACCACATTTTTGTCAACTGATTAACGCATCACCTTGTGTTATGTGTGTTTCTGTTTAAAGACACCTTGCTTAATATATATTGTTGACTCATTCACACTGGCCTCATGGCCAGCAGCATTGCACCCCATGCCTGAAGGCAGCTTATCTAACACATGTGTTCGCTCCGTGATGCTCAGCACAGCCTTTGTGCATTTCGGATCGCTAGACAGCACTACAGCACTGTGCTTGGGAGCCACTTTAAACAGCGACACCGACAAAAAGCACACCAAAAATGTGAGAATTGTGGCACTAAAAAAAAAACCCACAAAGAGGACATTTGTTTACCATACGAGAGCTGAAATAAGAAGGCAGAGTGTTGCCTTGTTCAGCCCGCAGTGATGTGTGCCTAGGGTGACTCACGTTTTTCATGGCTTTGGGCATCTTCACCAAAACTGTGAAAGTGCCATAAGTATTGATTTGGGGGTTACAAATAAATTTTAGTTTATTTTAAAATTTCAGAAATAAGGACTCTACAAATAATGAAGATTGTCTATACTTTGTTTTATGACCATACCCTTTTTTTTCTTTTTTAAAGTTTCATTGAAGTAGAGTTGATTTACAATCTTGTGTTCATTTCTGCTGTACATCAAAGTAGCTCAGTTATACATATATATATACTTTTTCATATCCTTTTCCATTATGGTTTATCACAGGATATTGAATACAGTTCCCTGTGCTATACAGTAGGACCTTGTTGTTTATCCATTCCATATGTAATAGTTTGCATCTGCTAATCCCAAACTCCCACTCCATCCTTCCCCCACCCGCCTTCCCCCTCGGCAACCACAAGTCTGTTTTCCATGTCTGTGAGTCTGTTTCTGTTTCATAGATAAGTTCATTTGTGTCGTAATTTAGATTCCACACAGAAGTGATATCATATGGTATTTGTATATGACCATACCCTTGATCGCTGGCTCTGCTTAGTCTATGAAAGGACAAGGATTCATTGATTCTGCTCACATAGAGGGGTAAAGGCATTTGCTTCAGCCATTGCACAACTGCTGGGAGCATGATGGTAGAGGTCTGCCTTTCATATGAAAGGAGACATATCATCACCTTGGCAACACCTTCTCGTATACCAGTATCCAGAGCCCTCATTTATGAGCAAACACGGCAGCAGGCTTTTGTTGGATACCATGTACAAGGCATTGAGCTCAACGCATGAATCCCTGTGTTTCAAGGATCTCGCAATCTCCATGAGAAAGGAGGCTCAGATACATCATAGTAGACATTAAGCGCTTAATGGGTAGTACAGACAGTAGGTGCTAGAGAATTTCAAACTCACCATTGGCTAGTTTTTCTTTCCCATTAGACTGCAAATTCCATGTCTGTCTTTTTACCATTATGTCCCAGTGCCTAGCATATAATGGGAACTCAAAAAGCAGTTTTGGAATAAACATGGAAGTATTTGAGCTGGTGCCTCAAGGCCTTACTTAGATCAGTTTTTCAAACTCTGTTCGATAAATTGCCATGGGATATTTATCAAGCAGAATTACACTTCACAAATCAATTGTTTATATCCAAAACTTAGAAACTTTAGCTTTGGTATACACCCCCCTCAACATTTTATTATGAAAAATTTTCAAATATACAGAAAGGTTAAAAGATTTTTACACCATCCATATCCTACAGTTAACATTTTACTATTCTTGATTTTTCACAAATTTATCTATCTATCCATCTACCCCTTTACCCATTCATGAATCCATCTTATTGTTTTATGTGTTTCAAAGTAAGTTGAAGACATCAGTACATTTCTCCCTTAATACTTCAGCATGCATAACATTAACTAGAGTGCTGTTTTTGACATGACTTTTTAATTTGTTTTGGTAACAATTTCTGTATCTATAAGATTATAGGGTTAAGCTGAAAGATATCTGTTACTCTTCCAGGTGAAGTTTCTGTGGTTTTGTGAGTACTTAATGCCTGGCTTAGTTTAGAGGGGTTAAAGTGTGGAATAAGAATAACCACTAAGTTTTGAACCTTGAACCAGGAAAGTTTTATTGGAACACAGCTGCACCCATTCACTTGTGTAGCTTTTAAGGGTGCATTCATACTATCACCATAGAGTTGAATAATTCTGAGAGAGACTATATGGCCTACAAAGCCCAAAATGTTTACTATCTGGACATGTACAGAATAAATCTGCTGATCCCTGTTGTAAAAAAATTAAAAATTATTATGCAGACTGGGAGGAATCTGGAAATTAGAAGGATGATAATTCTAAAAAAATTTTGTCAGAGTTGGAGAACAGGACGATGTAAGTGCTAGAGAATTCAGATTTAAGTGTACCTTTCAATAATATTCATCTCTCTAGATATGCTCTTTCGTATTTTTTCTTTAAATGAAAAAGGGAAAAACGATAGTGATTCGATGTGTATCAGTCCGCTTATGCTAAAGCATGCTGTAACAAATGGACCCCAAATCTCTGTGGCTTTCAACAGCAAATCTGTCTGCCCTCTGTAGGTCACCTTTGGTTCAGGTCCATGTTGTCTTCTCTGGACTCTAGTTGACAGCGCCTCCTCCATCTGGGCCATTGCCAGTCTTGTGATAGTGGAGAGAGAGAGAGGACAAAGCATCAACTGACTTGAGAGCTTCTGCCTAGAAATGACACATATCACCTTTGCGTACATTTCCTTGGCCAGAGGTCATATAGGCAAACCCAGGTTCCACAGGATGGGGCTGTTTAATACTCCTACAGAGAGAGGAAGCAGATCAATGTGAACAATAGTGCACTCTTCCTCATAGGGGTCACAGGGTCAAGAGATTTGTGTTGTTGTTGAAAAGAGAGTGACTTTAGTATGTTTGGAGGCAGAGGGAAGAAACCTATGCAGAGAGAAGGAAATGCTTCCGCTGTTACTCTTGCTAGGGGTAGATTTTCAGCTAGGTCATGTGAGGTTCTGGGTCTGTGGGTTAGACCTGGAAGTCCATAAGTTAATGATCTAGCACATAGGAATCACCTGGGGAGATTGTTAAAAGGCAGATTCTGATCGGTAGGTTAGGGATGAGGCTTGAAATTCTGCATTTCTAACAAGTCCCCAGGGGATGCTGATGGACCACATTTTGAATAGCAACGATCTGCATCACCGGATATTCTAAAACAGAAGAGGGAAACAGGCATTCATTTGCAAACCATGTGAGTCAAACAGGCCAAATAATGAATCCAAAGGGAATAAAGGTGTTCTGAAGTGTTGGGCGTTTCTAGTTCAGAGCATCCCCGAGGCGGAGAAGAACTAGGCTTTGAGACAGCAGAATGGCCTTTTGAATGGCAGTGAACAGATCAGAGGGATTCATGACTGGTGATACTGGAGTGGGTAGATCAAGAGAGTGGGTAGCCAAAGAGTGAGTGAAGGTTTTGACCTGGAGCAGTTCCCTCCAGAGGCTTTGGCCGTCACCTTCTGCCAGCAGCCTTCTTGAGATGGAGTGGGAGCCAGATGAGACACCAGTACTCTGCAGTCACAGACAGGACTTCAGAAACTGCAGTAAATGTTTTTTGAGCACTCAAACATGAACAGCAGTTGTCAGAATTCCCATCTTTAGATAGTAGCAAATGATTCATACAGTTAATAAAAACCATTCAGCAATTTCATTGCCATGAAATGTTTCATTTGAGTTTTGATCGTCCTAAATATCTTGCTAGTTAAATCCTGAATCAAAACTACAGCTATGGGATTTGACATTTGAAGAGAGAATTTTGAAGTGAAATTATTCTCTAGAATTTCAGTATAATTTCTTTAAAAAAAAAAAATTTATTTATTTAATTATTTATTTTTTGCTGTGTTGGGTCTTCGTTGCTGTGCGCAGGCTTCTCACTGTGGTGGCTTCACGTTGTGGAGCACGGGCTCTAGGCACGCAGGCTCAGTAGTTGTGGCATGCGGGTTCAGTAGTAATGGCTCACGAGCTCTAGAGCACAGGCCCAGTAGTTGTGGCTCACGGGCTTAGTTGCTCCGCAGCACGTGGGATCTTCCCAGACCAGGGCTCAAACCTTTGTCCCCTGCATTGGCAGGCAGATTCTTAACCACTGCGCCACCAGGGAAGTCCCCTCAGTATAATTTCTTCAAAAGAAAATCTGGGGCTTCCCTGGTGGCGCAGTGGTTGAGAGTCCGCCTGCCGATGCAGGGGACACGGGTTCGTGTCCCGGTCCGGGAAGATCCCACATGCCGCGAAGCAGCTGGGCCCGTGAGCCGTGGCCGCTGAGCCTGTGCGTCCGGAGCCTGTGCTCCGCAACGGGAGAGGCCACGACAGTGAGAGGCCCGCGTACTGCAAAAAAAAAAAAAAAAGAAAATCTGTAGTTATTATATATGTATATGTAGAACTGAATCACTTTGCTGTACACCTGAAACTAACAACAATGTAAATCAACTATACTCTAATAAAAAAATTTTTTTAAAAAGCAAAATCCATAGTTATTAGAAACAGTTGAATTTATTGTTTGTTAGGCCCTCTCTTTAATGACATTAAGTATCTTGGCCATATTATATTTCAAATATGTCTTGACTTCTGCGTGCATAACTCCTGTAGTCAACTTTTGTGTCACACACATCTGGCATTGAATTCAGATCCTGCCACCTGATTCCTGGGTTTCCATGGGTAACTGTTTAACTTTTCTGAGCCTCGTTTCTTTATCTGTAAACTATTGATAATAACTTGCTGACTCAAAAAAAAATGTACAATGTGAGAGTTGTGAGTTAAGTTTTATTTGGGGCAAAATGAGGAGTTCAGCCCAGGAGACAGCATTTCAGAGAGCTCTGGGGAACTGCTCCGGAGAGGTAGGGGGTGTATCAGTGTATATATGATGTTAGTGAAGGGGGGGTACATGAAATGCAGCACACACTTTGGCAGGGCCTTGCTGCTACTCGCGAGGAGCAGACGTCACCATGAAGGAACTTAATGCTTTTCTAGATATGAGGAGATGCAAGAATTGGGCTCATAAAATCAGCTCCTGAAAATATCTATCTGAAGACCTGTTCTGCCAGTTTTTCCGGAACACAGAGTGCCTCATTTCTGCCCTGAGCCCTGAAGTCCCTTCAGGGTGTGTTGAAGGTCAGCAGCTGCAACAGCACCTGGTTTAATCCTTGTAGAGGTAGATGGCAGGTGCCCATGGCAAGTGCCAATTTGTAGTTGACAATCTCATTGTGTTAATGATGGGCTAACAGTAATATGTTTGAAGAACATTACATAGAGTAGTCCCTCAATAAATGTTAGGTGTATTTTTATATTTGTGGTACAAATTTGAAATCACTCTTGTTTCAGCATTTAGAGTGAACCAGAGATGGGCAATAACAAGTGTTGGAGAGGATGTGGAGAGACTGGAACCCTCATACATCGCTGGTGGGGTTTTAATATGACACAGCCACTTTGGAAAACAGTTTGGCATTTTCTTAAAATGTTAAAGATAGATTTACCATATGACTCAGAAAGTCTACTTTTAGGAATCTACCCAAGGGAAATGAAAATATGTCCCCATAAAGGCTTGTACACAGATGTTCATAACAGCATTATTCCTAGTAGCCAAAACAAAACAAAAGTCCATCAACTGGTGAATGAATAAACAAATTATAATATATCTAGAAACTGTTTGGCAATAAGAAGGAATGAAGTACTGATATATGCTACAGCATGGATGAACCTCAAAAACAATATTCTAGGTGAAAGGAGCTGGGCACAAAAGACCACATATTATATGATTCCATTTATATGGAATTCCCATAAAAGGCAAATCTGTAGAGACAACAGTGGATTAGGAGTAGAGTGGGGCTGGTGGTGGGTGACTGTGGATGGGCTTGAGGTGTCTCTTTGGGATGATGGCAGTGGTCTACAATTAGATAGTGATAGCTGCACAGCTTTGAAAACCTACCCAAAATCGTTGCACCATACTCTTTAACAGGTGAATTTGAAACCGAGTCCCGGTAGAGCTGAGTTTCTCTGCCCAGTTTATGATTAACCTCTATCCAAAACTTTATTCCCTTTCTTGTCCCACACTTGTTCCCCCTCAAGATTGAGGAGCATCAAAGAAAAAATAGAGCTGGACCCTGCAGGGCCCTCCCAGGTTCAAAAGTGTTTCCCTGCCCCAGTTTTTTGTTTGTAGGCCTTCCCTAAGTTCCAAAAGGGAGATTCAGACATCTGAATTAGGGAAGTGAGGGAATGCAGAAACAAGGGAAAAGCAGTCAAGAAACTGTAGTGCAGTGATGGTCAGAGTCCTAGTTCTTCCTCAAGGGATACATTTAACAGTCTGATACACAGCTCTGAGTTCTTCTGTAGGAACTAAGGTCCCCATCCAGGTGGAGGATGGTCACTACGTACTGAGCACAAGCACTAGCCCCCAGACTGGTTGGAACCAGAAGGCTGATGATTGAGATTCCTGGAACCCTGTTACCTCCCACCAACCAATCAGAGAAAGGTCACACACCCTGCAGCCCTCCCCTGCAAATTTGCTTTTGAAAACCCTTCCCTGAAAGCCACTGGGGAGTTCTGGTCTTTTGAGCATGAGCCACCCATACTCCTTGCTCAGCCCAGCAATAAACCTTTCTCTGCTCCAGACTCAGAAGTTTCGGTTTGTTTGGCCTCACAGTGCGTCAGGCACACGAACATGGGTTTGGCAACAAATTCCATAGCATGTAAATGACAACTCAGCAATGCTGTTTTTCAAAACAGTGAACTGTGTTCATTTTTTAAGCTGTTGGTTATTTCTGTGTAGATTCTCATTGTTGTACGAGGAAGACAATCAACGAAATACTGTTTCACTTTCTGAAATGTGTTGGATTCTCCAAGCCATCATGAGTGCCTCGGCTTTCTCCATTCAGTGGGCAGGCTTCACCCTGTAACTAATAGCCTGTGAGCACTGGCTGAGGATCCTAACATCTGAAAACAGTAGAAAGTTCAGTCCTTAAATGCAAATCAGTAGTGCTGGCTGATGATTCCCCATGAGTGAAAAGAGATTTGTGAGATGGAGTGGCTTCACTCTAGCCATTAAACTTCTCATTTACCAGTTCTTCATTAAATGCCTGTCTTAAGCAGGGCAGTTGAATCTAAGATATCAGACAATTTTGAATTATGGGGATCAACGGCTCCTCCACTGCTGGCCTTGGGCACAGGTTAAAAGGAACTGAATTTAACATTCCCCAGAAAATGATGTAAGGAGAGGTAGTAGGCAGCACCTGGAAGATACCATCTTAGAGAGAACTGTTGCCGTCGATGAGGTTATAGAAGCACAGGTATATTCGAGAAGATGCCCCAAGTCCCATGTGTTAAAATGCTGCGGACCTCACTCAAGCATCAGATTTGAGAACTAAGTGTATGTGTGTTTATGCATGTGTGTGTGTGTGTATGTGTGTGAATGCTCTGGCCTTACTTTTTGTTTGTTTGTTTTTTTTTTGGCTGCACCACGAGGTTTGCAGGATCTTAGTTTCCTGACCAGGGATGGAACCCAGGCCCCTGGCAGTGAGAACCCCAAGTCCTAACCACTGGACAGCCAGGGAATTCCCCCTGGCCTTACTTTTTGAAAATAGGAATTGCTTGACAAGTGGTTATAGGACCATGTCGTACCATCATAAAGAAATAAATAGCAAATGCAGGGACTTGCATTTGGCTGATTTTTTGGAAGCTCTCGCTGTGGAGATGTACCCTGCACACCCTCTGGGCAGACAGTTAGGGGTGGCTGGGCTCACATGTGCACTCCCCTCAGACTTCTCTGAAGACCTGAGGAGTCAATGGGAAGAGAAGGGGTCTCAAAGTTGCTTCCAAAACAACAACAGTCAAAAAGAACTCTTGTTTCTCAGTGTCTATGACAAGGATCATTGGTATAAAAATCAGTGTATGGTCGGAGGGGGGGCCTAGGATAGGGGTCTTTTACTAAAAAATTAGAAACTTGAGTGACTCTGTCACACTCTGTTGCTGGGGAAGCAACGGTGAGTAAAAGAAACCAAGATCCCTGCTTCATGGAGTTTTCCTGCTACTTAACTCTTCTCCAAGAGCGGGCCCTGGACCAATAGCATCTCCGTTACTTGAGTAGTTAGCAGAAATGTACATTTTTAGACCTCCACAGTGGACCAACTTAAAAATCAGAAACTTTGGGGATGCCGTCTGACAATACAAATTGTAACAATCCTTCTAGGTGTTGATGCATTGATAGTGTTTGAGAAGCACTCTTCACCAGCAGGGTTTCTTAGCCTTGGCACTACTGACATTTGGGGCTGGATAATTCTTTGACATTTGGAGGCTGTCCTGTGCACGGTAGGCTCTTTAGCACACAGGATGCCAAGTAGCTCCCTTACCCCAGTTCTGACAAAAAAAAAAAAAAATGTCTTCAGATAGTGGGTACAGTTCCCTGGAGGGCAGGAGAATCCCGGATGAGAAGCAGTGCCTTAGGGCAAGGCTGTTCACATGGCGGGCTGAGCATCCCTTCCATCAAATCTCTGGGGCAGGAATGAGGGATCTGTGTTCTCAAAAGTCCTTCTGGTGATTCTGATGCTGCTAAGTTTTGAGAACCACCTGGAGACATAGGCCATAACCAATTACGTGTATACACACATGTAAATCCCTCAGAGCGCTTGCTGTCCTGCTCCTAGCATTTGTAAGATGGAGTGTCTTCACTTTTTCCATTCCATGCCGTGCTTTGGAAGGACAGGAAAGACAAGGAAGGAGGCCAGGGTGTTCTGGGGGAGGGGAAGGGTATCATTTTTAAAAATATGGTTGTGGGCTTCCCTGGTGGCACAGTGGTTGAGAGTCTGCCTGCCGATGCAGGGGACGTGGGTTCATGCCCTGGTCTGGGAAGATCCCACATGCTCGGAGCGGCTGGGCCCGTGAACCATGGCCGCTGAGCCTGCGCATCCGGAGCCTGTGCTCCGCAACGGGAGAGGCCACAACAGTGAGAGGCCCGCGTACCACAAAAATAATAATGATAAAAATAAATAAAAAAATAAAAAATATGGTTGTGAAAGGTCTCACTGAGAAGGCTGAAGGAAGTGAAGGAGTACATCCAGCGATGATGGGGAAGAACCCTTCAGGCATAGAGAAGAGAAACAGCAAAGGTCCTGGGGCAGTTGGTATATGTCCAGTAGGTTCGCAGGACAGTAAGTAGCCTGGAGTGACGGTAGATGGGACTAGGACTAAAGCAGTTAGAAAGAAGGTGAAAGTAATGATGAATGAGTGAATGATGAACTTTCCTGTTTCTGGACTGGACTTCTGCACATACTAGCGAGTGTTTTTGAGTATATTCTGCGGGTTTTTTAAAAAAATAAATTTATTTATTTAGCGGCATTGGGTCTTTGTTGCAGTGCGTGGGCTTCTCATTGCGGTGTCTTCTCTTGTTGCAGAGCACCAGCTCTAGGTGCGTGGGCTTCAGTAACTGTGGCATGTGAGCTTAGTAGTTGTGGCTCATGGACTCTAGAGCGCAGGCTCAGTAGTTGTGGCGCACGGGCTTAGTTGTTCCACAGCATGTGGGATCTTCCCTGACCAGGGCTCGAACCCATGTCCCCTGCATTGGCAGGCGGATTCTTAACCACTGCGCCACCAGGGAAGTCCCCTGTATGTCTTTGGAGAAATGTGTCTTTAGATCTTCTGCCCATCAAATAATTCTTGAATATGTACAATGTATTGAGAATCTTCATTCTTATATATTTATTTGTATCCCGGTCCCCACTTAATTACTTGAAATGCCCTACCAGCAGAATTTTCCAGGTGTGAAAATGAACACATGAGGTTCCAAAGGCCTTCCCAAGGGGGAGGCTAGGTAGTAGACCTACTATGGGATGCTCAGGGAATTATACTGAGGGGCTTTTAACTTCATGGTGGGGCTTCTTGGTTTGAACATTCAGGAGACTACTCAGAGGGAACTAATTCCTTTTCCTTTTTGGTTTGCTCAAGCCAATCAGTAATGTTAAGGCATAGAAACACTTTTTGCTCCATTCTGTGATAAAAGTAACTCTGAGGTAAGTAAGGTCTTATGTCCCCCGTGGTGTCCTTGAAGTTGGTTTAAGTCATCCAAGGCAAAATATTCCTTGTACCCAGTTGTCTAAGCATTTTTTTGTTTGTTTGTTTGTTTTTGCACTGAACTCACCTCTCTCTGAAGATGACCTATGTCATTGTGCTTTGGTAACTTAATATGAGAACCTTGAACTTCTGTAGCTTCTTCCCTCCTAAATGCCCAGTGTTTAGGGCCATTTTCAGTCCTTAAAAATAGATCATTCTTCAACATGTTATTTGGTTAACATGTTGGTTATTTGGTTATTTATAATAACATCTGGTTATTTTGCTCAGCCTTATTTGCCTTAGGGAACCTCAGAGATTAAATCTTACCAAGTCTTGACAGGGCAGTGTTTTAAGCGGCTAGGTTTTTCTGCCTTAATTTCCCCTCTGTGAGTTCAAGAGATCAGACATGGTCTGCGGCAACACTTAAGGAGTCTGTATCTTGAGAAAGCAATAGGATTAGTTGGTTTGAATCCCTTCTTTTTTTTTCCTACATTGAAGTGATGTGGCGGGCGAGTGTCAAGATGAGTTTTAAATTGATTTATTTGGTTGAGAAAAACGCACCAAGGCTGAAGATTTAGAAAATGCCTTCTCATTATTTAGTTGCTGAGCTAGACCGAATAGTTCATGATGATGGCCAAGAGTGGAAATGAAAGCACCCAAACAGTTTTGTCCACTCAGTTCACTTCTATATTATAAGTATTATAAATTAATTACACTAATCAGTAAGATATCACACAAGGAATTTAAGGAAGTCAAAAAATCAAGGGTGTTTATCTTATAACGGGGTTGTCATTACTTTTAATTACTTCTCAGAGCAGACCCATGAAACATTTACATACCCCTCCCCACATTTCACAGGTCAGAGGAATGAGGATTAAAGGTATTTGGGTCTGGTTCGAGCCAAACCTGGTCACCATCCAGGAGCAGGCCCAACATAGGCGCCACATTTTCCCCACTGCTTGTCCACCAAGAAGCATCTTGAATTAAAGTTGTCCTAGGATTGTCAGGAAAATTACAGAAGGCCCAGTTAAATTTGAATTTCAGATACTCAACAAATACATATTTAGTGTACATATATTCCATGCACCGTTTGGGATATACTTATGTTTGGGGACATATTTATGCTAAAAATATATTTGTTGCTTATCAGAAATTCAAATTTAACCAGGCGTCCTGTGTTTATTTGTTAAATCTGACAGCCCTAGTTGCTTCTGTCTGGACTAATGCCATTGGATTTTAGGAATGTCCAGTTGTGATCATTAAACCTCAAACCAAGAGTATCTCAGAGGAAGTTGTTTGGCTTTTCTACCAGAAGAGCATTAAGAAAACTGAATTATATTCTTTAAATGAAAGATAATATGGAAGCCAAGACTTTTTTTTTTTTTGGAAAAGCTATGATTGGAAGCCACTGTCATGTTTTCCTAAGATGACGAGGCAGTAATTACGGGTATTTCTCAGTAGACCTAGGGCTTTTCTATTGTGTAAAAAATGAAGAAACCCAAAGGTCACCACATGTCTCCTTTCCTTCTTTAAATCCTCATGGGTCTGAATTATAGCAGAACGTCTATCTGGTCGCCTTTCACTTTGCTCTTGGGTCAGAGGTCCCTCCCGGTGATGAACCTTTTGCCTGCCTCAGAACCTTAGCTCACACCAGTTCATAGCAAGCTCAGTTCAAGAGGCCTGCACCCCATCACTCCGTTTCCTCCCTCTTGATGGTCACACCTTCAGTGGAGGTGTTTCAGGTTTGCTTAAGATTTAGCCAAGGTGCTCGTTTGTTCCTCTTCATTGTGAGAAGGATAAGCACCGGCATCATGGAAAGAGGAGGTATTGGGAAGAAGCAGGCAAAAACTCTGAATCATCAAATTTAATTTCTTTTTCTGCACCGTGCTGCTTAAGACTGCTAGATGAAGCTGTTTGCTGTTGCAGGATCCAGAACAGCATCATAACTATGAACTGAATTTCTCTTACAACTGCCACGCAGTCAGAATAAACAGTTACACGTTGGAATGGCTTCAGGCGTCCTCTTACCGTCCTCACCTGGGAGGTAAACGGAACGTCCTAGAGCAGGTCTCTCACATTAGAGCATTCTGGTCTCCAACCACTGTATTCTGGCCATTCTAAGTGGGATTTAGAATTCTAAATCTTTCTGGATTACAAAATCCTAAATTCAACTAATATCTGTATGCTTTGCTATATCATTAAACTTTCCCAGGGTGAAATAGGCACAGATGTTAGAATTATAAGCATGAACTTTATATACTTTGTGCTGGGGATAGGGGACTCAGAAGTACAGATCAGATGTTTGTAAATTTTTTCTGTAAGGGACTAGATAGTAAATCTTTTAGGTTTTGAGGGTCATATGGTCCCTGTCATACTAAGCTCTACCACAGTAGAAGCAAATCAGCCCAAGACAATATGTGAATGAATGAGTGTGTCATGTTCCAATAACACTATTTATAGACATATTGAAATCCGAAGTCTATATTTTCAGGTGTCATGAAATATTTCCTCCCTCCCTCCCTCCCTCCCTTCTCTCTCTCTCTCTCTCTCTCTTTCTTTTCCCAGCTCAAAGCCTGGGAATACAAACAAAAACAAACAGGTAGAGCTCTGAATTTGCGACCCAGCAATCCCACTACTGGGCATATACCCTGAGCAAACCATAATTCAAAAAGAGTCATGTACCAAAATGTTCATTGCAGCTCTATTTACAATAGCCCGGAGATGGAAACAACCTAAGTGTCCATCATTGGATGAATGGATAGAGAAGATGTGGCACATATATACAATGGAATATTACTCAGCCATAAAAAGAAATGAAATTGAGTTATCTGTACTGAAAGGATGGACCTAGAGTCTGTCATACAGAGTGAAGTAAATCAGAAAGAGAAAAACAAATACCGAATGCTAACACATATATATGGCATCTAAGAAGAAAAAAAAAAAATGTCATGAAGAACCTAGGGGTAAGGCGGGAATATAGACACAGATGTAGAGAATGGACTTGAGGACACGGAGAGGGGGAAGGGTAAGCTGGGACAAAGTGAGAGAGTGGCATGGACATTTACACACTACCAAATGTAAAACAGATAGCTAGTGGGAAGCAGCCGCATAGCACAGGGAGATCAGCTCGGTGCTTTGTGACCACCTAGAGGGGTGGGATAGGGAGGGTGGAAGGGGGACGCAAGAGGGAGGAGATATGGGGATCTATGTATATGTATAGCTGATTCACTTTGTTATACAGCAGAAACTAACACACCATTGTAAAGCAATTATACTCCAATAAAGATGTTAAAAAAAAAAGAAAGCAAGGCAAGTTCTCCTGCAAATCTCTACTGAGTTTGTACTCATTAACACTGCAGAGACCTTATAATCTGCTCCTGTCATAGTAATGCTTTCCCAAAGAGAACTGGGCTCACATCAGGGGAGTGAGGGCCTCAGAGGGTCAGACAACACATCCTCACCCTGCCTGCGGGAGAAGGAAGGGGTGTCAGATATGGCAGACACCCAGTGCGTGCATCCTGGATGCTGGTTCTGTGTGATCCAGGACAAACGTCGAGCACCTGAGCCATCTCCTTCCCAGCCAGTGGCCTTTCACCCGCTTCCCCGCTCTTGCAGCCTTTTTTGAGCTCGTTAACTAGTTAGCAGGACTTGAGGGAGTTTTAAGACTTGTGGCTGCTCTTCAGCAGGTCATGTGGCAGAGGGTTCTTTATATTCTGTGTCTACTGCTTTTCTGTGATTAAAGCATTTCATTTCAAACACTTGGCAAGGAGTGTTTGAACATGGATGTGCCCCAGTGTAGGCAAACCCAAGTGTAAGAAACTAACAAACCCATGCGTCCCCGTCCCTTGATTCTCTACACATGCCTACATAAATACACAAGTAAGTTGGGGCATGATCATTGAAAAAATAATTCTTTTTTTTTTAAATTTTTAAAATTTATTTTGTCTGGCTGTGGTGGGTCTTCGTTGCTGTGTGTGGGCTTTCTCTAGTTGCGGTGAGCAGGGGCTACTCTTCACTGCGGTCCGTGGGCTTCTTTCTCATTGCGGTGGCTTCTCTTGTTGCGAAGCATGGGCTCTAGGCTCATGGGCTCAGTGGTTGTGGCTCGTGGGCTCTGGAGTGCAGGCTCAGTAGTTGTGGTGCATGGGCTTAGTTGCTCCACGGCATGTGGGATCCTCCCAGACCAGGGCTCGATCCCGTGTCCCCTGCATTGGCAGGCAGATTCTTAACCACTGCACCACCAGGGAAGTCCCGAAAAAATAATTCTTTACAAAAGAGATAATTGCAAGTGATCCCTTAGATAATGTTTTCTTAAAATTGTTCCAAGCTTTCTCTATTATTTTGTTATGACAGCCTTTGAAACTCATATGCATGGGATTATAAGGGACGTGTGTAGGGGACTCCATCCCTGAACTGACTTCCTGAAGCAGAGGGCACAGTGTGAGCATGGTCCCCTCCTTTCTCCTTGCTACCCCTAACTCAGGGTCAGGAGCATTTGGTGGGAGTGGATCTGAGAGCAGGGCTTGGGTTGTCTGGACGCTTACTGCCATCCTTTGGAAAATGCTCAGTGTGCCAGGCCTTAATAAAAGACAGAGTCATCTTCTGTTGTGGGTATATTTTTCATGTCTTGTCCAGAATTCATAGTCAAATTTATTTTACATTTGACAGATATTTATCTCATACCCTTATTGATACAGAGAGGTACTTCCCAAATGTTTTATTCTTCTATGCTCTTAAAAGTCATTGAGGATCTCAAAGTTCTTTTGGATGAGGGTTATAGCTATTGATATTTACGTTATTAGAAACAAAAAAGTACATATTAGAGATATGTGCTGCTTGCTTTATTTAAAATATAAGCCTATTATGTGGTAACGCAAATAACACTTTTTTTATGAAAAATGATAGGCAAAAAGACTAGTAGAAGTATAGCATTTTCCTACGTTTTTGCAAGTCTCTTTAATGTCTGGCTTAATAGAAGATAGCTAGATTTGCACGTCTACTTATGCATTCACGCTGTTGTGATATCACGTGTCATGACAGGCTCTGGAAACTGCAGTGTACACATATGTGAGCACAAGAGTGAGAAGGCCACTGGGGTCTTAATATTATTACTACGAGATTAGTCTTGACTTCATAGATGTCCTGCAGGGGTCCCCACCAGGACTTGCTAGATTACAGTTTGAGAACTTCTGATACAGCAGGACACCCCCCAAAAAAGTCTTTATCATTCCTTCAGTAAAACTTAATCACTGTCCTGTTGACCAGGCATAAACTTCTCATTGTGATTGTGTTTTTGAAGTTGTGGCCTAAAGATGGTTGTCACCTGAACACTTTTAAAAATGTAAGTGAACGTGTCAAAATTAGCACCACTACCTATGTATGACCTACATCGCTCTTCATAACTTAAAAAGGGTTGGCTGAAATTAAGAGAAATAAAGGAGAAGAAGAATTGTTGCTGGTGACCCACATTGCCCGTTAGGTTTGGGGTTTGTGTGTTTTGGGTTTTGTTTTTGCACTCTGGTTATAGATTTGTCCTTATTCAGTCATCAAGTGTTTCTTGAGTGCTACTAAAGCCCGAAGTGATTGAACAATCTAAGGCAGAAAATTACAGTCTTGTGGCTTTTCATCTTTCAAAGGAGAAAATGAAGGTGCAGAAAGGTTAGAGGTTACCCAAGTTTACCTAGCAAGGAGTAACTGCCCTTGAAATAGAAAAAAGATCTCCTTTTAATATGATATTGTGTTTTACCTGTGTTACCTGCCCTTGGTCAGCTTAGAGTCTCAAACCGAATATAATTGTGAACTAAACCGTGGAATAGAGATTCCAAAGGTGTTCTTTCATCTCCAGGGAGACTCATGAAGACTGGAATCAGCTGAGAAAAATACTGGGTGGGACTGGAGTAAAATTGAGGCACCCTTTGAAAAGCAGAGAAGGATTGGACCGGAGCAGGATAATCTCAGTGGGAGGATGAACTTGGGAAAAGGAACAGAGGCCGGGAAGGAGAAGAGCCTCGTGAATAGGAAGGGATCTCTCTGAAAAAGGAGAGAGGAGGCTGCTGGATGGGGTGGTGGCCGCCACACCCTCTCCGAATCCGAGACTCCTTTGTGGGACGTCTCATCTCACGGGAGCTTCAGATAAATGGCTTATCAACAGAGCCACACTAACAGAGCTTTACAAGGCTTCCACCTAAGACTCTGGTCATTTCCCTTCATGGATGAACCAACCCAGCTAACCAGCCACTGATGTTTTGTTTATAACCGGAGGAATTCACGTGAGCTCGGTGATGACATTTCCTTGTCCATAAAATGCTGAGAGTTAAACAGCGATACTGTGTGAAACACGTGGAGTCTTTATCTGGAGAGGCAGTTCTTAAGTGGAACGGTTTAATGGTCATTTAGCACGATAGGCCTTCAGAGTGTAATATCATTTGCCTGCCAGTTAAAATGTACACTTCTCGGTGGGAAGTCAAAGACCATGTCAGCTTAACTTGGGTTAGGTGAAAGAAAGCATCAAGAAGTGAAAGCCGGAATAGAGGTTGGGGAATGGAATCTCCTGTGCACTTCATCTGTTCATAAATACAGTGTCCTTAGAGAACACCACTAATTCTGACTAATCAGGGGAAATACACTCTGAATTGGTGAAAAGTTTGATTCATTTTTAAAGAACTGCGGCTTTGTTATCTTCCCCACTTTCCTCATAATATCTTTCTTTTTTTTCTGTTTTCTTTTTTTAAATTGAAGTATAGTGGATTTACAATGTTGTGTTCGTTTCAGGTGTACAGCAAAGTGATTCCGTTTGCTGAATATATATATATATATATATATATCCTTTTTCGTAATCTTTTTCCTTACAGGTTATTACGAACTATTGAATATAGTTCCCTGTGCTATATGGCAGGTCCTTGTTGTTTATCTACTTGATATATAGTAGTGTATATCTGTTAATCCCAAATTTCCATTTTATCCCCCCCTCCCCTTTCCCCTTTGGTAGCAGAGATAGACCCACAGACATAGAATACCTTTCTAATCTTACTTGATAGCTTTACTTCCTACTTTGTTGATAAAATTGAAATTATCAAAAATAAAACAGCTGAACTTCTTGCCCATCCTGAGACCTCTGTCTCCGTTCTTCCTGCAGGTGCGTGGGGAAGGGGTGCGCTTCTTCCTGTTTTGGGCAGTCCCTCTGCCTAGGCTCTTGGTGCCACCCTTTCCCATTCCTCAAGGACCTCAATCCTTCCAATGCTCCCCTCTCGCCTATTCTCTTCCCTCTGTCTCGGCTCGGGATTTTTTGTCTTCTCTTAGAAAGGGAGAACGGTTTCATCAGTTTTTGCTCCCCTCTCCTCCTTTAGTGCTGCCACTTTGAAGGTATTCACTGCCCCCTGCCCTCCCCCCTCCCCCCATGCCCCGGTGCTTACCTGTGAGTTGCGCACGTGATACCCACAGGCATGATGGCATCTCCGCAATGCTTACACCGCTGCAAGGGCTGGGACCCATCATCGCCACCTTCTCTCCTCCTATGACGTCAGGCCCCTATCCTTCCTGGTGTTTTCTCTTCCTATGCTGTCCGGTGACGGAGGTCCTCTGGATGCCGTCCTGGCATCTTCCCTGCTCTTGCCTCACGTGCTTCGTGGGCAGTGTCGTTTGCACCCACCTTTGAAATAAGCCTCCTACCCTGACTTTTAAATCTGTATCTTTTTTTTTTTTTTTTTTGCTGTACGCGGGCCTCTCACTGTTGCGGCCTCTCCCGCTGCAGAGCACAGGCTCCAGACGCGCAGGCTCAGCGGCCATGGCTCACGGGCCCAGCCGCTCCGCGGCATGTGGGATCTTCCCGGACCGGGGCACGAACCCGTGTCCCCTGCATCGGCAGGCGGACTCCCAACCACTGCACCACCAGGGAAGCCCTTAAATCTGTATCTTAAAGCTGTTTCCTTCAAGCTCCAGAACCAGTTTGCAAATTGCTCATTACTGCCCCAAGCTCACCATCTCAAACCCAGACTCAGTTTACCCTTCAGCCTTGTTCCTTCTTATTGAGTGCCTCAGCCACTGGCATCAGTATCCCTGAGCAAGGGTCCACAAACTATGGCCAGTTGGCCGAATCCAGCCTGCATGTGGTTTTGTAAATGATGACACATTTCGAGTTGTGTTTTGAAAGGGGCCCTGTGGCCTGCAAAACCTAAAATATTTACTATCTGACCCTTTACAGGAGTTTATCAACTCCTGTGCCAGAGCCGCAACATCATTTGAAGGGCTTGTGAAAGCGGGTTGCTGGGTTCTACCTCCAGAGTTTTTGATTCAGGGACCTGAGAATTTGCATTTCTAACAAGTTCCCAAGGAATGCTGGTCCATGAACCACGCTTTGAAGAGACTCATAGAACAGTGTTCTCAATCACTGTCATTCACTTCTATCTCCTAAATAGGTATTAAATCTCTCCTTTCCTCTCCATCACGTCTATTTGATGAAAAGATTTTTCAGAAATACACATCTATCTGTAACATGACAAGTTCTTAGAGCCGTCTGCCTACCTACAGATATGTTTCATCAACTTGAGTAAGTTATGGGTCCCAAGAAAATGACAGCGATGACGACCACATAACATCAGTATGAGCTATTTCTATTTTGTGCCAAGCACTTCAGCATGAACTCACTGAATTCTCACAATGACCCAGTGTGGTAGGAACTTTGATGGTCCCCATTTTCCAGATGAGCAAACTGAGGTTCGATGACAATGTCATACAGCAGGAAGGTGGTAGAATGAGAATTTGAACCCAAGTGGTCTGTCTGCAGAGCCCATGCTACACTGAGGCTCTCATAGCCGTACTCTCTCCACCACCCCCTCCCTGGCTGATTTTATTTTTATCATATATTAGGTTAATACATACAATTGTAAACCTAGATGTATTCTCCTGTGCAACTATAAAACCAAACCAGAGTGAATACAAAGATCTAAGTTCACATAAAATTGGTATGACACATGATTATACTGAGTATTAAATTGTCTTTTGCAACATGAATTGTTATTGGTTTGCCTCCTTTTGAGGTTCTTGTGAGTTTGGTCTGACTTGTGTAGCCTGAGGCAGTTTCTATTACGCTTCTCTTTTTGAAACTCCTGTGAAACCTTCCTTTTTATACCTGAATGGGCCAAATATTAAGATGACCTCTTTTCCCCTCCTTAAACTATTTCTAGATAGTATAACTTGCCACTAACACACTCAAAAGAAAAACATTGGTCCCGAGTTCCATAGGGACTCTGGGTTTTCAGGTGGTTAGCAGACCCCAGCTGGAGGAACACTGTCCCCTAGGATGAAGTCTTATTCCTGTGCTGATGTTCAAGGCCCTTCATGCCAGATCCCCACCTACCTCTCCTCTTTTCATCCCCTTCTATTTTCTCATACTTCACAGTTCATCAATACTCAACTGCCTGTAAGTCCAGGTACTCAATGAACTGTTTCGTTCCTTAGGTCTTCATATGAAATTTTCCACTGAATGACTCACTCTTCCAATTCTCAAGTCCACCCCTCAAATCCACTCTATCCCAACTCCTATTCATCCTTTAAAACCCACTCCAGCATAGCCACCTCGTAAACCATCAATCTGATGTGTGTATAGGGAAACCAGCTCATGACTCATTGTGATGGCGGTCAAGGCCCTTGTGAGCTGCCTCTTCTCCTGCATCGTGCTTCAAGATGAATTCCACAATGTCCCCCAGTGTGGCTTCAGAAATAGACACTGTGGGGAAAGGTAGAACTTACAGAGTCGCAAGAGGAGGGGCCATGTGGGACCCCCACCTCCCTCACTCACCCAGATGTGCTGTGGGTCACAGTTCTGTTCTAAATGCAGAGGGTTCTTCCCTGTTGTGCTTCCTTTTCCAGAGGAAGCTGACAGACAACCTTCTCAGGGAAGAATAACCAGAAAAGCTGAGCACCAGGCAGACTGGGTTTGGGGGCAGCAGCTATTTAGAGTGGTCTTGGAAAGCCAGCTGCCCACAGCCTGGAAACCCTAAAGCCCCGGGGAAGCTGCCTATTCCTCCTGTGTACAGGGAAGGGAGCATGACAAGGTCAGGCCAGTGGTGTCACTGGAAGCTGATTTGGGGTGCACTCCCCTTCCTGGCACCAGGGGAGCTGGCTCAGTGTCCAGGCAACTCAGAACGGGGCCTCAGGACCCTTTTCAGATGTGTTTGCTCACAGTATTCGGGTCCTGCTATGTCTTTAGGGGTTCATTAAGTTGAAAAATCAACTTTGAGAATTCCCTCAAGAAAAATCTACAAAAAGACCAAGTGAATGAGTATAGACTTGGGACACTTCTATTGACTGTCATTACAATTAGCTCTACCGCTGGGCAAATTTCCAAGTCAAGTGTCAAATAAGGATTCCCATTGGAATCAAAGTACTCCCTGTGAGAGTACATACAGGTGCCTGTTAAAGTGATCTGTGTTTGAGACACTTCATCCCTACTGAGGAAAATGCAATTCCCTATCTCTGGATGGGTTGCAGAGAAAATGGGGCTAGGTATCTGTGTTGTAAGAACTATCAAATTGCAATAATTTTGATGGGCTGAGTTAGCACTCAAAATCCAATCTCTTCAATGATGATTCACTGAAACAGTATAAAATGCATGTGTTACATGTGGGTGTTAGCCTTTTTTAAGATACAGCCTGATGATATTGTCTAGATGTGGAAAATCTAGGTTCTTGAGATCAAAAGAATTCATTTAATACACAACAAGAACAGAATACACTTCAGAAACACATCTATAAAAAATGATGCTAAACTTAGTTTAATCCATTTATAAGGCTGATAAGCCTTTTAACAAGTGAATCATTGTCAAAATACTTCCTATGTTAACTCCATTTGAGGCTACTTTCCGTTTCTATGAAGCAAGAAATCAGCACTTCATGTTATATTTCCCTTTTGTCCAAGAAACAGAATGATTCTTAATAAGGCATAGCCCTTTATTCACTCATGTAAATGTTGTTTTAAATGTCTTACATTAAATATACAATTAAAAGTGCAAAATTTTGCAATTATTTGCATATGTGAGTTTTTATATAATATTGTTTCCTGGGTTGTTTTAGAAATCTGATGAACTTTGTCATCTGTGTGAAGTAGTGGAAAAGTGAAAATGTTGGAAAAATACGTTGATCTTAACAGGAGGTGCAAAGTACATGTTTAGAGTTTAGAATACATGGCTTTTGCACAAATAAGAAATTTACTTAAACCAACTAAAATTATGCTTCACAATCCTTAGAAATTTGAGTTTAACCCTTATTTTCTTTTGATTAAGTAATTATAACGTGTCCAAATGTTAAACATTTAGAGGATAGAGAAAAAAATACAAAGGACAAGACAAATCACTCACAAAACATTCCAGCTTTCTAAAATATACACATACTTGTTAATTTATTCCTTCCTCTAAATTAGAATCATACTGCAAGTCAACAGTTCTCTAAGCAAGAACGTTTCCTGTCATTGAATATTCTTTGAAATTGTGAGTTTTTAAAAAAAAATGTCTGCATAATATTCTATCATATAGAAGTACAGTAACACAGAGGCTTTCCAGGCAGGGTGGGTGGGAACTACTCTCAGCCTCAGCTCTGAATTAATTTCCCGCACCTGGGCGGTAGCACAGGAACACTCCACATGGTTCTGGCTTTTCTCGGGAGGCATTCAGCCCTGCCCACCCACCTCTCAGCTCCTGTGCTGTTGGCCACGCAGCTTCCAGGTGTCAGCTCCTCTGGTGAGATGGGGCTGGGAGATGCTGTCCTCAGCTCCCTGCCTGGGTGGACAAGTCAGGCTCTAGGGCTGGCAGAAATCCTTGTTTGAGGGTCCCACCAAGTTCCCCGGTCAGAGTACTGCAGCTCAGTGGAGCAACTGCTTGGGACTACTGCTCAGGTGCTGCAGAAAGCCTTCTTGGAATCTGACATGTTATCACTTTGGGACCATTGGCCAATAGCTCCTGACTGGCCGCATGACGGCTCAGACTGTCCCAGTCTCTGAACTGAAGAGAACCAACACTATTAGCATATCTCTCACCACCATGAATGCAAGGTATTTCAATGAAGAGTATCAGGAGGACATCTACAAATCCCAGACTGGCATGTGCAAGTTCTGAGGAATGGTGGAATAGCCCAATGTATCTGGGTGACCTTTGGAGACAGCTGAGACAGAGCTACAACAGGGCAGTGGCTGACACCCAACCCATAGCCCATCTTCTCCAGCCGTTGGCTGACAGGGTCTTGGTGCTCTGACTGGCTCTCAGGCCTGAGCCTCTGAGGTGTGAGAGCCGAATTCAGGACATTGGTCCACCAGGGACCTCCCGGACCCACGTAATGTCAATTGGTGAGAGCTCTCCAAGAGATCTCTACCTCAATGCTAAGACCCAGCTCCACTCAATGACAAGCAAGCTCCAGTACTGGACACCCCATGCCAAACAACTAGCAAGACAGGAACACAACCACACCCATTAGCAGAGAGGCTGCCTAAAATCATACTAAGTTCACAGACACCCCAAAACACACCACTGGATGCGGTCCTGCCCACCAGAAAGACAAGATCCAGCCTCATCCACCAGAACACAGGCACCAGTCTCCTCCACCAGGAAGTGTACACAACCAACTGAACCAACCTTACCCATGGGGGCAGACACCAAAAACAATGGGAACTATGAACCTGCATCCTGCAAAGAGGAGACCCCAAAACACAGTAAGATAAGGAAAATGAGAAGACAGAAAAACACACAGCAGATGAAGGAGCCAAGTAAAAATCCACCAGACCAAACAAATGAAGAGGAAATAGGCAGTCTACCTGAAAAAGAATTCAGAGTAATGATAGTAAAGATGATCCAAAATCTTGGAAATAGAATGGAGAAAACACAAGAAACGTTTAACAAGGACCTAGAAGAAATAAAGAGAAAACAAAGAATGATGAACAACACAATAAATGAAATTAAAAATTCTCTAGAAGGAATCAATAGCAGTATAACTGAGGCAGAAGAACGGATAAGTGACCTGGAAGATAAAACAGTGGAAATAACTACCACAGAGCGAATAAAGAAAAAAGAATGCAAAGAATTGAGGACAGTCTCAGAGACCTCTGGGACAACATTAAATGCACCAACATTCGAATTATAGGGGTCCCAGAAGAAGAAGAGAAAAATAAAGGGACTGAGAAAATATCTGAACAGATTATAGTTGAAAACTTCCCTAATATGGGAAAGGAAACAGTCAATCAAGTCCAGGAAGCACAGAGAGTCCCATACAGGATAAATTCAAGGAGAAACATGCCAAGACACATATTAATCAACCTATCAAAAATTAAAGACAAAGAAAAAATATTAAAAGCAGCAAGGGAAAAGCAACAAATAACATACAAGGGAATCCCCATAAGGTTAAGAGTTGATCTTTCAGCAGAAACGCTGCAAGCCAGAAGGGTGTGGCAGGACATATTTAAAGTGATGAAAGCGAAGAATCTACAACCAAGATTACTGTACCCAGCAAGGATCTCATTTAGATTTGATGGAGAAATTAAAACCTTTACAGACAAGCAAAAGCTGAGAAAATTCAGCACCACCAAACCAGCTTTACAACAAATGCTAAAGGAACTTCTCTAGGAAGGAAACAGAAGAGAAGGAAAAGACCTACATTAACAAACCCAAAACAATTAAGAAAACGGTAATAGGAACATACATATCAATAATCACCTTACATGTAAATGGATTAAATACTCCAACCAAAAGACATAGACTGGCTGAATGGATACAAAAACAAAACCCGTATATATGCTGTCTACAAGAGACCCACATCAGACCTAAGGACACATACTGAAAGTGAGGGGATGGAAAAAGACATTCCTTGCAAATGGATATCAAAAGAAAGCTGGAGTAGCAATTCCCATATCAGACAAAACAGACTTTAAAATAAAGGCTTTTATAAGAGACAAAGAAAGACACTACATAATGATCAAGGGATCGATCCAAGAAGAAGATCTAACAATAGTACATATTTATGCACCCAACACAGGAGCACCTCAATACATAAGGCAAATGCTAACAGCCATAAAAGGGGAAATCGACAGTAACACAATAGTAGTAGGGGATTTTAATACCCCACTTTCACCAATGGACAGAACATCCAAAATGAAAATAAATAAGGAAGCACAAGCTTTAAAAGACACATTGAGCAAGATGGACTTAATTGATATTTATAGGACATTTCATCCAAAAACAACAGAATAAAGTTTCTTCTCAAGTGCTCATGGAACATTCTCCAAGATAGATCATATCTTGGGTCACAAATCAAGCCTTGGTAAATTTAAGAAAATTAAAATCATACTAAGTATCTCTTCTGACCACAACGCTATAAGACTAGATATCGATTACAGGAAAAAAACTGTGAAAAATACAAACACATGGAGGTTAAACAATACACTACTAAGTAACCAAGATATCACTGAAGAAATCAAAGAGAAAATCAAAAATACCTAGAAATAAATGACAATGAAAACACAATGACCCAAAACATATGGGACGCAGCAAAAGCCATTCTAAGAGGGAAGTTTACAGCAGTACAATCCTACCTCAATAAACAAGAAAAGTCTCAAATAAACAACCTAACCTTACACCTAAAGCAATGAGAGAAAGAAGAACCAAAAAACCCCCAAAGTTAGCAGAAGGAAAGAAATCATAAAGATCAGATCAGAAGTAAATGAAAAAGAAATGAAAGAAACAATAGCAAAGATCAGTAAAACTAAAAGCTGGTTCTTTGAGAAGCTAAACAAAATTGATAAACCATTAGCCAGACTCATCAAGAAAAAAAGGGAGAAGACTCAAGTCAACAGAATTGGAAATGAAAAAGCAGAAGTAACAACTGACACTGCAGAAATGCAAAGGATCATGAGAGATTACTACAAGCAACTATATGCCAATAAAATGCACAACCTGGAAAAAACGGACAAATTCTTTGGAAAACACACCTTCTGAGACTGAACCAGGAATAAATAGAAAGTATAAACAGACTAATCACAAGCGCTGAAATTGAAACTGTTATTAAAAATCTTCCAACAAACAAGCGCAGGACCAGATGGCTTCACAGGTGAATTCTATCAAACATTTAGAGAAGAGCTAATACCTACTATCCTCTCAACTCTTCCAAAAGATACCAGAGGGAGGAACAACCCAAACTCATTCTACGAGGCCACTATCACTCTGATATCAAAACCAGACAGAGATGTCACAAAAAAAGAAAACTGCAGGCCAATATCACTGATGAACATAGCTGCAAAAATCCTCAACAAAATACTAGCAAACAGAATCCAACAGCACATTAAAAGGATCATACACCATGATCAAGTGGGGTTTATCTCATGAATGCAAGGATTCTTCAGTGTACTCAAATCAATCAATGTGATACAACATATTAACAAATTGAATGAGAAAAACCATATGATAATCTCAATAGATGCAGAATAAGCTTTTGACAAAATTCAATACCCATTTATGGTAAAAAAAAAAAAAAAACCCTCCAGAAAGTAGGCATAGAGGGAACTTACCTCAACATAAGAAAGGCCATATATGACAAACCCACAGGAAACATCATTCTGAATGGTGAAAAACTGAAAGTGTTTCCTCTATGATCAGGAACAAGACAAGGATTCCACTCTCACCACTATTATTCAACATAGTTTTGGATGTTTTAGCTACAGCAATTAGAGAAGAAAAAGAAATAAAAGGAATCCTAATCGGAGAAGAATAAGTAAAACTGTCACTGTTTGCAGATGACATGATACTATACAGAGAGAATCCTAAAGATGCTACCAGAAAAGTACTAAAGCTAATCAATGAATTTGGTAAAGTAGCAGGATACAAAATTAATACACAGAAATCTCTTGCAATCTTATAGACTAATGATGAAAAATCTGAAAGAGAAATTAAGGAAACACTCCCATTTACCATTGCAACAAAAAGAATAAAATACCTAGGAATAAACCTACCTAAGGAAACAAAAGACCTGTATGCAGAAAACTATAAGACACTGTTGAAAGAAATTAAAGATGATACAAACAGAAGGAGAGATATATCATGTTCTTGGATTGGAAGAATCAACATTATGAAAATGACTATAAAACTCAAAGAAATCTAGAGATTCAGTGAAATTCCTTTCAAAATACCCATGGCATTTTTCACAGAACTAGAACGAAAAATTTCACAATTTGTATGGAATCACAAAAGACCCCAAATAGCCAAAGCAATCTTGAGAAAGAAAAACGGAGCTGGAGGAATCAGACTCCCTGACTTCAGACTATACTACAAAGCTACAGTAATCAAGACAGTATGATACTGGCATAAAAACAGAAATATAGGTCAATGGAACCGGATAGAAAGCCCAGAGATAAATCCATACACATATGGTCACCTTATCTTTTATAAAGGAGGCAAGAATGCACAATGGAGAAAAGACAGTCTTTTCAGTAAGCAGTGCTGGGAAAACTGGACAGCTACATGTAAAAGAATGAACTTAGATCACTTCCTAATGCCATCCACAAAAATAAGCTCAAAATGGATTAAAGACCTAAATGTAAGGCCAGACACTATAAAACGCTTAGAGGAAAACATAGGCAGAACACTCCATGACTTAAATCACAGCAAGATCCTTTTTGACCTACCTCCTAGAGAAATGGAAATAAAAACCAAAATAAACAAATGGGACCTAATGAAACTTAAAAGCTTTTGCACAGCAAAGGAAACCATAAACAAGACAAAAAGACAACCGTCCAAATGGGAGAAAATATTTGCAAATGAAGCAACTGACAAAGGATTAATGTCCAAACTATACAAGCAGCTCAGGCAGCTCAATATCCAAAAAACAACCCAATCCACAAATGGGCAGAAGACCTAAATAGACATTTCTCCAAAGAAGATATACAGATGGCCAACAAACACATGAAAGGATGCTCACCATCACTAATCATTAGAGAAATGCAAATCGAAACTACAATGAGGTATCATCTCACACCAGTCAGAATGGCCATCATCAAAAAGTCTACAAACAATAAGTGCTGGAGAGGGTGTGGAGAAAAGGGAACCCTCTTGCACTGTTAGTGGGAATGTAAGTTGATGCAGCCACTAAGGAAAACAGTATAGAGGTTCCTTTAAAAACGAAAAATAGAACTACCATATGACCCAGAAATCCCATACTCGGCATATATCCTGAGAAAAACATAATTCAAAAAGAGTCATGTAGCACAATGTTCATTGCAGCACTATTTACAGTAGCCAGGACATGGAAGCAACTGAAGTGTCCATCGACAGGTGAATGGATAAAGAGGATGTGGCACATATATACAATGGAATATTAGCCATAGAAAGAAACAAAATTGAGTTATTTGTAGTGAAGTGGATGGACCTAGAGTCTATCATACAGTGTGAAGTAAGTCGGAAAGAGAAATAAAAGTACCGTATGCTAACACATATATATGGAATGTAAAACAAACAAACAAACAAAAGGGTTCTGAAGAACCTAGGGGCAGGACAGGAATAAAGGTGCAGATGTGGAGAGTGGACTTGAGGACATGGGGAGAGGGAGGGGTGGGCTGGGATAAGGTGACAGAGTGGCATGGACATATATACACTACCAAATGTAAAATAGCTAGTGGGTTGCAGCTGCATAGCACAGGGAGATCAGCTCGGTGCTTTGTGTCTACCTAGAGGGGTGGAATAGGCAGGGTGGGAGGGAGATGCACGAGCGAGGAGATATGTGGATATATGTATACATATGGCTGATTCACTTTGTTATCCAGCAGAAGCTAACGCACCATTGTAGCACAATTTTACACCAATAAAAATGTTGGGAAAAAAAGATGTACAGTAGCACATATTAACCATTCCTTTTTGTGGGCATAAAAATATTTCTAATTTTCATATTTCATAAATAAGCAATAAGCATAGTTGTGTTTATAGTGATTATTCCTTTAAGATGTCTTCTTAAAAATGGAACCACTGGATCACTAAGTCAAAAAAGGAGCTTCCTTCATACTGACAGAATATTTTCCAGATAAGGTAGACAAATTTACATTGCTATCAGTGATGTATGGAAGTACTTATTTTACTTCTTCTTTGCCGGTATAAAATCTTATTTTTAAATCTCTTATTTGGCAAACGATCTTTTGCCAGCTGTTGTGAGATACTGTAATCCAGCAGTCCCCATCCTTTTTTGGCACCAGGAAGCAGTTTTTGGAAGACAATTTTTCCACGGACAGTGGGGGTAGAGGGGCAGGTGGAATGGTTCAGATGGTAATGCGTGCGATGGGGAGCGGCAGATGAAGCTTCGCTTGCTCGCCTGCCACTCAGCTCCTGCTGTGTGGCCTGGTTCCTAGCAGCCCACGGACAGGTACCAGTCCGTGGCCCGGGGGTTGGGGACCCCTTCTCTTATCTGTGTCTGTTTCTGGTTTCTCTGTTTGGTTCCATAGGTGTGTCTGTTGCTTCATTAATTACTATAACTTTATAATAATACTTTAATAATTGAGAGTGTCAGTCCCTCTTATTACTTTTTGTCGGTTTCAGCATTTTCCTGGCTATTCACACCTGCCTATTTTTTTCTTTACTTGAAGATCTGAATCAAATTTGAGTTACAATTATAGTTTAGGAAGAATTGTCATCACTGCAGTAATTAAATTTCCAACCCAGAATATATTTGTCTTTATATTCATCCCTGTGGTGGCTTACCAATTTTTTGTTTTGCCTTTGAAACCTGGTGACTTTACCAAGATAGCCATAGTGTTGATTATTTATTCCATATCACTTTCCCCCGCAACCCCGCCCCCACTATACCCTTTTCATTTCTTGGTTCAGACCTTCCCTTATTTCAGAAAAAAATTCCTTTAAATATTCCTCACTTTATTAATGGTATAATATATGCATTTCTTGTATACACTTGATCTGACTTAGACATCAGTAATCTTTTTCTACATTTTAATACCTTAATTTTATTTTGCTCAGTTTCTCTCAGCCTGTTTTTCAAGTTGCTGACTAGTTTTTACTCTGCCTGTCTGGTTGATTTAGTGTGATTTCATTTCTGTAATAGTTTTGTCTTTCACTTCCATTCTTTTCAGAGCTAGGCTAGCTAAATTTTCAATAGAAAATTGCCTTATGTTATTTTTTGAAATCTTGCATTCCATCTTCGTATTCTTGTTTCAGAGAGTTCATTTATTCTTTAACTGCTTTGAGATAATGAAGAGTTTTAGCTGAGATTTTCATTCTGCTTTGTGGGTTAAATTTCTATTGTTTACTTTTTCAGGGCAATTTATAGTCATGAAGCTTAATATATAGAAGAATGTATATAAAAGATAATAAAATAGTAAATAAAATATTTGAAAATAGACCAAATAACAAATACAAATATTTCTTTACTATAGAAATATAAAAAATATACTCAATGACAAAATAATGAAACAAACAATATAATGAAGTAATCAGCAATAAAATAAAATTAAAATAATAAAACCTGGAGTAATCAATAATAAAATAATCCAGGAGCAAAATATATAATAATACATACAACAAAACCTCCATTATCCACACTCAGTTTAAGAAACAGAATGTTGTCATCACCTTTGAAGCCCTAGTGTACCTTTTTACTATCTCTGCCACTTTTTGTAACACAGCCTTAGCACTCCCTGAGATTTGTGTTAATTATTCCCTTGTTTTTGTGTATGTCAAAATAGTATATTGTGAAAAAAATAGTATATTGTATATATGAGTATTTCAGTTGTTTTACATATTCATAACACTTTGTATTGCTAAACTTTATTTTACCACACTTGCTTGGTGTGGAAAAATATCTCATGGCTTTAGTTGGCATTTACCTAATTTACTAATGAGGTTGTGTATCTTTTCATGTTCAATGAACATTTGTGATTTACCTTTTATGAAACACCTGTGATATTTTCTGTTGATTTCTAAAAGTTCTTCTATATCCCATAAACTAATTCCTTATTAATGATATGTTTTATAAATATATACTCCCAGTTTTAAACATACCTTACTATCTTTGTGGTGTCTTTTGGTGAACACAGCTTATTAATTTTATTTTTGTTTCTTTTTTTTGTGGTACGCGGGCCTGTCACTGTTGTGGCCTCTCCCGTTGCGGAGCACAGGCTCCGGACTTGCAGGCTTAGCGGCCATGGCTCACGGGCCCAGCCGCTCCGTGGCATGTGGGATCTTCCCTGACCAGGGCACGAACCCGTGTCCCCTGCATCGGCAGGTGGACTCTCAACCACTGCGCCACCGGGGAAGCCCAGCTTATTAATTTTAATACATTCTAATTTTATTTTATTTTATGACCTAACTCAAAGAAATGAAAGTATTTTATTTTCTTATAAACATCTTAGTTTTGCCTTTCACATCATTCATTTGGAACTGATTTCTGTAACCAGTGTGAGGTAGGGATCTATTTTATTTCCTAATATGGAAACCCCTTGCTCCAACACTGTTTATTTCATAGTCTATCCTTATCTCAGTGATTAGTATCTTTTCTGTCATAAATAGAATTTCCATGTGTGTGTGTCTTTCTGGGTCTTTCTGTCTCTTTGTTTATAAGTTTACTCTATATTAGTACTGCTTTGTTTAATTACTGTTCTTTTACACTAAGTCTTGATTTCTTATAGGTTAAGCCTCCTACCTTGTACTTCTTTTTTTTTTTTCTTTTCTTTTTCTACTTTGTACTTCTTAGGAACATTTTGATTTTCTCTGCTTTTCCTAATAATTTTCTGAAATAGCTCATCAAGTTCTACGAAAAACTCCATAGGGATTTTGGTTGGAATAGTTTTGCCTCTATGGATCAATCTTGACAGACATAATTCATGAATATTGGTATTACTCATTTATTTGACTTCTTAATGTATTTCAAAAACTTTTATATTCTTCCTCATGGAAGTGACATAAATTCTGCTTGGCTTATTGTAGATACATTATTTTTATTAATATTTTAACAACAGCTTTTTTAAAATCACATTTTCTGCTTGTTCACAGCGTATAAATATGATTGATTTTTTTATATCCAGAGAAGTTTAGAAACTCATATTAATTTTAATGATTTTCAGCTTTTCTTGGGATCATATTATATGTGATTCTTGTTCTTCTTCCATCATTTTTCCCTGTATGAATATGTTGGAAGAGGTGGAGAAGGGTGGATGAGTGCATGTTACTGCACTAAGACCTCTAGTAACATTTTCAGCAGAACTCTGTTGTGTTTCTAACTTTTAAGGGAACATTTTAAATCAGTGAGTCAGAAGTTTTTGTATAAAAAACCCCTTATTAGGTTAAGGAAATTTGCTTATATTCTTCACTTTCTAATAATTCTTATTATGGTAGCTGATTTTTATTCAATGTTTCTGTTCTTTTTTTTAAACATCTATTAGGACAATAATGTAGTTTTCTTTTTAAATCTTTTGGTGTTGAACTGAATGGTCAGTGTTCACCCTTTGCGTTATTTTATCTATCAGCCTGTAAGTCGTTCAGGCCCTCTTTCTTTTTTTTTTTTTTTTTTTTTTGCAATATGCGGGCCTCTCACTGTTGTGGCCTCTGCCATTGCAGAGCACAGGCTCCAGACGTGCAGGCTCAGCAGCCATGGCTCATGGGCCCAGCCGCTCCGCGGCCTGTGGGATCTTCCCGGACCGGGTCACGAACCCGTGTCCCCTGCATCGGCAGGTGGACTCTCAACCACTGCGCCACCAGGGAAGCCCCAGGCCCTCTTTCTTGATACACTTCTCGTGTTTGGCTTTTTAGGCCCCCCTCACCACCACCTCTCTCCTGGGTTTCCTCCTTACTCCATTTCAGGTAGCTTTCTAGTTCTTCTCTTTTATCTTTATCTCTATCTTTGTTCTTTTCAAAATTTATTTTCTTGGTGATCTCTGGGTTTTTATGCCTACATCTCCAAATTTATATTTTCTGCCCTGACCCCTCTCCAGAAGGCCAGACTTGGATATCCAACTGCAACTTAGCCCCTCTACCTGGATGACTAGCAGATATCTCAAATCTAACAGGTCTAAAACTGAGTTCTGATCTCTCTCCCCCACTCACCAGATCTACTCCACACATGCATGGCTTCTTAACTTCTGCTGTTGGTGACTTTGTTCCTTGAAACAGTCAGACAAAACCCTGGGAATTTTCTGTTTACAGGAATGTAGCAAAGATATTTCAGGGAGTTCCTATATATCTTTACAACAACTTGCCCTAATATTAATACTTTACGTAACCATAGCACAATTACCAAAACCAGGAAAATAACATTAAGCAGTACTATTAAGAAAATTTCAGACCTTGCTCAGATTCTATCAGTTGTCCTTTTGCTGTTCCAGAGCACAACCCAGGATCCCACACTGCAATTCTGTTGACGTGTGGTCTTAGTCTCCTCCCGCCTGTGACAGTTCCTCAATCTTCCCTTAACACTTTTGAAGAGTACTAGTCAGTTATTTTCTAGAACATCTTTCAATTTGGAGCTATCTGACAACTTGAGATTGGATTGAGGTTACATATTTTGACTAGAATACCATAGAAGTGATGTGCCCGTTTTAGTGCACATCAGGGGTACATGATGCCAATATGTCTTACTACTGATGATGATGCTGTTAACTTGGAGCACTTGGTTAGGTGGTGTCTGATGTGTTTCTCCACTATAAAGTCACACTTTTCCCTTTGTGATTAACGAGTAGCTTGGGGTATGCAAATATCCTGTTTCTCCTCAAACTTTCAGCTACTAATTTTAGCATCCATTTATTGATGGATCTTGCCTGAAAACCCCCATTATTAGACTGCTTAATGGTGATTTTTCTATGATTAGTAATTCAAAATTTTTCTTAAAAGGAAGACCTGTCTTTCTCATATTTAATTCAATTATTATGGGTTATATTCCAATAAAAATAAATTACAGTAACAGTGTTGTGTTGTGTGACTGTTGTGAAGGAGAGAACCACAAACAGCTCAGAATCATGAAGTATATCCAACATTAATCAAATCTGAAATGTTTGAATCTGTGAACATATTACTTAGCAAGCATTTAACATTTAATTTTTTAACACATAATACACTGGAGCTGTAGATCTTCTGAACTGTACAAGCCTTATTTCTCAAACACCTCATGTAGTATAAACCAAAGTCTTAATTCTATTGCAATTTTTAAAATGTGTATCTTTAAGAATCCACTGCCGGAAGTTTTTAGCTTTTGGAAACATAAAACTAGCCAAGTTATATTTTACCAAAACACATTACACATGAGAAAACAACATTTTCTCATGAATAGAAACAGTGCCAATTAGAAAAATGAAATTTAGGCAGTAGTATTTTATTTACCAAGTATTTATTGCTATGGGTTGATGTAAGAATTACAATGTATAATCTCATTCCCAGGCGTAAGCATATTCAGAAGCAAAATTTACATGAATTTATCATAAAATAGTAAGCAAGAGAAATATAATTTTATTAACCCCGAGGCTATCTTGGAATATTAATAAGAATATTTAGGACTGAGAGCTAATAGTACAAATTGGAATGACAATATATGTCTCTACTAAATGCAAATGCATTTGTTCTGTCATATGCCTTTCCTCTAATTTTATTAGCAGTGCCCTGAGTTGGAAGAATGTTTAATAGTTATATGTGCTATGTAAAAGTAACACCTATACAATTTCTTGAAAGCTGTTTGTTTCAGTTTAAAAGGAAACATTCCTTAGCTGCACAGTTATTCTTTTTTTTTTTTTTTTTTTTATGCGTTACGCGGGCCTCTCACTGTCGTGGCCTCTCCCGTTGCGGAGGACAGGCTCCGGACGCGCAGGCTCAGCGGCCATGGCTCACGGGCCCAGCCGCTCCGCGGCATGTGGGATCTTCCCAGACCGGGGCACGAACCCGTGTCCCCTGCATCGGCAGGCGGACTCTCAACCACTGCGCCACCAGGGAAGCCCAGGTGCACAGTTATTCTTAGCACCCTCCTTTGAACCATTTATCTCAAAAAGGATAAATACATTAAACTGGCAAGTTTTGATACATTTCCTTGCAATATCTGAAATTAGTCATAATAAATTTTATCTGATTTAGTCATTTTTTTCAAAGAAAGTAACTTTACTTTTTAAATATATAAATTCACATAATCTTTCTAAAATTCTAGAAAGACTTAGGAAAGTCCCAGGAACCTTCACATAATCTTTCTAAAATTCTAGAAAGACACAGAAAGTCCCAGGAAACTTTAAAAAGTGGAGCGCAGCTGTGGCTGAAATAAGAAGATTTATTGAAAGTCTGTAAAAGGAACAATTACAGTGACTTCAACCTCCCCTGCAAAATCCTAAAGGTCCACTGGTAAAGATGTTGATCCAATGAGACCACAAGACTGCAGCCAAAATGCCAAGTACAGCTAGGGTTGAAAGAAGACTTATAGGTAGTGATGATTGAGGGCCTGTTAATGGGAAATCTACCTTTCTACAGGCCTCCAAGATGCATGTGGACTCTCTAATCAGCTTTTAAAGATATCATCAGATTTTTCTTATTTAATTTTCAAAATATATCATATACTAGGTATTTTTATAACACAGACACACATTCAGAATGAGAGGGAAGATGGCCCAATTTACCACCCAGACAGCCCCCTGCTCACATAAAAGGAAAATAAAAGTAGTATATGTGCAAGGTTTCAGAATGAGAACAGTAAAGAAAGGCACAAAATGAGTGTTTTGAGGCTATGCTGTGAGCTGCATACATGTTTAGAATTGTTATTTTGTCCTGGTGAATGAAGTCTTTTATCATTTCGTAATAACTGCTCAAGTCAAACTTTTGTCCTTATGTCTCCCTTTGTCGATATTAATATAGCTAGACCAGTTTTCTTTTTTTTTGATAGTTTCCTGGTATGTCTTTTCCTACCATTTTTTAAATGTTTCTGTGCTTTATGTGTGTCCCTCATAAATAGCACATAGTTGGATTTTGTTTTCAAAATTTTCTTCTTCCCGCCTGACACATTTCCTTCACGTTGCCCTTTTTGTTCTCTCTGTTTGCTTCCTTCTCTACTTTCCATTTTCAGTCCTTTCCTTGTATACATGGTAAAAGCCTTGGTTGACTGTTTTATGAGTTACAGTGGGAAACAGGCAGACTGGAAGCTCTGAAAGGGTAGTTGGGTATATCAATGGTGAGGATTGCTTTAAGTCAGAAGTTCTCAATGCCAGCACTATTACATTTGGGGCCACATAATTCTTTGTTGTCAGGCACTATCCTGTGTTTTGTAGGATGTTGAGCAGTGTCCTTGGCCTCTACCCATCAAATGCCATTAGTATTCTCTGGTTGTGATAACCAGAAATACCTCCAGACATTGCCAAGTGTTCCCTGGAATGCAGGGTAGGGTGCAAAATCAACCTGGTTGAGAACCACTGCTGTAAGATGATCTGCATGTACTGTTTATTGGGGAGCTCCTGGTGTCAGAATACTTGTGGTTCCTCTTGAACTGATAAGATTTCCAGGGGGAAAATATCCTTCCTATCTACTGCCTGTAAGATAAGGACCTGGTTGAAAATATTTCGTTGTCTCATTCTCCACATCCTCTCTTTGGCCGAATGCCCATTTTGTTCAGAAACTCCACCCTCCTCCTCATGGACATATGTTTACCCAACACTGGCATTCCCATTTTCCTGTTGAATGCTGAGTTGACAAATGCACATATGACAGAATTCTGACCAATTAGACCTGAGGGAGAGACTTCACTGCCGAAGATGTCTGGAAAAGATTGCCTTACTGTGAAAACACAAGGACAGATAGTGTTCTCATCTAATGGATGGTGTTGACGTGGATTGTGTTCCCTGGAACTGCAGGCAGCACCGAGGGGAGCTGAAGTTGAGGATGCAGAGCAGAAAGTGAGACCATAAATCCTTATGCCATTGTGGGACCATGAAATTAACCAACCCTGGGAACTAAACCCTGTTTGTTTTTTTTTTAAACTTGGATTTTATAAATCTTAATTAAGTCAGTCAGTTGAATCTGAATTTTTAAAACTTGCAACTGAAGTCATTTTAATTGATATTTTTCCAAAAGTAAGTTTCATTTTATATTTACATTGACCTCTAATAATTATATCCTTTTATATGCATTATTCCTTTGATACCAGGGGTGAAATATACATATTTACTTGGACATGATTTTTTTTTTTTTTTTTTTTTTTTTACTTGGACATGATTGAAGCCAGACTTTCCACAGTCATAATGTGGTATTTTTTTAGGCTACTAAAGGAACACTTTTAAACTCAAAGGAATGGTGGTCTATGAAGCAAACAGACTTTTTATTTATTTATTTTTATTTATTAGTTTTGTCTGTGTTGGGTCTTCATTTCTGTGCGAGGGCTTTCTCCGGTTGCGGTGAGCGGGGTCCACTCTTCATCACGGTGCACGGGCCTCTCACTGTCGCGGGCTCTCGTTGCGGAGCACAGGCTCCAGACGCGCAGGCTCAGTAGTTGTGGCTCACGGGCCTAGTTGCTCTGCGGCATGTGGGATCTTCCCAGACCAGGGCTCGAACCCGTGTCCCCTGCATCGGCAGGCAGGCTCTCAACCACTGCGCCACCAGGGAAGCCCCCGCAAACAGACTTTTAAATATTATAAAGTGAAGTAATCAAGAAAGAGGGCAGAGCAGGAACACTATTGTTTTGACATTCTAATTATAAATACATTAGATGGTGCAGAAAATTATCAAACCATCAGTCTTGGTGTTGGTTAATTCACTTTTTGAATTTCAGTATTTCACCTGCGAAGCGTCAGCCACTGAGTCTTGTTAATTGTAAGCCTTTCATTCCTGTTAAATCAATTGTAAATAATAGAACCCCTCAGAGAAAAATGATGAAATAAACATTGATTTCCAAACTGGATGTCAGATATAGAGCATTAATAAAACACATCGCAAGCAAACAAGTACCTAATATACTCAGATCACTGAAATTGTAATCAGAGGGAAAAAAAAATCAATGATCTTTGTGTAAGTTGCTAGTATTTTTACATTTCATTTATATCTGTGTATCATCATATCAAATTTCTCATTTCAGGCTCTATATGGCTATTTAATTTTTATTATCCTTACCAGCAAAACTAGGTAGTTTTGTGTCCCGTTAGATTTGTTTCTTCCTTCTAAATAGGTGACAAGTGTCTGGTCACATAGTTTTTTAGTTACCTGACACCAATGATTTTGTTGTGTTTAATGCAATACAATAATCATTTACAGGAAGTCACATAAAACACTGCAGAAAAATGTAACAGCTTTAATAAAAGTTTTAAGGAAAATAAAGCTCTCTAGCAGGTGTCCATAAAAGTGCTTTATGCCCGCAAGCTCTATTAAATGTTAATGTTAGTGTCCTGTGAATGCCACCTATGGGGTCGGCTGAAAAGAAAATGTGTCAGTGAGACAGTGTTGATTCTCCAGGAAAGGCGGGGGTGGAAGGGCAGTGCTGTGCTCTCCATCAGACTGAAATATGAAGGTGTTCAGGGGCTCTACTCAGTGTACATTTTGTGAAGGACTAGTTTGAAGGAAAGTATGTAGATTTATTTTTTAAAGCCATACATGGACAAGGATGGAAATACCAAGGGCACAAATTTCCAAAGAGCGTTCCCAAACTCTCCTAAGTTATATAGCACAGTTCCCCTCCCCCCCACCTCCCCGGATGGTCTCTAAAGATAAAATAGCAGCAACATAGTGATAGTAGATTTGGGCTTGATTTCTCTGGTATAGTGCTGGTTCCTCACATTTCATGACGAATTGCATTCTGACTCTCAGTCTCTATTGTGTTGTCATTTTTATTTCTATATTTCTTTATGAAGCCCCCTTGTGAAGTTATTCAAATAGTTTGAACTGTTGTCAATGGTTATATACCATTGAGTGGGATCTAATGTTGCCTTTGACCTCAATGACAGGCTGACTCTTTGTGGGAATCCCATTCTGAAGAGTAGATAGACCCAAATGGTCACTGCAAAAATAGAAACGGAAGCTATTACTCACGAGAAAGAAAATATTACAAGCTGAATGCGAGATGTTAAGTGTCTGTCAGTGTAAAACACCACATTTACAGAGTACAGGAAACTTTGAGATCTGTCATCTTTTCCCCAAACCCACGCAGAGACCAACTGCTTGTATTCAAAAGAGGAAAACAGGAAGGTTATAGAACTTATGCCAGCTGGACTATTTGAAGGCTCTGGAAAAGTTTAGCTGGGAGGAAAGGAGACTTAGGTAGCCTACCAGCTGGTCAAGACCTGTTATATTAGGATGAGCATATAATTGATCTTCCAGCAGGGGCACCTTCGTGAGTAAAAGGAAGGAAGTACTAATGATTGAGTGGGGACAGCCATCGTATACAAGGACTGCACTGAGCAAACAGACCATGCACTCATCCTAATTTTAAAAAAGAAGACGTCAACTGCTGGCCTCAAAGGGTTCAAGTAGGATCCATGAGAGAGGGACAGACAGACCTTGGCTTGCTAGACAGGGAAGAAATTTGTAAGGAACTCTGTGTGCCTGAAAGGGGATGCCTGCCTTTGGGAACTGTCAGTTGGTCAATGGAGTTGCTCAAATAAGATTGTGAGGCCTTTGATCAGGGACATTTTACTGGGGATTTGAGGGTCAGAATTATGGTTGGACTGTATGAGCTTACTGTTGTCGCAAACCTTGAGTGGCTGTGGTTCTATTAAATGAAGAAGTTCCATGGAGAGCTGTGGATTCTAACGCAAGTTGTTTTAAAGATCTGGTCCTACAATCGTACTCTAGAATGAATGCAATCTTGCATGGCTTAGTGTAGTCTAAATCACTGATCTCAGAATGAGCTGGGCAGAAACCTCAGGATCCTAAATTTGGGTGACAGGACCTAGTGTTAGGACAACTAGAACTGGGCAAGATACCAAATTAAGGTGTAGGGAATTCCCTGGCAGTCCAGTGGTTAGGACTGCACGCTTTTGCTGCCGTGGCCCAGGTTCGATCCCTGGTCAGGGAACCAAGATCCCACAAGCCAAGCAGCCAAAGCAAATAAATAAATAAATAAATAAATAAGATTAAAGTATAGGTTTGGAGACCTTGGGACATGGAGAAAAATCCTGTTTGAAGCCAAGTCGGCAATGCCTAGAATGCTCTTGGACTTGGACTTCTGAGAAGCCAGAGTGATGTTGCAAATAACCAGTCTGAAATTCCTTCCAGTGACGTTGTATCATGTGTGCATTTAATGTAAGCAATTTGAGCTATACAGGTATACGTTAAGTAGTGCTATAAAACTGTCCTCTCTATTTGTACTTTATCAAGTGGTTTAGGGGCTTTTCAAGAGTGATCTTAACTTCATGATTTTAGCCTCCTTTGCTGACATAGATTCGAGCTTCTGTGCTAGGGTACTGCCGACTTTTATCTGGCCAACAACTCCTTTTCTTCACAGTCAACTCAAGTCCCATGTTCTCTGTGAACCTTCCCTGCTAGCCACGGCTAAGGCTGGGCCACCCTATCTTAGCCTCTGGTGGGATTTCTTGTCTGCAAGGCAAATTTTAGCATGGAAATATACCTGGCTTTGTTGTCTTCTATTTGTAGCTTGGGTCCATCTGGCCTCTCTAATTAACACTGCTCATCCCTTGCCCGAGGGACTGAGTCACTCATCTCATTGGAGTCCTCTGAGCATGGTACATCCCACGGGTGGTTGTTTAGTTGAGATGGGCTCACCTGATCCTTAATTGAGAAGAGGGGCTTGCGGGAGCCTCATGTGACCTCCCAGGTGAGAGTGTCTGTAGATGAGTGTCCAGTCTTACATTTAGGTCTCTAGTCCATTTTGAGTTTATTTTTGTGTATGGTGTTAGGGAATGTTCTAATTTCATTCTTTTACGTGTAGCTGTCCAGTTTTCCCAGCAACACTTATTGAAGAGACTGTCTTTTCTCTATTGTTTCTCTTTGCCTCCTTTGTCATAGTTTAGTTGACCATAGGTGCGTGGGTTTATCTCTGGGCTTTCTACCTTGTTCCATTGGTCTATATTTCTGTTTTTGTGCCAGTACCATATCATCTTGATTACTGTAGCTTTGTAGTATAGTCTGAAGTCAGGGAGTCTGATTCCTTCAGCTCCATTTCTTTCCCTCAAGACTGCTTTGGCTATTCGGGGTCTTTTGTGTCTCCATACAAATTTTAAGATTTTTTGCCCTAGTTCTGTAAAAAATGCCATTGGTAGTTTGATAGGAATTGCAATGAATCTGTAGACTGCTTTGGGTAGTATAGTCATTTTCACAATATTGATTCTTCCAATCCAAGAATGTGGTATATATCTCCATCTGTTTGTATCATCTTGAATTTCTTTCAGCAGTGGTTTTCTGCATACAGGTCTTTTGTCTCCCTAGGTAGGTTTATTCCTAGGTATTTTATTCTTTTTGTTGCAGTGGTAAATGGGAGTGTTTCCTTACTTTCTCTTTCAGATTTTTCATCATTAGTATATAGGAATGCAAGAGATTTCTGTGCATTAATTTTGTATCCTACTACTTTACCAAATGCATTGATTAGCTCTAGTAGTTTTCTGTGGTAACTTTGGGATTCTGTATGTATAGTATCATGTCATCTGCAAATAGTGACAGCTTTACTTCTTCTTTCCCAATTTGTATTCCTTTTGTTTCTTTTTCTTCTCTGATTGCTGTGGCTAGGACTTCCAAAACTATGTTGAATAATAGTGGTGAGAGTGGACATCCTTGTCTTGTTCCTGATTTTAGAGGAAATGCTTTCGGTTTTTCACCATTGAGAATGATGTTTGCTGTGGGCTTATTGTATATGGCCTATATTATGATAAGGTAGGTTCCCTCTGTGCCCACTTTTTGGAGAGTTTTTATCATAAATGGGTGTTGAATTTTGTCAAAAGCTTTTTCTGCATCTATTGAGATGATCATATGGTTTTTCTTCTTCAGTTTGTTAATATGGTGTATCACATTGATTGATTTGCGTGCGTATATTGAAGAATCCTTGCATCCCTGGGATAAATCCCACTTGATCATGGTGTATGATCCTTTTAATGTGCTGTTGGATTCTGTTTGCTAGTATTTTGTTGAGGATTTTTGCATCTGTATTCATCAGTGGTATTGGTCTGTAATTTTCTTTTTTTGTAGTATCTTTGTCTGGTTTTGGTATCAGGGTGATGACAGCCTCATAGAATGAGTTTGGGAGTGCTCCTTCCTCTGCAATTGTTTGGAAGAGTTTGAGAAGGATGGGTGTCAGCTCGTCTCTAAATGTTTGATAGAATTCACCTGTGAAGCCCTCCGGTCCTGGACTTTTGTTTGTTGGAAGTTTTTAATCACAGTTTCAATTTCATTACTTGTGATTGGTGTGTTCATATTTTCTTTTTCTTCCTGGTTCAGTCTTGGAAGATTATATGTGATGTTTGCCTTTGAGTCTTGCCCTGTGACAGACCCCTGCTGCTTCCTGGGAGGAGGATGTCACTGACTTGTGTAACTGGGCAGGGTTTGGTCCTGCCAGCAGTGGACTGACCGTGGTGTTAGCCCTCTTGGCCTGCAAGAGAAAGCTGACTGCCTCGGGGGAGAGGGCAGCGCAGTGGGGAGTGAGGCAGCGTAACTCAGTGGGCTTTATCTGGACCTTGACCCCTCGGTACTGTGTCACTGCCTGGCCCATCTTCACTGCTTGAGTGCCCATGGCATACAGGCATGTGCTGGATACTGTTATAATTACGTGACACTCAGTGACTAACCTGCCGTGGATCTTCATTTTTCGGATAAGAAATGTTTCCACCCTTGTTGCATAGAAATACTAGAATAGTCAGGTATGACCCTTTCCACACATCCTGAAACCTGAAAGATAGGCTGTTCTACATAAAATAAGAATTTCTCTTTTAAAGTATAATAACAATAACAAGGATAAGGGTAATAGCAAATACTTGGTAGTTTTCAGTACGTGCTAAGCAAATGATTCATATATATTAATTTGATAAACACTCACCACAACCCTATGAGAATTGAGGACAGAAAAGTAAAGTAACTTAAACAGGTACTAGTGGTGGAGCTGGAATCTGAACCCAGGTAATCCCAACCTTTTTTTTTTTTTAAGAACCATGCCTAGTGGCTAAAAGCTAAGGCCCTGTGATCAAAGTTGGATTTAAGTGCTGGAAATCTAATACTTAACATGCGTTCTTTTTAAAAAAATTAATCTGTAAAATAAGGATAGTAAGTAATAGGATCTAACCCGAACATTGTTTGGGAATTGTGGTATCTCTGGCATATACTAAGGGCTCAGTAGATGTTAGCTTCGTGTTATTTCTAACAATGGGAATAGCAGGGCTATCAATCGATGGGTATAAAACAGTCTGGTATTTTGTATATTATGGGCACAGATGAGAGGCGGTTGTAGAATAAGAGAGGTGGAAGGTGACCATATTCTTGTTTCAGCTTTTGTGGTTGAATCTGCTGTGTAGGGTTACTGTAGCAGGCCTGAAGTTCAACTTTCATTCCTAGCAAGTTCACCTCACTTTTCAGCTGACAGTCCTGGATCTTATTTAACTGGAAAACAGCAACTGTCAGACTAATTTCCTCTTGATAATATTGTGTATTTCCTTCTCTAATTGGATAATAGAATTATTGAGAATTTTGCAAATAGAAGTGGGGGATGATCTGCTGAGGGCAGGCTGCGACAGCCATGTGCCAGATTCCGTGAGAGCTCACTGCACACGATGCAACCCACAAAATGTGGATTCATCACAATCCTCGGGCTGACATCCCTTTTTCTTTGTTTTTACTTCCTTTCGTTTCGCTGCTGATGTATGTGCTATCACCACAAACCATCATCACCTCTTTTAGGAGCCTTGCTTCCTTTGAGTAATTCTTCCTGGGCAGTTGAATCTCACTCATAAGAGAGTCAACTGCATGCATTCAAATCTAGGTTTTTCATTGGTGAAACAAAGCAGAAGAGACAGTCAAGATTTTTGGAAAAGCCATGTTTTTTCAACCTCCAATTACTGCAGTGTTTACATTTTTTATTACCTTATGTTTGTTAAAGGGGTGAAAATCAGTTCAAGAAATAACAGGAGCAAATCATAATTTTTACTATTTCTGAAGAAATTTTTATGTTGATGAAATTATATGGTACTAGTTTGCAATTTTGGTGCTCCTGAAATCTTCATAGGAAATATTTGCTAAGAATATTTTAAAATTTTCAATATCTGCTACTAGTGTTTGGGTTGTGTGTGTCTCTCTCTTCCCTCTCCAAATGCATTTAGTTACCTCTTAATATATATATGTATATTTGTGTGTGTGTGTATCTGCAATAAGGATACAAACTCTGATTTTTTGAGGGTTTTTTTTTTTTAAAACATGTGGTCCAAGATATAAATGGATTCTGGAAATAGGAAAAGTTTCATATTATTAAAAGGGTTGTTGAGAATTTGGGGATAGCATTCAAAGACATTACCTTCAGACTAAGAGTAAGAATGTAAGAAAAGAAGTATCTGAACTCAAAAGTGTGTCTTGGATTGTTGTGAAAAAACCTTTACTAGTAAATGTTTGTGTAGCCAATCCAATATTATTGTGTGATCAGTAGTACACACAGTAATTACGTTTATAACAATTCTGCATTACTAGATGACAATAGTGAAGAATTAGGGTAACCTAGGTGTGATTATCTTAACATGGATGCACTCTTTTCATTCCCGAGAGGTTATTATTCTTTTTTTGATGGGTGGCACTTATCTTTCAAAAAAATTTTTTTATTGAAGTATAGTTGATTTACAGTGTTGTGGTAGATTCAGGTATAGAGCAAAGTGATTCAGTTACATATATATGTGTGTGTGTGTATGTATATATATTATTTTTCAGATTATTTTCCATCATAGGTTATTACAAAATAATGAATATAGTTCCCTGTGCTATACAGTAGGTCCTTGTTGATTATTTTATATATAGTGGTGTGTGTATGTTAATCTCAAATTCCTAATTTATCCCTCCTTTCCACCTTTCCCCTTTGGTAACCATAAGTTTGTTTTTTATGTCTGTGAGTCTGTTTCTGTTACATAAATAAGTTCATTTGTGTCCTATTTTAGATTCCACATATAAGTGATATCATATGATATTTGTCTTTCTCTGTCTGACTTACTTCACTTAGCATGACAATCTCTAGGTCCATCCATGTTGCTGCAAATGGCATTATTTCATTCTTTTTCTATGGCTGGGTACTATTCCATTGTACATATGTACCACATCTTCTTTATCCATTCCTCTGTGAATGGACTCTTAGGTTGTCATCACTCTTCTGTGGTCTACAGCACTGGCCTTGGCAGTTGCCTTGCGGGCGCTGACCACAGCAGTTCAAGGAGAGGGTTGCTGACGCTTCCCTCTTCCCAGTTGGTGCTGAGCCTCTGCCTGCTCACGTTTCTCCCTTGTCAAATCCCTGACCGTGGCTGATGTTGAAGATCCTTAGCTCAGTCTCTCACAGTTACGGAAGAGGAATTCCAGGAAAGTCAAGACCCATTTTCGTTTCTTCCAGAGGCAAGGGAAAGCTTTATCCTTTGCTCGGAGCATGGAGAGGTGGGAGCCGCGCCCTAGAGCACAGGCTCTCCCTGACAGGCCGTGGGCGGGGCTGCTTTCTAGGGATCTCGTCAGTGGGGAGGGGGGAGACGGAGTTCTCGTGGGGCGTCGCGAGGCTGGCGCAGCGTCTCTGCACACGGCCCGCCGCCGCCATCTTGGATTGAGTGTGCTGCGCGGCTTCTGCGCACGGTCACGAGCTGAGGTGTTGGCACAGCTGTTTCGCGCTGGGAACGCTGGTCTGAAGGGCCGGGGGTGAGGCCTCTGCACGCGACCTCCTGTGAGCAAGTGAAGGTAAACCAAGCACCAGGGGAAAATGAAGGTGAGACTTTACTGTATTACCCACATGCCCCTGGAATCGCTAGTGTGCTTTGCCGGTGAAAAATCTCTCCTGTGACTTTCGTCCGGCTCCTCATTCTTGAGGGTCGAAGGTCCGTCTTCCGAACTGCGTCCCGCTGATTTTGGTGTTCTTACCGCGGGGACAGGAGCGGAACTTGCCTCCAGCTGCCCTTAGATGTGCTTGACGGTCACCAGGCCTCGGCATTGACTGCTCGTGTCCCTGAGTGCCCACCATTTGTCTGAACTTTTAGAGACAAAGGACACCAGATAATTTAGGATGCATGGACCCAGTGTTAGCCAGAGTCATGGCCACATGTCAGATTTCTCCTAAAACTGAATGTATTTTTTGCCTGCGGGGAAGGGTGCCCTGACCCCGAGGCTCACTGCCGCGGCCTGAACGTTGCCAGTCACGATTTGGTGGTTTTTCGGAAGAGAAGCTTCAGGTCAGAGAGGGGTTCACACGAATGGTCCAGGGGGCCATTGCCCAAGGTTGCATCTCTGGAAGTTGGGGCTCTGGGGCCTCTTCCCTCGAGTGTGCTGTCCCCACGGAGTGACCCCTGCAGCTTCAGAGATGGATGGTTAGGGTCACCAGGTGGCGTCGGTCACACACAGCAGTGAGCTGACCTCGCAGCTGCCATTTTCCAGGTTTTTAGGTTCACCTGGTCTCCTGGCCCAAAGATGGGGGAGGGCCAGGTGGCTGGATGCAGGTGGCAGCTGGTCACCGTATTCCATGAGGGCTCTCATGGTTTCTGTCACCTGGATGGCACTCTTGAGTTGTTCCATTTCAAGGGGGCTAAGGTGTCCCTTCTCTCGGGCTTGGGGAATGGGTTTACCATCCACGAGTTCAAACGCACTGGACTTTCACTTACCCCTTGGGGCTACTGCATGTGGAGCAGGGCAATCCGAAGCAACATAACTTAGAGACGCATTGATGGGCCAACTTTCCCCATCTCCCAGGGCCAGGCTGTGTTACACAGGAAGATTACATGTTTGGGGGTCAGGGAGCAATACCCTAGAAACTTCCTGTTCTGCTGGATGCACCCTAATGAGCTGTCCTTGAGTATGGTGGACGTTTGGTTTCCAGTACCTTAGACATTCTGTTTTCAGAGTGTAGGAATTTGTTTCCAACTACTGAGGGGGTAGTTGGAGTAATTTGTTGGCACGCAGATGCCAAAAGATATGAGCCAAGTAAGATTTCTGGTTCTGGAAATTTGGAACCAGCACCAAACTGTTAATGAATTCCTCAAAAGACTCAAAAAGGAGGTGTCCAATGGGCTTATACTCATATAACTGGGGGTCCCCCTTGAATTTGTAGTGACCCATGCTTTAGATAGTCCCTCCTCCATCAGAATATTCTACAGGAGGTTGGAGGGGATGCTTTCGGGCCAGAGCAGCTTAGCCATTGTTAGTTCTTGACTTCTCTGGTCCTTTAGGGAGTGGCAGGATCTTCTCTTTCCTCCTTTCAACCAAAAAGGAGGAGTTTTCGGACTTCCCACCAGGTGAGGGCTGAAAGTACGAGAGATCCCCATGGGGTACTCTCCAGATCGCCACGGTGGCTGGTGTTCTGTGCTGATACCAGGAGGAGAGCCCCTGGGACCTTGGTCGAGGTCGATAGAGAATCACCCAGGATTCACCTCACCAGCGGAGGGGGACGGAGCAATAACGGGGTTCCTAGTCTTGCAAGCGGCTTGCAGTACCCCTCAGCCCCACTTCAGAGAAGCCAGTGCTGACCGCAAGAGGTCAGGTCACCAGTCAAGTACCTGCTCTGGGACTCTTTCACACTTGGGAACCCCCGGTGCCTGTTCCTGAACTCAGATCGACTTGTCAGTGGTCCTCGTTATCCAGGGCTTTTCCCAGTCTTGCCTCTTGGCTCATGGGGCTGGCCACTTTCCTTGACCAAATGGAAAGTGACGATGGAAAATGCTGCTGTTGACCCCTGGAGATTGGCGAGGAGGGGAGAAAGCCCTGGTGCGGCCGCTCTTGCTTTGTACCGGGGTCAAGCGGTCAGCTCTACTGGTGAGACAGTGGGCAAGACTGCATGGCTCCCTCTCATCCACAGACCTGGCCTTAGGTGTCCAGTTCTGCAAGAAGGCCAGCCAGAGGCAGACACAGGCGAGTTTCAGTCTCTGATCCCCAGTGATGCTGCCATGTGATCCCCTCATGGGGGCGTGGTCCAGATTACCCTGGAGGCTATGTTGTGTATGCACCACACCTGGGTATCAGTTGCTGGGCAGAGTTGCTCTTGTTATTGAAGAAAAGTTCCGTTGTTTGTGTAGGTGCCTCAGCACTATTGCATGACAGATGCTGGGGGCTCTGGAGTCTGACAGATGTAGCTTGAGTTTGGGTTCACTTACCAGCTGTGTGACCTTGGACACATTACTGAACCCTGCTGAGCCTCCATTTCTTCATCTGTAAAATGGGGATAACAAGGGGGTTTTGGGATGGAGGCCTGTCAGCAGCCTTGGTAAACTATGGCTTAACCCTTGTGAGTAAAGTAGCACCAAGGTTAAAATGAACATGGAAAAACTCAGTGCATTTGAATCTTTTGGCAAAGTTGTGACCAATATAGCCCATAAAATTTGATTTTAAGCAAATGAAGTACTGAATGGAAAAAAGTAACCCTACCAAGGACTGTACATTGTAATTTTCGATGATATTGCATGACATTTTACCTTTGAAGTCTCTGTCTGCACATGTTTCTATCTTTGATTTTGACTGTCCTCAAAGCAAGGCTGTGTTTCAGTCATGCTAGAGGTGGTCTGTGGTATGTATCTGTTAACACTGTGGGTTCTGGAGCTTAGACGGCCTGCACTTGAATCTTGTCTGTCCACTTGCTGGCCGAGTGGTCTTGGGCGAGGTACTTAGCCTGGTTGTGCTTCAGTTTTCCCATCTCCCCGGTGAGAATAATAATATCACCTCCCTTATGGGTTAGTTGTGGGTATTATGAGATACTATTTTAAATGCTTCATATGCATTTCTCAGCATATGGTAAACATCCAGTAAACATTACCCACTCCTTACCCATCCCCATTCCTGAAACATAAAGTTAATGCTAATGATCATTTGCCTTTATCAGAATTTCTCTTTATGGCTAATTAAACATTAGCTTTAACAGTGAAAAAAAGTCAGGCAACAGGAACAGATACAGGGGTATTAAAGAAAAGTCTAACCATTTTCTGGCCTATGAGAAATGCGGAAAAAACAGTCAAATGTTCTAGAATAGGTGAATAGAGAAGAAGTAAAGACAGAGCCAGAGCTTCCACCTGTTGACCTACAGAGGCTGGAGGGGAGCACCACCTCCCAGGCTGCTCACAGCTGGGTGCACACCTCTAGGGCTCAGGTTTCCTGAGTCACGCTTGATTCTGGAGATGCACCCATAGAAGGGGTGAGATGGTGGCTGAGAGCTTGTCAGAGGGCATTACTAGCATGAAGGGGTAGAGACCTTCTGAGAAGACTGGTCCAGGCCCAGTGGCTGCCCAGCTAGACCTCTGAGGGAGTAAGAACTTGTGGGGAGACAGGTGGTGGGTTAAGCCATCCCCTGCACATCAGCAGGGGATGTTCCAGGGCTAGAAGTAGCCAGGTGGACTAGGACATGGTCCCCAAGGAGCCTGACTCATCCACACTGAGATAGGTAGAAAGTGACGTACCTTCTCTAATTCACTTGAATGTCATCTTAGGAAGAAAGGAATGTGGATGGCCTTCCCTAATCTTGCACCTGATGCTCTCCTAGGGAGAAAATAGGCTGGAGGTGGAAGACTGAGGGTGCTCTGAGAGATGGTATATTGTTATAAAGTGGAGCTGAATACGATCCCTAGGGACTGGTTAAAGCTTACTCCAGTTGGTGGTATAAACTGGTCAACTATTTCCCTCCACCAACCCAATGGAGGGGACTGACAGAGGAGGCTAGGTTAATTGAGATTTAAGATATGTTCTCTGCATTTTTTTAAAGTTATACTTTGAATTAAACTTTGCAACATAAGCCAGTAGGCAAAATGTGTGTTTTTCGTGAGTTTTTCAGTAAGCATTTTCCAGGGAGAATAACCAAAACACATTCATTGCTTTCTAAAAGGAATCGGTGACCCCCCAAATCAAGGGATTATGACTTTGCCAAAGATTTAGAGAGAAAATTGCTGAAAGTGCTTTCTTATCTGTAAAAGGCAAGGGACAGTAGTTACCTCTGTATTTTTTTTCCAGCATGGATTCATGTGTAATATATTCCATTAAAGAAATATAAAAGATGCACATCCGAAGCATGATGTTAAATTCAGTCGATGGTCTAACATGACATGTAGTCAGATGTTAGAGATTGGAGACTTTCTCCAGATACCATGTTGTCAGTGATCTTGTGATGACTGCTTTTCATTCAGGATGCTGTTTTCTGAGTCTGCAGAGGGGCCACATTCAGAGTAGCTTGATTCAACAGAGTTTTGTCTGTTTCCTGTACCACACACATACAGCACCAGGGTGACATTTAGTTATCAAGCCAGATTCCCTTCCATATCTGCCTAAGGGGAGAGCCTTTGAGCTCCAGTAGTGGGACACCTGCTTGCTGACAGCTTTACAAAGGTTTCTCACCAATCACATGGGATTAATGTGCACCTGAATCATGTTCATTCATTTGCTGTCTTAACCTTGACAAACATTGGGGTGGTCCCTGGGAGAGTTTTGTTTCAGGAAGGACAACATTTACGTATGGTTGCCCAGATTTGTTAAGTAAACACCGTCTCAAAATAGAGGAATAAAAGGAATGTTTAGAATGGATTGCCTGGTATTCACCTAAACGTTCAAGAAGTTATTCATAGCTTTAATTTTTTGACCACCCACTCTGTGCAAGGTATTATAAGACAGAGATGAATACAATAGGCCTTTTTACCCCAAATGTCTTCCCCTAATGTAATAAAAATACCTGCGTACAAAAAATTGCTTTTATGCATGTAGTCATGTGCATTTTCTAGGAAGAATGTTTATAACACTTTCATTTGCTTTTCAAATAAACCAGTGACTTCAAAAGGGCAAGAACAAAGGGAGTTTTAATCTACTAAATGTAAGCCTGTGCTTTTTGGTGATAATTATTCAGAAAGTTCTGTGACTTAGTCTGCTTTTGGTTAGCAATGATAAAATTATATCAGTAAGAAAGAGAATTCAATTATTTAGCATATTTGTAGAGTAACCACAATATATTAAGAGTGTGTTAGATGCTAGAGAAACAAAAATAAGGAAGATGTAGTACTTGCCATTATGGAGACCAGTAGCCAATGAGGACAAAACAAAATGGTACAAATTATAGGAGAGGTTTGAGCTAAGTGTGTGGGATAAAGAGGAGAGTTGGTGAAGCTTCTCAAAGGACTGTCATTTAAACTGAGCTGAAGAACATATATAGAGAGGCTTTTCCTTCTGCCAGTGAGACGTACAGGTATACCTTGCTTAATTGCATTTTGCAGATATTGTATTTTTCACAAATTGAAGGTTTGTGGAAACCCTGAGTCTATCAGCACAGTTTTTCCAACAACATTTGCTCACTTCGTGCCTCTCTGTCACATTTTGATAATTCTTGTGATATTTCAAACCTTTCCATTATTATTGTATTTGTTATAGTGATCTGTGATCAATGATCTTTGATGTTACTATTGTAATTGTTTTGAGGTGCCACAAACTGTACCCATGTAAGACAGCTAACTTGGTTGTACGTTCTCTGTGTTCTGATTGCTCCACCGATGGGCCATTCTCCCATCTCTCTTCCTCCGCTGGGGCCTCCCTGTTCCCTGAGACACAACCATATTGAAATTAGGCCAATTAATAACCTTACAATGGCCTCTAAGTGTCCAAGTGAAAGGAAGAGTTGTGTAATTCTCACTTTAAATCAGAAGCTAGAAATGATTACGCTTAGTGTGAGGAAGGCATGTCAAAAGCTGAGACAGGCTGAAAGCTAGGCCTCTTGTACCAGTTAGCCATGTTGTGAATGCAAAGAATTATTTGATTTACTGAACCATTTATTTTTTAAATTAAAAATTATTTTATTGAAGTATAGTTGATTTACAATGTCGTGTTAATTTCTGCTGTACAGCAAAGTGATTCAGTTATCCATATATTGATATATACCTTTTTTTGGGTATTCTTTTCCATGGTGGTTTATCACAGGATAGTGAATATAGTTCCCTGTGCTATACAGTAGGACCTTGTTGTTATCCATTCTATATATAATAGTTTGCATCTGCTAACCCCAAACTCCAAATCCATCCCTCCCCCACCCCTGTCTCCCTTGGCAACCACAAGTCTGGTCTCTATGTCTGTGAGTCTGTTTCTCTTTCATAGATAAGTTTATTTGTGTCATATTTTAGATTGCACATATAAGTGATATCATATGGATTTGTATTTTTCTTTCTGACTTACTTCACTTAGTATGATAATCTCTAGTTGCATCCATGTTGCTGCAAATGGCATTATTTCATTCATTTTTATGGCTGAGTAATATTCCATTGTATATATGTACCACATCTTGTTTATCTGTTCATCTGTATCATGGACATTTAGGTTGTTTCCATGTCTTGGCTATTGTGAATAGGGCTGCTATGAACATAGGGGTGCATGTATCTTTTTGAATTATAGTTTTGTCTGGATATATGCCCAGGAGTAGGATTGCTGGATCGTATACTCAATGATTTATGATAAAGGAACTGGGGCTCAGAATCTTGTGGACTAATATTACACAGCTAATTCATTAAATAGGTAGAGTAAAAATTGATTTTATCAGTCTATTTAGATTATAGGCAGCTCCCAGTTAGACTTGGATTGCATTTTTTACAAGCCGCTTCTTAGTAATCCTGAGCCCTAGATTAGTGGTTCTTAAGCTTTTGCACATCAGAATCACCTGGATGGCTCATATAAACAGACTCCTGGGTTCTACCCCCAAAGTTTCTGATTTACTAGGTCTGAGGTGGAGTCCTAGAACATGCATCCACAGACCACACTTTGAGAACAGATTAAAAAAAGGCTTATTTATCTAAGTGTTAATGTTTAAAATGCGCTTATGGATTAATGGAAATTTACATCTTTTTCTTTTTCCATATACTAATTATCTCTCTCCCATTTGCTCCCTACAATTGGGTCTTTTAAAGGAAACAGTGAAGCCTTTAGGATGACTATTGTAAAATACAGATGTTGGTGAGAATACAGAGAAATTGGTATCCTTGCTCGTTGCTGATGGGAATATAAAATTGTGCATCTGCAGTGGAAGCCAGTCTGGTAGTTCAGCAAAGAATTTAAATGTAGAATGAACATGTGATCCAGCATTTCAGCTCCTAGGTATATGCCCTAAATAAGTGAAATCAGGGATTCAAACAGATATTTGTTCATAAGAGCAATATTCCCAATGGCCAAAAGGTGGAAACGATTAAAATATCCATGAATGGGTGAACAAAATGTGTCATATAGATACAATGGAATATTATTCAGCCTTAATTGGGAATGAAATTCTGTAACATGCTACAGCGTGGATGTACCTTGAGAACATTATGCTAAGTGAAATAAGCCAGACTCAATAGGAAAAATATTGTATGATTCTACTTATATGAGGTACCTAGGACAGTCAGATTGACAGAGACAGAGAGTACAATAGTGGTTGCCAGGGCTGAGGGGAGGGACAAGTGGGGAGTTATAATTTAATGGGTAGAATTTCAGTTTAGGATGATAAAGTTCTGCAGATGGGTGGTAGCGATGGTTGTACAGTATGGTGAATGTGCTTAAGGTCACTGAAGTGTACACTTAAAATCGTTAAAGTTATAAATTTTGTTATGCACATTTTATTATAATAAAAAAGGACTTTAAAGAGTATAGTCCATACCCTCCCTCTTGCTTATCTCAGTATTTCTCCAAAGCTTGCTAGAATAACCTAGACTTCTTTGAATGACTGATGAATTTAACATGGAGCAATATTTACTCATAGAGTGGAAAGATAAACCTCAATTTTAGATATGTCTCCTGCCAGAATTTGAGCTATTATAGAAACTGACCCAGAAAAATAACGCACACGTTGAACTCACCCAGGAGTTAACCCTTCACATCCAACCACTGGCCAGACTTCGAGGAAAATAACACGTCTCAATTTGTCTGAATGGAAGCTGTTGTCTGTAAGTTGAGCTCGTGGAAAATGGCTGGGAGTCAGAGGCTGTCTGATTTGGCATCCCTGATGTCTGTCTCTGACACTTATGTCTAAATTAGACTGCTGCTAATTAAATAAACGTGTAAAGCCAGCATCATGCCCTATCTCTCCTCCTTCATAAAGCAGGGCATTGCCATTTGGGGTAGTTGTTCGTATCCATAATTTCATAATTTCTAACCTTAGGCATAACTGTTTAACTCAATTAAATGGGACAAAAGTGAACTTCGTTGAAAAACCTAATAGTAAAATAAATATACGGAGTAAAATGCTCAGGGTGATTTCTGCAACTCAAGTTAAGGCTATTAATTTTGAGTAACATGTGTAGTTCTTGATCATGGCGTTTTTCAAAAGAAATTTCTTTTGTCTGGAATTATGCTTTTGTAAAGGGGAAGAGTGCTCCTGGATTTAATGCCCCACTTTTATTTTCATAAAAATTTCATGACATTGAGTGACCAAGTTTCTTAATCCTTACAAAGGCCATAATTATACACTATAAAAGTATATTAAAAATATAAAACTACATTTAAAAACTATATATTTATTTCGATAAAATGTTTTGGGTACAAAATTAATACTTGATAACTTGATGTGGCCATTCCTTTTCTGGGTCTTCCATTTCTTGTACTCAATAAAATCTTAAAACCAGAAGGGGCTTCTATCCAGAAAATACCACAACAGAACCATAGAACACCATGTGCTGAGAAATTTTGATGAGTTTTTTTCCTTGAGGAAAGTCTTCTATGGTCAAATAACTTTGACGAATTTTGGTTTAAACAAAACTTGAAAATAACTACAGGGCTTTTAAGAACCTTTACTTTATAATTTGCATTGTGAATTGCCAAGAAGAAATTTGTAGAATTCAGACTTCCAGCACATACTTATTATGGAACCTCTTTATTTTCCCAGAGGCATCTCTTAGAACTAGGGGAAAATGAAAAGTTAGTACAACTTCCTTCATTGGACAAATAGAGGAAGTAAAGACTTTAGACCTCATGGCTTATTTGGTGTTGTATGACCTTGAAAAGAGATTATTTTTCCCTTTGGAGTGGACAGGTATGGGGTTAGGAGTCAAGCCCAGAGTTTGGGTGCCTGCTCTGTTAGCTGGTGGGCTGGGCACCCTTGGACGTTTCTGTAGCTCTGATGCTTCATCACCGCACTGGGGCCTTGCTCCCTCTCATGTCCAACTCATAGGATTGTTGTCAGCAAGTGAGAAAGTGCTTGTGAAATAGCCTTGCAAACGGTGAAGCACAAACAATTTCAGAACATTTTTATCATGAGAATGATAAGTACAATTAGACAACAGCCTTGGTAATTACTATTTCTATGATTACATTAAGATACAAAATCTAATATACAGTAGGATTATACAGTATGATCACAGCAATGTCCAAAAATAACCCTTTGTATAGAACGAAAATATCAGAAGGCACAATGCACAATTGTTGACAGTGTTTTGTTTTGGTAAGGTTTGGGATGAGTACTTTTTTACACGTTTGCATTTTACATAATAATTGTAGTACACAGATTTCTTTTTCTGGTCAGCTGTATTTCCTAGGAATTCCTCCTTTCCCTAGGGTAGAAATCTGCTCCAACATGTTCAGCTTTAACTCTTGTTGCAAGATGGCTGCTGTGCTGCCAGGCCCTACCACTGCATTCCAGGCAGGAAGGACAGGGGGAACAGTGGAGAATCTATTTTTTGGAAGGGTTATGTGGGCACAGGAAGGGAGGCCGTCCTTAGTAGAATTCTATTCACAATTCATTGGCCAGAATTATGTTTCATGACCATCTCTTTCTTGAGATGGCTTGGAAAATCAAATATTTAGCAATCTGACTTCTAGCAGTAGTTCTCAAAGTGTAGTCCTCAGACCAGCAGCAGCAGCATCACCTGGATCTTGTTAGAAATGTCAGTTCTGCTGTACCTGTGAACTTCTGTCAGGACCAGGACTTAATTTGTAGGACTCATTGAAAAATGAAAATGTGGAGCCCTTAGTTCAAAAATTATTTAAAATTTCAAGACAAAAACAGAAGAGCCTTAAACCAAGCAGGAGACCCTGTGCCAAAAGTTCCCATGATCATGAAGCTGGCCTTACCTTCTGGAATGGAAAGAGTAACAAGCTTTCCAGATGCTTAGGTTTGAGAACCACTGAAGAAGATTTTGCAGCCTAGAATAGGTACTTTATTTCCCAGACCTTCCAGCCTCTTGAGAAACCTGCTGGGCTGTTTGTTGAAAGATCCAGTCACTGGTCAGTCATGTGAGAGGCAGAACATTGCCTGATTTTCTTTGCCATTGGTGAAAAGCATCTCTTGACATCTTCCTCTCCCCTTGATTGGGGACAGAAGCCCAGTGGGATCTGAGTAGGACCCAGAGGAGCTTCTGCCAGCCAACAGCTGTGGCCGAGGATAAATTCCAGACTAATAGCCTGGGTAGTGTTGCTCCCTGATGAATGGTTGTTTCAAGGGGTAAAAAAAAAATTGCAGATGAGCCTTAAATGAAAGTGAAATTAAAGTCATTTATCGCAGATCATTTGGAAATACCAACTCTCTTCTTAAAGAAGGAAAATATAATAAAGCTCCCTCATAAAGATATAAAATATTTAACATGTGACTTCTGCTTTGTACCAGCATTTCCTCTTAATGGTTCCATTATTTTGTTATGTTTAACCTCAATGAAAAATTTAGGAGGAAGGATGGGCAAATGTTTAACCCAAATCAGGATTTTTTTTTTGCCTGAAACCTGTGATTACATCATTAGCACATTTATATTGCAAGACATTTTTACGATATAAGCATTTTTTCATTTGGACAGCAACCATAATAAATTGAGATAAAATTCAGTCTTGATTGATGTTGTAAGTGTCATGTACAGGGCAAGTACCATCTGTTAAGTGTGGCTTGCCAGGGCAGCAATAATAGTAGCATTTGAATGTTTTTCTTATTAAGGAGAAAAATGGTCACGAACATTGGTTTGGTGGACTCCAAGGACGGCGTTGAATGGAAAATGCCTGCAGCATGTGTGACTCCTTCCCTGGCTTTAGGATGAAGGTGGTCCAAAGGCTGCAAGAATTGTTTTTCCTTTTTTAAAAATTAGGATTAACTATGACAGTTTGTGGAATGAAAGAGAGGGGCTGATTACAACATAATGGAGTGTACCATATTCATCTCTTTGAAATATGACCTCACCCGGCCTTTTCCATTTTACAATCGATTCTCTCATTCCCTTAATGAACCTTTGCATTCATGAGTCTTCCTTGGAAGTATGCACATGAAGTATTGCTGGAGCAAAGAATAATTGTCTGCCAAGTAAGTAAGAACAAAGTGCCTCTCTTGTCGTTCAGTTCAATAACATTAGAAACTGTTAATGCATCATGTTGAGCCCCATATTGTTTTGCTTAGTAATTATCTAATTTGCCGAAGCTTGCTTTAAGAAATATTTTTTGAAAACTGGTACAATAGAGTTGTTTGCCTGTTTCTCTAAAGATGAGATGAGAGGGCTGATGTAAATGCGTTTCAGCACAATTTTAGTTCTTAAAAATGTTGCTAAGTGGGTCTAATTTGAGCGAAGTAGCACATGCAGTTTGAACAGCCATACTGTGAAAGTGATGGTGTAATAAAATTATAGGGAAAAGTTGAATGCTGATAACAGAAAGAATGCAAAACAGTAAATAACTCTCTAGTTTTAAAATAATAACCCATTTGCATAATTTGGAATACATGTGTACAAGGTTCATTGATCCAGTATTGGAAGACTAAAATATGATAGGTTTCTCCATAATCCAAGACTTAAAATATTCATCTTATCTTTTACTTTCTTCCCTCTACCAGCAGGAATTTATGTTCTGTTAAATATCTTAGGGATAAGACTCAGTGTAAATTGGTAAAAATCTTGGTGTGAATTGATGGCAGATGGCATGAAAAAGGAAAGAACAGGATCGCACCATGATTGTACATGTCATCCACAGAACAATCTCAAAGGCTGTGCCCTTTCCTGGTATGCTGGGACTAGAATTGCCCGTGTGTGATGGGATATTCAGTTGAGCCCAGGAGAATGATGGGTAGACACAAACCAATGAAATTAAGAATATCTTCAGGGGACTTCCGTCATAGTCCAGTGGTTAAGACTTTGCCCTTCCAGTGCAAGGGGCGTGGGTTGGATCCCTGGTTGGGGAACTAAGATCTCACATGCCATGCAGTGCAGCCAAAAAAAAAAAAAAAAGTATCTTGAAAGGAAATAAAAAGGATTGGGAAGTAGTGGGCATTATCATGGGGCCCTTATCTGAAAGAAAGAGAACAGAACGAGAAGAGAACAAAATCCAAAGTTATGGGGATTAAAAAAATAATAGTAGGGCTTCCCTGGTGGCGCAGTGGTTGAGAGTCCGCCTGCTGATGCAGGGGACACGGGTTCGTGCCCCGGTCCGGGAAGATCCCACGTGCTGCGGAGCGGCTGGGCCCGTGAGCCATGGCCATTGGGCCTGCGCGTCCGGAGCCTGTGCTCCGCAACGGGAGAGGCCACAGCAGTGAGAGGCCCGCATACTGCAAAAAAAATAATAATAATATAAATAAGCACAATGTCACCAAAGCCTGTGATCACCAGTTCTTAAGACCATACATAAGAGATTTCAAATACTTGCCCAGCATGTCTGTCAGCTCCTCTCTCTTGTCCTAAGTCTTCTTAGGATGATGCCTGGGTCACCTTCCTTTGGGGAACCTCTTCTGATTGGCAGCGGGAGGGAGCAATTCCTCTCCAAGTTTTCACTTCTTTGGAAGCACCTTTAAACTATATAGTCATTAGGTGTTTATATGTGCCTTGCTGATATTTTGTTGAGCATTTACCAGGTGCTAAGTGTTTATACATATATCTTCATGTAACCCCTTAACTGTCCATATGAGATTGATGCTGTTCCTGAGATTCAAGAAGGTTACACACCTCGTTCAAGTTCCTATAGCTGGGAAGTAGCAGATCTAGAATTTGATCAGATTTACCGGTCGGTCCCCAGAGACGATGAACACTGCTTCCAAAACACTTCTCCTTCTTTCTGTTAGGCTTTTTTTTTTTTTTTTTTTTTTTTAATTTAGGCTGTGATGGGTCTCAGTTGTGGCACTTGGGATCTTTGTTGTGGCATGCAGGCTTCTTAGTTGCGGCATGCATGTGGCACCTAGTTCCCTGACCAGGAATTGAACCCAGACCCCCTACATTGGGAGGGTAGAGTCTTACCCACTGGACCACCAGGGAAGTCCCTTTGTTAGGTTTTATGTGTGGGGTGTGCCTCTCTACCTAACCTGTAAACCCTCTGGAGAAAGTAAATGAATGGAGCAAAAGTGTGAGTTTCCAGGGAATTGTTTTCTAGCCTCACATCCATCCTTAGTTGAAACCAGTTCTTCCCCAACTTTTTCCACTTTACAAAAGAAAGGAACACATCGGACACTCCAGAATCCTGCCCGTGCTCATTGGTAGAGCTTTGAGATTCAGCCATATTCTGTTGAGGACAGTCTGAGATGATAGAAATGGATAAATGGGTTTGTGTCGAGAACTTCTGAATTTAAATATATTGTAGAGTCAAATGAGAATGAAGAGACTGTTCCGCAACCTCCCCTTTTCATCTCCTGACTTGTCCGAGATGGCTTAACTCCCCGCCCATCTGCCTCTCTCTCAGAAATAAAGTGTGTTCTGGTCACGTGAGGAATGTTTCTTACCATGTTTATTTGAAATGAAAAATGATAAAGTAAGTCAGTCTCATCTGGCTGATTGGTTTGACAGTGGCTTTGCCATTCTAGTTATTTGGTAGCCATTTTACATAAATTACAAGCACTAAATCTGTAGTTTAAAGGTTGGTTAGCACAAATAGAAAGCACTTGATAAGATCAAAGTATTTTATCATCTTTATATTGGGAAGGGTGTTTTTAAGTTAATACTTGATTTTTCCAAATCTTTCAAAGTATGTTGAGAAAAATGAGGTATCCCTGAACAAGAGAGTAAGAGGCATAATTCATAGTCATTTGATAAGTCTTAGAAAAACCTTCTGAGATGCTTCCAAGGTTGACTAAAAAGCTTAAAGCTCCATCTCACTAAAATAAAATTTTAATACAGTTCCTCCTTATGTATAATAGCTATAAGAATTTTTTTTTTTTTTTGGCCTTACGGCTTTCAGGATCTTAGTTCCCTGACCAGGGGTTGAACCCCGGCCCCCTGCAGTGGAAGCACAGCGTCCTAACCACTGGACTGCCAGGGAATTTCCAAGAGTTTTTAATATTTAATTTCAAAAATACGATAATAACTGTAATGATAATTCAACCCAAAAGAATTTTTGTTTTTTACAGTAGGATAGCCTTTGGACCACAGGAAATAAAATTAAAATGCACTGTGGTGGAGAAGTAGCATGAGACCACAAACATAAAAATATATTAAAACAGGGCTTCCCTGGTGGCGCAGTGGTTGAGGGTCCGCCTGCTGATGCAGGGGACACGGGTTCGTGCCCCGTTCCGGGAAGATCCCACATGCCGTGGAGCGGCTAGGCCCGTGAGCCATGGCCGCTGAGCCTGCGCGTCCGCAGCCTGTGCTCCGCAACGGGAGAGGCCACAACAGTGAGAGGCCCGCGTACCGCAAAAAAAAAAAAATATATATTAAAACAAAATTCTGTGTGAACCAGGTTGCAGGAATGCAGTAGTCCAGGTCCGATGACCAAGAGCTTCTCTAAAATACTCAGTGTTTTGTGTAAATGATACATGTGTCTAAAAGCATTCATATGATTTGACATATAGTATAACTGTAAAGTTATAGGTAGATTTTCAGCTGCGGGGTGGGGTGGGGGGTTGGCTCCTAATCCCCGCATTGTTCCAGGGTCAGCTGTGTATGCTTCATCTTTGTTCAAAATCCTTCCGACGTCCTGGACAGGTGATGTGATCAGGCTTTTCAGAAGGGGCCACCAAGGCCCAGGAACGCCCTGATTGACCGGAGGGATTTGCCCTGGGACTGAGCCCCAAACTGGAGGCAAAGGCTCAAATTCTCCTGGTCCTTCTCTTTGCTTATAAAACAGAAAAATAAAGGGGAAACTGGACCCAGAGTGACTTTTTAAAATGGCATCGATTAAGTAACCATGAAAATTACCAATAATGACAAACACTTGGAAAAAAAGTCAATATACTAATAAAATGTTAACAATGCAACTCTTAAGATGAGAGAATTCTCCAGTAAATCTCTGTTCAGGGCCTTGATCTTCAACTGGAATACATCATGTTTTCTGGTGAATTTTCAGGTCAGGGCTAGTAAAGGGAGCATATTTTGAGAAACATATTTTGTGTCTGGTAACACAGAGGAACCATGCATTTTAAAAGGCGATTTCAACTTAATTGCAAAAAAACAGACATTTAACTGCTACAATGTAAAATAGTTTTCGGGAGATGTCACGTTTTATAGTCTCTCTGGTACCAAAGTTACAGGTCCTGGAAGTGAGAAGAGTGTTTCTGAAGGAATGCTACCACTCTGTCATTAGTTCTCCAGGTCACAGTTGCAGTCTGATTGTGAAGCTGCCCTCAGTTTCCATGTGTGTCTCGTGGAATCTTTTTCCTTAGGGTGGAGAAAAATCAAATGTTAATTCAAAAAAAACACTGCAAGTCCACTACCTAGGAATGAGTTCGTAAGTCCAATTTGTTCGTAAATCCAACAAACTTAGCCTAGGTACCCAACTAACACAATCAGCTATATAGTACTGTACTGTAATAGGTTTATAATACTTTTCACACAAATAATACATAAAAAACAAACAAATGCAAAAAATAAAGGAAACATTTTTAATCTTATAGTACAGTACCTTGAAAAGTACAGTAGTGCAGTACAACAGTTGGCACTTCCTAGCAGTACCAGCTACATCACTGCTGCTTTTGCACTTGCTTCCAGACATCCTGGGCTTAAAATAAACATACTGTACTACTGTACTCTGTACAGTACTATACAGTAAAGTACACAAAAGCACAACCACTTGTAGCAGATGCACACGACAGTGTATGCCAGACACAGGAACTAACTTACATGATTGGACATGCGAACCCACGTTCACGTCTTTGAACGTTCACAACTTGAAGGTTTGTATGTAGGGACTTACTGTCATAATATAGTTGGACGCTTTACTCTGGCGCTCACTAACTAAATGGGGGCCTATGGTTGAGCAAGTTCTTTAACTTTCCTCATCCCTGAAGTACAAAAGGTGGCATTGACCTCCTAGGACTGTCTGAGGATTAAATGATGTAATGTGTGTTCTTCTGAGCCCTCTGAGAAGCAGACACCAAGATGAGATTAACCGTGCAAGGATGTCGTTGGGGAAAAAGCCTGTGAGAGACGGTGGGGAGGGAGCCTGGGAAAACGAAGAGGGCCAGAGACCAGGGAAGGATGGAGAGAATAAGGCTGGGGAAGCGGTGCCTCCAGGCCGTCTAAGAAAATCTCCACACAGCTGCGGGGTCCTGGCACCGGAACTGTCCCCGTTGCTGGAGGTTGTGAGGTGAATCTGTGGCTGCCACAGTATGTGAAGATGTCTGGCACGCAGCAGGTACCCTGCTCCAGTTTGTTTTTTGTACTTTTAGAATCATGGGTCATTCCTTCTTGGCTACAGTTAATTTTCTTAAGCCATATTTCCCTTTCTTTCTCTCTTTCTCTCTCTTTTTTTTTAAATTAAATTTAACCGAAGCGTCTACCACAGTGCTAACTTAGAGAACGGTGACTCTGTGATTTACTCATTTCACAGATGATAGCGTGAAAAGCTATCTCTTCCTACCCTGGGCCCTTGGAAGTTCCCGATTTGGTAGTTTCGGATGTGATTAGAATTGTAGTGAAAATGAGCTTTCTAAAACACAAATCCAATTGTATCTCTTCTTGTTTTTCTCATTGTCTAAGGCTGGGTTTAGCACAGTCTGAAAAACTCTCTGCTTACTTTATGCCTCTGAGCACATCTGTTCTCACTCTGCTCATCTTTCTGCTCTGGTGATTTCGGTGATGGTACCCAGCAGTGACAGGCCGACTCACCTCTGACCACAGCCCCCTGCTCTTTGGGGATGCCCAGGTGGCATGGTTCTGGCCAGTACAACACTGGGGGAGATTACTAGAGTGGGGCTTTTGGACACGCCTTCTTTTCTCCATTTGAAAAGAAAAAAAGAGTTTGGGCTGGCAAGCGTTTTGTCCTTGGCCCTTCTTTCCTTCCTCCCACTTGAAAGCTGGAGAAGCAGCAGTCATCTTGCGTGAGACAAGAACAAGGAACAGTCCTGCACCACAAGGATGGTAAATCCTAGACCTTGCTAGAGCCTGGATCCTTGAAAGCATCGCTGAGCCGTGGCATCAGCCAACTGATTAACATCTATTGATCAACATCCATTCATACCACTGAGTCAGGTTTTCTGTTACAAATGCACTCAGGACTATTTTACCATAGTTGTATTTCACTTATCAAAGCACTTAAGGCCCAGTGTTTTAATCGTTGGTTTCCTTGTCTGCACTGGACAAGACAGTGAATGCTCTGGTGACTTTTTGTATTCACTTAACCAGGCTTAAGTCATTGAGCTGAGCCCTGGGCTATAGAAGGAAGCCCCCAGCCCCTCTCAGAGAATACACACATCTCAACAAAAATTAGACTGAAGAAATGAGTGTGGAGACAGCCTATCGAATGAGGATCTAATCTAGGCAAGGAGGAGTCATGGATACCTGAGTATAAGAATAGCCAGGTAGAGGGAGGGAGAGAAGGTAGTAAAGAATAAGTGCAAAGTTCTGGCAACCACTGTATTCAAAGAATTGCAAAAAGGTCACTGTAGCCAATGGATAGAGTTGGAAGAAAGCAGTGGTAATTGATGAAGAGGAACAGAAAAAGGGGGCCTTGAAGCTCATGAGATGGAGTTTGGACCCAATTTTATGCGCAGTGGTAAGTGTTGATGAGTGTTCTGCAGAGACGAGATAAAGGAGGGGGTATTGTAGCCCTATTTGTGTGTTACAAATCTTGCCATGGCTAGTAGCTGGGCAATGGTGCCAGGGGTGGGTATCCAGTAGAGAGGATTTTGTCAGACTCCAGGGAGAGATACTGGAGTTTGGGGGTACAATTACGAAAGTGGGTTTGGAGAATGGATGAGTACTAGTGTTTGGATTGACTGGATGTAAAAGATGCAGGCAGAAGGAAAATCTAGAATGTGTTACAGATTTTTGGTGAAAATAGTATAACAACCAGATTAAGGCATGCCATTGAAGACATTACAGTTCAGATTGTTGGATCAGAGATACCTGAAGGTGTATGGGAGTTCCAGCCTTTATAACCTTGTGATCTTGGCGAGGTTAACTCTTTGATATTCAAGACTCCTTACCTGTAATGCTGCACTAACCATATACACCTCACAGGTAGTGTTGACAGGACTAAGTGAGACAATTTACAAGAAGCTTGGAGCATAGAAATAACATTTAGTGTTAATTATTATTATCGGGTCGGGTTAAGGGAAGGAAGAAAAAGAGGGCAGTTTTGTACGTGGTGAATTTGAGAGGCCAAAAGACCATCAAATGTAGATATCTGGTCAGAGTATTCAGGGCTGGCTAGAGATGTAGACTGGAATTGTATGTTCATTTAATCACCCAATATTTATGGAGCACCCACCCTACAATAAGTGTTATACTAGGCACTGGTGTGTTGATGGTATTTGAATCCAGGAGAAAACGACCATTGGCAAGCCCCAGAAGAACCAGAATGGGGGGTAGAGTAAAAGTTCTCAAACTAGTATCAGAATCACCTGGAGGGCTTGTTAACAAGTTTCCAAGGCTCCAGCCAAGAGATCTGATGCAGTAGGGTCTGAAGTAAGGGCTGAGATTCTGCATTTCTGAAAATCCCCTAGGTTGTGATGCTGATGCTACTGGTCTAGGGCCCACTCTTGGTGGTACCAGACTAGAAAAGAGACTTGGCTATAAGAAGATTGAGAGGGAAGAGATAAAGGGATATAGGGAGAGGCCAAGAAAACGAAAATTTTGGAAAGGAAGCAATAGGTATATCTGCTGCATGTTGCTGAGTGTGCTAAAAAGTCAAACTGAGTCAGAAACATTCCCTGGATTTAGTACAACGGGCAAGAAGAGCTGAGCAGAAGCATGGTAGCTGTGACTAGAGGAGTAGAGGAATGTGAGTAGTGATACAGGATGATGTATAGAGTCAGCTTAAGAAATTTGCTTCTTTCCTAAATAAACAGAGGCTTTAAACACATTTTTCCCAGAGTGCTTTGCTGGGGTAGAGAAACTGTATCTGAAAAGAAAGTTTCTTTGGGTAGATATCTGGTTAAACACTGTCTGAAATAAAGCTAAACATATTTGTTTTCAGCAACACTTCTTCATGCCTTTTATATGCAAATGAAGTTTGCACATTGCCAGTAGAGGAATCCAGTAAGCACTGTTTTCCAAAATTATCTTATAATGAAATAATCTTCTCTGCGACTGTCTTGGGGACAGGTAGTCCAAGAACACCCCCTGGAAGTCATCCCTCTATAATTCTAAACCTTAGGGATGAGTGATCCAAGGAACTCCCTTTGGAATTGGTCTCTGTGCAGTTCTAAACCTGACTGTGGTTTATGGGGGTCACTGGGGAAGAAGGTCTTGTGTCTTTATCAGCCTCCCAGAAAAGCTTGGGAATTGAATGGGATTTTTTTCTGAACCTAGGACTGTGCATAAGTCCTGTGCAGTATTACAGCATATTCCAAGTCTTTGCCTGATGGTCAGCTTGGAGATGAAATACTGATTCTTGTCCACGTATTTGGTCAAGTATACTTGGAGGTATACTTGGATTTTTATCATCAGAGTGATTGATATTTATGGTGTTTACTCCCTTAAATTCTTCCTTTAAAAAATTGTCTAAAGTTAAAGATAACCTCTGTGTAACATACACTAGCTATATATATTAATGTTACTTCTTTTTTGCAAACACCTCTTTTCTTTTTCTTTTTCTTTTTTAAAATATGTAGCAGTAAAATCTATACTAGAAGAGACTGCAGTCACCATATGCTCTGCACATTGAAAGCCAGTACATGAACGGCTTCAGTCAAGGAAAATCAATGAAGCAAGAAGCCTAACAATTTGGATCTTCTCTTTGATGAGACCAATACGTGTGTGCAGCTTAGTTCAACATAATGAACAGAATTTAGCTGCTTTGGTTAGGAAATGCATTCTTGAGGAGCAGAAATAAGGTCAAATCAAAGACCTTAGTGGGAGGAGGATAAATTGACTATATAAACACCAAGCCTTTTCTAGCTCTAAAATTCTGTAATTCTTGAGAAGTGGCGAGTTCTGTGTTTTTTGGCTAACATGAAAGTTAATTCACATTGTAGAGAAGATTTAGGGAAAAAAATAAAAAAGGAAATGCATTGATGTGTACTGCCTCTTACTAGGCTAACTCCATCTTACGTTTCTAGTCCTAGGAGCTGTCAGCAGTAACCTGTCAGCAAAAACCTATCAGCAGTAACCTATCAATCTAGTTGACTCACTATTGTTTGGGTAAAATGTGAATTTATTTTATTTCCATCTTCTGTAACCTCGACCCACACTCTGCTCTCTCAGATACCTCAACTGTCCATGTGCAACTCCCCATCATGATCTAGCCGAATCCTCAGTTTTCCACGAAGTGTTCATTTGCTGAGCACTTCAACAGAGAAGCACGCTATTGGTAATAGTGGTAACTAATCATTTGTGTAGTCCATTAAACACATCAAAGCATCTTTACTCTTCAAGAAATCCTTCTTACTCTTCAAGATAACCCTGGGAAGTAAGTTATTATCATGATGGACTGTTTAAGGAGGAAGAAACCAAGTCTCCAAGAGATTAAATGCCAATAAGTTGTCGACTTGGACCCAAGTCAGGATTTATGCTACAAATTTTATACTCCATATTCTTATTACTTGCCTGTCTTTCCCCCCATAGAACTGTAAGGCACTTATTTATCCATTTATTCATTCAACAAATATTCGTTGATCCCCTACTCTATTCTGCTGTAATACATGTTTCTGTAATACACATTGACACATACACAATTGGTAAATAGGAGAGTGATGTCAAAACATGGCGATCATGGTGGGGGGGGATAAATTAGGAGTTTGGGATTAACATATGCACACTACTATATATAAAATAGGTAAAAAACAAGGATGTACTGTATAGTACAGTGAACTAAACACCTTACAATAACCTATAGTGGAAAATAATCTGAAAAAGAATGTGTGTGTGTGTGTGTGTATATATATATATATATACACACACACATATATATCTGAATCACTTTGCTGTATACTTGAAACTAACACAACATTGTAAATTAATGATACTTCAATAAAAGAATAGTAAAAAAAAAAAAACATGGCGGTCACATTGGTTTTTCCTGGCACATTAATGTTTAACATACTGAAGTTTACTAACACAGCTAAATGCAATAAGCTATGAGGGAATGTGGTTGTGTGCATCGGCCCATTTCTACATGTGTTTTCCTGACTTGGTGTACCTACATGTTCTGTCTGGGAAGCATTTATTATGCTAGTCTTCATCTTTTGGCATTTTTTACCTTGTCTCCAAGACTCAATTTTTATAACATTTTATTGAAGTATGTTTGATTTACAATGTTGTGTTGATTTCTTTTGTACAGCAAAGTGACTCAGTTATACATATATATATATATATATTCTTTTTCATATTCTTTTCCATTAAGGTTTGTCACAGGATATTGACTATATTTCCCTGTGCTATTGTGTAGGACCTTGTTGTTTATCCATCCTATATAAAATAGTTTGCATCAGCTGATCCCAAATTCCCAGTCCTTCCCTCCCCCACCCTCTTCCCCCTTGGCAACCACCAGTCTATTCTCTATGTTTGTGATTCTGTTTCTGTTTCATAGATATGTTCATTTGTGTCACTTTCCCTTTCTGACTTACTTTGCTTAGTGTGATAATCCCTGGGTCCATCCATGTTGCTGCAAGATGCAGGAAGAAGACTCAGTTTTAATCTTCTCTTAACTTACTTCCATCAAGCTACCCCACCCTTTTTGTTTGTTTGTAAATTAAAATTCTTTTATATGCTGTAGTTTTATTTACTAAGGATTCATCATGTCTTTCGACTGTGCCAGAATTTTTATTAGGCTTGTTATTTTGTTTGTACTCTGATCACAAGGTGCATACATTTAGAATGGTCTGCCCTGACCTATTTTTGTTCTATCACCTCTGACTTCTAATGTGTAATTTTCCAGGGCATAAGGACTTTAATAATATATATATTGCATGTTTGCAGAGATGCCTATACTTGCTGAGTAACTGTTAATATTCATGTGTGTATATGTGTCTGTGTGTGTATTCTCTACCAAGTGTCTAACTTCAACATATTTTCCCTGAAATATGTCTAAAAAGTAAAGAAGAATGTCAGCTTTCAATTATTCTAGTCAGGGATTATGGAAAAGCTACTATATGCTAGGTGCTTGAATGTTTTATTTAATTCTCACAGCAAATGTAAATCTCGGTCTTCCTAGCTGCATTTTTAGCAAAGGATAGGAACCTAGGGCGGTCTTACTCTGTAACGCTTCCTGTTTTACTTTTCTATGTTGTTTTCATTTTTTGGAAAGCTAAATACTGAATTTCTTATTTTAAATATTGTTCTACCTAAGCCTAGAAACTGGGGAGGAGGATGCTGGGAAAAAGTTAAATTGTTGGCCTTTCTACCTTACCTTCAAAGGCTTTCAAGTAAGTTTTATAGTTTTCTCCCTCAGGCCTAGTCCTTCTAACATTAATGTTTCACTCTTTTTACTCCGTCTAATAATGAAACTCCTTAGCAAAAACTCATTCAAAGATAAATAAACACTAGTATAACCAGATGACATGTAATGGTAAATATAAAATATAGAGTAATGGTTTATTAATTTTGTTTATGTTCTCAAAACACCAGCTTTTAGGTTTTTTGTTTTTTTTTTTAAAGAAGATGTTGGGGGTAGTTTTTATTAATTTATTTTTGCTGTGTTGGGTCTTCGTTTCTGTGCGAGGGCTTTCTCCACTTGTGACAAGCGGGGGCCACTCTTCATCGCAGTGTGCGGGCCTCTCACTATCGTGGCCTCTCCTGTTGCAGAGCACAGGCTCCAGACGCGCAGGCTCAGTAGTTGTGGCTCACGGGCCTAGTTGCTCCATGGCATGTGGGATCTTCCCAGACCAGGGCTCGAACCTGTGTCCCCTGCATTAGCAGGCAGATTCTCAACCACTGCACCACCAGGGAAGCCCCCCAGCTTTTAGTTTTATTGATCTTTGCTATTGTGTCTTCATTTCTTTTTCATTTATTTCTAATCTGATTTTCATGACTTCTTTCCTTTTGCTAACTTTGGGGATTTTTTTGTTCTTTCTCTAATTGCTTTAGGTATAAGGTTAGGTTATTTGAGATTTTTCTTGTTTCTTGAGGTAGGATTGTATTGCCATAAACTTCCCTCTTAGAACTGCTTTTGCTGCATAGGTTTTGGGTCGTCGTGTTTTCATTGTCATTTGTTTCTAGGTATTTTTTGATTTCCTCTTTGATTTCTTCAGTGATCTCTTGGTTATTCATCAAGAAAAAAGGGAAAAGACTCAAACAGAATTAGAAATGAAAAAGGAGAAGTAACAACTGACATGGCAGAAATACAAAGGATCATGAGAGATTACTACAAACAACTGTATGCCAATAAAATGGACAACCTGGAAGAAATGGACAAATTCTTAGAAAAGCACAACCTTCTGAGAGTGAACCAGGAAGAAATAGAAAATATAAAGAGACCAATCACAAGCACTGAAATTGAAACTGTGATTAAAAATCTTCCAACAAACAAAAGCCCAGGACCACATGGCTTCACAGGCGAATTCTACCAAACATTTAGAGAAGAGCTAAGACCTATCCTTCTCAAACTCTTCCAAAATATAGCAGAGGGAGGAAAACCCCCAAAATCATTCTCCGAGGCCACCATCACCTTGATACCAAAACCAGACAATGATGTCACAAAGAAAGAAAACTACAGGCCTATATCACTGATGAGCATACATACAGAAATCCTCAACAAAATACTAGCAAACAGAATCCAACAGCACATCCAAAGAATCATACACCATGATCAAGTGGGGTTTATCCCAGGAATGCAAGGATTCTTCAATATACACAAATCAATCAGTGTGATACACCATATTAACAAACTGAAGGAGAAAAACCACATGATCATCTCAATAGATGCAGGGAAAGCTTTTGACAAAATTCAACACCAATTTATGATAAAATCCCTCCAGAAAGCAGGCATAGAGGAAACTTCCCTCTACATAATAATGGCCATATATGATAAACCCACAGCCAGCATCATTCTCAATGGTGAAAAATTGAAACCATTTCCACTAAGATCAGGAACAAGACAAGGTTGCCCACTCTCACCACTCTTATTCAGCACAGTTTTGGAAGTTTTAGCCACAGCAATAAGAGAAGAAAAAGAAAGAAATGGAATCCAAATTGGAAAAGAAGAAGTAAAGCTGTCACTGTTTGCAGATGACATGATACTATACATAGAGAATCTAAAGAGGCTACCAGAAAACTACCATACCTAATCAATGAATTTGGTAAAGTAGCAGGATACAAAATTAATGCACCAAAATCTCTTGCATTCCTATACCCTAATTATAAAAAAATCTGAAAGTGAAATTAAGAGAACATTCCCATTTAGCATTGCAACAAAAAGAATAAAATATCTAGGCATAAACCTACCTAAGGAGACAAAAGACCTGTATGCAGAAAATTATAAGACACTGATGAAAGAAATTAAAGATGATACAAATAGATGAAGAGATATACCATGTTCTTGGATTGGAAGAATCAACATTGTGAAAATGACTCTACTTCCCAAAGCAATCTACAGATTCAATGCAATCCCTATCAAACTACCACTGGCATTTTTCACAGAACTAGAACAAAATATTTCACAACCTGTAGGGAAACACAAAAGGTCCCGAATAGCCAAAACAATCTTGAGAATGAAAAACAAGAGCTGGAGGAATCAGGCTCCCTGACTTCAGACTATATTACACAGCTACATTAATGAAGACAGTATGGTACTGGCACAAAAACAGAAACATAGATCAATGGAACAGGATGGAAAGCCCAGAGATAAGCCCGTGCACATATGGTCACCTGATCTTTGATAAAGGAGGCAAGAATATACAGTGGAGAAAAGACTGCCTCTGCAATAAGTGGTGCTGGGAAAACTGGACAGCTACATGTAAAAGAATGAAACCTAACACCATCCACAAAAATAAACTCAAAATGGATTAAAGATCAGGCTTCCCTGGTGGCGCAGTAGTTGAGAGTCCGCCTGCTGATGCAGGGGACACGGGTTCATGCCCCGGTCAGGGAAGATCCCACATGCCGCGGAGCGGCTGGGCCCGTGAGCCATGGCCGCTGAGCCTTCGCGTCCGGAGCCTTTGCTCCGCAACGGGAGAGACCACAACAGTGAGAGGCCCGTGTACCGCCAAAAAAAAAAAAAAAAACAAAAGGATTAAAGATCTAAATGTAACGCCAGACACTATAAAGCTCTTAGAGGAAAACATAGAACTCTCTATGACACAAATCACAGCAAGATCCTTTTTGACACACATCCTAGAGAAATGGAAATAAAAACGAAAATAAACAAATGGGACCTAGTGACACTTAAAAACTTTTGCACAGCAAAGGAAACCATAACCAACACAAAAAGACAACCCTTAGAATGGGAGAAAATATTTGCAAATGAAGCAACTGACAAAGGATTAATGTCCACAATATACAAGTAACTCATGCAGCTCAGTATCAAAAAAAAAAAAAAAAAAACCAATCCATAAATGGGCGGAAGACCTAAATAGACATCTCTCCAAAGAAGATGTGCAGATTGCCAACAAACAGTAGAGAAATGCAAACCAAAACTACAGTGAGGTACCACCTCAAACCAATCAGAATGGCCATCATCAAAATATCTACAAACAATAAATGCTGGAGAGGGTGTGGAGAAAAGGGAACCCTCTTGCACTGTTGGTGGGAATGTAAATTGATGCAGGCAGTATGGAGAAGAGTATGGAGGTTCCTTAAAAACCTAGAAATAGAACTACCATACAACCCAGCAATCCCACTACTGGGCATATACCCTGAGAAAACCATAATTCAAAAAGTGTCATGTACCACAGTTTTCACTGCAGCTCTATTTACAATAGTCAGGACATGGAAACAACTAAGTGTCCATCAACAAATGAATGGATAAAGAAGATGTGGCACATATGTACAATGGAATATTACTCAGCCACAAAAAGAAACAAAATTGTGTTATTTGTAGTGAGGTGGATGGGCCTAGAGTCTGTCATACAGAGTGAAGTAAGTCAGAAAGAGAAAAACAAATACTATATGCTAACACATATATATGGAACCTAAAAAAAAATAAAAATAAAAAAGGTTCTAAAGAACCTAGGAGCAGGACAGGAATAAAGACACAGACGTGGAGAGTGGACTTGAGGACATGGGGAGGGGGAGGGGGAGGCTGGGATGAGGTGAGAGATTGGCATGGACATATATACACTACCAAGTGTAAAATATATAGCTAGTGGGAAGCAGCCGCATAGCACGGGGAGATCAGCTTGGTGCTTTGTGACCACCTAGAGGAGTGGGATAGGGAGGGTGGGAGGGAGACGCAAGAGGGAGGAGATATGGGGATATGTGTATATGTATAGCTGATTCACTTTGTTATAAAGCAGAAAGTAACACACCCTTGTAAGGCAATTATACTCCAATAAAGATGTTAATTAATAAATAAATAAAATATAGAGTAAATATATTAAGCTTTGTGATTTCTCAGGACCCATGGATGTCTGTGCTTATTAACGGGAGCTGTGTTAGTTCAAATAATGCTAGCTGCTATGACAGATACAACTTGGACCCTTCAAATCTCATGTAAGAGAGCTTTATTTTTCACTCACCTAAGAGTCTACCTTGAAGTCGTCCTGATCTGGCAGCTCTTCTCCAAGTTTGAATTTAAAGCCTCCATTTCCTTCCGTTTTGTAGCCTTACAATTTTCGATGTATGGGTCTCAGACTGGCCTGGGGATCATCGCCATCACAGCTAACCAGAAGCAGAAAAGACTGGACAGTTACAAGGAAGGATTTTATGTGCAGACCCCCCAAATGGCTGCTCCATTCCATTGGCCAGAACTCACACATCTGGCTACTTTTAACCACAAGGAATATAGTCCAACTGTGTCCAAGAGGAAAGGAACTGCATTTTGTGAACAGCTAGCCAGTTTCTATGTACCACAGGGTGGACATAAGTTCTTTAACAGCTCAAGTTTTACATCTAAAATTATTGCTTCCAGCAGAATAAATTTCTCTCCTTCAAGCTGTGATAAATGTTATGACTTTATATTTTATTTTATAGCACCTCTGCTTCATTCCTTCTAAATTGCCTTATTGCCTTTCATTATGGGCCCTAATGATGAATTAAGTTGGACTGCTTAATAATTAAAAGCATCTCTAGGATAAAACCATATTTTCTCTTGGAGGAAATTTATTTGGCTGTGTTCACAGCTGCAATATACTGTGTAAGAGAATTAGAATTCTTAAGAAGTAAATGAACAGACCTCTCAGTAAGTGACGTGGCTGGGATTGTGCAGCTTATTCGATTGTAAACGGAAATAACTTGTACAAAATATAGAGAGGAACTTTTTACCGAGGTAACATAAAAAGGAGTGCTACCAACCTCCAAGAATTACTTTCAGAACGCCAACCCTTGAATGAGCTGATATGTCTGAAAGAAAACACTAGAAACAAACAATTTCTGATGCACATTTGGAGAAAAAGATTAGGAAGAATAGTTCCACGGAGTGGGATCAAGCGTAAGTGTTACCTAATGTCAAAGAGTTACTCAATTTTTATTTTTTGTTTTTTCTGTAAAGTAGTATCAGCTTAACACTGCAAAAATTTGAATAAACCTGGGTCCTATGCTTCCTCCATGGATGGCAGTAGAGGATCTATACATGAACCAGTTCAGGTTAAAATGTGTGTCTTTGGGTGTCCAGAGTGCGGGTGTTGGCATCAGGCACCAGGGTTCAAAGCCCACTCTTCCACTATCTAGGTTGTCTCCGATGGGATAGGGAACCTCACCATTGCTCCATTTGTTCCCCTGTAGAAGGAAGATTCATGCACCTATTTCTTTGTGTTGCTATGGGGAGTAAATTCATAATACATGTAAATACTTAATATGGTGCCCAGTACACAGTAAAATCTCAGCAAGTGGCAGTTAATATTTGGTGTCTTTAAACGTGATATTTGTCAGGTGATAAGATGAATGAGGCTCGCTATAGGTGGCCCTGTAGGGAGGATGGAAACGGAGTTATAGGAAGATACAGTTCAGCTTAACAGAGAGAATCTTTTAATAATTATAGAAACAGATAAAAATAGAACCAGGGAACAGGGCAACGAGGTCTATCACTGGGAGTATTTAAATAGAAGAAGCCACCACTTCTCTCAGGAAGAGAAAATCTTTCTATATGATTAAACTAAGTTGCATCTGACACCCTTTCTAAAATTAGTATTCCATGAGTATTTTCAATAACTACCCAATAGATTTGGTTGTTAGAAAGAATTTGAATCTAATGATGATTTTTGGTGATGTTTTTGTGGTGTACAGGTAGGTCTTTCTTCTTTCAAGAAAGCTTGACCCATGAGTATCTGAAATGACAGTATACATTTAAGGTAGTTATTCTTTGCTTAACAGAGGGTTTTTTCCTCTGGCTTTTACTTCAATTTACAGACAACTCTGTAGGGACACAGCAAATGTAAGAAGTCTTTTTTTCTTAAGTCAGAGATCGCCTATACTACTGAATACAGAAATATAGTTAACACCTGTCTCTTAACACATGGGAAGAGTGAAAAATATACTTGTAGAAAGAATTTATGCATTAATTTCTTTCTAGAACAGCAAGGTTGAAATTAAGTGAGGTGAGTGGACCTAGAGTCTGTCATACAGAGTGAAGTAAGTCAGAAAGAGAAAAACAAATACCGCATGCTAACACATATATATGGAATCTGAAAAAAAAAAGATTCTGAAGAACCTAGGGACAGGACAGGAATAAAGTCACAGACGTAGAGAATGGAGTTGAGGACATGGGGAGGGGGAAGGGTAAGCTGGGACGAAATGAGAGAGTGACGTGGACATTTATACACTACCAAATGTAAAATAGATAGCTAGTGACAAGCAGCCGCATAGCACAGGGAGATCAGCTCGGTGCTTTGTGTCCACCTAGCGGGGTGGGATAGGGAGGGTGGGAGGGAGACGCAAGAGGGAAGAGATATGGGGATATATGTATATGTATAGCTGATTCACTTTGTTATACAGCCGAAACTAACCATTGTAAAGCAATTATACTCCAATAAAGATACAAAAAAAAAAGGCAAACAGGCAGTGCTCTGAAAAACTAACCCAACCCTAAACACAGGTTATCACTACAGAGAGTACTGTGCCCTAAGAATAATCATAACAGCAAAAAATCTCAAACCCAGCTGATCTCCCCAACCAGTAAGACAATGATGGCCAGACTGAATGAAAATCCAAGAGCCAAAACAATAACAAAAAAAGAAATTAAATGAAATAATATATTAGGAAGTATTATTTACAGAAAATATTGTAGCTTTCTACCTATGTCCCTATGTCTGTCATAACTAGTGGACAACAGTATGCCAGGAATTCCTTCCATCAAAAACAATCACATGCTTTAAAGTAGGATGATTCACAATCTGGGTTTGTTCATGAGCTCATCATGGACATTGGTCTTTATGGTCCCGTATTTTCAACTTTTTTTTGAGAAGTATCAATTTTAATGGTCGGGTCAATAGTTATAAATTTATAAATAAGCCTAGAAGTAATATAAGAGAACATTGGATGTCCAGTCTAACACAGTACTTCATCACTGCCCACTAACAGTCTGGGTTTACTCACTGTGTGTTAGCAATAGAATAATTTGTTTTGGAAATCAAACTATCTCTGTAAAGCTCTTTGTAAAGCCAGCTTGTCTGTTTCTCTGCAGTGGAAATATGTACAAGTCATTCAGATGTGGAAGGTAGCTACAGCCACAGGGAGAAGATGGGTGTGGCCGAGACACTGCCAACAACACATGGAATTGTGTAGTGCAGGACACTAGTTACGCATCATTAGAAAGAGAGGGATCAGAGATGCTATCCTTCGAAGTCCTACACCACCCCTCCCTCTGTATGCCCCGGCATGTTACCACTCAGGGATCAGAGGCAGGGAATGTATAAATGAAGCAACATCCCTTAGTAGCACAGGAAGGATCCAGACATGTGCACATCTCCTGAGCAATAACCCTTTCCAGGGCTTTCCTGTGGCATCTCAGCGATGGGGCAGGGGAGAGGTCTTGGATTCCTGGAGTATTGCCACTCTGAAGCTTCGAAGCTTTTCAGGGTGGGAAGGGATGCTCCAGGATTATGGAGGCAAGACATGCATTACTCCTCAGGTGGGCCTCACCCTGCTCATAAAAGGAGGCCTCTGGATATGGCACATATGACATCTTAGGCTGATTATGTTTAGAATACAATGGTCAGAAGGATGTGGTCATCTCAGTACTAACGGAGATACTATTAGCAGGTCCTAACCACATGCATGTTACAAATATGCTTCTCTGTGATCTGTTTCTGTGACACTTGTCCTGCCTTTGAAAGTGGATATAGCCCCTTGACTTTGCACAGGAGACCCACCTACCATGTGTAGCACATGGAGATCCATACTGTTTGGCTTTAAAAATCAGACTTGAAAGAAGTGATTGTTTAAAACTGTGTACTTAGTGGAGGAAAAAAAAACCTTTCTATAAGAAACATTTCTGAAGCACTTATTCTGTTGACTTTAGATGAGAAATGTTCACGGTCAAGTGGATAAGAACAAACTGTTGGGAAAGGAAGACCTTCCTTTAAAATGCTCTGGATCCACGCTGTCTGATGGAAATGTGATTCATGTCAAATATGGGATTTTAAGTTTTCTGATAGTCACATTGAGAAAGGTAAAGACACAGGAGAAATTTTAACAATTTTATTTAATTTTAGTATATCCAAAAATATTTTGATGTGCAAAAAATGTTTTAAAATAATCAGCATATTTTAGCACTGCTGTACTCTCTGTAACATGAGTGTGACTTTTACACTTAGAGCACATCTTCGTAGCACATGTGACAGGTGACTGCCATGTTGGGCAGGGCAGCTCTAGACCAAAGGCCACAATCCTCAATTGCTGGGAAATCATGCCTGATCCATTGGACAAGTTTCTTAATTGGAGAATAAATGCCCCAATTTTTTTTTCATGAAAGAGCTTTTTTTTTTTTTTTAGTATTTTTTGTTTATTGAAGTATGGTTGATTTACAATGCTGTGTTAATTTCTGCTGCATTGCAAAGTGACTTAGTTTTATATATATATTCTTGTTTTAATATTCTTTTCCATTGTGGTTTATCACAGGATATTGAATATAATTCCCTGTGCTATACAGTAGGACCTTGTTGTGTATCCATTCTATATATACTAGTTTGCATCTACCAACCCCAAACTCCCACTCTAACCCTCCCCCAACCCCCTTCCCCTTGGCAACCACCAGTCTGTTCTCTATGTCCATGAGTCAGTTTCTGTTTTATAGATAGGTTCATTTGTGTCATATTTTAGGTTCCACATATAAGTGATATCATATGGTATTTGTCTTTTTCTTTCTGACTTACTTCACTTAGTATGATAATCCCTAGTTGCATCCATGTTGCTGAAAATGGCATTATTTCATTCTTTTTTATGGCTGAGTAGTATTCCATTGTATGTATGTAACACATCTTCTTTATTCATCTGTCAACGGACATTTAGGTGGTTTCCATATCTTGGCTATTGTGAATAGTGCTGCTATGAACATGGGGGTGCATGTATTTTTTGAATTATAGTTTTGTCGGATATATGCCCAGGAGTAGGATTGCTGGATCATATGGTAACTCTATTTTTAGTTTTCTAAGGAACCTCCATACTGTTTTCCACAGTGGTTGCACCAAATTTCATTCCCACCAACAGTGTAAGAGGATTCCCTTTTCTCCACACCCTCTCCAGCACTTGTTATTTGTAGACTTTTTGATTTTGATGATGGCCATTGTGACTGGTATGAGGTGGTACCTCATTGTAGTTTTAATTTGCATTTCTCTAATAATTAGCGATGTTGAGCATCTTTTCACGTGCCTATTGCCATCTGTAATGAAAGAGCTTCTTAAACTTCTCAGAAAAGGAAAAACATCTTCAGGCATTACATATGTATTTGCCGTGCAGCACTGTCTGTGTGACGTGTGACTTTGGATCTGCTCCAGCTGAAATGTGAGATGAGGTGACTTTCTCAGCCTTGGTGACTCACCAAATAGTATTCTTCTGGAAATATCATCAGTTGATTCTGGGTCTGTACAAATGCAGGTGAAGAGGTAAAGCATTAAATTGAATGATCAATCTGTAGAGATATCCTCCAGGAGAAGGAGTGGGATTTATGAAGTCAAGAAATGAAGCGCTTGACCATCAAGCTGGAAAAGGAAGCCCTAGTGCCTCCAGGTTGAGGCTGAAGGAAGCAGACTTGGAGGAGGGGCAAGGAGAGGACAGCTTTGTGCAGAGGAAGCAGAGTGTTAACCACTGCAGGAGTAGAGAGCATTCAGAGCTTGAAGGAGGTTTGTTGGCTAGTGGACATGGAGAATTGATGAAAAAAAAAACCCGCCTGTCCCTATCCATTTATTTCCTTGTAAAGAGAGCACAAGTGTTTATGTCTGAGGAAGGAAGAAAGGGAGGGAGGGAGGGAGGGAGGAAGGGAGAAAGAAAAAAGAAAAAGGTGCTTTCACAGAAAGCAGTAAGACACAGTGAAGAGAGAGCTGCCTTCATGATTTGCAGGGAAGTGTGACATTCTCCTCCACTCGGTCACAGGGCCAAAGAAGACAAAAGGGAAAGTTGGAAAGACTCATAGGGACCACCAGTCTTGATTCTCTTCTAACCTTGGTTTTCCTAAGGCCCCACAGAAAAGCAGTAGGAGATGAAGACCAACATAGTCTTGTGTCTCTTGATCAGTGATGTTTTACTCCAGGGCTTTTTCTGCTGAATCTTAGTGTCCCTTAGACACCTGCGGAGGTCCTGGTCTCCTGTTTGCAATAGTGGAAGCCTGGACTGGCTAAAGTGCTCACTCCCTCTAGAAATATTGTAGAACTATTATTTCATCCTCTGTGACACCCATGATGTCTGATGTTCTAGGGAGTAGTATTCACTCCTGGAGAGTGGTGTTTCCCATAAAGTATGTTGGTGGCAATGTGGAACAATTAATGGGAAATCTCCCATGTTGCTGGTGGGAGTGTAAAATGGTACAAAACCGCTTTGCAAAAAAGTCTTGCACTTTCCCATAAAATTAAATACACGTTTATTTTATGACTCATCAGTCTCATTCCTAAGTGTTTGCTGTGCAAAAAAAACCAAAAAAACAAAAACTTGTACAAGAAGATACATAGCAAGTTTGTTGTGCTGCTGCAAAAGGGAAATAGCCCTGGTGTCCATCCACAGGAGACTGCATAAACAACCTTCAGTGCATTCATTCAATGGAACACTTAGCAGCAACACATGTGAATCTCAGAAATACTTTGCTGAGTAAAAGAAGCATTACACAAGAGTACCTACTATCTAATTCCATTTGTATGAAGTTTTTATGAAGTGGAAGGAGAGACAGAACTAATTTATGATAAAGGAAATCAAAACAATGGCTGTTGGAGTGGGGGCAATTGACTGGGAAGGGACATGAGAAAAATTGGGATGATAAATATACTTTATATCTTGATAGTATTTGGGCTAAAACAGTATGCGAATTTTTCAAAAACTGAGTAACAGTATGTAAATTTTTCAAGTGGTATACCTAAAATTTGTGCATTTCACTATATACTTGCCTTAAAAATAAAATAAAGAATTGAAAACAATTTTAAACTTTAATAATATACATTTCAATTTATTTTGAAATGCATCAAAAAGTAAGATGATAGATGGATGAATAGATACATGATAAAGTGAACACATCAAATGTTAACAATTATAGAATCTAACTGATCTGTGGGTATTTACTGTGCAATCTTTCCAACTTCTCTGTATTTTGAAAATTTTCATAATAAAGTCTTGGGGAGAGAGGCACATGAAATTACAGGTTTCCCCTGCTCTCTGAAAGTTTGCAGTACACCACTTCACTTTTATAAAACGCCTACATTAGTAAATGTTTTTCCTAACTGAAAGAAACCTGAAGAGGATTTTAGTGTTTACCAAAATAAGCCATCTTGGGCTTCCCTGGTGGCGCAGTGGTTGAGAGTCCACCTGCCGATGCAGGGGACACGGATTCATGCCCCGGTCCGGGAGGATCGCACGTGCTGCGGAGCAACTAGGCCCGCAACGGGAGGGGCCCCAACAGTGAGAGGCCCGCGTACGGCAAAAAAAAAAAAAAAAAAGAGTCTAAAGTAATTTGTGCCCACTAAAGGACCAGAGTTTACAGATACAGGTAACCCCCACCTTCTGAAAGTTTGCAACATGCCATTTCACTTTTAAGTAAGACCTACATTAGTATGAGATGGCTTTTTTTTTTTTTTTTTTGCGGTACGCGGGCCTCTCACTGCTGTGGCCTCTCCCATTGCGGAGCACAGGCTCCGGACGCGCAGGCTCAGCAGCCATGGCTCACGGGCCCAGCTCCTCTGCGGCATGTAGGATCTTCCTGGACCGGGGCACGAACCCGTGTCCCCTGCATCGGCAGGCAGACACTCCCAACCACTGCGCCACCAGGGAAGCCCCCATCTGCTTCTAATATAAGACTGTTTCCTCTACACTGAAAATCTTTTGTTTAGTGTAGCCACCTTCATGAATGATCTTAGGTCTTCTGGATAACTTGCTACAGCTTCTACACCAGCACTTGCTGCTTCACCTGGCACCTTTATGTTACAGAGATGGTTTCTTTAAAAGTTATGAACCAAGCTCTGCTTAAAACTTTTCTTCTGCAGCTTCCTCATCTCTCTCAGCCCAGCATTAAGGCTATTTCACTTTATCATTCATGTTCACTGGAGTAGCACTTTTAATTTCTTTGGAGAAGTTTTTCTTTGCATTCGCAGCTTCGCTGTTTGGTGCAAGAGGCCTAGCTTTCAGCCTATCTCAGCTTTTGACATGCCTTAGTCCTTTCTATCTTTTGATTGAAAGTGAGAGATGTGTAACTCTTCCTTTCACTTGAACACTTAGAGGCCATTGTAGGATTAGGCCTAATTTCAATATTATTCTATCTCAGGGAATAGGGATGCCCCAGGAGAGGGAGAGAGATGGGGGACTAGCCTGTCAGTGGAGCAGTCAGAATACACGCATTTATCAATTAAGTTTGCCATTTTATATGGATGCGTTTCATGGCGCCCCAAAACAAATATAATAGTAACTTCAGAGATCACTGATCATAGATCACCATAACAAATGTAATAATAATGAAAAGGTTTGAAATATTGCGAGAGTTACAAAATGTGACACAGAGACACGAGATGAGCAAATGCTGTTGGAAAAAATGGCGCCAATAGACTTGTTGGTCACAGGGTTGCCACAAACCCTCAATGTGTGAAGAACACAGTATCTGTAAAGTGCAATTAAAGTGAAGCACAGTAAAATGAGGTATGATTGTAAAGACTTAAAAGGGGATGCTCAGTGTTCCATTTTTCATAGTCGCAAAAACTGGAAATAATCCAAACGTCCAATTGGTGAAGGGCTAAACAAAATGTGGTTTATTCATGCAACGGAATGTAACTCAGCAGTAAAAAGGAACAGACTACGAATATGTGCTGTGACCTGCTTGAATCGCCTAAGCATTTTGCTAAATGAGTGAGTCCAGTTACCAAAAGATCTCATACTCTGCATTTCCATTTGTATGAAATGTCCAGAAAAGGCAAATCTATAGAGACAGAAAATAGGTAAATGACTGCCTAGGAAGAAACAGGTGTGGACTGCCAATGACAAGAAGGCTGTTTTTGGGGTGATGAAAATGTTCTAAAGCTGGATTATGGCTGTGGTTGCACATGTCTGTAAATTCACTGAAAATCACTGAATTGTACACTTAAAACAGGAATATGTTAGTATCTCCTATTTATTACAAATAGCTGTGAAACAAAGACTGGCAGAACTCAAAAAACAGGGTTCTCTCTACAGTGATATGATGGTAGAGTTTTGTGGCTATGAGAATGGAATCTGGTATATGATTCCCTTCATCCTTACTATGTGATTTCTAGAAGTTAACCTCTCTATGATTTATTTTACTCCTCTGTAATACAGGAATAATGGTAGTATCTACTTCTTACTAATGTTACAAAAATCAAATGAGATAAACAGTACTTTAGCACAGCATTTAGCACACTGAGAGCTTAAATGTCAACCCTTATTACCATGATGATGATGATGTAGGGGAATTGGCTAGATTTTCACTGGTTTTTTTTTGGCTCAGAGATCTTAATCTTGGATGAAAGTATTTGCTCCCAAGATACGTACTGGGTTTTGTCGATATCCTTCCTGAAAGAGCCTGAATGGTATATGCTTTTCTAGTTCCTTATCTGACTTCTAATTTTACTCTGTCTCCTTCTTGGCTGTGGTGCCTTTAATTTCTTCTCATCAGACTTTCCAGAGCGCTAAAGAGCTACTTCCCGTTCCTCCTCATTTTCGGCTTCCTGTGGTGCTGATGAACTCTGATCCGCTTTGATGCAAGAAGAGAAATCTAGCATAGCTCAAGGGGGGTCTGTGGTCTTTGCCTACGAAGTAAAATGGGTGGGTTTTCATACGTGCATTTTGTGATGACTTTGTTAGACACATATAGACTTATTTTTTAATGTAATTTTTGGTTTACATCATTTGAGGGCTAATCCTCAACTGAGAAAAATGGGGTATTATTCAAGTTTGCTGAGGGTCGGTGGGTGTTGAAGAGAAGATAAGAATTAAATTTCTGTTTACAGAAGTTGGGTGAATGCCAGTCATACACAGTGAAGAGACTGAATTTAAGATTATTGGAAAATAAAAAGCAATTTTATTACTTTTCAAGAGCACTAACAATGTGAAGTAGCTGTTAACCAAGTGTTTCCATGAAGAGGTCCTGCTGGGGCTTCTTTCAATTTGGCAATTAGCAGCACCATTTACATACAAATCAAGAATGTGCTGAGATCCTTAAACAGTCCCTCCCACCCCAGATTAAGGTCACAGTCCAAAAGAAATCTTATTAGTCCTATTAATTTGTGGAGCAAAAATTTCCTGCATATATAATAGAGAGCCTTACAACCAGCTCAGGAAGGATAATCAGAGATTTAAAATTGGAAAACTTGGAATCAATACGGAATCAACATATGTCCATATATATGGACATATATACACTACCAAATGTAAAATAGATAGCTGGTGGGAAGCAGCCACATAGCACAGGGAGATCAGCTCGGTGCTTTGTGTCCACCTAGAGAGGTGGGATAGGGAGGGTGGGAGGGAGACGCAGGAGGGAAGAGACATGGGGATGTGTGTATATGTATAACTGATTCACTTTGTTATAAAGCAGAAACTAACACACCATTGTAAAGCAATTATACTCCAATAAAAATGTTAAAATAAAATGGCAATATTCCCCATAGCCGTTGTCACTCTGATTTTCCAGGTCTCTCAAATATTTCAGCTTCAGCTGTTAGTTTCCATGCCCTTATGAAATTAAGTCAAGAGCTAAGGAGAGGACGATGCAGCCGTGGGCAAGGTCACAACCCTTGTTGGCAGATGCACTGGAAGGGAACTCTTCTTTCCTGACTTCCAATTCCATTTTCTGTCCAATCCATTGTGTTGAATTCTATTTCTGTTTATGCCACAACCTGTGTCCATTCTGTCTTCAACTGCATGGGTCATAAACTCCCTCAGACAGCCTGCTCTCTGCCTGTGGCTCAGCGTTTATCAATCCCCATCAGTCTTGCTCACCTTTGCCAATCATATTTTAAGTGGGGGCTGCATTTATAGCACATCCCCAACAGGAGCAGAGTGAGACAGTTACTCCTGCTTAGGTGATATGGTTTGAGTGGCAAATCAAAGTTTCTTTCACTCCCAAGTAGCTCTATTAATCCTTCTATGGCATCACTTTCCCTCCTGCGGTCTATAATTCCCACTATTATAGCCATGCCTTTAGGTCAGGGTTTGCTAGGACAGATGCCTCCAAACCCAAGCAGGTGGAAACAGGTCAAAGGGCACCTGCCTGTTTTCTAAGGGAGCAGTTACTACTCAGCTCCAGCTAAGTGCTGCCAGTGTTGACAGATTGCTCTGTTTTTCAAAAGAGATGGTAAATCCAGGTTTCTATGTAAAGTCTCTCAACAAATAAATGCTGGAAGATAATTCCCAATTTTTAAAACACTAAGCAGTCCTGGCAATTGTAGCCCATGAACCTATCCGTTCTTTGGGTTCATTATTTCATCCCAAATACAGATACTGAGATTCTGTTGCATGTCCAGCTTTGTGCTACATACTTTTATTCTACAGCCAGTGAAAAGCCAATGGGAAAAATGTCGGTTCCCCCAGTGTAATGAACTTGTCTGCCTCCCTCTGCTCCCTGAAGTCCATACCACCCTTTCCTCTATTTTTCTAACCTCACATGAGTTCAGCCCAGCTCCATACTCTTACTGTCTTTGTTTAGATGAACATGAGGCGTTCCTGAGACCAGCATTTAGGTGACCTTATGTCAACACAGCATTTCTAGTCCTGACAACCACATGCCTGTGTTTACCAATGAGTTTCCTGTTTTGGTCTTCAGCTCAACCTTTTTCCTCCCAGCACCCAATCATTGAGGAGGTCCAGGCAGATCTTGTTCAAATCTCTTGACACTAATCATCCCCTCTTCACCACCCTTCCATATAATCTAGCGCAGACTGTATCACCTTTCTCCAAAGAACTGTCCTGTCTTCAGCGATGCCCGCCACTGCCCGCATCCCCAGTTCCTCCTCACACTTTCCCACCCTGATCTCAGTAAGAACACTACTGCATATATTTTCGAAAGGAATTTAAGCATGGGCTATTATGGTTTACGGGTTTGGTGTTAACTACCCCTTGACTTTTTCTGATGCTGAGACTTATTGAAATATTTCTGAACCTAGACCAAGAAGTAAAAATAGCGGGGACGGTATTAATTTGTGTAGGATAACTCTGCAATTAGTGACCCAGTGTAGCAATTCTTAGACCTAACAGTTGTAAGAAATGACGCATTTCAGATGCCCTGAGTCTGGTATCGATTGATGCATTTGCTGACTTGGAGATTTCAGATTGGATGTAGTCCTCTGTTACCTGCCTGGCATTGCTGCTTTCCTCATAGGTCTGTTATCATATGGTATGTATCCTTAGGGTCAGGAAATGCAGTTGAATCCCTAGTTCTGCATGCCATGGTCCCATGAGCTAAGGCAAGGTAATTTTGCTAAGGTGCCATTTCCTCATAGAAAGTGAAGATATCGCCTTCTTCATTAATGTTTTTTTTTTTTTTTTTTTTTTTTTTTGCGTACGCGGGCCTCTCACTGTTGTGGCCTCTCCCGTTGTGGAGCACAGGCTCCGGACGCACAGGCTCAGCGGCCATGGCTCACGGGCTCAGTCGCTCCGCGGCATGTGGGATCTTCCCGGACCGGGGCACGAACCCGTGTCCCCTGCATCAGCAGGCGGACTCCCATCCACTGCGCCACCAGGGAAGCCCCCATTAATGTTTTATAAATGAACTTGTAGGCACTGGATTTCAACCACCTTGGTTCAAATACTGGTTCTGCCATTGCTGTCTGGTTAAGCCTAGGAAATGAAGATCTACATGGTTAAATGAATAGTTTGCTAAGTGCTTAACGTAATACTTGGTATTAGGGGAAGTGACTGCTGATGGTGTTGGCAATACTGGGTTTTTGCTGCTAACTGTGTCCTTCCTCTGCAGGGAACAGATAACAGTGAAAGCTAACTTGTATCATCAAACACGTATACTTTTCTAGGTACTGTGCCAGGCATTATTAAACCCTCCAATTTTCACAGCAATCCTGTGCTGTAGTTATTTATAGGAGGTATTTATTATTCCCATTTCATAGATGAGGAAACTGAGTCTGATAGAAGTATTTTGTCCAGAGTTACACACAGCTTGGGAGAGCCCAGACATACAGGCAAGGTGCCTACCTTCGATCTATTCTCTTTACCACTGCACTAGGCTACCTCATGGATGTTGGGAAAGGATGTAAAGAAGGTGGGTCACATTTGAAATACAGAGCCTTTCCTTCAGAAGAGAAAGATTAAATGCTCAATGCTGCAGCCAGCTGCTTCCAGCTGCGCTGAGAATCTCCTCCTGAGAGGGGGTGGGGGGCTGCTGTCTCAGGGTGTAAACCCTCAGGGTCTCCCTGGTCAGCTTGACTAGGGACACCCAAATCCTGGGACAACTGGACAAGGCTAAATGTATCAGAAAAATAACTGAGTAATTATAAATTAAAAATTCAGCTGATAAAGAGACTATATTTCTTGTTTGTTCTTGGGTTCTTTGTGGCAGCTTGCAAGAAAAGACACACAAACAATAGAAATGTTCAGACAAGGGTAAAAGGTCAAGACGCTGAGTATTTGAGCTATTCATTTAGCACGTTATTTTCCCAGCTGGGAAATCTACTGCAAAACTGAACTAAGATCAGAAAGGTGCTTCATAAATATATAGGTTCATCTAGCGATATATTTGAAGTGCTTAGATAGCGGACCTCTCTCTATTTCACTATAATGGCCCAGCTTAATTTGTCATCTTTTTTCCCTCCTTTTAAAGCATTGCTGAGACTCTAAGATACTCATTGTGAATTAATTTGGGATTTGGCATGATAACATTAATCATCCTAAAAGAATTCATTTGACAGTAATGCAGTATAATTAGTGATGTACTAAATCCATTGAGATCTACCAATAATTATAGAATCGTTATTTTAAAACCTTATATAGGCATTCATTTTTTCTTCCTTCTTCCTTTTCTATTTTGAATCTGCAGCATGTAGAGACAAAGTCTCAGCTCTGACAATTTGCTTTCTGAAATATTGGGCAAAGGTATCAAGAATAAACCCTAGTAGACTTAGCAGTAACCTTAAAGACCCTTCACTTAGGGTAAGGTATAAGAATCACCTTAAAGGAGACTCTTTAATCCTGAAGACAGCTGGCTGAATCACATGGAATTATTGAGAAGCCTTGAGAAAACAAAGGGGACTGAACAGACCTAGAGTTTAGTAGCTGACAAAGCTTAAAAATCTGGCAGAGTGTGAGGAAATACCTAGATATTCCTGTTCGTAGGTTGTGGTGAATGTTTAATTTTTCTTAAGAGCACTTACAGTCCATTTGGAGTAGGAAGAGGTGAGGAGGGTGGTTTCTGTGTTTGTAGATTTTTTTAAATTTCAACAGAATGAGATCTTAGAAATCAAATGCCAAGTTGTATCATTTTACATAATAACAACTGAAGCCCACTGAGGCTGTATGGCTTGTTCAAGGGTAAAATTTGGTGACTCAGCCGGGTCTGGACTCCAACTGTCAGCATCCAATAATCACAGTCTTCTAGTCATAAGCTCTCCATTTTTGTAGGAGTTTAGAATCAGCCCTTTTCAACAGGAGTCCTAGAAAGAACTAAGCCCCAATGTCCTAAGACATCCCCTGCATCTAGAATGGTAGTGACCTTGTAACGTCTTTGAGAACATTGTGAAAATAGTTATTCAGATGGATTTCTGCATCCTTTGGCTCCGCTGAAGAAGCATGGTTGAGAAAGCCTTAGACTCTAGAACAGGAGAGTGCAATAGAACTTTCCATGGTAACAGAAATGACCTCTGTCTGCACTGTCCAGTACGCCAGCCATATATGGCAACTGAATGCAAGAAATGGGACCAGTATCACTGAGGAAGTGAATTTTCAATTTCATTTAATTTTCATTTGAGACAGTGTGGCTGGTGGCATACGTCTGGATATTTTTGCTCCGTCAACATATAAAGCCATGTAACAACCCTGTGTTGTCAAAGATCTCAGACTAGTGCATTTGAATATGTCCATGTTTTGGGAGGAGCATAGCAGCGTTGTGCTTTATAGGACATGATCTACAGGGCCTGGTTTAAGAACCTTGCACTAGCAGCTGGGTGTGATTCAGGCCAGGGTCTTAACTTCTTGCAGAGTAAGTTCCTTACCCCATGAATGAGGTAAAGTATAAAGGAGTTAATAGTGTGCAAAGTGCTGGTGGAAGTAAATACTCCCTGTGCCAGATCCATGGTGGTGGATGCTACTCCTTGATTCAGGTGCCTCAGATGTGGCTTTCTGAGTATTTAGAAAAGAACTGTGGCCTTGAATTGCACAGACTAGCAATGTACTGAGGAGAAGAGACAGTGGCAAGGAGTATTTTATCACTGAAATTGTTTAGAATCACTGAAGCTTGGAAATAATAAAATGCAGACAAGCGTTTTTTTGGTATTTTTAAAATATTTAAAAATTCTCTCCAGACAATGCAATCCCTTCTCACCTGTTCCTGGGCTGAACACTAGCACCCTCCCCTGCACCCCTGCCCCAATATCCTTTTTGCACAGACCTAGTAACAAGGGTCTAATCTTGTTATTCTCACCTTTCTTTCTCCCCAGCCCTCTGAGATGCATTAATTAATGAAGCAAAATTTCTATCCCTACAACCTTACACTCTCCCTGGCATACCCAAGGCATTCAAATACTTGGTAAATGCAAGAATATATTATTCTCACTTATTCATTTTCAATCTATTTTTTATCATAAAATGCTAATAGTCATATAAAAGCACAGAAAACATGGTGGACTCCACTTACTCATAACTAGGTTTACAAATTGTTAATTTTCTGCCATATTTGTTTTCGATATCTCCTTTTAGAAAAAAATTTCATGATGGTATATAGTTTTGAAAGCCCCCTCTACTCTTTTGGGAATGCAGCGGGTTGTTAATGGGAAGACACGTCCTGGCATTTCATGTACTATAGGATCCCAATAATGTTCAGTCTTTGAACAAAGAGAATGAAGCAAAAGCAGTAGGACATTAGGATATTAGGAATTAGGAGAAGAGGAGGATAATAGTATTGTTGAGCCAGATTGCAGTGAAGGACATATGATATTGAAGCCCATTTGGGGGTATAGTTTATGCTAAGTGGTGGGAACCAAAGCATTGTTTCCCAGCAGCTCATTGCTCAGTTCTGTGGTGCTTCAAATATAAATGCCACAGTCCTTGCCTTCAAATACAGGTTCAACTGGAGAGATAATACTGAACCACAAATATATCTGAATTGAGAAAAGGAACAATTATCCATGGATGGTGCTAAAATATCACTGGAAAGCTAAGCAAGTCACCAGGACAAGAAGGATGAGTTAATGATGGCTTTAAAGTGTTTGAACCTGATGGAGAAATGGGGTTGCTAAGGAAAGAGAGATTAAGAGCAATTTTTGTGGTAAAAATAAAGACTTTGTTTTTGGATCTATCAGGATGGAGAAGACAACAGGGCAAGCGTAAGTAAGTATATAGCATGCTTTTGAAAACCAAAGCCCCTGGATGCTATGTTCTAGGCTGCTGTAAGAACAAATTATCCTGTTCAAATAGTTTATTGTTAGATCAGGATAAATTACCCAAATGAGGCTTAATATGACACTCCCATCACTACCCTATTCTCAAGCCAAATGTGCTTGGCTTAAGAAATGAAGTGAAAGGGCCAACCTTAATGTTTTCTTGCCATAATTCAGCTGAACTTCCAAACAGGAACCATTGAAGGTTGATTCCATTAATTTACAGAGTCACACAAGACCCCTAAAGATGAGAAGAATGCACTTCTGTCATCCTCCCGTTACTATACCAGCAGGATAGATTGATCCAGTGATGTTGTTATCCTAACCGCCCTCATCCTCAAATTACATTTTTCTTGTAGAGCCATTTTTGTCCTTATATTATCAAATCAAATACTTCATTCAATGACTCTGATACTTAACTAGACTCTTGGATCTGTATAGAAAAAAAAAATGAAACCTGGAAATTTTCACAAAGGAGCTTAGCTATCATTACATTTATTTATTGTTATATAGGAATCACTTAACTTGTTCTGAGTTCCCCAGTTCTGAATCCCCAAGTAAGCTATGTACTCCATTGTTCCTAAAAGGATAGTAAAAGAATTGCATGTAGTGGACGTGTTTTTACATGAGGCAGCCCATGTGGCTTCTGCACGGCAATGGGATACAGTGGCCATGATCTTTGTCTTTGGTTGGGGATGTATTGAGTTGAAAACTCTGTGTAACATCTGCTTATTTATCATGTCTTAAATACTTGAGTGTCTGTGGTAGTTCTGATATGAGCTGAAGACTATGGTCAAAACTCAGAAACATGCAAAGGAACCTGTGGCTTGGAAAGCATTGCTTATACAGTGTTACAAATGAAGGGGTTAATTAACCCGTTACAAAAGTATCCCTGGTCTTAGTGGACAGGGTTCCAAAGAGCAAATGCTTTTTGTACCCAAAGTATAGTCCATCTATTACATATCAAGAGTGTAATACATGGGTTAAACTTTGGTACAAACATGTATTTAGTAACTACACTTTAACAGCTTTCATTATATCATTGAATATAAAGATGGAAAGACCTGAGGGCAACATATAGTCCTTAACTCTTGAAAGTTTTTTATACTTAAAAGAATTTCTTCAATTTTAAAGGATTTTTCTTTCAGCCAAGTGATCCTTCTCTTCCCATAGTCTTAATCATTTTTTAATTTAGACTCAATCACTGAAAGTTCTTGTTTTGGGGTTCTGGTTTTTCAGTGTTAACATTTTTTGCTGAGAAAGAAACTTATCTCACTGTCTGCTGATGCTTTTTGTGGTCTTTTTTAAAAACTCAATTAATTTTTGGCTGCTTTGGGTTGTCGTTGCTGTGCGCAGGCTTTCTCTATTTGCGGTGAGTGGGGGCTACTCTTTGTTGTGGTGCACGGGCTTCTCACTGCGGTGGCTTCTCTTGTTGCCGGAGCACGGGCTCTAGGCACGCGGGCTTCAGTAGTTGTGGCACGCGGGCTCAGTAGTTGTGGCTCGCAGGTTCTGGAGTGCAGGCTCAGTAGTTGTGGTGCATAGGCGTAGTTGCTCCGTGGCATGTGGGATCTTCCCGGACCAGGGCTCGAACCCGTGTCCCCTGCATTGGCAGGCAGATTCTTAATCACTGCGCCACCAGGGAAGTCCCTTTCTCATGGTTTTTAGAGCCAAGTGAGATCTAACTGTTCCTCCCCAGATAGATACTTGGGGTTAATTCACATTCTCAGCCACCAAATTCTCACTCAAACTCCCCCCAATTATAAGAGCACTCTTCTTCCATTTAGAGGTTCTCTCTTATTTCATAGAACACATATAGTGCTTCTAAATAATCTGGTATAACAAATCATCTTTATTTTGCATTAGTATTTCCTAGAAACTGGGTTGTGTTTTAATACAGAAAACCTTGAAACAGAAAAAAGAATCTTACTACCCAGAAATGATCACACTATTAGTATATTGATCATGTTTTCTCCTAGTCTTTATTGTAAACAGTGAAATGCCTATTTTGTTTAGAAAAAGGGCTTTAGAAAAGACATGGTGTAAAAGCAATGATATGAATATTTTCCCACCTACTATTATGTCAGATTTACAATATTCTTTGAAAATGAGATACTGAATTTAATTAACAAACACATTTACAAATAGAAAGTATTTTCAGATATTCCAAGAGAAGACAGAGTGAGAACAACAGGTTACTAATGGAATCTCTTAACAGATGAACCTGAGTACTAGCATCACTTAATATTTTAATAAATGACTTGGAAGTTAGAGTGCACAGTGAAATCTCTGCGTTTGCACATTGCACTAGCTATTCTTATGGATAAATTATAGGAAGATCTCACCATGCTCTTGAGAGTAAGCAGAAAAGTGACTGATGATATTCAATAAAAATGCATTTTAAGGGGAAAAATGTCCTGAGCTGTAGTTTATAATATGATGGTTTGGAACTATCACTTGCAAAAGAGCAAAGAAGAGCAGTTTTATTCTGCTGTTTGAAAACATGATTTTAAACCAAAAAGCTAAAAAAACACTGGTCATTATTCATTCACTACACAAATAATTGTTGAATCCCCTTACATAATTGTAAACACCGTGCTAGATTCTGAAGATGTAGGGTTAAAAAAACACAGTAATTTATGGCTCATTTCTAGCAGCTAGATTGCTAAATTCTCCCTCCTTTGTCTCTTTTTATTCCGTCTCTCAGCTCTGCTCCTTAGCACTTCTAGACGAACCAAAACTTCCAAACTCTACCTGATAGCAATATTAATGTAATCAGTATGGCCTACCTGTAATGCCTGGGCAGTGCTGCTACAGGGGTCAATGCTTCTTCTTTGGATTGACTCCTTGAGAAACATTTTCTTAATAAGTATGAAGGAGTAACTATGAAGAGTGTTTCTTCATAATTTTGAAGAATAACGTATATCTCACTCTACCTATTTTACTGTGGTTTTTCTCACCTTTTTTCATTTCTCACTGTGAATAATTAGCACAGTATGATAGCTCAATAATTTACATGTCTAGGTATATTTTAAAAGGGATATTGACAGCGTTCTGGAGTCTACTTTGATACAGAATATTTTAATTGAAATAAAGAAAAACAGCAACAATTTTTTTTTCTTTTTTATAGGTCATACTGCCAAAGAACATTTTAACACACTGAAAACAGAAGCGGGTCTATTAAAACACAATTAATATTGAGCTGCATGAACTGCTTATATATTTTGGAGATTAATCCTTTGTCAGTTGCTTCATTTGCAAATATTTTCCCTCATTCTGAGGGTCGTCTTTTCGTCTTGTTTATGGTTTCCTTTGCTGTGCAAAAGCTTTTAAGTTTCATTAGGTCCCATTTGTTTATTTTTGTTTTTATTTCCATTTCTCTAGGAGGTGGGTCAAAAGGATCTTTGCAAACAATAAATGCTGGAGAGGGTGTGGAGAAAAGGGAACCCTCTTGCACTGTTGGTGGGAATGTAAATGATACAGCCACTATGGAGAACAGTATGGAGGTTCCTTAAAAAACTAAAAGTAGAACTACCATACGACCCAGCAATCCTGCTACTGGGCATATACCCTGAGAAAACTATAATTCAAAAAGAGACATGCACCACAATGTTCTTTGCAGCCCTATTTACAGTAGCCAGGGCATGAAAGCAACCTAAGTGACCAACAACAGATGAATGGGTAAGGAAGATGTGGCACATATATACAATGGAGTATTACTCAGCCATAAAAAGAAACAAAATTGAGTTATTTGTAGTGAGGTGGATGGACCTAGAGTCTGTTACACAGAGTGAAGTAAGTCAGAAAGACTTACTGTATGCTAACACATATACATGGAATCTAAAAAAAAAAAAAAAAAGGTTCTGCAGAACCTAGGGGCAGGACAGGAATAAAGACACAGACATAGAGAATGGACTTGAGCACACGGGGAGGGGGAAGGGTAAGCTGGGATGAAGTGAGAGAGTGGCATGGACATATATACACTACCAAACGTAAAATAGATAGCTAGTGGAAAGTAGCTGCATAGCACAGGGAGATCAGCTCGGTGCTTTGTGACCACCTAGAGGGGTGGGATAGGGAGGGTAGGAGGGAGATGGAAGAGGGAGAGGATGTGGGGATATATGTATACACATAGCTGATTCACTTTGTTATACAGCAGAAACTAACACAACATTGTAAAGCAATACTCCAATAAAGATGTTAACAAAAACCCACAGCTAATGACATGAGCAAGTATAAAGTACAGTTGTAACCCAACAGTTGTCTGCATTTAGACAGAGTGCACAGAGTTTTCCTGTGAGGGTCGTGTGCTTGGGGGTCTTACCCTTTGATGGTTCTGAATGAAAGGGGGGTGGGATGCATTGAGGGGCAGAAGCTTTACCACCATTAACTTTGTGTCTATGAGTCCTGCTGGAATTGCAAAATATAGTTGTACTTACGGTCTTAAAATTCTCAACAAAATTCCCCAAATGGAAGTAATTCTAATTCACAACCGTTAAAGAAGACCAGTGAAAGCCATTCGATGGGGCATTGAATGTTCCTTTGCTGTAAATTCCATCAGAGCAGGTGGTTCTTTGTCTTTTTCATCCTTACATCCCCAATGTCTGGTATCCAAAGCATGGTACATGATAAGAGTTCAGTTAATACTTATTTATCCATCACATGCTTATACACTGCCTACTCTCTGCCAGACATTATTCTAAATGCTCTGCACATATTAACTGCTTAATCCTTAAGTCAGTTCTGTGAGATATGCATCCCCATAAAGGTGAAGAAATACCAACAAGTTAAGTAATTTGCTCAAGATCACACAACTTGTAGGTTAGAGGAGTTGGGAGTCTAACCCAGACAGTCCAGCTCCACAGTGCATGCTTTTAACCACTCGACTGTGCTTCATTGAGCTGAAAATAATTTGGGGAGAACTACTGATTCTTAGGATATATTTTTGAGCATAGACCCAATTATTCCTCTTCTTTCCTGCATGAAAATTCCCCCACCTTCTAACCACATAAGGAAGAACCTTACACTTCTTGGCATGTCATTTAAGACTTCTCTTAATTTGACCTTCTTTATTTTCCACCTTATTTATCTGCACTTCCCTTATGGCTGGAATACAAGAAGCGCAAAATATCCCAATGGCTGTTTGATTTTATACTTCAGTGATCTTGACTTACCCTTTGCCCAACCCCAGTTCTACAAATCTATCAAGACCAGATTAAATGTCATCTGTTCTATGAAGTTTACAGGGAGTTGTCTAATTTGTATACATAATCCAGGGTCTAGCACCACATCTGGTGCAAAGGACTGATGGGTATGGTCACAGAAGCGTGCACTGAACAGCTCCTGTAGGCTTCTCATGTGCCTTTTTAAGCATTCTCACATCTGCCTGTGGTATTCCTATAGTCTACAGGGTAAATGGTGACCCCAGGATTTGGGCAGTGCACACTGGCACAACAGTACAGGGCAGCCCTCTGGCAAATAGCAGGAGCTCATTAAGGATTTGTTGACTGAGTTAGGCACTTTTTGCTATCATGAGGCCAGAGAATGTCCAGTCTGGCTCTGTCTTCCTATTAGTTGTTTGGAGAGCAATTACCATTCTGTTGGTCCCTGGACTGAACGTTTCTAAATTTATATCTCCTTCCACAAAACTATTGGGTAGAAAAATTGAGGCGATTCCAACTAAATGCCAAGCTGTATCTTTGGGTACCTTTGATTTCCACAATAAACAAAATTTCCCGAGTTTTGGAGGCTGCTTGAAAGAAAAATTGTTTTTTTTTTTTTTTTTTTACCTATTCCATGTACCATATGCTCTGATGAGAAAGAAGTGATGCACCTTAGAGTGTGGCCCTCACCCAGGGGAATTAAGTGCACTTCTTGATCCACAAGACAAGCAGAGAAAAAGGGAAAGAAGGCAGTGACTCCCAGCAGGTCTCAAAGTCACAATTCTAAAATTGGACCAGCCTCTCTCCCACTCCCAATGCCCCAGCACCAGAATGAGGGCATGGAAGCCCCAGCACTGACCCATACATTTGTCTCATTGTGTAGTGACTCCTACCTGCTAGAATTGTTGAAGGTGCTTATATATGTTTTCTTTTATCATTTTAATTGCCATTAAGTTCATATTCACTAGCACCTCTAAAGAGCTCATTAAACGTGCATTTTAATGTGTTCTAAGTATATACATATGCACACATTTTTTATACATATTCATAGATATATCTGTATGTTGAATATCTCTGTTGTAATTTTCCAGCAACCTCAAAGCCTTCTATATGTTTATCCTGGGCTGAGTTTATCAGATTGATCTACTTTGTTATTTTTAGTAATTAAAAAAAATTATATGGGGACAAATAGTATTGTCTTCAGCAAGTTATTCAGAGAGACTGTTGGAGGTTTTGATATGTGACCAGAAAAATATTATTTACTAATGAAACAAGAAACATCTAGCAGGATTGAATTACAATTAATTGCTACTACAGTTGGGAAAACTACCACTGGCTGACAGAACTCGTAGAGGTGCTGATCTTTCTTCCACTTTTGTTTCTGTCCCTGCTCAGAGAAAGTAATTAATCATTATGGAAGAGGGGAAGCCTATATAATTTGTTTACTGATAAAACATCCTTAAATGAGAGAACTAGAGGTGAAGAAATGTATCTTCTTTCAGAAAATTTAAATGAAGTATGATTCAGATTTGTTACTTTTCAATGTGAAGCCATAACGTCATAAATTAGGGAAAAATAATTTTTAGGAAGAAAGAAGGTGCATAATTAAAGAGATAAACGATTTAAGGTTATTTCCCTGTATATGAATTTATTTTTTTACAAAGCAAGGGTAAAATATGTACATCTTTTCAGTCTCTTAAAGTAGAATTTTTGACCTTCGATTGAGGAAGACCAATAACAATAGTATTTCACTTCAGATTTTCTTTACAGATCTTCATGAAAGTAATGAATGTTTAAAATATGAATGTATTAGGAAAGAATATTTTACGTTTTACATGGTTTTTCTAAGCTTTCAAAAAAAAATTCCCTAAATGTTGTTTTGAACACTGATAAGGAATTTTTCAGAAGCCAGTTTAAATAAAATTGAGTATTCTATCTTGGTAGTCTTGTTAGTTTCTTAGTGACACTGTCCTTTCACAGTCTTGTCTTTGAGTAGAGTTTTTACCTCTTCCAGCCAGGAGCAGCAGTGTGGACTGGTGGTTAGAGCGAATTGGGACCACACCTAGCGTGTGTATCCATAGCTGAGCTTGTCAAGAGCAGGATGGTTCTAGAACACTCAGAGACATGAAAGCTCTAGAAGACGAGAAGCCTTACTTATACAATGGCCAGTTTAACACATTTTAAAACAATTTATTTGAAAAAATAAAATATCCATAAATAGGTTTATGACCACTTTTTCACAATCCCTTTATTTTTGTGTTGTAGCATATAAAGGCATAATCTAGTAAGAAAGCATCAGATAAAACATTAAAAAACAAAATGTTGCTCTTCTAAACTGAAGTACACATAAACATGTATATATCCATTTATATTTCTTTGTATTTTCCAATAAGGTAAGGTAATAAACTACATACATTCTAAAGAAGAGACTAGAAAACTTTTTCAGTATCCTTGGGAACCTTCAGAGAACGATGTTTTTGTCTTGTTAAGAGACTTCCCGGCTTCTCAGTGAAGTAAGTTCCCTTTGAAGGACATAATGATAAATAATGGAGTGATTTCAATTGTTATTTTGCCAAAAGGTATTGTCTGCTTTTTTGTGTTCATCATGACTTGTGAAAGTCAGCTGTGTCCTTGGTCTTAGCTAGCCAGAGCAGGGAAAAGGCAAAGCCATTCCATTGTGGCTCTCTCCGGTGTGAAAAATCAGATGCCATGCATTAATGGTTGTCAGTCTGATGACTGCTCGCCTACCATTCTGGCTGAGGGGTGGAAAAGTTACCCGCACATCTCAGCCTGAATCAACGTAACCCAGAGATAATCTGGAAGACCTTTCTGGTAAGAATAGCTCTTTTTAATGTATTGTTTAGATGACTTTGAAGATTTAAACTGCTTTTGTCTTTCTTACTTACATGTCTGCTGAGGGAATATACCGTACACTCTGAATTTCTTACTTTTATTAAGTTGGATTTGGTCTTGGTCTCTAAACTGTGGTTGAATAAGCCGGATGTCTCTGTTAATAGAAACTTCTGTCCTTTTGTAGTCTAATGCATGAAACTAATAATTTCACACTTCTTAGGCTATAGCTATACTGAGTTTTAGTAAGTTCTTTGGTTGCTTCCATAATCAAAATATAAATAATTTTCCTACCATAAATAATTATATCCATTTTAATGTCAAAGAAGAAAATGCCTGGCTGTATTCCTGTATTGTTAGGACCAAATATCATTGAGGAATTTGCTGCACTGGAAAAAGTTTTTAAGTGAGCTATCATAAGGTATAAAATGAATTTAGAGTCTGTGAATGACAAATAAGATTTATCAAGCAGCATAAAGCAAATTGGTACATTTAAAAGTTAATGGTATTCTGGAGTACCAAATTACAGTGGGGAGATGACAGAACTATTTTGCAGTTCCGAAAAGCACCCTAAAGACTTGAAGTGTTTAACAAACCATATCATGTGGTATTATAATATTGGTTTCCATTCCTTTTGGACTGTGACTGCATTAACTTATGTTTTCCAGAGGTAGGTGTTTTTGAAAGGCGGAAGTTTATTAATGTTTGTCATTTTCTTCACAAAGCTCAGTAATGGGCTGTAGCTGGCTAATTTAATCCATAAGGCACTTTCATACCCTGTTGCAGGTTTTAAGCAGAAGTCAAATTGCTTTGTTACATTTAGGTATAGAACAAAGGCATTATGTCATTCTATATGTATACATCCCAGTGAGCTCCAATAGTTACCAAGAGAAAACTGCACTTCATTCCTTTCCCTCTCTGGAAAGCCATAGGTGTACGACCTCCAAAGCAAACAAACAAAATTACCATGCCTTAAAGAAAAACAAAAACCCAAAATGAAACCTAAGGCAGTATGAAAGCCTGGAACTGACCCTGTCCAAGCGCTGTGCCTTTTTAATTTTAATCGCCACAGCCTGCAACTCCAGTCTCTTCTGATTTCACAGAAGTGAGTTGACTTTTAAAGATCTGTTGTCAATGTGTGGAAATATCTGCACCTCTAACTCTATAGGTAGATATTGGAAAACAACCAGGTTTGTGTTATCTTTCATAATCCTCAGGAGTTGGACTGCGCTGCCATTTGCTAGGGTCAGATGACTGACGTTGGGAGATGGGTGGGTGTCCTCAGGCAGGCCTGGTGGGATGAGCGGAACTTGTCTAGATTCAGAAACTGGATTGTTTTTACCTTCTTATGTGACGACGCTGATATGGCATAATACTGACTGAGCTGCGATGCAGGGCCGTCTGCTGGCTGATTTTCATTGCAGGCCTATTGACAGAGTCTCATTGTTTCTGCTTGGTGTTAATCTTCTTGATTTCATCACTGATGAATTGGCACAGAGTAGGTGAATTTTGTTCATATTTTAGGGGAATACACCAATTGAATAATTATTTGAGAGGATCTGAACGTCTTCTGGAGCTTAACTGTTTGGAAACAGTGTGGTTTCTAAAGAGCCACAATGTACCATTTAAAAAAAGTCCTCTTAGGGTCTCAAAATTATATTCTAGAAGCACTCTTCTGAATTTTTCATTTCTAAATTGTATCACCCTGTCCACGCTTGTACCGGATATGGCATAGGTGTAAATGCTTCTTATTTAGCATCATAATTTTGAGATGTGTGATGGTGATTGGGGCACAGAATTATTCTTGAGATTCTGTTTGTTTTATAAACTAATATACTGAGTGAAGACATTTTCTTAATTTTATGTGTTGCGACCTCAGGTCACACAATAAAATAAAAATATCTCAAGACTATAATCTATAACATAATATTTAACCTTCTCAGGATGCTCAACTTCAGATAATCTTAGTTAAAAAGTCAGGAAGTACTATCAAGAACAAGTCCAGAAAGGCATTTTTTTCACATCAGCTTAACCAAGACTCTTATCCGAGGCAGCTAACGATCAGCCCAAATGACTAATTTGATTTTCTACTTCTCTTCCTTTCCTTAATCAGAATTCTGATAGAGGGATTAATTAGCAATAAAGCAACATGAGGAAGATGGAAAGAAAATGAGGGCATAGATAATCCACAAACTATATATAATCATGCCTGCGTAATCAGAAGTTAACTATCATTAACATGACATTTGCTTTTAAAGCCAGGAAGAAAGTTATGATTTTTGGCACTAACCTAATCTTTAATTATAGCACAGTACCATTCTTTCCTTGTGTTTGTTAAGATAGCTATAAATTATATTAGTCTAGGGCTTTTGTGTCATTTCCTTTCCTTTTCCATGATTTATATAGTCAGAATACTGACCTATAATTAAGTGTACTTGAGAATGGTCTCCAGTTAATTAAATGCTCTGGAGTGTGTAGGGTGTTCTTTGCCAAAATTCCAAGGGAAGAGGCCATCCCTGGGTTAAATATCTACAAGGAGTCTGGGTAAATCTTCAGTGCTAGTCTTCTATGACTGTTGAAGCTGTCATGAGAAGTAAAAATAAATCTTTCTTGACTATTGTCTATAAAAGAATGTAAGATTCATCTTTTTGTATAATTTAAGGATATCATTTCGAAAAGTAATTGTCTCATTTGAGGCATGCCTGGTTTTTAATAACTAGTAAAACAGATATATCATATGGAAATGAAAAATAAACTCTTGTCTTCCTTCCTCTCTTTATTTTTGTCCTTTTATCTTTCTCCATAACAATTCTCCATTCTCTGCCAGAAACAACTAGTGGCCACTCAATTTGATTCAATATATGGATGTGAATTTGCTTCTGTGTGCAGTGCAGTAAGCTGAAGAGGGCCTATTAACACAAGTAACTCTTACCCAAAGAGCCTACCCAGGTGCCAGAACTTGCCCTCACTCTAAGGGTGAGTGGAGACCCTGTCCCTCTTTATCTGGTTTTCCATCCTTACCTCACTTTGCCAGCAACACCTCGCCACCCAAATGCACGTATGCCCTGAATGATATGGAACTTGTTTCCATTCCAAGATCCCAAGGCAAATCCTAGGGCCCATATCAACTAAAGGGAATGAAGAAGGGAAGGTGGGGGGAGGGAGGGCAGGGGTTATGTGGAGGATGGGAAAGACTCTCATTCCTCTGTGGTTTCACGTAGAAAGGAAACTAAATTTGCTTGGAGGCTGCATCAAAACATTTATTCAGGCAATTGCTCATTGTAGTTGGGTCATCGTATACAGCAGAGGGATATATACTGGCAGCTGGGTGGAGGGAGTTGGGTCAACAGATGTTTTATTTGGCATGCACAGTGTTTTAAAAAATTGAGCCAACATTTAAAAAATTAACAGATTTCAATCCCAGTCCAGATTTCTGGCTTCTTTTGGGAAACTCAGAAGAGTGGCAACACTGCATCTATAATCTCCAAACTAAACCTTGAGGTGACCAGAGGTGACAAGGGTGAGCATACTTACTGGTGATCAACGGGATCTGTTACATTACTGCCTGGCCCCTATATAGACGGAGCTAACCTCCTCCCTCCCACCTTTCCCCTCACACCCACACATGCACACACACTGTTCATGATGTACAGGTAGAGGTGCTGTTTTAGAGGGAGAGGTAGACGACTTGAGAGGTGATCAGATCAACCTTGGCTGGGCCAATATTAAGGTGAGGGTAGGAAGAGAGGCAAGGCATCCTCCCAGGTTTAATTGGGACCATATGAAATTTACCTTTTTATAGTTCAGAAGCATCACACTGGCACTTTTATGTCTACAGTTCACCTTCCCTCTCCTTTTCAAAATTTCTACTGTAGCCCTAGAGTCTTCATTGTTCTATGGAATTTGTTAAAGAATGGTATATTGTCCTTTTAGATCCTTAGGACTTCAGTGATCCATGATTGGATTTTAGGGAACAGCTCGCCTTTTCTTTCCTCCATAGATTTATTTTTTATTTTCAGCCCAGTAGATACTCTGTTTCTCTCCAATTAAAAAAAGTAATAATTTACAGACAGAATCACTCACTGTCTTGTGATCCTAAGCTTTAATAACTCTGAACTCAGAAAGACTAATATATATATATATATTTATTGTGATAAAATACACATAACATAAAATTTGCTATTTTAACCATTTTTAGATGTACAACTGATAACATAAAGTGTATTCACAATATTGTGCAACCATCCCTGTCCATTTCCAGAACTTTTCTATCATCCCAAATAAATTCTGTGCCAATTATGTAATAATTCCCCATTCATCTTTCCCCAGCCCCAGGTAACCTACATTCTACTTTTCTTTCTCTATGAGTTTGCCTGTTCTAGGTACTGCATACAAGTGGAATCACACAATATTTTTCCTTCTATGTCTGCTTATTACACTAAGCATAATGTTTTCAAGGCTCACTCATGTTGTACTATGTATCAGAATTACATTCCTTTTTAAGGCTGCATAATATTCCATTGTGTGTATCTATCACATTTTGTTTATCCATTTATCTGTTGACGGACATTTGGCTACTGTAAATAATGCTGCAGTGACCACTGATGTACAAGTGTCTGAGTCCCTGCTTTTTATCCTTTTGGGTATATATTTCGAAATGGAATTGCTGGATCATATGTTAATTTTATGTTTAACTTCTTGAAAAACTGCCAAACCGTTCTATAGTTTTACAGGGGTGACAAATGCAAACTGCCTTAAATCGTCCTTTTAAATTACGATAAAGCCAGGCTTTTTTCTCTTTTGCCATAGGAGATATTTATCAGGTCAGAGAAAAGGTAAATTCTTCCTAAATATTCTAATCAAAAAGTTTCATTAGGGTCCAATTTTGATGAACACTGTTTCTGGTTTTCAAGCCTATATGCAGCACTTTTTAGTTTCAGATTAACTGTTCTGATAATGATTTTTAGAATTTAAATTCTTCCATGGAAACCATCATAGCTGATGAGCCTATTTGCACAACCAACAAAGTTAACTCTGGGTTCCCATTCTTCTAATCCTGGAAGTTAATTTGTTAGCACATTATTATCACACAGATGCCTTTATGTAATCATACACGAACACATGTGGTTTGAGTATGATATTAACATACATGCACACATGTGCAGAGGAATGTTAAACACAGTGCAATCTATACCCACCAGTAACAGTTTGTGCCATGCGTTTCCTTATAAGCAAATGGCACTCGTTTTAGATAAATTTTATGATTCTCATCAAAACAGTTTTTCTCATTTAAGCCCACTTTAACTTTATTATGTAAATGAACTTTGGGGATGGCAGTGTAAGAGTTAAAGTGAGCTCTGAAACACTCTGGCTGACTTCAGGAGAAAAGAAAAGTCATCATTGGCAGTAATGTAGACAGACACGTCTCCTTTTAAATGGTGGCAGTGGTCTGTGTCTGCAGTCAAAGCTGTAGCATGTGGGTTCATGTTTTCATAGTACAGAGGAGTTGCATTTGACAATTTCATACCAAATAGTCCCTTATGTTCAGCCATGGAAATAACGGGAGCAGATCTGTGGGTGGGAATGGCTACATTGGCTCAAAAAACTCTCAGGACCAAGATCCAGGTCTGTGATGTTGACAGTGTGGAGAGGAGATGCAGTGTGGAAAAGGAGGAGCTATGTCTTTTGTTTAAAGATCTCAGTTAATCCCATTTTCTGTTATATTTTACAACGGGATAAGAGGATCAGAAGGATTTTATATCATTTTAGTTTTCAAAATAATCATTCAAGTGAACTGCCTGGCTAAGTAACAGCTCAGATTTCTTTTCCATCTAATTCCTTTCCTATGTTTTTTTGTTTCCTTGTCTTGCTTCTCTATGGCAGTATCCTGCCGGGCACCCTCCTCTAGCTGGACCCAGCTGAGTTCCTGCCTATGTGCGTTCCCAGTATAAGCAGCCAATCTAACTTACCACATACTGGGGGAAAGGCATGGACCCAGGATTTCATTCTGCCACTTGACAGTGATGGGACCCAGGGATAGCATGGGCTCTGCAGTTACGCAGCTCTGGCTTTGGGGTCTGATTCTGTCCCTTACTGACTTTGTCAACTCTAACAAGTTAGTCAACCTCTTGGAGCATTTAAGTTTCCTCATCTGATATGTTCTTTGTAAGAAGTGTAGGAATTTAGAGAGAAAATGAGGACTGGGAACCAGGTAGAGAAGAAGGACAGTGAAGAATTATCTGAGATGGAGTTGCCCAAAGGACTTTTAAGAACAAAGCCAGGCAACATTAAATTTTAAGTTGCTTATCATCCCATGCTATAATGGAATCCCCTTCTTGTACTAACACCTTGTTTAAAAAAAAATATATATATATATAATTTATTTATTGCTGATACTTTAGAATGGAGATGAATTTAAAGGGGTTTCACTTCTGAGCTAATAGACCCTGAAAGAGAGAAAAGAATAGTCATAGGTGAAGCATATAGTATCCTATATGGTACCCTATATGGGGAAGTCATCATAAACAAAACTAGAATAAGTGATTATTAGGGGAAATTGAACCTTGCTGGGCATTCCTGGAGGTATTGGACTAACTTTGGATTGCCAAATTGTTTATTATGTCAAAGGATATTTTCAAAAAACCTCATTATTTCTTCAGTGATTTTAATGCAAAAATGAAGAATCATAGAACAAAAGAAGTTCCTTTACACTGAATAAATATGGCCTGATGGAAATTTTACTATTACTGTTTTTATCTTTGCCTCATTTTCCCGTGGACTGTCAAATACTTCATTCCTAGACCAGTATGTAAAAGTCTTGAATCTAGCTTCCAACTCCTTTCAAAGCTAAGACTGACATTTACCTAAAGTAACTGCCCAGTTTACAAGGTTGGGAGGCCCAAACCTTTGGGATAATTCCAGGTTTCGCACTTGTGATTCTTTGTGTATCATCAAACATTCCCATGGGAAGAAAGTGTGGCTAATCAGGATCCCAGGCTGAAGGTTATAAACTTTTTTCCCAAAGGGAAGACAGAGATTCTGTACTACAGGAATGATTCGGTTGTATTGATGTGGAAGCTTTCTTAGATTTTTTTGGTCCTATAGCCTCATTTTACAGATGTTTTCATTTAAGTTTGGAAGCGTTAAGTGATTTATTCAAGCTCACACATCTGTTTTGTGGTAAAAATGAGATTGAACCCAGGTTTCATAATTCCTGGTTCATCTAGATATTTGTTCATTTTAACACCTCCTGGGGGCCACTATTGCATGAGGTACTGAGAAATAATAATAAACCACACAGTTCTGTAGCTCTGTTTATCAAGTGTTGGGAAGATACCATCTAGAAAGCAACAAATAGATGCATCAAACCTTAAATTTGAAATGGATCTTAGTGTTTAAATATTTACTCTAATTTGTATTTAAGATAATGAGGCCCTAATCTAATGAGGTAACTTGGGATGAACAGACAGATTTGAGTAATTCTGGTGTTAAGAGTCAACAAGACTTGATGGCTAGTTAACCATGGAGGCTGAAAGAGAATTCAAAGGTATACAAGGAATTAAGAACTTGGTAGCAGAATACCATAGTCATTAGAAACACAAGCTGTGTATTTCTCTGCCATTACGATTTGAGGGACCTGAGATCAGGAGACCTCAGTTTACCCATCTGTGAAATCAAGATCATTTCAACTTGAGGGGTTTTGTGAGGATCAAGTGGTATTACATTTGTTGCACTATATTGCCTGGCATGTGTAGGTGAAGTATTATTATCAAGAGCGTAGTGATACTGATTTATGAGAAAAAATGAGGTGTGTTGGTTTAGGGAAATTCTTTCTCCATTAACTTATGGATTCAATTTTTGATTTATGAAGCCTCTAGAGCCTGGCTACATCAATTAGCCATACTTTTTCTTGTATCCGCCATCATCTCAGAGCTTTTTAACTACTAAAAATATTAAAGGAATAAGAGTAGACTTGGGCTACCAAGTTTTGGAACAAGAATTCAGTGAAACGTGAATAGGAAGACCACTGAGTGCAATCCAGGGAAAGAATGATCGCGTAAATCATACAGTGTTGGCTATGAACTCTTAGTGAATGATGCCAAGAGGATGTCTTGATTCAGATACTGTAAGCCGACTCTGCACGGGAGAATTCTGTTGAGGTGATCTTAGTTGGTAGCACTGGTTTGTAAAATACTTCTGAGTTTAGGGGGAGCAATAGTAACCAAAAGCATCCCATAAAACAAACTTGTTTCCTTTTATTGCACTTGGTGAAGGTTATTAAGAATGTAATTCTTTCTGCTTGCTATGTGAGTAGCAGCTGAACCTTTTGGGGGTACATTTCCATTGCTACGCTCTTGTTATCGCAAATGGAATTTGCATGCCTAATTCCCTTCCCTCCATATTGAATCCATACCCCTTCAGGTCTAACGGCATGCTAAAAATGATTCCAAATCTCCGATGTTGATTGTGAGCCATATGTTAGCACTAATTATATAAATGAGGCTTGGTGGAAATGTGACATGCTAAGCGTTTTGAGCTTAAGGAATTACCTAAGTGAATTCTAGCTTGAGTTAATGCTAGGAGAGACAAGGAAATGCGGGTGCAGGTTTTGAGCAGATGTCAGCAGGTCTTCTTGGCTCTTCATGGTCTTTATTTGTCTAACGACAAGGACTGCTGATGGAACATTGTGTCAGAATATTTTGAGGTGCCATTTTCCTGAAAACTGCATTTTGCACCTACAGATGGATCCATTTTCTGAATAAGCAGAGTGGAATGACAGAATATCAAAGATCAGAATCTGCAGTCTTGCTGTGAGTCTGAAAACTTAGCATTCACTGGGGCCCATTGCTGAGATCATTATGGCACTGAAGCTGGAAACTTTCTAGAAGGACATTTCATTTCAGTATCCAACATTCCTGAGCTTTAATTTTCAAAATAAAAGTGAGAGAGGAAAAGAATGGTTCTGGTTCAAAGCAAAAGTGAACTACAAAATCGAGACACATTTTCTCCTTGTGTGTAACAATTGAGGAAGCTCGTGCCATGGCATGTGTTGCTTGCTGAGGTTTGGGGAGCTTTGGGACCCTAAATCGTGTCAGGGTGGGACTCCAGCTCACTCCCTTTTCCTGGAAATCATGAAGTTCCAAACGTGTCAATGATTACCTGTTTCAGAACCTGTGGTAAACCTCACTTATATCCTTGTCTATTTCCCTCACAAACTTCTCAAGATTGTACTGTATTGCCGTTTAAAATTGGCAAGAAAGCAGCTGATTGACAACCAATCCCCAGTCAATAAGTATATTTAGAGCATTTCTTTAGTGTGTGGCACTTAGGTCCCACTGTCCTGTCTTCTCAGGTGCTTTACACAGACTTTGATCCCCTTGAGGATGTAAACGCTGCCTTTTCTTTCTGAGCCCCCAGCATAAAGTCCAGTGCTTGACACGCAACAAATATTTGCTGAATGAGTGTTGCTGAAATCGTAGAAATAGCTAACCATATTGAGGACTTACCGTATTAAATATTAGACCAGCATCATCTCATTTTATCCATACTGTTGTGTTCTTAGAAGGGCTGCTCTTGTGGCTTTGCAGATGAGGAAACTGAGGTTAAGAAAGAATAAACAGCTTGCCTAAAAATCACAAAAATAAAAGTGATAGAGGTGGAATTTGAATCTAGAAATGTCTGACCCTGTGTCTGTCTGTAGGGTATGGATTCTGTCTTTCAGACACCTCTGAGCTAAGTTCATTGTTCTCAAATCTGCATCTCTGAGTATATTCTTGAGGGCTGGTGAATTTCCTTGAGTGAGATGTTCTGTGTTCTGTGTGTTTTTATTGCAGTGGTAATCTAAGTAGAATGGATCTGAGTGTATTCTTGATCATCTGGATGACCATGTTGTGATGGTATTTACTATCAAGTTAGTGCTTTTTCAACTAGTATTACTTTAATTGTAGGACATTATTCAGGGAGCAACAGAGACAGACTAAATATGGAGATAATAATGTGTTTGTGCCAATGAAGTGTCTGTAACATTAAGGGTTGTGGAGTGGTTTAAATAGAGAACTAGAGTGAAAAAAAATAAATTTCTACAGAGCACAAAGCAGTGGTGATGTGACAACACCATAGAAGCTGTGCCCTTCCAGTCAGACCACATTCACATGGGGAACAGTAATATGGTTTCAATAAACGAATATTAGCCATTATATTGAAGAGAAGTGATTTATTAATTTCTTTTATAATCTTACATACTTGTTTTTCTTTATAACCTTATTTTGTTTATGGATATAGAGCACTTCAGACATAAGGAGTTACAATTTCATGTTTATGCATATTTATGTAACAATAAACTGAATCTGTCAAGACTGGGGAGGGAGCCATAATATTTTTTGTTGTTTTTTGTTTTTTTCCCTTTCAAAGGAATCTGTACACTCTTTGAGGGGTGAGTGCCTACATCAGCCTTTGGGCATCATATGATCCCCAGGGATAAAACTGAAACTAGATCAGGATAGTGTGTGTATGTGTGTGTGTGTGTGTGTGTGTCTGTGTGTGTGTGTGTGTGCATGCATACGCGCACATGCTTATATCCGTGAAACATAAGTGGTGGTAGTGGAAGTTTGGGGGGATGGTTGACTAGCATCTCCTGGGGCCCAACTGTTTAGTCTTGACATTAAGCAACAGTTTCTGAAGAAGATTTCCTACCCCATGTGGTTTTCTATGGGTGTCTTATGTACTCAATTCCTATTGCACTGAAGAAATGTGGCTTCTTTGAACCTATATATTTCCAGAATCTTATTCTTGGTGACCCTCTTTTGCCAAGAAGTGAAAAGACATTCCCTTGGCACATTGGGCCACTGCAATATCTTTACATGCTGGTCTCCAGCCACCGGACTGCAAACCTACTCCATGTAGAATGACGAGTACCCCCTTGTAGATGCATTTACCGTAGTCCAAATCAGACCCTGTGCCTCTTTTAGATCATGACTCAATGCTCATCTCTAGGGCCAGCTGGCCTGAGGAATTGTGCTCAGATTATTAGAGATGATTGAAAAGGTCTTTGAGAAGGAAGCATTGGCATCCCCAGGACTTAAATCTCCATGTACCCATTGGAGTAGCACCAGTTATAGAAGCAGACATCTCTGTCTACCATGATGGAAAGTCCAGGCAGAAGGGGAATCAGAGGGAGATGGAGAAATAAATGCAGATAACACCAGAATTCTGGGTTCAAATCCTAGCTCCTCTGTCTTTAGCTGGGAGCATTGCATTCTTCATCAGCAGGATGTGGAAAGTCAACCACAGGGAGTGTAGATGAGAAGCAGCTGAGAAGATGTTTGTTTATTCCCATCCTTTCCACTGGGCCCCTTTATCTTAGGCTAGGAAACCTCTAGGGCTTCTTTTCTATTTGCTTAATGAAGGCTGAAAGAAATTTAAGAGGAAAAAGTACTCTCGTGCTGTGACTCAGTGCTATTTCATGTTCCATCCATATAACCCCTATGATCACCTCCTTTACCTGTTTCCAGTTGGAAAATACTCTTAGCTGTCCTCAGTTTGTAGAACAGGGTCAAGAGATACAGCCTGATCCTGCTAAAGGATTGGGACCTTCCCAGCCTCGGGTACCACTTGGCCTATGTCATCAGCCACCTACAAACTTTGGGAAGCTTCCCTGCATTTTCTCCACCTGGTCTCAGATCCACAGCTCTCAATGTCAAAGCAACAGAGCAACTCCCACTGGAGCTGCTCTTGACCTCATTCTCCCGAAGTCAGGCTGCAGGCACCGCTGAAGGGAGGTGTTACAGAACACACCCAAAGAACTCCCTCTAGGATATGGGGAAAATATAATTCTCTTTCTCCCCCAGAACAGGTTGTGCACATAGGTGGATCTCCAGCTCACCTACTCGGAAGAAGGTGCACAGTACAACTGAGGATCAAATTGGATGAAAGGCAAATTGTAAAAATAACTAATATAGCAATTTAAAGTTTGTAAAACAATTTCACATACATTTATGCTTATGTAAGGAGACATGTTACATGAGAAATCAAAGACAAAATATTACTATTAAATTTTAAAATGAGAATATATGCTTTTTGAGTCTTTCCATTTGATCTAAAATTTATTTAGATCTTTGTAAGCTTTGCTGGAAATAACCTTTGTGTAGGACATTACACTACAGTCTCTGGGATGGAATAAAGTACTCTGCAATTCCAAAAGCTGGATTATAAATTGCATGCTTTCTGAATGGAATGGGTACAAGATGAATTTGATTTGTACCTTTAATTTTTCCACCAATATCCAGCAACTGGTTAGAAAATACCAGGCTTGGTTGGCACAGGTGTAGGGACAAGATTCACCAGCCAGCCATATCCTCCTCCCTTTGGGAGCCTCCGGAGATGAGAGAGCAGAAGGAAGGGACAGATTACTGCAGTCGCAACAGTGTGTAACAAAACTATTGTGCCCTTGAAATGCTAATATGGGTGAGCATCGCATTGTAAAATTCACACGGTTAGGAGGCAGCCTAGCCACTTGAATCACATAGACTGATCTTTATGGGAGACCTCTTATTTTATTCTTTGCATATTTCATTTTCATCCTGTGTTTTCTTTGGAATTAATAGAGCCTCTTAAAAGCTGCTGTCTATAAATTTTCTCTCCTGCATATGTCTTGAAACAGTTTCATTTCTTCATTTAAAACATTACAGCCATTTCAAAATGCTCTATTTTGTATTTAATTTCACCATCTCATATAAAATACATGTTCTTCACATAATTATGTAAAAATGGGTTTGCAAATGTGCTAGAGATCCATATGATGGGCACATTATAGGATTCTAAGTAATAATAACCTCCTGTTTACATTAGACCTGATTTTCATGCCAGTTTTTATACTTTAATAGAGCCAGAACAGGGCTTTGCTCAAATATGCCAGTTTATTCTGGTCCATGAAATACACTTGAAATATCACAGATAAGTTTGCCTGGGAGAATGTGCAACTACATCTGATACTTTAGAGGTGAACATAATGGAGCCAGAGATGGGAACCATTGTTGTCCTGTTTGCTGTGAGCAGAGCTAAACCAAGCCCAGCAGGGTTACTGGAAGACCCAAGGCATAGGCAAGAGAGGAGGAAACAGAAAAAGGAAAATATAAATTGAAAACAGTAGGCAATTAGGCAAACGGAAAAAAAAGAAAAGGTATCGTGTTGTATAAAGGAGAGCTCGAGCACACCAAGCTCAATTGATACAAGGAAAGCACAGTGGTTTTCAAGTGTGGTCCCGGGAACGGCAGCATCAGCATCACCTGGAAACTTGTTAGAAATGCAAATGCTCGTGCCCTACCCTGTCCCCATTCTGAATCAATCCATGGGGAAGAGACCCAGGAAGCTGAATAGATCTTCCAGGTGATTTTGATGTGCACTCATTTTTTTTTTTTTTTTTTAAACATCTTTATTGGGGTATAATTGCTTTACAATGGTGTGTTAGTTTCTGCTTTACAACAAAGTGAATCAGCTATACATATACACATGTTCCCATATGTCTTCCCTCTTGCGTCTCCCTCCCTCCCACTCTCCCCATCCCACCCTTCCAGGCTGTCACAAAGCACCGAGCTAATATCCCTGTGCCTTGCGGCTGCTTCCCCCCAGCTATCTACCTTACTACGTTTGTTAGTGTGTATATGTCCATGACTCTCTCTCGCCCTGTCAAAACTCACCCTTCCCCCTCCCCATATCCTTAAGTCCGTTCTCCAGTAGGTCTGCGTCTTTATTCCTATCTTACCCCTAGGTTCTTCATGACATTTTTTTCCCTTAAATTCCATATATATGTGTTAGCATACGGTATTTGTCTTTTTCTTTCTGACTTCACTCTGTATGACAGATTCTAGGTCTATCCATCTCATTACAAATAGCTCAATTTCATTTCTTTTTAAGGCTGAGTAATATTCCATTGTGTATATGTGCCACATCTTCTTTATCCATTCATCCGATGATGGGCACTGAGGTTGTTTCCATGTCCTGGCTATTGTAAATAGAGCTGCAATGAACATTTTGGTACATGACTCTCTTTGAATTTTGGTTTTCTCAGGGTATATGCCAAGTAGTGGGATTGCTGGGTCATATGGTAATTCTATTTGTAGTTTTTTAAGGAACCTCCATACTGTTCTCCACAGTGGCTGAACCAATTCACATTCCCACCAGCAGTGCAAGAGTGTCCCCTTTTCTCCACACCCTCTCCAGCATTTATTGTTTATAGATTTTTTGATGATGGCCATTCTGACTGGTGTGAGATGATATCTCATTGTAGTTTTGATTTGCATTTCTCTAATGATTAATGATGTTGAGCATTCTGTATATCTTCTTTGGAGAAATGTCTATTTAGGTCTTCTGCCCATTTTTGGATGGGGTTGTTTGTTTTTTTGTTATTGAGCTGCATGAGCTGCTTGTAAATTTTGGAGATTAATCCTTTGTCAGTTGCTTCATTTGCAAATGTTTTCTCCCATTCTGAGGGTTGTCTTTTGGTCTTGGTTATGGTTTCCTTTGCTGTGCAAAAGCTTTGAAGTTTCATTAGGTCCCATTTGTTTATTTTTGTTTTTATTTCCATTACTCTAGGAGGTGGGTCAGAAAGGATCTTGCTGTGATTTATGTCATAGAGTGTTCTTCCTATGTTTTCTTCTAAGAGTTTGATAGTTTCTGGCCTTACATTTAGGTCTTTAATCCATTTTGAGCTTATTTTTGTGTATGGTGTTAGGGAGTGATCTAATCTCATACTTTTACATGTACCTGTCCAGTTTTCCCAGCACCATTTATTGAAGAGGCTGTCCTTTCTCCACTGTACATTCCTGCCTCCTTTATCAAAGATAAGGTGTCCATATGTGCGTGGGTTTATCTCTGGGCTTTCTATCCTGTTCCACTGATCTATCTTTCTGTTTTTGTGCCAGTACCATACTGTCTTGATTACTGTTGCTTTGTAATATAGTCTGAAGTCAGGGAGCCTTATTCCTCCAGCTCCTTTTTTCGTTCTAAAGATTGCTTTGGCTATTTGGGGTCTTTTGTGTTTCCATACAAATTGCGAAATTTTTTGTTCTAGTTCTGTGAAAAATGCCAGTGGTAGTTTGATAGGGATTGCATTGAATCTGTAGATTGCTTTGGGTAGTAGAGTCATTTTCACAATGTTGATTCTTCCCATCCAAGAACATGGTATATCTCTCCATCTATTTGTATCATCTTTCATTTCTTTCATCAGTGTCTTATAATTTTCTGCATACAGGTCTTTCGTATCCTTAGGTAGGTTTATTCCTAGATATTTTATTCTTTTTGTTGCAATGGTAAATGGGAGTGTTTTCTTGATTTCACTTTCAGATTTTTCATCATTAGTATATAGGAATGCCAGAGATTTCTGTGCATTAATTTTGTATCCTGCTACTTTTACAAATTCATTGATTAGCTCTAGTAGTTTTCTGGTAGCATCTTTAGGATTCTCTATGTATAGTATCATGTCATCTACAAACAGTGACAGCTTTACTTCTTCTTTTCCGATTTGGATTCCTTTTATTTCCTTTTCTTCTCTGATTGCTGTGGCTAAAACTTCCAAAACTATGTTGAATAAGAGTGGTGAGAGTGGGCAACCTTGTCTTGTTCCTGATCTTAGTGGAAATGCTTTCAGTTTTTCACCATTGAGGATGATGTTTGCTGTGGGCTTGTCATATATGGCTTTTATTATGTTTAGGAAAGTTCCCTCTATGCCTACTTTCTGGAGGGTTTTTATCATAAATGGGTGTTGAATTTTGTCGAAAGCTTTCTCTGCATCTATTGAGATGATCATATGGTTTTTCTCCTTCAATTTGTTAATATGGTTTATCACATTGATAGATTTGCGTATATTGAAGAATCCTTGCATTCCTGGAATAAACCCCACTTGATCATGGTGTATGATCCTTTTAATGTGCTGTTGGATTCTGTTTGCTAGTATTTTGTTGAGGATTTTTGCATCTATGTTCATCAGTGATATTGGCCTGTAGTTTTCTTTCTTTGTGACATCCTCGTCTGGTTTTGGTATCAAGGTGATGGTGGCTTCGTAGAAGGAATTTGGGAGTGTTCCTCCCTCTGCTATATTTTGGAAGAGTTTGAGAAGGATAGGTGTTAGCTCTTCTCTAAATATTTGATAGAATTCACCTGTGAAGCCATCTGGTCCTGGGCTTTTGTTTGTTGGAAGGTTTTTAATCACAGTTTCAATTTCAGTGCTTGTGATTGGTCTGTTCATATTTTCTATTTCTTCCTGATTCAGTCTTGGCAGGTTGTGCATTTCTAAGAATTTGTCCATTTCTTCCAGATTGTCCATTTTATTGGCATAGAGTTGCTTGTAGTAATCTCTCATGATTTTTTTATTTCTGCAGTGTCAGTTGTTACTTCTCCTTTTTCATTTCTAATTCTATTGATTTGAGTCTTCTCCCTTTTTTTCTTGATGAGTCTGGCTAGTGGTTTATCTATTTTGTTTATCTTCTCAAAGAACCAGCTTTTAGTTTTATTGATCTTTGCTATTGTTTCCTTCATTTCTTTTTCATTTATTTCTGATCTGATTTTTATGATTTCTTTCCTTCTGCTAGCTTTGGGGTTTTTTTGTTCTTCTTTCTCTAATTGCTTGAGGTGCAAGGTTAGGTTGTTTATTCGAGATGTTTCCTGCTTCTTAAGGTGGGCTTGTATTGCTATAAACTTCCCCCTTAGAACTGCTTTTGCTGCATCCCATAGGTTTTGGGTCGTTGTGTCTCCATTGTCATTTGTTTCTAGGTATTTTTTTCTTTCCTCTTTGATTTCTTCAGTGATCACTTCATTATTAAGTAGTGTATTGTTTAGCCTCCATGTGTTTGTATTTTTTACAGATCTTTTCCTGTAATTGATATCTAGTCTCATGGCGTTGTGGTCGGAAAAGATACTTGATACAATTTCAGTTTTCTTAAATTTACCAAGGCTTGATTTGTGACCCAAGATATGATCTATCCTGGAGAATGTTCCATGAGCACTTGAGAAAAATGTGTATTCTGTTGTTTTTGGATGGAGTGTCCTATAAATATCAATTAAGTCCATCTTGTTTAATGTATCATTTAAAGCTTGTGTTTCCTTATTTATTTTCATTTTGGATGATCTGTCCATGGGTGAAAGTGGGGTGTTAAAGTCCCCTACTATGAATGTGTTACTGTTGATCTCCCCTTTTATGGTTGTTAGTATTTGCCTTATGTATTGAGGTGCTCCTATGTTGGGTGCATAAATATTTACAATTGTTATATCTTCTTCTTGGATCAATCCCTTGATCATTATGTAGTGTCCTTCTTTGTCCCTTTTAATAGTCCTTATTTTAAAGTCTATTTTGTCTGATATGAGAATTGCTACTCCAGCTTTCTTTTGGTTTCCATTTGCATGGAATATCTTTTTCCATCCCCTTACTTTCAGTCTGTATGTGTCTCTAGTTCTGAAGTGGGTCTCTTGTAGACAGCATATATAAGGGTCTTGTTTTTGTATCCATTCAGCCAATCTGTGTCTTTTGGTGGGAGCATTTAGTCCATTTACATTTAAGGTAATTATTGATATGTATGTTCCTATTTCCATTTTATATATTGTTTTGGGTTCGCTACTATAGGTCATTTCCTTCTCTTGTGTTTCGTGTCTAGAGAAGTTCCTTTAGCATTTGTTGTAAAGCTGGTTTGGTGGTGCTGAACTCTCTCAGCTTTTGCTTGTCTGTAAAGGTTTTAATTTCTCCATCAAATGTGAATGAGATCCTTGCTGGGTAGAGTAGTCTTGGTTTCAGGCTATTCTCCTTCATCACTTTCAGTATGTCCTGCCACTCCCTTCTGGCTTGTAGGGTTTCTGCTGAGAGATCAGCTGTTAACCTTATGGGGATTCCCTTGTGTGTTATTTGTTGTTTTTCCCTTGCTGCTTTTAATATGCTTTCTTTGTATTTAATTTTTGACAGTTTGATTAATATGTGTCTTGGCGTGTTTCTCCTTGTATTTATCCTGTATGGGACCCTCTGTGCTTCCTGGACTTGATTAACTATTTCCTTTCCCATATTAGGGAAGTTTTCAACTATAATCTCTTCAAATATTTTCTCAGTCCCTTTCTTTCTTTCTTCTTCTTCTGGAACCCCTATAATTCGAATGTTGGTGCGTTTCATGTTGTCCCAGAGGTCTCTGAGACTGTCCTCAGTTCTTTTCATTCTTTTTTCTTTATTCTGCTCTGCAGTAGTTATTTCCACTACTTTATCTTCCAGGTCACTTATCCGTTCTTCTGCCTCAGTTATTCTGCTATTGATCCTATCTAGAGTGATTTTAATTTCATTTATTGCATTGTTCATCGTTGCTTGTTTCATCTTTAGTTCTTGTAGGTCCTTGTTAACTGTTTCTTGCATTTTGTCCATTCTACTTCCAAGATTTCGGATCATCCTTACTATCATTATTCTGAATTCTTTTTCAGGTAGATTGCCTATTTCCTCTTCATTTGTTAGGTCTGGTGGGTTTTTATCTTGCTCCTTCATCTGCTGTGTGTTTTTCTGTCTTCTCATTTTGCTTATCTTACTGTGTTTGGGGTCTCCTTTTTACAGGCTGCAGGTTCGTAGTTCCCGTTGTTTTTGATGTCTGTCTCCAGTGGCTAAGGTTGTTTCAGTGGGTTGTGTAGGCTTCCTGGTGGAGGGGACTAGTGCCTGTGTTGTGCTGGATGAGGCTGGATCTTGTCTCTCTAGTGGGCAGGTTCACGTCTGGTGGTGTGTTTTGGGGTGTCTGTGGCCTTATTATGATTTTAGGCAGCCTCTCTGCTAATGGGTGGGGTTGTGTTCCTGTTTTGCTAGTTGTTTGGCATAGGTTGTCCAGCACTGTGGCTTGCTGGTCGTTGAGTGAAGCTGGGTGCTGGTGTTAAGATGGAGGTCTCTGGGAGATTTCCACCGTTTAATATTATGTGGAGCTGGGAGGTCTCTTGTTGACCAGTGTCCTGAAGTTGGCTCTCCTACCTCAGAGGCAGAGCCCTGACTCCTGGCTGGAGCACCAAGAGCCTTTCATCCACACAGCTCAGAATAAAAGGGAGAAAATGTAGGGAGAATTAGTAGAAGTATGAGTAAAGAAAGAGGGAAAGGAGGAAAGGAAGGAAGGAAGAAAGAAGCAAAGAAGGAAAGAAAGGAGGGAGGGAGGGAGGGAGGAAGGAAGGAAGGAGGGAAAGAAGGAAAAAAAGACAGAAAGAAAGATGATACAGTAAAAATAAAATAAAGTATAATATAGTTATTGAATTAAAAAATATTTAGAAAAAAAAAAAGGGACGGATAGAACCTTAGGACAAATGTTGGAAGCAAAGCTATACAGAGAAAATCTTACACAGAAGCATACACATACACCTTCACAAAAAGAGGTAAAGGGGGAAAAATCATAAATCCTGCTCCCTGAGACCACCTCCTCAATTTGGGGTGATTCGTTGTCTAAAGGAGGGAGGGAAGGAAGGAAAGAAAGAAAGAACGAAGGTAAAGTATAATAAAGTTATTACAATTAAACTTAATTATTAAGAAAAAGAATTTTTAAAAAAAGTCATGGACGGATAGAGCCCTAGGACAAATGGTGGAAGCTAGAGTATACAGACTAGATGTCACACAGAAGCATACACGTACACATTCACAAAAAGAGGAAAAGGGAAAAAAATCATAGATCTCGCTCCTAAAGTCCTCCTCTTCAATTTGGGATCATTCCTTGTCTATTCAGGTATTCCACAGATGCAGGGTATATCAAGTTGATTGTGGAGCTTTAACCCGCTGCTTCTGTGGCTGCTGGGAGAGATTTCCCTTTCTCTTCTTTGTTCTCACAGCTCACAGGGGCTCAGCTTTGGATTTGGCCCTGCCTCTGCGTGTAGGTCGCTGGAGGGCGTCTGTTTTTTCGCTCAGACAGGACGGGGTTAAAGGAGCCGCTGATTCGGGGCCTCCGGCTCACTCAGGCCGGGGGTTGGGGGATGGGGGAAGGAGGGGCACTGCGTGCGGGGCGGGCCTGCGGCGGCAGAGGCAGCGTGACGTTGCGGCAGAGGCCGGCGTGACGTTGCACCAGCCTGAGGCCCGCCGTGCATTGTCCCGGGGGAGTTGTCCCTGGATCCCGGGAACCTGGCAGTGGCGGGCTGCACAGGCTCCGCGGAAGAGGGGTGTGGAGAGTGACCTGTGCTCGCACACAGGCCCCTTGGTGGCGGCAGCAGCAGCCTTAGCGTCTCCTGCCCGTCTCTGGGGTCCGCGGTTTTAGCCGCGGCTCGCGCCCGTCTCTGGAGTTCCTTTAAGCAGCGCTCTTAAACCCCTCTCCTCGCGCACCAGGAAACAAAGAGGGAAGAAAAGTCTCTTGCCTCTTCGGCCGGTGCAGGCTTTTCCCCGAACTCCCTCCCGGCTAGTCGTGGTGCACTAACCCCTTCAGGCTATGTTCAAGCCGCCAACCCCAGTCCTCTCCCTGAGCTCCGTCCAAAACCAAAACCCGAGCCTCAGCTCGCAGCCCCGCCCGCCCCGGTGGGTGAGCAGCAAGCCTCTCGGGTTGGTGAGTGCTGGTCGGCACCGATCGTCTGTGCAGGAATCTCCCCGCTTTGCCCTCCGCACCCGTCGCTGTGCACTACTCCGCGGTCCCGAAACTCCCCCCTCTGCCTCCCGCAGTCTCCGCCCACGGAGGGGCTTCCTAGTGTGTGGAAACTTTTCCTCCTTCACAGCTCCCTCCCACTGGTGCAGGTGCCGTCCTTATTCTTTTGTCTCTGTTTTTTCTTTTGCCCTACCCAGTTACGTGGGGAGTTTCTTGCCTTTTGGGAGGTCTGAGGTCTTCTGCCAGCCTTCAGTAGGAGTTCTGTAGGAGTTGTTCCACGTGTGGATGTATTTCTGGTGTATCCGTGGGGAGGAAGGCGATCTCCGCGTCTTACTCTTACGCCATCTTCAAGGTCCCCCTGCACTCATGTTTGAGAGCTCCCAGTCTCCTGGAAGGTTCCAACAGCCTCAGCACAGTGTGCTGGGTGTTTGAGAGGCTGTGCACCTTTGTGGAGTGACACCAAGCCCAGCTCAGGAGGGGGAGAGTCAGGGACCCAAAGGACATGGGGATGGAGAGCAGAGCCTAGCTAGTAGAGATATACCAGGTAGTTATTCTCTCCAGAGCAAATGTTTTGAAAGCAGCACCTTTTCAGTGACTTCTCAGGTGACAATGTCATGACAGAGTTCAGACAGTTGGAGGAACCATGTGAAAGGCATGGAGAGAATCTTGTCCAAGGGTGGAGTTATGTGTTTGCTCTACCACTCAGCGGTCTCCTGATGTGTCACTGCCCAGCCTCAAGTGTATGGTGTTGGCCAAACCTTTAGGAGGGGCAGCAGGAAGCAGGATCCAGGCAGAGGGGGGAAAACATGGTGCCCTGGGGGACTGGGCAGGAGTTAGGGCATGCAGAGCACAAAAGGCTGAGGGGGCGATGGCCAGAGATGTGGCCATCAGTGCAAGGCTTAGGAGTCATTGGACACCCAAGATAGAAAATGAACCCCACACTAAATGGGATCAGTACTTTTTTTTTCTTTATAAATTTATTTATTTGTATTTATTTTTGGCTGCGTTGGGTCTTCATTGCTGTGCACGGACTTTCTCTAGTTGCGGCGAATGGAGGCTACTCCTTGTTGTGGTGTGTGGGCTTCTCCTTGCGGTGGCTTCTCTTGTTGCGGAGCATGGACTCTAGGTGCGTGGGCTCAGTAGTTGTGGCACACGGGCTCAGTAGTTGTGGCTCGCAGGCTCTAGACGTGCAGACGCAGTAGTTGTGGCACATGGGCTTAGCTGCTCTGCGGCATGTGGGATCTTCCTGGACCAGGGCTCGAACCCGTGTCCCCTGCATTGGCAGGCAGATTCTTAACTACTGTGCCACCAGGGAAGCCCAGGATCAATACTTCCTCACAGTCCCCTACTAGAGGCCCATCTCTGGTACACTCACTCTGGGACATCTGACTTCAACCTGGCCCAAAGCACTTGTCTGTGGATATTTGAGAGAACGAAAATCATCTAGTCAATAGGAAACAAATGCCAGTGATCCCCCAAAGAAGCAGAAGATGCAAGAGGAGAGATGCTCTTCCTTAGGGCATTCCCTCCTCTCATTCACATTCATGAAAATATTCAGGGCAAACAATTTTTTTTTTTTTTTTTTTGTGCTGTACGTGGGCCTCTGATTGTTGTGGCCTCTCCCGTTGCGGAGCACAGGCTCCGGACGCTCAGGCTCAGCGGCCATGGCTCACGGGCCCAGCCACTCCGTGGCACATGGGATCTTCCCAGACTGGGGCACGAACCCGTGTCCCCTACATTGGCAGGCGGACTCTCAACCACTGCGCCACCAGGGAAGCCCCAACAATTTCTCATTTAACCTTAGAGATAAAGCCAAGTGGGATTTGACTCATGGTCGGTTTCCTATAGAGAATACATTTGAAATATGGGAAACATGGTGATACACTTTTGCTGTAGGCAGTGCATTGCAGTTGACCTTGTATTTAGGGGTGATTATCAAAATATTTTATCATCTGTTTACCTAGACAGAAACAACTAATTCAGCCTTGTCCATATTCTTCCTTTTTAAAAAGTAGCATTTGCTTCTTTCAGTGGTTTAAACAATGATTAGGGAAATGTACTGTAAACAATATTTTCACTATATGTTAACTAGATGAGTTTTCCCCCAAGTTTACAGAATTAAACGCGCACACATTTCCTGAGAATTTTAAACTTGTCTTTGAACCTCTTTCGAATGCTTTTCTAGGCCTTCTTTTTCCAAAATGCATCTCTCCTCCACTATCACCCAGTCCTAACTTCACTCTTTGAGTTCAAATGGCTTCCTCTCTACGTCCCATAAGAGCAAGATGGTGTGGGCTTGGCTCTCCCTTGGCCTCTAGCCCAGTGCCTGGCACAGTAGGTGCTCAATAAACATTAATTAAACCAATGAATGGCTATGGAAGACTGCTCTTTGTACCTGGTTTTGAAGCCGTCTCTCTCCCATTGTCTCCTTTTGCCCTCTTTCTTCCCTCTCTTCCTGATGGGTTCATTACAAAGACATTAAACCCAGTCCTCAGTTTCTCTAAATTGTTTATACAACTCATTAGGTTATGTTAAAAGGTAACAAAGGCACGTAGTAAAACTATTTTTTTTTTGCATCAGAAGCTGTGTAATTTAGAGACGTGGCATAGCTTACAATGCACATTAATTATGAAAGAATATATAGTATTGAAACTATGAATTGTGGCCAGAAAAAAATTTTTTTGATTGTTTAGTGTCCAGTGGACTCCGTTTTAGGTGTAGTCCCTTCCAGGGAGAGGGTCATAGAAAGGGTGAGCTGGGGTTTGAGAGCATATAGATGCATGTAGATAAAAGAGGTCATGGGCAGGGTTTCATGAAATTTGAATGTGAAGTGGTATTATGCATCTCTTTCATTTAAATAACCTAAAATGAGTAATTCACTCCCCAGAACATTTGATAAAAATCCTTGGAAGTTTGCCAGCAGGCACGGTGGAGGAAGGAATGCGTATTCAAAAGAGAAAAAAGAGAGAGAGAGAATGAGGAAGCCAAACCTGCAGAAGCAATCTATACCTGATTTAATTTTCTAAAATAAATGGAAACATCTTAGTAACAATTGCTTTGAAGAGCCAGGACCTCACTTTACAATGCTAAGCAATACATTCTTCAGAAACGCTACCTTGGAAACGCCAGTGCATTTAAGAAAGGACCCCAGAACACTTCCTTTGCAATGTGTTCACCTCAGGTGACAGATCCCTGCTCTGGAAGCTAGGTTCTGGGGTGTCAAAACACCTCCGTGCAGTGGTGATCGTTGCCATAGAGATAACTAGATGATGGATAGCTAGATGATAGATAGGCACTGAAGAGATAGTAGATAAATGATCTCATATGTCAGAAGAGGGCTTTGTGCCTAGGAAATTACAGATTTTTTTTCAAAAACAATTCTTCTGTCAAAATCAAACATAGAACTCACTTTGCTTTACTCCCACTCTGTGCATTCCACTCCTCTTCCAAAGCTTTTTTCTTATTATCACATCTGTGATGTGTTCCGCCCATTCGATTCTTGCTTGACTTCTTGTCCAGGAGATTAACTTTCTTCAGAGGTTAAAGGCACTACCAGTGCTGGGGGAAGGACGTAGACAGCTGACCGCTCAGGTTTCTTTATTTTACACTAAATTAGGGCTTCATCAGTTGTTTTGTCCTTTTTTGTACTCAGACCAGTTTTCCCCCCCCTTTTTTTTTTTGTGCCGTGTGGTGTGCAGCATCTTAGTTTGCAGACTAGGGATCAAACCCACATCACCTACAATTGGGAGCGATGTCTTAACCACTGAAGCACAGGGACATCCCTCTTCTTCCTTACTTCCTACTTCTTTGTTTCTCCCTTTCCTTCTTTCTTCTTAACCCCTCTCCCATCTCTTGATCCCATCTCCATGTACCCCTGACTTTCCTGCCTCACTGCTTTCTGTCCCTACTCTTTTTCTGGGCACCTCTGTGTATTTTTCTAATTCCAGATATTCTAACACATTGAGTCCACTTGATTCTTAAAATGACAATGGGCAATTTCAGCAGATATATCTACACATTTTATAAAATGATAATGAGATGGGACCTTGAAAACTCATCTTAAAATATGGCACGTGCCCACTGGTCTGGATTCCAGAAAGGACTCTGAAGAATAAATAAGTTCGAACGTGGGCTCAGAGCTATTATTTCCTCTGCAGTGTGACCTCTGACAGCTGAAAAATCAGACCCCATTTTATGGGCCGTTAAACAGCAACGGAGTCCTAAATTGTGCTTCTGCCACAGGAAATCATGGAGAAATCAGAAGTCAAGATGTGTTCCTTGGGGCAGCTTTAGAAAATCACGGAACAGATTCAATTCCTTCATTTCACAGTGTGCAGAGAGGTTGTGATTTGCTCAAAGTTTTATAACTATGACAACTCCAGGAATCTAGAACCTGGGGACGCTGACATGTTATCAAGTGACTTTTCCAGTCCACCCCATTACAGAAAGACCATGTGAGAAAGAAAGGAGAGAGAGCTGTTACTGCTAATGGAGCAGAATTTGGGGCCCTTCTCCAAGTCTGGGGGAAGTGGCAAAAGGAAATATTTTTAGGATAAAAGAGAGAGACATGTTTCTTCTGAAGAGGATGAGGGAAGAGGGAGGACGATGAAGATAATAATTGGAAACATCTTTGGATCTCAACTTTCTCATTTGTCAAATGGAGATAACAATATTTTTATTGTAAGTCTGTTTTCCTGACTAAATGGAAAAAAATGTAAAGGGCTTGATATACAGAAGGCACTCAAATAGTAACTGCTGGTGCTTTGGATTTGTGACTGAACCTTCTTTTTAACCACCTTCCTATGAAGAAGAGTTAGCACTCATGTCTTAATGGTCTGGAGTTCCTGAGACTGGTTTTCAACAAGGTGAAAACCAACTGTAAACGAATTCCACCTAGCTCTGAAGCCAGAATCTGAAAACCTGGCCCCAAGCTGTTTGCTTCCCATTTTATAATCCCAGCTATAATTCTTGGATTGCAACTGTACCCAGGGAAGAACACACAGACAGGACAACTGTTTGTCAAAAATTATTAACTGATGCCACATGCGTGAATACATCTGTAACTTGGTCTCAATTCTGATGAAGGCTGATCTGCTGGCTCTTCTTAACATTACAGTGACTGATCATGGTTACAGGTCATACAACAATTTAGGAAGTGGACTTAGTCTTCTTCCCCAGGAAACAGACTATCAGCTGTATATTTACACACTGGAAGCTTATTGCAAAGTGCCCTTGGGATCTGTACCCGTGACAGAATGAGGAAAGCTGGATCAGATAGGAGAAGGAATTCAATACAGTTGCAACAGCAGATGTGGTTCTCAGCCAAACCCTCGATGAGCTCTGCCATTGGGGTGGTTCTCTTGGCTTACCCAGAATTGAGGCCAAGGGGCTGGATCTTCATCCTCCACACCAATAGGCCATTAGATGCTGGCTGCCCCTGTGGAGGAGGACTGACACGTGAACAGGTGTCTCTCTCCTGCTGAGAGAGATCTCCAGAGCCGCCTCAGCCAAGCCGACAGCAGACAGCACTTCAGGCAGCAGGGGTGGTGAGTGCCCCTCCTAAAGTGAGGTCTAGACAGAGCACTACAGAAACCAGCACCGAAGCCCACACTACCTCCTACGTAGAGCACAGCACCTTTGGGAAGTGTTGGCTTGTGTTCTAGGGGACCCTGAATCATAGTGTTACTGAACACAAGTTTGTGTGTCCGACACACAGTGAGACCAAACAAACTGAAATGTCGGAGTTTGGAACAGAAAAAGGTTAATTGCAGGACAAAGCAAGGAAATAGGTGGCCCATGCCCCCCAAAATCCTCAACTTCCCGAAGAGTTTCAGCAAAGCATTTTAAAGGCCAGGTGAGGGAGGGGTGTGGTTGGTTGTTACCAACTTCTTGGTGCAGGAATCCTTTGTTCTTCAGCTGTCCACATAGGTCAGATCACGACGTTCCTGTAAACCTCCAACAAGACAGAAGTTATTCTCTGTTCTGCAACTTTTAATCTCTATATGAATGGAAAAGTGTTATCGCCTTAAAGGTCAGAGCCTTGAGAAGGGGCTGTCCTGTATATTTAGGTTCTAGGCAACATTCTTAACGGGAAGCAAAAGCAGTAGACTACAAATGCTGAGGTAAAAGAAACAGATGCAATATGGAGTCAGCTTTAGTCTTCCCTATGACAATAGGAAAGGGACTCAGTGCCCTGAAAACCCGAAGAAACGTGTTATTTGCTCCTCCTTAAGAGGTCTAAAACCAGAGCTTCTTCCAGTTTTAACAAAACTGATTGTTTTATTAATATTACTGACGAATCTTTGGCTGAAAACAGGCCCATCAAAATTGTCAGCCTGTGGAACCAGAGAGAACACCTCAAATGTTCTCCCAGTTGGCGCCAGCATTCTACTGGAGAGTCAGCAAATGGCCATGAGGAAGGTCCAGTGTACACACCATTAACTGTGAAGAAGAAGAGAAAAGGTTGGTTCTGAGGAAAGCTATGATCACTCACAGGATAAGAGAAAACAAAATTGTTATCCAGATATTATGAAGCTACAGGCACACCTCACACCTTGATTATTTGGAGCTTTCAAGCAAAACTGTTTGCTAATTGTGAGAATTTTCCAGATAATTTATTCAAATTTGGCCTCATTTTGTACATAGAGATGTAAGACCATTGCTCTAGTTTTCTGGCTCTAAACTAAGCTATATTCTTCTCACATGCTCACCAAAAGTTTATATCTCCTTAGGAGTTCTTTGTGCTTAGTCTTCATTGCTTTGCGTTAGCAATTTGCCCATCAGTTTTATTGGACTTAAGCCCAGCTCATTCACCCATCACATGGGCAAAGTGAAATCAAGGTAAAGCCTTTGGTATGGACAAGTTACAGCATGTATAAACTAATGTGCTGATCTCCAAAGACAATTTGGATAATTCAACCTTAACCCTGCTCTTGAGACTCAGTGTTTTTTTTTTTAACAAGAAATGTTATTAATAATCAACATTTCTTTGCAATGTGACTGGTTTGCCCAAAACCACTCTCTTAGGAAGCGAAATTGAACAGGGCTGAACCAGAGCTAAGCTCTTCCTTCCTCTCCTCCGTGTCTGCTCATCTGCTCCTGTGGCTGCTTGTGTCTGGCAGAAAGAAAATAGTACCATCTTTCACTCAGTTGCCAAAGACAGAAATATGGGAATCATATTAAATGTAATCTTCTCTTGCACCTGTATATTTAATGTCACCAAATACTGCCTGTTCTATCTTCTAAATGCCTCATCTGTGTCTTCTTCATAATTTCTGCTTCCACTGCCTCACTCTGGGTTCAGTTATTTCTTACCTGGTTACAATTATAGGGAAATCCCTAAACATGGCTTGGCTCCTTCCAACCGCCTTCCATACCACTGGCATAAGAATGATCTCAAAGAAATCTTTCATTCTTTCCGTTTTCACACCCCAGGATAAATTTGAGATCCCTGTAAATGTCAGAGAAGACTCTTCATCTTCAGTAGATTTTTTCCACTCTCGTGGAATCCTGCTCCACCTACCCCAAACTGTTTCCCCTATTTTCCCGTGACACTTTCCATGGCTAGACATGCCCTTCATTCCCAGGCCAACAATATTTATCACCTCCTCCATGAAGTGTTCCTGTAAGGACCCCCAGCCCACGCCCCTTCTGTGCCAGATTGCTTGCCCCCTCTGTGCTTCCATACTTCTGTCAAGACACTCACATTTTTTCAAAAATATGATAGTCTGTATGCATGTCTTTATCTCACATTAAAAGGGAAATAACTGGAAGGGCAGAATTATCCTTTCCTCTCTACTTACAGTGTCTAGGACAGGGTTTGACACTTAATACGGGTCCAGAAAGTGTTGTACGTTTAGCCTTTCAGAGGATGAGAATGTTATACATAATGCTTTTAGCTCTTAACAACAGAGAAATTTGGCTTTTAATAATAAAGTAATTCTTGAGTCAAATGAAACATAAGATAAAAATTATTTTTTGATCAGGTTAATTAAGTGCTTGGAGTTCACAGAGTTATAGTTAGTTTTTCCTTCTGTGCCCTGCAGAAGGAATAATCCATCAAAATAATTCCATATTTGGTTCATTCTGGAATTTAATATAATTTAAAAATTTACTCTCTGGACGATTCTGTTAGGTCTGTTTTCCCCCAAAATCTTTTTTTAAATTAAATTTTATTTTTTTAAATTTTGTTATAGTTGATTTACAATGTCGTGTTAGTTTCAGGTGTACAACAAAGTGATTCTGTTACACATATATTCATTCTTTTTGAGATTCTTTTTCCATATAGGTTATTACAGAATATTGAGTAGAGTTCCCTGTGCTCTATAGTAGGTCCTTGTTGGTTATCTATTTTATACACAGTAATATGTGTATGTTAATCCCAACTCCTAATTTATCCCTCTTCCCCCACCACCGCCAGATTTCCCCTTTGGTAACCATAAATTTGATGTAAATAAGTTCATTTATATCATTTTTTAAAAAAATTAGATTCCGCATATGAGTGATATCATATGATATTCTCCTTTCTCTGACTTACTTCAATTAGTATGGTAATCTCTAGGTCCATCCTTATTACTGCAAATGGCATTGTTTCTTTCTTTTTAATGGCTAATTCCATTGTATATATGTACCACATCATCTTTGTCCAGTCATCTGTCGATGGACATTTACATTGCTTCCATGTCTTGGCTATCGTAAACAACGCTGCAGTGAACATGAGGGTGCATGTATCCTATGAAACCATGGTTTTCTCCAGATATATGCCCAGGACTGGGATGCTGGGTTGTATGGTAGCTCTATTTTTAATTTTGTAAGGAACCTCCATACTGTTCTCCATAGTGGCCATACCAATTTACATTCCTACCAACAGTGAAGGAGGGTTCCCTTTTCTCCACACCCTCTCCAGCATTTATTGTTTGTAGACCTTTTGATGATGGCCATTCTGACTGGTGTGAGGTGATACCTCATTGTAGTTTTGATTTGCGTTTTTCTGTTAGTGATGTTGAGCATCTTTTCATGTGCTTTTTGGCTATCTGTATATCTTCTTTGGAGAAATATCTATTTAGATAGTCTGCCCATTTTTTGATTGGGTCATTTGTTTTTTTGACATAGAGCTGTATGAGCTGTTTGTTTATTTTGGAGACTAATCCCTTGTCAGTTGCTTCATTTGCAAATATTTTCTGGCATTCTGTGGGTTGTCTTTTTGTTTTGTTTATGGTTTCCTTTGCTGTGCAAAAACTTTTAAGTTTAATTAGGTCCCATTTGTTTATTCTTGTTTGTATTTTCATTACTTTAGGAGGTGGATCCAAAAAAGATATTGGTTTGATTTATGTCATGGAGTGTTCTGCCTATGTTTTCTTTTAAGAGTTTTATAGTGTCTGGCCTTACATTTAGGTCTTTGATCCATTTTGAGTTTGTTTTTGTGTATGATATTAGAGAATGTTCTAATTTCGTTCTTTTACATGTAGCTGTCCAGTTTTCCCAGCACCATTTATTGAAGAGACTATCTTTTCTTCATTGTATATTCTTGCCTTCTTTGTCATAGATAAATTGACCATAGGTTCATGGGTTTATTTCTGGGCTTTCTATCCTGTGCCATTGATCTATATTTCTGTTTTTGTGCCAGTACCATACTGCTTTGATTACTGTAGCTTTGTAGTATAGCCTGGAGCCAGGGAGCCCAGTTCCTCCAGCTCCGCTTAATCTTTCTCAGGATTACTTTGGCTGTTCATCCTCCGAAATCTTTACAGTCACTGCTTCAATTTGTATCTGGTTGTATGAAAAGGAAAGCCACTCAAGGTATCTCAGATAAAGGGTAGTTAATCACAGGAGTATGTGTGGGGAAGTTAGGGAGACAGGGACTCCAGAATAAGAGCCACTGTGCATTGCAGACTCAGGGAGTATGAAGCAGAGGACAATTCTTGACCCAAGGCAGCGCCAGAAAGCTGTCATGCTCTTCTGCTAGCATAGCTCAGGGCTGTGGCCCACAATGGGTTGGCACTCTTTGTGTCAGGTGCCCATCTGAAGTTCAGTCAGCAATCTGGGAGAGGGTCCAGTTACAAGTGGACAAAACTTAGAAAGTTTCCTCAGCCATCAGGAAGCACTCAGTCAACTTGAGAATTAATAATTTACTCACAAGTCATTCTCCTTATATACCCTCTAGTAAAGGCAAAGAGAAAACTGCTCTTTCTGTTCTTAATTAGTTATTTGGTTCCCAGATGTCTACCAAAGTGATCATAAAGGCAATTTAATTAAACAAAAAACAAAGTCATTAAAATTCTCTTACACCCTGATGTTTAAAAATGCATGCTGCTCCCTTTAGGTTTTCTTTTTTCCATTGGTTGGAAGTTTTCCTGGTGTTTCTTCTAGAATGTCCATACTCAGGGTTATTTGCATGACACAATGAGGGGTAAATCTCATGGAGACTGCCAGTCTGCAAAGACACCAAGCATGTATTTAAGTTAAGAGAATTTACAGAGTCCTGAGTTCATAAACTTGAGATTTGTTAGTAACATGTTTCTTAATGCCCGGTGGGATAAGGTCTTTCGGCCATGAACCCCATATAGTCACTTCCTTGGACTTACACTGCAGTTTGCAATGAAGATTTTTCATGTCTTTTCTAGGAGTATTTTAAGTCAAAAATGTGGCTGGGATTAAAAAGCAAAACAGAGAATAATTTGACAGTGAGCTCTTCGGTTTATGCTTATCAGAAAAAGAGAGGTGAGAAGCAAGCAACAAGGGTACCAAGGCAGAGAGGAGAATGCACCATTATGTTCCAAGCCCTTTATTTGTATTTGTCTATTTCATCCCCACAAAACCCTCTAAAATCAGCATTATTATCTTTACTTTTACAGTTAAAAAATGAGTGTTCAGAGAAGTTAGGACACTTATCCAAGATTAGGCAGTTGATAATTGGATTTGGTATTTGGGTCATAGTCTGCCCGTAGGTCCCAAGATAGTGGCAGAACCTCAAAAGCAGTGGTTCCCACACTGAGTGATCCATGGGTCACAGCAAGAGAGAGGCGGTACTGAGCACATTGAGACTGTTTTCTCTAATTCATTATCCACTGTTTTTCCCTTTAAGGTTGTTCTGCACCTGAATACCTCCTGGTAGTTATAATGGCATTAGGGCTTCCTATTTTGAGGGGAAAAACTCATCTAATACTTAAACTGGAATTTTTAGCGCACCAATCTTTGAGCACCTGAAGGTTGCCTTCAGATTGTTATTGAGATGCCTCTTATGAAACTGATCTGTTCTAGGAATCTATCAGTGCTAGTACAATCTGCTAGGGTAAGTTATGCATCACAGTGGCTTTCGTAAATGTTGAGAGGTGTTCCTGGGAAAAACAGTTTGACTTCCACACACAAAATATTCCACTGAAAAGGTTTTCTCCCAATCTTTGAAGAGCTCCATTCTTTCTTTTCAATTGACTAGATGTCCCGTCAGAGAGAGAGAGAGAGAGAGAGAGAGAGAGAGAGTGTGTGTGTGTGTGTGTGTGTGTGCATGCACGTGATGTGACCCCACACACTTTTTGTACACATACTGGGCTCAGGTGCAGAGCAAGTCAGAGGAGGTGAGACAGAAAATTGTGGCTGCCTTTTGGGGACACTAAATTTGAATATGCAACCTCTTGTTCCTTATTGAAACAGACCCAAAATAAAATGCTGTGGATGAAATGATTTTTGATACTGTAGCTATAACCATAGACTATAGAAAAGAATAGAAAATTGCAACTTCCTGTTGAGCATTAGAGCTTTGAATTTTTTTTTCACTTTGGTGTGTCATAGAACACTTCTTGTTTCTACATGTTTGGAGGCTAATGGTATAAAATTCTTATCAATCTATTTTTTATTAAAACGTGGAATAAAATATGATTATAGGAGTCTTCTTGACATCAACATAAAATATGTTGGTGGGATTGGAATGCTGAGCAGAAAAGGCAAAATGCGAAAGAAAGTGGGTTCTGGAATCTTGACAGTAGCAAGCAGTGGACCCTGGAGGGGGCAGGAAGCGGGGTAGAACTTAGATTCTCTCATGTTTTCAATGAAATATGTCTTGTTAAAACTATTAAATGGGGAGGGAACTGAGGAAGCATTTTTGAAGACTGTGAAGCAGTATTCCATGTTTAAAAGCTGCTTTGCTGTTATAAATTTTAATGATAAGTAGGAGCCGAGGGTTGCTGTTAAATAAATAAATATTTATTGAGCATCTACTGTGCGAGCCTCCCTGCTAGGATAGTTATACAACAGCTCTAATTTTCCCCTCTTTTTCCGGACCCAAAACAAACATTGTGCAAATATTGTGCCATGAATAACTTGGAAGTAACGTATTCACGTTCTTGCTGAAATCATCCTAACAGGACTTATGGCTTCATCGCTCAGCTTTGTGGGTATTAACTGATGATGAAACTGATAAATCACATTACAATTGGACATTTTCTGTATCTGAGAGAGTTTGTAAAAGTGGAATTAATTTTTTTAGGTCAAGCAGCCCTCTACTAATAAAGGTAATAACTCATCATTTCTGTGGGACAAATCATCTGAGATTTTCAGGTCATTTGGAGAGAAGGATTCCATGCAGCTTGCCACACTATGAGAAGGGCGGTGGGACCACAGAGTCCCGGTGATGCTCCAAGTGTCTCAGAGAGTGGGAAAGGAGGGACCACCGCAGAGCACGGGTGATGGGGGTGGTCAGGAAACTGGCGCTCCCAGAGGCCATTTGGCCACCAGCAAAACACACAACCGTCTCTATCAAGTTAAGAGTTACCTGATCTAGGCTTCAGAACACCATGCACTTAACAGTGTCTACAAAAACAAAGTGTTTGGTTTTCTAAAAGTTAAGTGTATGTGTTTGTGAGAGAGAGACCTATAATGGGTTTGTGTTCCACGTAGAGTCTTTTTTTTTAATTTTTAGTTTTTTATTGATGTATAGTTGATTTACAACATTTCAGGTATACAGCAAAGTGATTCAGTTATACATATATGTATATATCTATTCTTTTTCAGATTCTTTTCCATTATAGGTTATTACAAGATACTGAATATAGTTCCCTAGGCTATACAGTAGGTCCTTGTTCATCTGTTTTATATATAGTAGTGTGTACATGTTAATCCCCAATTCCAACTTTTTTATCCCTCCCCCTCCCTTCCCCTTTGGTAACCATAGTTTGTTTTCTATATCTGTGAGTGTATTTCTGTTTTGTTAATAAGTTCATTTACATTATTTTTTAGAGTCCACATATAAGTGACATCATACGGTTATCTGTTTTTCTCTGCCTGACTTACTTCACTTAGTATGATAATCTCTAGGTCCATCCATGTTGCTGCGAATGGCATTATTTCATCTGTAGTCTTTTAAAATATATCCTTAGGTCAGGGTTTCCTGACCTTGGCACCATTGACATTTGGGGCCAGATAACTGTTTATTGTTGGGGGGCTATCCTGTGCGTTATAGGATATTTAACAACATTCCTGGCCTCTGCCCTCTAGACTCCAGTAGCACCCCCAGTCACAACAATCAAAAATGCTTCTAGATGTTGCCCAGTATCTGCTGGGGACAAAATCACTCCTGGTTAAAAACCACTGCCTTTGATGGTACTACCTAATGTAAATGATTACTACTGTGTATCAGGTACTCTTCTGAGCCCTTTACTTGTGTTAACTCATTAATTCTCACAACTGCTTTGTAAAGTGCATTCTGTTGTCATCCCCATTTCCAGATGAGAAACTGATTCACAGAAGGTTAAATAACGTGCAGTTATAATTTCACCCCCTCAGCCTGGCTGCCGAGCTCTACAACCTTCACTATCTATTCTTTTTTGTTCTGCATCAGTAATTTGTGTCTACTAATGAACCATGCATTTTAACACCCTGTGAGTTTCTCTTCTAGGTACCTTAAATTTTGTTTTTTCCATTGTTCTTGTTTATTTTTTTCTTTAATAGAGGGAAGTTGTGTATTGTTCCACAGGGCCTGGTGGCTCTCCCCGTGACCCCTTGGCTGTTTGAAATGGAGTGAGCTCTAGGCAAGTTCCTTTGCAACATCAAGCAAAGAAGCACGTTAATATATAAACGCCAGTGAATTAATTAAGGAGGCTCTCACAGGGGCAAAGCACTGGGAACTCATCTATTTTTGTCCTTGGTCAGCTGTGCTGTATCCAAAGCATTAGGGCCTAATGGCTCCCCCTCCGTGTTGTCACGCTCATGGCTTCTTGATCTCATTTGCCTTCTCCTGCCTGCTTTAGCCTGACTTTAGCCTCCTCTCAGAATGAGATTATTTTCCATTACACTATGACTATTATTTGCTTAATGAACCAAATTCAGGAAGCAGAATAACTTTTAGAACGAAACCCTCCAAATCCTGGAAAATGTAGTTGCCTTGGGGAATCAAGAAACCTGATCAAAGCTACGAGTCCCAAGGATGAGAAACACTTCCTAACACCAAAGGAGAGGAGCTAGTCCGTGTGCGGGTGTGCTCCCCACCAGTGTGTGGCTCACAGTCTCAGTTACAGAAAAGCACCTGGCAACAGTAGGAGCCTGGAATAAACGTCTCTCTTCTTTTCACAAAACAACTTATTGAGACTCAATCAATATTTAATTAATCTTTAAAAGAGATTTCAGAGACAAGTCCAACTGCAGTTTTGAAGAAAAAAAAAAAAATCTTTACTTTCTCTTTAAAAAGTCTTTTCCAGAGTTCTGGTAAAGGGCCTTGTATACAATCTTGACCAGCAGAGGGCTTCCATACCTGACAAATGATGCCTGAACAGAACAAAAGGGACCAGGAACATTTCTTTAGTAACATCTTCCTTTTTCTTTTTTGCTTTTTCTCCCACTTTTATCACCAGAGCCCTTTCAAATTGAGTTTCTACCCAACTACAAAACGTTGATTTTTTTTTTTCCCCTGCATGTATTGTATAGGGTACAATCAGGCCTCTTTCGTTTGTAAAGAAAAAAAAAGTAAGGTTAAAATTGTGGGAATGTTTTCTGCTTATTTGGTTAGATAAAGGCTGTGCCTAGAGTGATTGATATTTTAAAGAAATTTACAAATCAAAGAGAATGAAGAGACTGTTCATTGCTAAACGTCATTAAGAGAAATAGCCTCTTTTTTCCGCATATGTCACATGAAACATTAGCTTTGGAATAACGTTATTATTTATCTCTTGCAACTGTTCTTGAATCTTCCTTTTGGTACCTGGCTGCCACAGAAACTCTTTTATCAGACCACTGCTCTCGATCCCCTTTTTACATTCTAGTCCTTTTTAACATTTAGAAAACTTTAGATTCTGAAAGCACACCCAAGACTGGTAAGGGCTGGCTCAGAGTATTCTGAACACGTGAAAGAGAGGAGCTGTAGATGGTGTGTGGATACGTCGGTGCATGTGGATACGTTGGTGCTTGTGTATGACCTCCCCACGAGATGGTGCCCACAAGCTGTTGAAATTGAGAGTGATCACTGGTTAATCTGGTGAATGCTTCAGTGCAAATGTGGGGATGTGTAGAGGGGCACCCTAGCAATCTTCTCTCTGCCACGTAGCCTGCACATTGTCACTGAAGTCCTCAAAGGTAATGCCCTCCCTTGGTATTCAAGAGAGTTCTGTAACAGCAGTACTTCGGGCACCCTTGGTCTAGTGAGGAAGTGGTGAGCAGTTTCCTTGCTAACAGCACATAGGTAGGTGCTCATTTGTACTGGTCTCACTTCTGAGCTGTTTGTAGTGATAGGAAATATTACCAAGGAAAGGTATTTGTGAAGGTGCAGCCCTTTGATTCTAAGGACAGAACTGGAATTAAGTTCTGATTTATAGAAACTGTGTCTCATGTAATGAATTATTCTCCTTTCCATGTTGGCTGCTCGACCTCTCATGGCCATAATGACTAGACTCACCTCCAGTGAGGGTTCAGGTCTCATAACGCCAATAAGTGTGTTCCCCTCATTTTTCCACTTTCGTTTATTGAATGTATTTTTGTCAGGTATTTGCATTCTTTGGGGTGCCCAGGAGAATATAAAAATAAATATAGAAATCCCAAATCCTGGAGTAGAGTGGTCATGCCAGAGCGTAACACAATTTCATAATGTTTGGAGCCAGAAATATTTTCACTGGAGTCATTTTGAGGAAGGCTAATGACCTATCCTCTCTTAATCTATGGAAAAAGTAGTAGCTTTTGTCTTTCAGGTTTGTGAGTGAAACAATTGGGGCAGAATTAAAAGGGTAGTAGATCTGGAATCAGGAAACTAGAGTTTGCCTGTGGAGAGGCAATACCTTATGGCCATGGAGTGGGTGGGCTTTGGGTAAATGGTTCACTTGAATTCCACCACCCCCACAAAGGTCACTGGATGACCTTGATTAGCTACTTTACTTCTCTGTACCTCAGTTGTGTCAACTGTGAAAAAGAGGACCATTTAGTCCCTGCCTCACTGGGTCATAAGGATTAATTGAAATAATACATGTCAAATGCTGAGAAGGTGCCTGCTACATAGTAAAACCTCAGTAAATCCTTTTGTTACTGTGACAGTTATCTGGTTCTGTCACTTTTATTGGAGTTGTCACGCCAGCTGAGTCGAGGCTTCCTCACTCTCCCCCCACCAATAATAATATCACCTTATAATCCTCTTGTGAAGACTAAGGAAGATAACTGTGAATGAATCTGTAGTTGCAGAGCCCTGAGGAAAAGTAACGTGGTACTAGTGTTGCCTTCTTAGTGCATGTTTTAGTTTGTGTTACAAAAAAATGCGCGGCTTAGCATTGAAAGGCACTTAGGGCTGCTTGGCTTTATTACGGTGGGTGAGTTGGGAAACTTATTCAGAGAGGTGAAAAATACAGCTAAGTTGATACCTCTGCCTTTCGATGCTTTCTTTGTTATTTTTTAATGTCATTCAAGTATTGTTCTTTGGCATTGACCTATGACATTTTTAATACTTCATTGCAGAGAACGGACATACGTCTTTGATCAAATTGGGGGACATCAGAAGGAGGAGGAGAGACTGTGTTAGGTCACCCAGGAGTGAGATTGAAGGTGACTGAGGTGGCAAGGCAGAGGGGGGCCACCTAACACTTAGGAGAAACAGTTTTGGGAAAATGACAAAAAAGGAGGTGGGCGTTAGTTTAAGACTCAGGGATTTCTGTTCATATGTGTCTCTTACTATCGAGGGTACAGTATCAGCAGGTGGCTTGCATTTCTAACCAACCCTGCTCTCTCATTTCCCTGGTGATATGTTATGGTTTCCACACCTCAGTGTGTGTTTTTCTTAGCACACTCCTTGGTCTGATTAAGAACAGGAATGTCAGGGGTCACTTTACCATCCTCTGCGTCTGACCTTGGTTTACGTTCGTCGCCTCTCCTCTCTCTGAAGTCTAACAAAAAGCAGAGCAGGAAAGATATTGGGCAGATGCTTAACAGACCAGGGATGCTTAAAGTCAGAGCTACACTTTAAAGAACAATAACAACAAAATTCAAACTCAGCTTTTACTCTTTTGGTTATCAATGTTGAAAATATTTCTCAGATGACCTTAATGTGTTAATATAGCTCAGATGCTTGTTCCATTAATTAATCACACCCTGCACCCTTCAACTGTTTTGACCCACACTCTTCCCTGAACTCACTGTACTTTTTCATTCTTCCATACTTTGCTCATGAATGCTTTCTGTCATGAAAGTGACAAACCAACTGCCTATCTTCAAGAGTAAATCCACTGATGTGGTTTATTTGCTTTGTGTAGTTTAAAAAAATTGAGTTAGTTGCAAATACCTCAGAAGCAAATGATTTTGTGTATAGTTATGGATTTCCACATTATCTTGAAAAGTCAGAAGATCTGGTGATGCAGCTCATGGTCCTCCGTAGCAGTGGACAGAACTACGTGGTGGCTGCCACCATTGACAGATACAAACCCTGTAGTTGGTCACGGTTGCCACCACGCCCATCTGCTTTTCTTTCCCTTGGCTGGATTCATTCCCTTAAAGTATCTGTCTCTATCCTGTAAGGTCTGATCGTAAGACCTTGGATTAGAGGTTGGATCATCCCTCAGTGCTTCCTGGGTCGGCTCAAGCCCCTATGTTTCCTCTAGTGAGTTGCTAGAACAGTATTTGATTTCCTTCTTGCTCTGAATTGTAAGGAGTTGCTTTGTAAATTTGTCTCCTCAACTCACACTGTCATATTTTAAGGGCAAAATCTGGTCCCTTCCCATTTATCTCTGATTGCACCAAGTATACAGTTTCCTCCACTTACACGTGTCTTTCAGCATATTTTCCTGGGTACAGAATGAACCGGCTGAGTGATAGTAGGAGCCTCGGAATGAGTTATTGCCCTATCACTGGCCTTTATGTTCTCCTCTGCAGTCATGTAATTAAGAAGGCATTCACAGTATGCTTTATAGCGCTATCAAAGTTTCCAAAATGAATAAAATAGCATCATCATTAATAATTTGAGTTCATCATCTTTGACCCAAAGGCATCCCACACTAGAGACTGCAAATATTATTTTAAGCAGTTTAATGGATTACCGGGAGAGTAACTAATGGATTAACAGGTCAAATAAATTAATGGGTAAATTGATGTGAACATGTGGTTGGACGACTTTCCAGTTGTAATTGTAACTGTAAAAGGCAGACACCCTGAGGGGGAATTAAGCAGTAGCAACAAACACTATTATCATTAGAATTTCCGGAAGCAAGCATAACAGACAGGATGTTTTCTAATGAAACTGTAAAACAATTAGAATAGCTCTTTGGAGCTTTGGTGGCTTTTTTTGTTTGGTTTGGTTTTTTTTCCTAGTGCTTCCAAAGGAAGAAGCTGGATTTAGAGTGTCAGCCAGTTAAAGTATCACAATTATTATAAGTAATCATCTATTTGAGAGACAAAAAGATGGACAGCAAAGTAGACAGTTAAACATGTGCTCCATAAATATGCATAAATCCGATACCATCTGCCACATTATCCAATTTGACTAGTTGTCTTTATATACTAACCACATAAATCAGATTAAAAGGGTTCCCTGAAGCAATGTTCCTGGTAATGACTGGGTAAAAGATCTTAATTCTTTCTCTAAGACTTCAGTTCTCATGTTTCTCGTGACAAAATAACATACGTTCCTTTTGGGGGTAAAGAATCCGTTAATTTTGCTGTATAATAAACCACCATAGAGCGTAGTAACTTCAACTGACAACTGTTCATTTAGCGCATGATTCTGCTGGACAAGTTTTTCTGGGCTGGGTTGAATTTGGCTGATTTTAGATGGGCTGCCTCCTTCTATGGTTAACTGACAGGTGGGGTGTGGTGGACAGGGCTGGCTAGGGCCTCACTCATGTATCCGGAGATTGGCTGTTGGCTTGGGCATGGGTGACGTATTTTCCATCGTTCCACAGGCTAAGCCTGGGCTTATTCACATGGGCTTCTAAGAACAGCAAGAGAGGGCAGGTGCCAGCGTGCAAGCACATTTTAAGTTCTGCCTCACAATTACTATTGAACAACTGGCCAAAGCAGGTTTGCGGTTACTTTAAATATATTTGGCCACTTTTTTTAAAAAATAAGACTTCCTGTAATCAATAAATTACCTGTTTAGGCACAAGGAGAGAAAAAGTGGTTTGTAATTTCAATACAGTATTCATTTTGAATAATATAGAAAATAATAAATGATAAGTCTTTTGAAGTTGTGTCAATCTATGTATTTTCTTTTTAATTAATTAATTTATTGATTTTTGGCTGCATTGGGTCTTCGTTGCTGCACGTGGGCCTTCTTTAGTTGCGGCGAGCGGGGGCTACTCTTCGTTGTGGTGCGCGAGCTTCTCATTGCGGTGGCTTCTCTTGTTGCGGAGCACAGGCTCTAGGTGTGCGGGCTTCAGTAGTTGGGGCATGTGGGCTCAGTAGTTGTGGCTTGCGGGCTCTAGAGTGCAGGCTCAGTAGTTGTGGTGCACGGTCTTAGTTGCTCCGCGGCACATAGGATCTTCCCGGACCAGGGATGGAACCCGTGTCCCCTGCATTGGCAGGTGGATTCTTAACCACTGCGCCACCAGGGAAGTCCTGTATTTTTATGCATACAAATATTATACAGATATAAAAATGGATGTCACATTTTTGCATGTTTATTTCCCTTGCATCATCAATTTCTTGTCTATAAAAAGAACATGCTGAAAAGTACCTACCCCATAGAGCTGTTTCTCTGAATGTTGTCTGTGAGGGGTGATACGGAACAGCCAAGGTGCTTCTGCTGCTGTTATTTTGGTTACACAGTAGTGATGACATCAATCACAGTATCTCCCTGAGAAGTCAGATTTTCATCATAGAAAACTGGACTTTTGAATTTCACAGATGAGTAAATTTAAATAAAAGCATTGGGGCAACACAGTTTCTGATTAAAATAAATTTTAGTAAAGTCTTTTAAACACACATGCACAGCTTCTTTGTCACCATCTACTTTAACACCTGTAAGAAAGGCATTTCATTTTAGTACTAGAGTAAAGAGGACTTAAAGGATAGTCCTTTGAGGTAGAAAAACAGACTGTTGTGTGAAACGTAGTCTATGTTTTCCTCATTGCTTATAAATACTTTGTCATGGAGCAGTTCTGGTTCACAAGCCTGTATTTCAGATGGTTCCATCAAGACTGCCATTTCACCTATTTCCAAGTCAGTATAGGAACACTTTTCAGGAGCTTTGTGAGTTTAATGTAAGCTGAATTACTTTCCACTGGATGCCCAAACCATTTTCTCTAATGAGCACCTCCCTTTTCATAAACATGTACGAGAACTGCCCTTCTTTCACCTAACTGCTGGCTACTTTCTTAAAGATGGTGATCCAATCTTATTAAAAATCCTGTGAGCTGAGCACTCATTAAACTAAGTGATACAGGAGGAAACTGAGGCTCAGAGCATCTGAGGAATTTGCTTGAATTTTTTGCTTTATGTAATGCATCAGTCTAAGCTGGGATTTGAACCCACGCCTCTGACGCCAGGTGTGTTTCTTTGGCTCCTGATGCTGTTGTTCTGGCAGCCCACAGCTCTGATGTCCCCATCAATGTGAGATTCAGTTCAGCGGGCTACCTTCTGTTGTTCACCAGTTCTCCACCTGGGCGCCCTCTACCCTTGGCTCTCATGCCCCCTGGACTCTAGTGTCTGGTGGCACCCAGTGCAGAGGGTGTCATTTCCAAGATGACAGCAGAACCTAACAGATGAGATCGTATAAATGACACCACTTCTGACATCTGCTGAGAACTTGTGATATGCTAGGTACCACGCCAGTCATCTTCATGCATGATGTCATTTATTTTTCACAACAAATCTATGAGGGGGATACAATTATTACTCTAATTCAACAGATGAGGAAACTGAAGTTAGGAGTTTAGTCATTTAACCTTTATTTTTTTGCGGGGGACAGACTTATTGTTTGGACTCTAGCCTGCCTTTATTTGAAAACAAAAAGGTGAGAAGCGAAATCTTGTTTGAGATGATAGTGATCCTTAGCTTTTAACACATATATAACTCTAATAATAGATTTAGAATAACATTTGTGTTTTAAATCAGAAATATACTGGTTTAATAATTCTCATGCACCTGATACAGTGGAGTTTTTCTTGTAAGTGATATTCATACATAATTAAAGCTTACTCTTTAAGTTCCAAAACCTAAATTAAAAGAAAAAATTGAAGTGCAGTTTTAGAAAGCTGTCTTTGTAAAATTGGTAACACATACCTATCTAGGGAGGTTGCATTGTACATCAGATCTGGGCAGTGGCTTCCACAAGTGGGGAAATAAGGATATTAATCTTCTGACATTTAATGAACTTTTAAAAACAGCATAAATTAGGCTTGGTACAGTTTGATTTTGGGGGGTACAGAATACATTATCCCATAAATTCTATATGCAGAGGATCAAAAAATTTCATGATTTCATGTCAAGCATTGATGTATTTTTCAATACCGTGAAAAAATATTAACTTTGAGAAGTCCTGCCTTTGAAGAGAAGCCCACATGTGGAGTGGGAGTTTAGCACAGTGGCTGTTCCATGCATTTGTTTTTCACATCCCATCCTGTGCCCAGTTCTGTGACCTGACCTGACTCAGCACAGGCTCTGAAGGAAAGATGAAGAAATCTCCTTATTTTAGTCACCGTCACTTTCATCATCCCATTAAATAATGATGTTCCCTCCCAATATGACTGTCTGTGGAGTCATTAGGCTCCTGATTTCTGCAAGTTCATATACACATAAACAACTATACAATATCCCTAAGTCTTCCTATAGAGAGAAACACATAAGAAATTGCAAATAAGTATCTATCAGCCAGTGTAACACTTAAAGCTTTTCTCAGGCACTGCAAGATGTAAGAGGAACACTTTCTCTCAACCATCCATATTTTGAAGAGGAGGAAGCTTTGGAGGGGTCCTTAGAGGCGGCTAGAAGTGACTACACTCTAGTCAGCACTGTCTCATAGAGCTTTTTGTGGTGATGGAAATGGTCTATAATGTTTGTCTATCTTCTGGAGCTCACTGCCCACCATGGGAGCCACCAGTCACATATGGCATTGGATGGCCACTTCACATGGGGCTAGTGTGACTGAGGAAGTAAGTCTTAAATTTTATTTAATTTTAATTAATCATTTGAATTGAAATAAACTTCTGAAATGAATTAAGGATGCATTTGTACTTCATTCACAGTGAATAGCTTAAGGATTTGGGGTTAGAAACTTCTTCCAGCCTAATTCTTCTCTTGGCCCATCTGTACATCCCCTCTCAGGCTCTCTTCCAAGCTACAGAGGAACCCAGGCTGCTTAGGAAAGCTCAACTCAGGTTGTCTTTCTGCCCACCCACCTGAGCTGCTCATTAGCTTCGGGGCTGTCTTTGTCCAGGTGGGATTGGGATGGGGTGGTCTGGGAGCACACCTCCTTTCATGGTCCTGGCTCCACTGGTCCCTCTGCTTTCCTTTCTGTTTATGTAATACTTTCTCCTCTGGGCAAAAAAGAATAGAAGAGAGCTCAGAACACAAAATGTCTTAACCCTTTTCTCCTCTTCTCGTAATTCCCTGGAGTTGTAGTAATAGTTGTTCTTTTTAAAACTCCCTCCCTCTATCCAGCCCCAGCTTCTCTGTCAGTGGCTCTTAATAGTAGTTATACCATCCCAGGGGTGGGAGTGGTTAGAAATGTGTTGGGGTATTTTGTGGTTTGGGCATCATAATGTTTGGGGGACTCTAGAGCATTTAGTCCAGGGATGCTGAACAACCTTCAAAGCATGAGAGCCTCATCTAGCCACATATACATCCTGTGTCTGCATGGCCTTCACATGTTCTTCCAGAAATTGTCATAAGAAGCCTATTTAAAATTATCTGAGCCTACATTTATAACTCTTTCTTACACTTACGCACACACGTATGTTAAGTATCGCTACTGAATTGTCCAAGAATATAACAAGCAAACAAATTGAAAGAATTTTTCTTTGTTTGTAAGTTTGCACACATCGCCAATAGTAATGCCCCTGCTGGCATTTCAGTTGCCAATAAACACACACGTGCTCATCAGAATTTGTAGCTGTCACCTTCCCGATGATATTGCATATCGATGTACACATCTGCCAACCTTGTTATGCCTTCTAGTGGAATTGTATCTGACACTTCCGTATGAAAATGCATATTACATCCCTATCATTTGCTTTCCTTTTGTTTATCCTTTGTCTTACTGTTAGAGAACTATTATTGATTTTTAAACTTATGTTTGTAGATAGGTTATATTTTCTACGAATCTCACTTCAGGATATTTTATCAATGCTTAAAAGAAAGTGTACCTTCAGTCTGTCCTGCTTCTCCTCCATGACCTCAGCCTCATGGCTAAAGCCTAATGTGTGGAAGAATGTGATTATCTTATAAAATATGGGGAGGGGGGTGGTCGTCACCTAAGACTTCACATAAGATACTAAGGAACATGAAATATAACTCAAAACAGGATAAATGCAATTACAGAAAAAAAAGACATGTAGAAAGAGCCAGTGCAATAAAATAAACCAAATGAAAAGCACAAGTAATTTCCAATTAATTTTTACTTGGTTTTCATTTTTCATGATTCTCACTAACTCCAGTTTAGGTTGTGATGGAACCATTCTGCTACTACGCTGTTAGATCGTTATAGATTAATAAAATTATTTGGGAAAGTAATTTGGCTGTCTAATCCAGAGTCATTACAGTGTGCATTCCTATTGATCTGGTAATTCTTTCCTGAAAATTTAAGCTAAGCCAAGCAAAAGGGAAGAAATAAACCAGACAAATCAAGGTGTTCGTTGCGGTGTAAAAGTAACTGAAGTAGCAAAGAACAGGTGGAAATGTTAGTAAATACGAAGCAATAACCACCTGGAAACAAGCATAAAACAATTATATATAGTGTAGAAGTTTGTTTGTGATCATTCACTCATTTGTTCATTTATTCATTCAGCCAATATTTATTTACTACATACTAGTGAGACGCATTGTATTAGGTCTTGGGAATATTACAAGAAAAATACAGGAGAAGGGAAAGAAAATAATATATGTGTCGGGGGGAGTGGGTTTTAAAAAATTCACCTAACATCTTCAGCTCAGTCAAATGTGAGTGCACAAAGAATAACCTATAACCTGTTCTAATCTGAACTTTTCTGCCAACCACCTGGGCAAGTGTTCTCATATGTGAAGTGGAGAGTTTGACTTTCTGAATTCACGGGGTCATCTTGTTCACTGATGCTGTAAATGCCTTAAATACATACTCAATTCTTTCTTCTCCATTACATTGTAGATGGTTCTATCCAGTTAATCACCAGCACTGCTAGTGTGGAAATCATGAGGATTTTTTTTGTTTGTTTTCTGTTTTGTTTTTTTCCCCAAAAATATTAGCAGTTAATATGTCTTCCACTTGCTCACATTCTAATTTAGTAGTTGATGTTGATTATTACAGATTATTGCATGTTGTAACAGATCCTAAGAATTGACCTTCCTCACCATGGAATTTAATGGGGCATTGAGATTGCAAAAAACCACAACTGGGCTACACTGTTTCCATCACTGCCATCGCATTTTGCTCATGGTTATTTCTGATGAGAATATTTCCCAACTGAACAATACTGTGTGTTATGCTAAGGAGAAAGTTGATGTGACTTCTCTATTAAATCTAAAGGGATAAACAAACAGCAGACAAACCTTTGCTTAGTTTGGGTAATTTTACACAGAGCAATTTTACCTTACATGTTTTCCGCATGGGAAAAAACTAAACAAGGATCATGATTCAAAAAATACACAATACATGGCAAGGACCCTTTGGTTTGAACCTCTAGATTGGCAAAACATAAAGAGTTAATGTTTGCCTTTGGGAGAAGGAGGAGGTGTGGGCCTTTTGTTTCCAGAAATTTTGTTCATTTTTCTTCCATTTTACAAGCCATGCCTTTTCCACGGCAGTTCTACCCTTTTGTACTTCACACAGTAGCTACAGAAGCTGTGTTCATTAAATAGCTACGTCACAGCGCTGAGGCCGGTGCCTGCTGCCACACTGGCAGCCGGGAGCCTCCACGCATGGCAGTTGCTGCAGACGCAGCCACACACTAGCGGAAGGGACAGGGAAGATGCAAAGAGGAAAATAATAGGCTAACAACAGAGACTTAGCGCTCATCTGTGTCCATGTTAAATATACCATACAATATTTATGGGATTAAATACGAGCACACTTTTCTCCCCAGCCTTGGAATATTTGAATATAATTCTAAGAACCCTGGGTAAGATCACCTATAGTGGTGACAAGCTGATTTTAAGTGCTAGCCTATTAATTGTTTGATTCTGAACACTGTGCAGAGTTCATTGATGCAGGAAATATTTATTGAATGTCTGGGTGTTCTGCCCCATGTTGGGTAGAACTTTAAAATTATACAAAGCATGTTCAATTCTAATAAATATTTCCAGTGTAGTAAAAATGCCAAATATATTGTGGGTATGTGAAATTATTCAATATAACTAAC